>NC_134702.1:116231281-116833781 GCF_043290135.1 Rhipicephalus microplus
ATGAGATAACCTGACTAGTTTGTTTCCCGAAACACAGTATCTTAAAGCAGTACTAAATTTCTGCATGTTACATAGGCATATTAAAAATCAAGAAATATACACCAAAGCCACAGCCACAGCTTTACTCTGCACAGCTGCCTCTGCTGCCTCCACTTCTCTAATTGTACCAGCAGGCAGCCGGGGAAGGTCAGAGGGGCGCTGTGCTGGCTGGGCGTGCTGAGGCACGGACAAGAGCCGTACCTCGTGCTTCAGCTGTCGCACCTCCTGCAGAACCTGTCTTTGTTGCTGCCGGATGCCAAGTTGGATCCGCAGGATCCGTAGCAATAGAGCTGAAACATACAAGAGTACATACCATATTTACTCGCACAATTTGCATCCTCACATAATTTGCTCACCAGTATAATTAGCCAGCCTGCTTTACTACAAGAAACTTTTTGCTCGCATACTTTGCCCTCCCCAACCAGCCCGAGCCACCTTGCCGGCACACACACAGACACATTTGACTTCATGATGCTCTGGTCAGGCACATCTCTTGTCGAGCAGGCGAGTGCAGTCTTACACAAAATGGACTGAGTGCAAGGTCCCTTCTTCCATGAACTTTTATGCTTTCCCTAGAATATCGAACTTGAAAACCGAAACCTGTTTATGTGTTGTCCGAAATGCCTAAAGGTTTGCCTCCTATCTTCCCACCTCTTCCACGGCAAGGATGTATTCCCGAGACACAGCACAGATGTTGAACGCGTGCAAGGACCTGTCATATCAACTAGATGAGGCAGGTTTTCGCACTAATTTTTTTTTTTTTTTTACGGTTTCGCCATCTGGCCATTGCGTTTTTACCGTTCCTTGTGATAGGCTACAATAATTATATACGAGGCAGATTGCTGTTATAAAGCTTACCGAAGAAAACTGAAACCGTGCTACCGCTAAGCACATCAGCGTGGAGTTCTTCGACATGCAATATTCAGTATGGGAGCCACCAGAAGAGTGCGTTTAATAAGACTTAGCATAGAAGCTTGGGTGTGTCGGTTAGATATCGGAGGGAACACAACGCAATAGAAGACTGGGACAAGGAATGGACACACACACACATGAAGGGCGACACACACAGCACTGTGTTGACATCGCGCTTCCTTGTCTGCATCTTACTTTACGTTGGGTTCCCGACAATTATTGGAGAGTACTTATGTTCTCTGGTATAACCCTGTCATGGGAACTGGTTTTTGTGAGCACTGTTGGGAAGAACTTCAAGAAAATGGGGGCATTTGAACAGGCTTAGCAAACAAATGACAATCCGCTTTGAGACAGCTGTGACAGCGCCTGCAACATATATTCCCAGTTGAGCTTTTAGGCCAGCGATTCCTACTAGCTTCGCACATGACCGGATTGACAAAAAAAGTACACATAATACGCGAGTATATACTGCATTTGACTCTGTAGCTTTGATGAACCAGGCAGATACACAAATTTATCCGAAACTCCGCTGATTCTGTTGCAAAATTATTCAACAAACAAATTGCGATGTTATCCATGTTACTATACGATTGTGGCACTTTACCACTGCAGCTTTCCAGGAGGCACACATAGTGCAGCACCACTCGCAGTTAATTGTATGCAGTAGGTTGCTCACAGCAACTGACTGCATGCAATGGTGAACATCTTGCATGCTTGCACCGCTGTTTCAGCATGCTGGCTGCTTCCCATACGGCTATCAATTGATGTTCACAAAATTGGGAAGATGAAGAAAGACTACACAGAGCCCTCTGGCCACCCAATACTCCAAACCTCCAGCCAACAAACAAACAAAAGAAACAGAAGTATGCAAATGAATATTATTCCTAATGCAGCTGGAATGAAGTGTAGTTTTCACCAATTCTGTGTGTTAAGTCAATATGGAGTGAGTTAACTCCATAAAGTAGCTTTTCTCATTACAGTGTTCACTCTATTGTAACACAAGGAGTGACTACATAGCACCTAGAAGGAAAAATAGAACCTTCAGTATTTGATAGAAATGTGAGGCTCTACCTTAAAACAACAATAATCTGGAAAAAGAACTCATTACATTCGAAAAAAAAAAAAAAGGTAGCACAGTTGATCCCCTTTACAAGAGACACTGATGTAACAGACAAACGGGGATAAGAGGCACCAGTGTGCAGGCTGACATTTGGCCCATCATGCATCAGGCACTCCGTAGATGCGCCTGTGCAGCCAGGAGCCCTGCAGTCAAGCATGCTGAGCAAGACTGTTGACCACTGTACAATGACACATTGCCACAAAATTTCAAAACTTCATTTCACAGACTTACGCAAAAGCTTCTTACACTCTCGCATAATTTTTGCACAAGCTTCTCTCATTCTTGCGTGATTTTCGTCAGAACATATAAGTGTTGGAAGTTGTATGTCCCCAAAAACATGCACAATACAAATAGCCTACATTAAAGTCTATCACTTAATACGTGCATAGTGTAACAATGAAAGGAAACTCACGCATGGTTTGCTCCGAGCCTTCCCCGTGTGGTGCCTCCTTGAGCCTTGGAGAGCACTGTACAGCTAGAGCAAAGTAGCATCAATCCAGTGTTAATGGCAGGTTAACAAGACAACAAAACTAACCCCCATATTCATAAACGCTCCCCGACTCGACTTTCACCCTTCACTTGACAGAGTTGAGCACTGTGCCGCTGCTCGTTTGAAAGCGACGCTGCGCTACTCGAGAATCATAGCAGATTATTGCTGACATGCAGCGATTTTCTCTGCTTAGAGACGGCGCTCCCATCAGCCATCTCAAGTGAAGGTGAAGCGTTGAGTGGAGGGACGTTCTAGAATACGGGGGTAAGATTGGTTGCAAGAACACTACAATATACACACTTAATTTTTACACTTCATCTATATTGTACAGCTACACACATTCTGCATCCTTATAATGCAACATATACATACAGGCTTATAAAGTAAACACAGTAGGCTGCTCAAATAAGACCTACACAAAAAATTACCCAAAAGTGGCCATGCGCAAAGTACTTTTATTTGAAACTCACAAAACTTTTGTGGTGATGGAGAATAAATAAGACAGGTTACGCTTGGAGGCACATGAGACCTTCGCAGCTATCATAAAGTACAAAAAACAATATGGTATGTGTGTGTGTATGTACGCATGAAGCTTCAGCCTTTACATACGGTTTCTTGAAAGAATCGACTATGAATTTTATGGCACCTGTGTCCTTCAGCGCAATTGAAAGCCTGCTGATCAGTGTGTGCAATTGTGGAATAGTTACATAGAAAATGGCGTGAAACACCTAAAATCAAATTTTTCTAGCTAGGAAATATGCAGCTGTGTATACACAACACATGCTGCAAACAGTGGGAGGTGACCACAAGAGTGATTTGAGTGTAAGCGGCAGTATTCCGCATTCATGCACCCCGCCATTTTCAACTGTTGCCCAAAAGCAGCACCACTTCAGCGTGCTACTTTTTTTTTTTACATCATAAACAGCACGGAATACAGCGAGGATGAAAACAACATATGCAATTAAATTTTGAGCACTATTTATGGTGCGCATGATTGATTGATATGTGGGGTTTAACGTACCAAAACCACTATATGATTATGATAGACGCCGTAGTGGAGGGCTCCGGAAATTTAGACCACCTGGGGTTCTTTAACGTGCACCTAAATCTGAGCACACGGGCCTACAACATTCCCGCCTCCATCGGAAATGCAGCCGCCGCAGCCGGGATTCGAACCCGCGCCTTGCGGGTCAGCAGCCGAGTACCTTAGCCACTAGACCACCGCGGCGGGGATGGTGCGCATGAAAAAAAAAAAAAAAAATAGGCCTTTGTACAACGACGAATGCATAATTTGCCTTCACGGACCTTCTGTTAGGCTGCACCACATACAGATTTTTTGTGGCTTTCAAAAGAGATTTGAAAAAAAAAAAATAATAACCGTGTTTACTCTCGTCATGAGCGCACTCACTAAGCCACCCTCATTTCAGTCGCCAAAATTTTGAATTTTTTTTTTCTTCCACATATTAAACACACACCTTACGTTCATCCGCTGAAGTCCCACAGGCTCCCCCCCCCCTTGCCGCCTTCGCTCGCTGCCACGTGCCATTTTATTTTTGTTTCTATTTGTTCACGGAACGTCCCCTGTCTTTTTTAATTATCTCTTGTAACATATGTGGCATTATCTTGTTCCCGAGGTGCCACAGGTGCTCTGCTATGTAGATGCACCATTAAACTAGTATTTTTGATCAACTGTGCATTTCTGATGTTTACCTTGCAAGTACGTAAAACTGGCATGCTTCTTGATCTACGATACACATGTGGCTTGTCTCACTTTGAAGGAAAAGTTAGCATACAATGGTGTAAATGCTTAGAATTTGAAATATTGAGGCAGCAGCACACCGGAGATGATCATATGGTAAAGAAACAAGTGCTGCCTTATCCGTCAATAAATTTTGCGAGCTAAAAGAAGTACAAAAGCACAGCGAGGCTATGATGTGGTTCAACCTGTGGATTCGCTTCATTTATCACGCCATATGATGAAGCTTCCTTTGGTAAAACTGCTCAGATAAGAAAAAAAGTTTGCTGTCCAATACAGCAACTATACAAAGTGTGCACGTGCATCTCGCAGCGCCTTTTCGTCACTTCCGAAATGCGCCACCAACATGCCCGGGCACCAACCGAATCTATCGCCTACAACTGCCATGTTGTCTCCTCGTGCTTGCACCCGTTTAGTTTTGCCTCACGATGCAAGTTTGAGAAATTATGAGCTGCTAGTGAGGCAAGTTGATTTAGTAGTCCACGCAGAGGGAGCAGAGCTTAGGGTGTTTCTTCGCTGAAACTTATAACCTGAAATTGAGAACGCACATTTCGATTTTCCTAAAAGTACCAGCGTATTTGGCTGGTGCAGATTAACAAAAGCTACTTGAAGAAACTTTGCAATATTTGCATCTTCAGGTGCAACTTCATTACGGGTAAGTGCCATAGCCAAGTATTTACCTGCAAACAGATATAGCTTACCAAGATACTGTACATACAAACTTGTCCGCAGTTAAAATCATGATGGCGAGGAAGGCGGTTAAAATCGTGATGGCGATCGCGGAGATTTGGTATTGCATTGAAACAAACTATAAAGAATGGGAAACAATATTAGTTCACTTTGAAGTATAGCCGATCGGTTCAAGTTGGGCGTCAGGATTTTTTTTTATTAGTCAATTAATTCTATACACGGTCTCTATCATGTTCAGTGACTCCACTGTACATTAGCGTACAACAAAAGCAAAATACAAAGTGAAAAGTGTGTCAAAGCACACGCTAAAAATAAAGTGATGACTGGCATTACTGCGGCACACACCACGCAAAGTCGCTATCTGCCTTGTATAATATTTTCCTCGACTATTTCCACAAATTGCAATCAAAGAGGCTCAAGCTCAACATCAGCACTGTTTAAAACACTTGGGGGGGGGGGGGGGGGGGGGCATTGCTACTTTGGTGGCGTAGGCCGTGACAATATATTCATAATATTATATCTCTTGTAAACTTTCCTAGCTCTGCACGACTAGTTTTCGATGGGAGCAGCTGCGCTTCGCACATCCACTCTTAAAATTGCGGCTCGAGAGATTTTGAGCTTTCACTTGTTTTTGGGCCAGGCAATTTGTAGTAAAAGCAAGATAATAAACCCTCATAGGTTGTGGCGGGCAGCCGGTGTACGCCGTGGCTGGTATATGTGTCGCACATCTTGATTATCTGGTCTTGTATCGAGTGAACGAGCGAGGCCTTCCTAATCCAATGAGCTCGTTAAAGTAAGACAACAAAAAACCACAATGCTTCCACATCGTTCACAGCAACAGATGACCAGCCCCCAACAAACCACACTGCAGCACGTGAACTGCCGTAGGTACCCAGGGAGTTACCCGGGCATGGCGGGAGAGGGCGACAACGGCAGAAGTGACATCACAAGAACACTATGTATAAAGGGGACATTTAAAGACTTTTTTCCCATTTTTAAACTTCGTGCACTGTTCTGTCACAATTTATAGCTCAGAATAGTTGTATTTTGAAAAGGGCACTAATTTATAAGCCCAATGGTTCAAGGATGGGTGCATTTAGGGGACCCATTCTACGTTTTACTTATGCCCTTCAAGAACTTGCTTACAGGGCCAAAGTCCTGTTTCAGAAAGAACACGCTAGTGCGTGGCCAGCAGTCCGTCAAGCATTAGTGCTGGTGAGATTTGGAAATGCAGCGCATGAGCATCCTCATCTGCTACTTCTCTGCTCATGCTCTCGGGGCTTACTTGCGAGGCACGGTCCTTCGCACTTTTCATTTTCACACTGTAAATCAACTGATACCAACTCTGCTTTCCATTATTTAATAAACCAATATTTCATGGTCACGAGGACGAGCTTAAAATGTTTGCTACATCAAACCTGAACAGCATTTTGAGTCATCGAAACTTGCTAGTTGCAGCGAGCATTATGCGAAAAATATGATGTGCTTTACGGTGACAACTTGTAAAACACTGCAGCAACGATTAAAATCATGCATTTTTTGTGCTCACAGGAAATCCCTGAAGCAGGAGGCACTGGGCTAGATAAATTGCGCAGCTAAAATACGGATGCGCTTTCCAATGCTGTCATGCGTACAGGCGGAGAAATGGCAGACAAAACTGGGCGCACCCCGATTCTATGCGCATGCGTCCCATTCACAAGCCTCGCTGCCAGTTAGCACAACATGGCTCACTGTCCATGAGCTCGCTTGTTTCCTGTAACAGTGGACCATACGGTACACCTATTTAAAAACGAGGATAGAATGTATATAATGCAGCATCTGATGAAGCCATGATGATGTGTTGCTGATGAAATCTGGAACTCTAGTTAGTACCCTTATTGTTAACCAGCCGACCGACTAGCAAAAAGATTTGCGACTGAAATGATGGCATCTACACCTGCCCTTAAAGGGACACTGAACAAAGTTTTTGCCGCCGAGATTTTCAGCCAAAGCAAAAGATTGGGCCATGAAATTCATAGACAATAATTTCAAGCAGAAACTACGAAAACATACTGAATTTAATGAGCCTTTTACAAAATGCCGCGTCTAGCTCTTAGACACGGCGTTTTCTAAAAGGTCGCGACATTTATTTTTCAAGTTTTTTTTTTTTTGTTATTCAAGACAAATCTACGGTGCATGGTTCACAGAAAACAAAATTGCCTCTGTAAGATTTCTTTGCGAGCAGCTTACTAATTTTAAGGCAGGCGCGTTGATTCGTGAACTGAAGGATGCGAGTGATCGATCTTGCCTGCTAGTGGCTAGGCGACAAAGGCTTTACCTCATGTCCTGGTGTAGCTAAGTCACGCAAATGGAGCAGAAAATGTGCATTATAATTTATTTCACCTAAATATCACACGTATGTGACTTATTGCCGGTGACAGGTGATCAGGATGAAGTCGACAAGTTGCAAATCTGAACAAGAATTCACTCGAATGAAAAACCAACCTATACTCACGTGCACGGTGAAGTCGAACACGTCGTCCGTCAATGTTGTCGCTGATGCTCGAAGGAAAAGAGAAGAGGACAAGCGACGGGGTCGTCTCTTTCTATAAAGTCGGCGGAACTGCCAGAACGGCCAACACAAAAGGCATCGGGTTGACATTCCTCCATCTGGGCATCAGTCGCTCCACCCGGGCATGCAGCTGCTACTGGTTCTACTACTATCCTCTTCTCCGTGCCTCTTCCCGACATTGCAGTGTTGCTGCCATACTCGCGAACCTTTTTAAATTAAAGCACGCAATCATGTATTATCGTGCGCCATACTAAACTTAAAAACAGTGCGCCGGTACATGAGATCACGAAGCGCGGTCCACGCCATCACAAGAGCAATTGGAGAAATGAAACAAAGAAAACAAAAATGTATAAAATATTTTGTCTCAATACGATCCGCAATCCAGTTTCCTGCAGCGGCTTTTGGCTCTGTATGAACGGCCAAGCCAGTGCCAAGCCAAGCTTGCGTCCCTGATCAGCTGTTTGTTTCCATCGAGAATTCAACAGTGAACTGGCAATTTGTTTAGATGATATTGCTTAAGGGCTTGAAATTAAATATTTCTCTACGTACTACTGCTGTACTTTTCCTCTCTGTTTCCTGATCACAGTGATGAGATTGAGGAGGTTACAATTTAGAAAACAGCAAGTGCAGCTCAAGCATTGCTAGGATCGCTGTTTCGGTAATAAAATGTTACAAAGATTTTGCCCCGCGACCTGCTTGCCGTGTTCGAGCACCCAGTAGAAATTTACGGTGCCGCGTTTGAAAGAGTTGAATAAAATTGCAATATTACGAATGAAAGGCTCTGAAGCAACATCGCATTTTATCAGGCCTACACCTCCCACACCTAGACGAGTAAAACTCGTCGATATTATCTTGCAAAGCTGTGTATAATATTTAAAACACATTCTTTAGCCCACGATGAATTGTTCTCTCGTGTGGCTTCTCCATTTGGTACTGTCATGTTAACTTACAAAGGCAACTTTCCATATTTAGTCTCTTTAGATGTTGCAAAAGCTTGACACGTGGTGTGTATGCCATACTGATAATTCTCCTCGTAACCTGGGTCCGCCTCTTTAGACAGCGTCGCATTTTATTGTTCGCAATTATGTTTGTTTTATACTGTAAGCGAGCTGTGTGATTTCATCAATATTCACGAGTGTTCCCTGACTGTACAAACACGTGCGTCTTATTTGGTGCGGTGCACGTTTGTATGTAGCAAAAAATGTCATTTCGTCAGCGTGTGTCTGCATACACCTGCATGCCCTCCAGTACGTGTACATAATTAATGCAGTAAGGACTGCAATGCATAGCCTTGCATGGGACATATATTCCATGCACCCTCAGAGAAATGTTGTTTGTTATGAGCCTACTGTTTATCATTACTTTTTTTTTTTCGTTAAAGTTTCATCTCCATATAAGGCAGCTGTATACAGGCACGAGCTTCAGCAGCTTCCTCGTTGTTCCATTTTAAATAAAAACACCAGGCCTACCCGAATCAATGATCTGTTTGCTATCATTACTGTTATGTGTTCTACGATGTACACAAGGACAGTAGTATACAAAAAATAGGGAGGGATTTGAATGCCCTGCCTGCATGGCTGCGCCGTTTCACAAGATCAGGCGCTGCGCTGTGAAGCTTCCTACCGGCCTGCAGAAATTCAAGGGAGCGTACAATAGCGTGGTTCAAGAGGACTTGTGGGGAATACTAGACACACTGGGTGTAAAAGATGGAGTCACTAATCGTTTAACGGAAATCTATAAAACTAACAAGGTAGTTAAAAAGTGGGAAAAACAGGTATCCAAGCCCACAGTGGTGAAACGTGGACTTAGGCAGGCGTGCCCACTGTCACCCTTCTTATTCATGATGTACCTACAAGGATTAGAGGCCAAATTAGAGGCAAGGGGACTTGGCTTCAACCTCTCTTTAGTCAAACAAGGAAAACTCATTGATCAGGCACTACCAGCATTAACCTGCGCAGATGATATAGTGCTAATGGCCGACAACAAGGAAGATTTGCAGAGGTTGATGGACATCTGCGGTAATGAGGGAGATAGGTTAGATTTTAGATTCAGTTAGGAAAAATCAGTAGTCATGATTTTTAATGATAACAAAGGTAGAGAGCTTAGAACACAGGAAGTCACGCTAGAGATAACAGATAAATACAAATAACTGGGCATATGGATAAGCAATGGGACCGAGTACCTGAGGGAACACGAAATATGCGTGACGACTAAAGATAACAGGAATGCAGCAGTGATGAAAAATAGGGCACTGTGGAATTACAATAGGTATAATCTTGTGAGAGGAATATGGAAAGGGGTCATGGTTCCTGGGCTGACGTTCGGCAACGTGGTCTTGTGCATGAGGTCAGAAGTTCAAGCAAGATTAGAAATTAGGCAACGTGAAATATGTAGGCTTGCTTTAGGAGCTCACGGGAATACACCAAACCAGGGAGTACAAGGTGATATGGGATGGACATCATTTGATGGCAGGGAAGCTAGCAGCAAGATAAAATTTGAGAAGCGATTGAGAGAAATGGGGGAGGAGCGTTGGGCTATGAAGGTTTTCAGCTACTTGTACATGAAGAATGTCGATACAAAATGGAGGAAGCGAACCAGGAAGTTGACTGGTAAATACTTAGAAAACAGCAGGTGGCCAAACCAGAAAGAACTATCGGTTAAAAAGGAACTGCAGGAAACGGAGACTGACATGGGGAGAATTGGCATGATTAAGAAGTCTGCACTAGAGATCTATCAAACTTTTAAGCAGGAAATTGCCAAAGAAAGAATCTATGATAATACTCAGGGTAGTTCTCTACTGTTTGAGGCCAGGACGGGAGTATTGCGAACCAAGATATATCGGGCCAAATACGAAGGGGTAGACACAGTATGCAGTGCGTGTGAAGAGAAAGAAAAAACTGCCGAACACTTGACAATGCTCTGTAAAGGGCTTCACCTTATAGTTCAAGATGATGGGGCAGAGTTTTTCAAAGCACTGGTGTTTAGGGACAGGGAGGGCAAAATAGACTTTAAGCGGGTAGACTTAACTAGAAGGAGGTTATCTGATTGGTGGCTAAAGTCAAGGCACGATTGAAAATTAAACCCTTCACTTCAAAGTACCCGTCCAACTTTACTATTTAAAGGGGAAAAAAAAAATCTAGTGGTTAGTTCACTAAGCATTACGGCTAGGTGACGTTAGCCGCCGCCCGATCTAAAGGGTACAGCCACATCCATCCATCTATCCAGCCAAGAATATGCTCTCTGGCTTGTTGCTCCAGGCCTAGTCAGGTAGATTTTCTGGCCTCACCGTTGAATTGTTTACTCGGGTTGTGGCTTGCAAACATTGCGGTTTTGGGCTTCGTATCATCTTGTTCCGTCATCATGTCCTCCAAGTGGAGGACATGTCGCAGTGGGAGGAGGGAGTACGACAAGGCGCTCATAGAATGAGCTATCAGTCTTACCAGGCAGGCGGTTGAGAGCGCACCGAGGCAGCTGACGCACACCAGCACTATCCGCTTCCTGTATAATACAGGCTAGGGAATTATAGAAACACAGAGCAGAAATCAACTCTTGTGCCTCTCTCATGCACTCACAAGGCAGAACCTGCTTCGAACACTGAGGACCGAGCTAAGCAACACCATGCGTGACGATAAATCTTGGTCTCCTATTGCAATAATGATTAAGGCACGCATGCAACTTAAACCATTGTCACGCAAGATGAATTCACAACACCATCGAAGTGAACCCAAGGCACGTGCTGATTATTATGTACGGTACTAGCGCTAAATTCATGCAGACGTTTAGTTGGCGCCGCAGTAGGCCTAGTTGAAGGAATGGCCACAGCTACTGCTGTGATGGAGAACGGGCTCATTAACATCTTCATGTAGATTAAAACGGCTTACCCCGAAATGGCTGGGAGTGTCACGCTATCCCTAGCAGTGGCACATGCAGTTGCATATTTAACGATTACAGAAATGGCGTACCGATTTCCAAAGCACCCATCAATACTTCCGTCAAGGCGTAGCACCAAACTCTTTATCGCACATTTCGGGAAACATTCCTTTTTCTCCCAATCTGGTGGCTAGGCATGACTACGCCCAAGAATAAGCATGTTATTATCTATGTCGGAGGTATTTTCATCTGATCCCTGAAAAATTATTTCCCTAAACCCATGGAAAAAAAGAGAAAATGGAATTCGCACTTGTCATCATATTGCACCCCATCACAGGAATGGGATCAGATTGGCCTGACGCTCAATACTCCCTTACGCTTAATCAGAGCTCGGTCTGGCACCAGCTCCAGACAAAACCATTTATAATCTCCTGTCTGGCACATCTGTTTTACTCTGCTCTCTCTCAACCAGAGTGCACCATGTACCTGTGGTTCACCCCTGGTGGATCTTTTTCACTGTTTGTGAATTGCACACAAAGCCCTTACTGGTAGATCCTATTCCCAATTCTTCACTATTCTCACGGGAGGCCACTCTTTGGGCAGCTTACATCACGACATGTGCGTGTCATGATGTCAGTGCCGTCTTTTTCAGAGTCGGCGCTGTCTTTTCTTTCTCTTTTGCTCCTTCCCTGTCCTGTGTTTCTGGTGTTGCGCTGCAAACAAGTGAAGATGTTAAAGAACACCAGGTGTTCAAAATTTGCTTCTCATTAATATATCGTGGTTTTGGGAATTAAAACCCCAGATATATTGAAAGAAGATGCATGAAAAGGGAAGGATGATATTGGAAACTGGCAAAAAAGGGATGACAGACTTCTTAAGCTATGCTGCCATTGAGATTTTTAGCTGTTCACGCAATTCTCACACATGGCTTTGATGCAGCTATGCACATATCACACAAGCATGCTGACTGTACAGTTAGTATAACTGCAACCTTCATGTACCCAGCCTTCATGTACCCTCTACGACATTTCAGAACATCTGAGTCAGTGTTAGCATCAAGTTATGTTCTTCATGCTGGGGAACCAGTGTGATGAGTTACCATTTCTACAGAATGAAGCCCTGTCTACCTGGAACAAGCTGCAAGATATATAACTAAACGGCCCTTTTCAGGGCCAGTCAATCTCTGTCCGGCTTGGATGCACCAACTGATTCCCTTTATCGTCAACCCTCAATAAAACTAGAAAATGTTTGTACATGTGCAAGCAGTGTCATTCAATATCTTAGGAAATGCTTGTGAAGCAATTTCAAGGAGAATCATTTTTTTGATCTCATAGTGAGGCATTACGAACACCTTAATCACACCAAATGCCATTATTCAATGAGAGGAACAAGAGAAATATTTCACTGGGAACTATGAAGTAAACAAAAAAACAAATGTTTTCAGATACTGCGAGATCATTTCATAAAAAAGCTCAGAAGTTGCTATGTGTGGCCACATTTAATCTGTGCAAGCATCGTGTGGTTACAAAATTCTGTACCAAACATAGGTTCAGCTTTCTGGGATTGACCGTGCTGCACAAGCTAGCTCAGTGCATGCACTTCTGTACCCTGCCAGAGAATATTTTTACCACCAGTATGTTGTAACGTGAAGTGAAATGGTGATTGCATACTAGGGCACGTCTTGCAGGACCCCAATAAAGTTGTTTCACTTGATCGGTTGGTGTGCTGTAAGCAGAACATTTCCAAGAAAAATCGTATAGTTTGGAGGAGGACTTAAGCAAGGAAAGGTGTAGATAAAACACTGGATTCACTGGCATTATCCTCACCAAGTATAACATTGTTTTTCTGGTGAAGCTTTGTGTCTGAACAGCGAGGAGGATAAGCTGGTAAAAACATGTAAAATGGGAATTCTAGCACAGCAATCTGTGCAGTACTGCTCATTTCATGGAGCATTAATTTCACAGGCTTTGCTCATTGTTAGCGTTAAGCCTATATTATGTCCACTGCAGGGTGGAAGCCCAATCAATGTTCCCTGTCCTGTATGAGCCAATTTCATATTATGGCTGATAATTTCTTGATGTCATTGGAACTAATCACCTGCCACCCTCTGCTACATTTCATGTGTCCTAATATAAATTAATTGACATTACTGACTTGTCATCCATCTTTTTTTCTCATTCCCAACTAATGCATTCATTTTTGATAACCTCTGCTTTCTTCCCATGTCTTAATATTATGCTAGCCTTTTTTCATTTTTCTGAAACATTATCTTTGCTCAGAAGCTAGAAGTTATCAGAAAGAACATAACGACATTCTACCTCCTGAGCATATGGCATCATCAATACAAAAATGTAATAAAAGTGAGAAAACATCCTATCTATATAAGAGGCCCTAAAATACTGCAGGAGGCAACAAATAAACTGGTATTTGTATAAAGGCAGTGACAAAAACTTTGACTACTGTCACTTATTTTGATTCTTGGGACATCTTTTTTAGTACATCATAACACATAATTACACATTTACACAATTTACACAGAGGAATTGCCACCACGTGCATTGAGGCCACCCTTCAGAAGTCATGTGAGCACAAGGTTGAGGTAAGCCTTGAAAACCAGATTAAAAGACTAAAGGATGCTGGATATCCCAACAGCACCATCACACCCGTGTGCTAAACCCTCCTGCAGAAAGTCAAGTTAAACAAAACAGGACCAAAATAAAAACAGAATGACCAAAGATCTTTGCATGCTATACCGTACGTACATAAGGTACACAGAGGAATTGCCACCACGTGCATTGAGGCCACCCTTCAGAAGTCATGTGAGCACAAGGTTGAGGTAAGCCTTGAAAACCAGATTAAAAGACTAAAGGATGCTGGATATCCCAACAGCACCATCACACCCGTGTGCTAAACCCTCCTGCAGAAAGTCAAGTTAAACAAAACAGGACCAAAATAAAAACAGAATGACCAAAGATCTTTGCATGCTATACCGTACGTACATAAGGTGTTTCACAATATAAAGAAAATAGCGAGCCGATATCATTTTATCTTGTTATTTGCCATCCCTTGCAAGTTTTCAAAAGTGTGTGTACTAAAAACCAACAGGAATAGCCATTATTTCACCATTCTTCACGAGAATAGGTATACTGAATGCTAATATAATGTTGTGTATGAGATACTATTGACACGTGGAAACGTAAACATAAGACAAACTGGGCAATGCCCCAATGTTTGAGCAAGACAGCATGCTCAAAATGTTAAGAATGGCTATGGTAGTCGCATGGCCATACACTGTAAAGAATGTAAGTGCAGTTCTATGTTTCATAAAACACTGTTTTTGAAAAAAGCAAGAACAAGAAATGAAAGAGAGACTGTGAAAGCATTTTCTTTTCAGGAAGGCTATGGATCAGTGCATCAGTATACCTTCACTCATCCATTCAGAGAGAGAGTATTCTTTTCTCAGTTAAGATTATATTATCATGGTCTCACATGTGTCGTTGTGCATGAGCACTGTTCTTGTACTCTGTAAAAAAGTGGGCGTAGTACCTTCAATAAAATTTAGTTGGCAGTCAGCGCTCTTTCCTGTCCTTTTCGTGTCTTCCTGAACTTCTCTCACTGTTACTAGAACACAACCACGATGAACCAACTTGCCCAGATTAAGCTATTGTTGACGAAAAGTCAGAGCATGAAAATACTTCAGGGGCTCAGAACCTCCTCACTACCCGTCTAGTTACGGCCCTGGTCTATGTGTTCCGAGAGTGAAGCACTAGTGGAGCTATCTAACTACCTAACGGTGAGGAGGGTTTGTGTATACTCGAGCTTGTTTCATGACATGGTGAGAGGTGGCAGGTTGTTGAAATAATATGCTGTGTGGGAGGTCAAGATTTTGATTGAGAACGCTGAGTATGAGCCAGTGACATTAGGCGTTCAAGACTTTTTGCGATATTCACTCTAGCATAGGACCTTGGTTGGTGGTTGACGTGTGCATTTGATCACATTGTAGTCTTCCATCATAATTTTTTTGCCACTTGGCCTCGACGCTCTTGAGTTGTACCAAAGTAATTAAGCATCCAGGTACAAGTATCTTCTGTCAATGTTTCAATGAAGAGCTGAATATGAATAATAGCTTCCATCGATACTTCTGGCATTGGTGTATGCACATTTCTTTTGAAGTTCTCCTTTAAAAAAGGCATTAAAGGTATGTTTTTGTGACTTTTTAGTGTTGGCCAGAACTGCTGGTGTGTCCGAACGGCTCTTCGATTGGTTGTGGTGTTGTCTTGTTCAGGGCCACAGAGCTTTCAGTCTTTTTTTATATTTGCCTTCACAGGAATGCTCTTTGCATGCTTCTTCAGTACTTTGTATTATTCCTAAAGCATTGACTTCCAGATTTTGATTGTGGTGCTTTAATCTAGTGTTCAACTTCACGCTAGCTTCATTTGCACGCAAAGCAAGAACTCAGGAGTATGGTAACTTTTGCTATGGGTTTTCCCTTCTTCAGTCTACTGTATTTTTGCCTGTGTTGTCTAAGCGCTGACAGCCTCGTGCGACAGCTTTTTTTTTTGTGCACTTATTGTGTGCCAATGACTTATTTGCCTCCTCAGCTAAAGACTTTTTGTATTATAAGAGAAAGCTCTGTCTGTATTGCTTTTGTCATTTGCTGATGGTGTATCTTCAGTATCTTTTCTCAGTGTACACTATACTTGAATGGAAGAGCAGCATGACTACCTTCAGCTGTTAGCAGGCTTTTAGCTGCTGTAATACTGATTGATGCTCCTTTCTCGGGCGTTCTATTTTGGATGGTTGGCATGTCATTGCTTCTTTTAAACTTTAAAACAGCAGGTGCACCTTTTTCTGGTTACACCTGGTATATTTTTCCAGTGGTTATATATATATATATATATATATATATATATATATATATATATATATATATATATATATATATATATATATATATATATATATATATATATATATACATATATATATTGCTAACTTGAGAAACAAGGCCTCTTTACGTTAGGTGCACATCAGGTGGGAAGAGTACTTCTATTACTTGCCAAGATTGTGGCCCCTTATGGTGGGAATCATAATGCACTGTTGATGTGTCAAATTCACATAGCATAATTCCAAGGCACTCGATCAATATCCAAGGAAAAAAATTATGTTCTTTTGCGTGAGTTTCAGCAACTCATAGTAATTTGTATGTAAATGAATACTTCATCATTCTTGGCTGTCATGTTTTATGGAAGCACATGTGCTTCGTTGATAACAAAAAACACGCACGCTCCCACCACTGCAGTGGCGTGAGCGTGCGTGTTTTTTTTTTTTTTGTTATTAGCGATTTGCCCTACACATTCACGTTTCTTCTTTTTTTGTGGGTCGTACTTCTCGTATCGCGCAGCCTACCGTTTTGGGCACACGTAAAAAAGTACATAAAAAAGATGCGTTCCACGCCGAAATTCGCGTTCGCAACGAGATGGGCACCGACAGGGTGCCCTACGACGCCCACACACTCCGCAACACCTTACCAACCGTTCGCTGCGATGTTGTTGGGAATTCGTGTGGTCGTTGCATGAATATAGCGCGTGCGTGCGTGCTCACGCGCGTCTGTGTGTTAGATCACGGCAACTGCATATGTTGTATGATTCAGTCACCATAACGCAACTGACGACCCCCGCTCTTCCCACACGTCAAGCAGCAGCAAGTGCCGTTAACCGTACTGTGCTGTGAACGCAAAACAGATTCGAATAGGTCGCGTAGATAGCTAGCCCGACACATGATACGATAAGATTTGCCTCAGATATTCGACGTCTACATGCACGCGTAAGACAGCGGTATCCGCAGCAGCTTCGTCATACGTACGGATAGCACCGCATCGGACGTCACGTCTGACAGAGAAACTTAATCGGTAATTTTTTCTCACTTAAAAAGTCTACCTTGCACAACTTCAACCAACGATTATGCATTTCAACGAGCTGTGCATGGTTTAATGATTGATTGATTGATATGTGGGGTTTAACGTCCCAAAACCACCATATTATTATGAGAGACGCCGTAGTGGAGGGCTCCGGAAATTTCGACCACCTTGGGTTCTTTAACGTGCACCCAAATCTGAGCACACGGGCCTACAACATTTCCGCCTCCATCGGAAATGCAGCCGCCGCAGCCGGGATTCAAACCCGTGACCTGCGGGTCAGCAGCCGAGTACCTTAGCCACTAGACCGCCGCGGCGGGGCATGGTTTAATGACGAAAAGATAGTTATAATATTGTGCCCGGCACATATATTACTCTCTCTCTAACTTGAAAAATCGGCGCGTGAATTGGGGCCAGAACAGCGCCAAAAAGCAGCACACGCAGAAATTGGCTCATATTCTAATATTATGACATCGTGATGTTGACTTTTCAGCTGACGCCGGCAATAACGTTCAAACGGCGGGCCAATAATGCCGGTCTTATTGGATGGCTCCGCCCATATTGGCTGCTACTTGTACAACCTGGCCCGATGTGTCCGTTCTAATAGGCCGGCACAGCCTATATGGGCGGAAAGTTCTGAAAGCTGGCCCAATATAACCATTCTAATAGACTGGCACAGCCATCATTGGCGGAATGTTGTTAATGCTGGTCCAACATAGCCGTTCTATTCGGCTGGCAGAACCAATATTGGGGGTACGTTGTCAACGCTGGTCCAACGTCGCCGTTCTATTTGGCTGGCATAGCCAATCTTGGCGGTACGTTGTGAAAACTGGGCCGTTCATGGGCCAGGCAATGCCGATCTATCCCCAATATTGGGCCAACCTTCTGTGCTGCCTGGGATCCTGTGTGTGGATGTGCATGTCGACGAACTCGGTCAGGTCATTGAGCTTGCTGCAGCTCTTCAGCAGATTCAGGTGTGCGTACCTTAGAATTCTTGTAACCAAGCATTTGGCCTCGTTAAGTAGCCGGTCGTGCTTGAGTATCTGCAAACAGTTTACCGGATGATATGACAGTCTATACATGATACGTGAGACGAGAAAAGCTTCAACAAACTGCCACATTGCACGTACGTTTATTCCACGTGTGCCCTTAGAGATTCTTTGTAAAGCATGAAGGTTTTCTTTGCTATTCATCATAACCAATTGGAACCAAGTGCTGGCCGTGTGATTCTCGTCTAGTTGCATACCTAGTATTCGGACAGTGGATTACCATAATATAGCTTGGTTCTCTATGTGAAGTTTAAAACACCCGTTTTCTTTCTGCTTGACGAGCGCTGTTCGGCCACCGTGAATGACGACAGACTCTGTTTTGTCCAGACCGGTGTGCAAACCTGCTTCGATTGCGTATTCGTGAATAATGCTGAGGGCTCTTTGTGAAACAATCTGCCGCCCGACAGATCCTTGATGGACCCACACAGTTACATCGTCGGCATACATCACATGTTTCAGGCCCGGTCCGCAAGGCGTCTTGGTAGCTGGTACATGGCTTCGTTAAAGAGGGTGGGTCAGATCACTGAGCCCTGGAGAACGCCTGCGTTGTTGGTTCATGCAGCACTGGTGTTTTGGCTTATTTCGACATGGTAGCTTCGGCCTTCCATTAAGCCTGCTCTGAATTTATACATTTTTCCTTTAATCCCAAGAGCACGTGCTTTCGTCACAATGTTAGTGTGTTTTACGAATGCTGTTCGAATGCCTCGCGTATTGCAACTGCTACAACAGCCCGTGGGTGCATTCAATTAGGGTCGAGAATGCCTTTTTTAGGCGAAAGAGTACGTCTTGATAGGCCTACGCAGAATCTGTACATTGTCGTGACCGAAAAATTGCAATCTTCAAGGTACCATGTAAAGGGTGTGTTAACCATGCTCTCAATTACTTTACAGACACACGGGGTTAAACAGATCGAATGGCGGCTGTATAAGGTATGGAGTGGTTTACCAGGCTTCAGAAAAGGCTTGACTAGAGAAAACTTCCATGAGGAGGGCAGTATTGCGGTATCCGAAACTCTTTAAGGAGAGCGCGTTTGTACTCAGGGGGCACATTGCGTAAATAAGCAACACATACTGCAATGGCTTCTGGAGCACTGCGTGCGTTAGCATGCGGCAAGTCATACTCCAGCTTGAGCATGGTGAAAGGGCTACAAAACGGCTCAGTGTCTTCAGCGCTTGAATCCTTCTGGTATGTATTCTCTGTGGGACGAGATGTCTGCTTTAAAAACAATTGTTGAGTGAGCTCCCGATTTTTAATGCCTTCCCGGAACACCACACGAGCCGTGTCGTTGTAGCTCTTGCGTTGGCCAAAGAGAGAGTGCAGGATGGCGCAGACCTCTACCGTGTAGGTCTGCCCATTGATGGTTTTCAAAATTCCGTTCCAGTGGTCTCATGCTAGCTTAGTCGTATATTTCCTTAGTGGAACACTGTATTTTGCGCAGCCAAGCTTCGTAATGCGCAGTGTGGCGAGATTGCCTGTACTGAGCCAAAAGACATAGCCTTCTATTCCACAAAGTCAGAAGATGCCTATCAGGTTCTGGTTGGTAAAAAAGAACCCGTAGGTTTTTGATATCTAGCCGCTTTGCTGCGCATAGCTGACATAATAATTGGTCAATGTTCTTGGCAGGAGGTTTTTGCTGTAGTAAATCGCGGTATTTTTCCCAGAGTGGTATTGGTCAACCGTGTACTGGTGCATGACTATATCTTCGTATCAGCGTCACCTAGCAAAATTGTATAGGTGGTCGCTTCCCATGCAATCAAGCGGCCCCTCCCACTACAATATCTGTGGGCGGGTTCTCCAGGTAAGAGATTGTGATGTGTTTCTTTGACAAACTGTCTGTCTCAGCCTCGTGTGCGTTTGGGGCGTATTCAGCAGCGTCAGCCAATACTCCAAGGCGTCCTGCATGATGCACCTTCCATGTGGGCTGCCTTTTTTGTATCCCCAGGCGACATGCTGAAAGTTCGTCTCCGCACAACAACATAACACCTTGTAAATAAATCTTCCCGAAATGAGATATGGAGCTGAGATCAAGCGGCGTTTTGTTGACTTTATTCTCAGTGCTTCCAGGAACCACGTAAGTGCAAAAGACAAGAATTGTACAATTCGATGACATTGCAATCGACAACACTAAGAGTAGTGCTGCACCACTGATACGTATCTAACTGCACGTGCGTAGTTCTTTATCGCACATACAATGCTGTCTTCGTGGAAATAGCTTTCTTCAGTCGGGGCGTAGCCGTCATACCTTTATTAGATGCGGAGCATCTTATACTCGCGCCTTGTAGTGCGCCGTCCGCACCGCTTCTCGAACATTCGACAGCTGACGCGCGCGCATGCGCCGTCGCGCCGTCGCCCACTCTTCCACCATCTGTGCATCCCTTCCTCCTCTACACACCGCGCGCGCTTCACTCCTCCACCATCTGTGCACCCTTCCTCCTCTACACACCACGTTCGACATCTACAACTCTCCTGATTCTCCAGTGGACGCGCATGTGGCGTCGCGCTTCGAGAACATTCAACAGCTGACAGTGCATGCGCCGTCGTGCTGTATATATACTTAAGGTCGGCGCTCGCTCGCTCAGTTGCCGCTCGTCGGTTGCTTTGTACGGCGCGTCGACGTCCAAGGTCGCGGTGAAATGAATTCCAACGAATCCACAAACACAATGATCGACGTCCCTTCGACCAGCGCCGCCCTTTCGCATACGTGTGTACGTGTTCACTCATTTAACACCCCCTCCTACAACCACGTTAACCAATTTAGCCATCAACCCAAGTAAGTCGCAATTTAACACCCCATTTCACAACCACGTTAACCAATTTAGCCATCGACCCAAATAAGTCGCACTTTAACACCCCGTTAACCAATTATATGGTCCGCATCCTCCTCAGTGTTCCCCCGAGGGAAGCTGCGGGCAATTTTTATTGAGCCCAGGGGCGTTGACAAGTGGCTTTGAAAAGAGGAAAAAGGAAGGAAAAAGCGCAGTCCCGTTACTGCTTCTCTTAATTTGGGACACCTCCACAGTCATGCGCAGGGAAGGGGGGAAAGGGAATTAAAGAGACAGAAGAGAAAAAGTAAGAGTAGGGTGGTGAAAAGCATTCGATCACTTGTATCGCGCATGCGCCTAAGAAACAAACGTGGCAGGCGCGATATACAGAAAGACCCCCGTGAAGCCAGGGGTGAGGAGATGCGCCCGTCAAGGGGAGGAAAGAAAAAAAGAAAGAAAAGAAAAGAAACCACTGGACAAGTGGAAAGAAGTTAGGGCGCTCCCGAACTGATAGTGAAGGGGAGAGAGCGACTGCTGCACGGGCTGAACGCGCCCACGTGGAATAGGGAGGAAAGAAAGATAAGAAAAAAAAAGAAGAGAAAAAAGAGAGAGAAAAAGGGGTCAGGCAGCTCAGAGCAGCCTATGTAATGAAGGACACATGGAACTCTGAGCAGGAAGAAGGCGTGGTGCGCAACGCGATCGAGCAGTAAGAGGAAGAAAAAAACAGAAAAAGCGGAATAAGCGTACGCGCAAAGCTGTGCCATTCGCAGTCGACTGGGACTACCACCAAGAAGGCCAGCGGTACAGTGATGTGCACGATTTATAACGGTCCAGGGCATACTTCGCGATAACAAATGAGTCCTTCAGGTTGATGCCAAGCTGTTGGGCACGAGCCTCGAAGGTGAGGAGGGCCACAGAAGCGATATTGCGATCATGGCAGCCGGCTGCTAGGGCCCCGTGCGCTACTTGAAGTCCTATAGCAAGAGTGGTCAGGAGTACGTTCCTTTTTTTTGGATTTCAAGTTGCGGCGAGGTTGCTGTAGCGCGCTCTGTCGTCGTTCTTCTGGTGACGGTAACAGGAACCGGCGGTTGCGAAAAAGAACGCTGTGTCTGCGTCACCGTCGAGCGCTTTTCGACGACAGTAGCGGCCGGCTGAGCTGTGAACGAGAGCGGGGCAGTCGTTGTTGTGGTGGGGAAGACGGGCGCACTCTTTGCAGGACAAGGGGCGGCCTCCGAGGACGTGTCACCGGTACCGTCGAGCGCATCCCGGAAGGAGCGACCCTTGATGACGGATGCGTTGCAGCCAGGGGTCCTAGCCTGCTGCAGGGCTTGGCGGCGAGTCACGGTGCCATCAGTTAAGGCCATGATGACCGCGGCCCTGCGATGGAGTTGCCAGGCTGGACAGTGGGGCTCGGTTGCAGGGTGTTTCCCGCTGTAGTTTATGAAACGAGGGTGTGCTGCACACGATCCTGGGGCGAGCTAGAAGCAGCAGCGCAGGCATCGTTCGTCCCGATAGCAGGTGGCGGTTGCGTGCACGAAGCGGTCACAACGAGAGCACTGCAGAGCCGGGGCTGACGGGGTCGAACTGGACGCCTTTGTTTATAGAGCTTTATATCCGGCGGGACGGTAGTCCAAGCGAAGGTGAGGGTGAGAAAGTTGCCTTTGCGTACACCGGACACGAGGGGCACAAGTAAAGCAATGTTGTCAGCGAGGTACTTGAAGGGGATCGTTGGGTCAACTCCAAAAACCATGCCAACACAGGTGTTCAGGTCGAGTTGTTTGGCTCGAACCTTGGTCGCACAGATGGTTCCAACCTGCAGTAGGGCAGTCAGATTGGTAGTGGGGTAGGTGTCGACAACAACAAGGTTGCGCCGGAAATTCACCCACACTCGCTGGGTGGCTGGGAACCGCGAAAGGAAGGCGGCGATCGCATCCCTCGAAGGAGCCAGAAAGTTAGCCTTCTTCCCGACAGACCGAGAGATGATGGTGGCCGCTCATCCAATCGGAGGAAGGTCGTCAACAGCGTGGGGACCGTCAGAACACCGAGACGTGTTTGAAGGCACGCCGCGCTCACTGGAGGTGGACGCCGTTTGCTCGGCGGCCGCAGTAGTTGAAGGAGGAGGTGAGGAGTAGGTGGTGCCTCCAGGGGGGTATCCCTCGCAGATAGCCACAGCCCTGGCAGGAGAACGAGCAAGCTCCGGTGTGCGCCTTCGCTTTGCTCGAAGCCGGAGAGACAGCAGTGGTGTGATGGCTGCTGACGTTCTGCGGCTGGGTTTTTTTAGAGCGTGCTCGCTTGGATTGGCCCTGCTGCTGCTGTGTTGGCACTGAAGATGATGCCAAGACTGCCGCGACGGCATCCTTCTGCGTTGTTTTTCCGGGTGCCACGCTGAGGCATCATATGTAGCCCTTAAAAGGGCTCCACGCGAAGAGCGCGGAGCGAAGATCAGGGTAAGGACGGGAGCACAAAAACACGCGTGCTTCTTGGTTGAAATCTCTTGACCGCGTCTCACACAGGGGCGTTGAAGAAGAATGGCTATTTGGGCTAGTTGGTTAGAATCCATGGTAATAAGGGCTGCAGCGCGAGCACGAAGGTGCTAGAAGGGGTGTTGACTTCTTGAAGAGCATACCAATGGACTGGTACCGTCTATCTTGCTGGAGAGTCAAGCGGTCTTTTCAGCTCTCTTTCGGCGAAGTGAAAGGCAATTGCAGTGCAAAACAGTTGTGCATGGCGATGATATTGAAAAACTAGCCCAGGCGAGGCTATGTTGTATGACAGCAGTGGAGTTTGATGGTACCAAGGGTATACCTATCACAGCTGCTCCTGCGATTGTTGGCGAAGTTGTGCCAAGAGGGAGCATGTCGGAAAGCATAATGCGCTCCAGGGTAGTTTGAACGCATCTTTTCCACGGCCCGAGTAATCGGCTATTCAACATTTTCATAAATGGCCTTCTCTATTTGTGCCATACCATGTTCTAGTCACCGCTTTAATGCTTGTAGTGTTGTTAGGGCGGGAGAATGTTAATAATCTCTGGTAAGTGGAAGTGCCGTTGACTGAACTATGCCCCCTTGAGGATGTTTTGCCCCTCCACTCGAGGCAGGCTGTGGTGGACAAGACGTCAATGTTGAGCTTGATAGATATTGTATACTAGGACGAGTTAGCTGCACGTTCGCTTGTTGAATTATATCCGTGAAGTTGGTGCCCACGGCGCCTTCTTACTGTGCAGCTGGTGGTGTTGGCGACCCAGTGTGAAAACCCTGGCGTATTGGTTTGAGTGTGGGTCTCACAAAACCTTGCGTCGTGGAGGAGCAGTGCTGATGGTTCTTCGTGTTCCCTTTCTTACATTGCCTTTTGGCAGTCGGCTTGCCTTTCCATTCCATTTTCTTGTTCAATTTATTCAAACCTTTTTCAGACAGTTCATGAGTGTGACCAGGTGAGGACCACCACAGCTGCAGCACTCCTGTTCTGTGTTCGGGCATTGCGTACCCTCTTCGTGTTGCTGCATAACGCACTTCGAGCATCTAGCTGCCGAAATAATGGAAAAATGCTCCTTGTGAAGCCCTCTTTTGTGGCATATGTCGCAAACAATCACTCGTGCATGATACAGAAAAATACGGATCGTAATTTACCGCAAGCCGCCCTAATAGGGTAAGCCATTACCTTCAAATGTGATCACGGCAGTGTCCTTGTCACCAAGTGGGCGTGCCTGCATAATTTTGCGCTTGCGGCAATGCGATGAGTTCAGTTCTTCCTCAGAAGTCATGTCCCCAGCATTTCCAATGACGCCTCTGATTTTATTGCGATTATCTGCTTCGTATGCTTGAAAGGGTACCTCGTTTCCTTTGATTGGCTGGGATGCTATCGCTAGAAGGGCGCTGCACACCTCCGGTTCAGCCACGTCGACTGCTAGCTGGTCGCTATGGCTTAAATAGTAAACCCTCTACTCCGGTAGTGGGTCTTGTTCGGGGAGGCGGAGATCACTCAAAATGCGGCGAGTTATTACTCTATCCAATCATAAGAACAGCTAATTAATTATTCAGCATGACTACTTAGGCCGAAGGATTATGGTGTGATGATAAGAGCGCAGGGCACCTGAGCTCATCGTCAATGCGACTGCCGCAAGGTGCTGCTAATTTCAGCGATAGCCAACTGGTATCCAATCAACCTCTTTGTTTAGGTAACGAGCGGAAGCAAAGAACGTGTGGCGTGTAGTTCTCATGTGGAAGTGATCCCTGGGTGTGCTAGTATGCTGTCGTTCGGGTGTCGGCAAAAGCGAGCATCGCGCACGTTTCTCTCTATACGGTTTGGTAGAAATTATGCGATCTTGTTGAAAGGCATTGTCAGCTTCCTTCATTGGTGTTCTGTTCCACGAGTCCCGGGAGTGAGGCGAATGGGTTGATGTCTGGCAGCTGCAGCACTCTTGAAGGAACGATAGTGGCAGCCGAACCATTCTTGGTAGTTAGCGGTGTCACCGAGGCCGTCAGGTCACCTGAAGCCTGTAGGTCTATATGCTCATTGCAGGTAGTGGCATGACAGTCGCACGCAGGGCTCCGGAGAGGTCATGAAAACTGGAAACTTTCACAGGGGTGATACTAGTTTAAATGGCCGCCAGCAGGTAGCCGGGTGGCGGTGCCGCCGACGAGTTTGAAAAACAGTCTCCCAGTATGAGCTGCAGTCGGTAGATAACAAGCGAACAAGCATCTAACGCAGCAACAGCTGGAGCGGTGGATTGACAGGGAAGCGTCGGCCATGTGTTGATATCGTCGCAGCGCGCTCAAAACACGCCCGCTCACATCGAATGCTGGCCAGAGAATCCCTTCAGCAGCTTAGTGAGCCTATGAAGCACATAAGTCAAAGTGTGCTTTGGGATAGAGCTAGGATTTCTATATGATCCGGCCAAATTACTGATATCGTATGCCAGCATGCGTGGGGCCTGTTTTACAAACAGAAGTGCATAGGCAATTGAATTGTGTAACCTCGCAAACATTTCCATTGGCTCCGCTCTCGTTAAATAAAACTGAGTATGAACTAAGTAAGAAAAAAATGGGGAGAGGTCCAGCATGTAGTAACATTATGCCTTTGTAAAGTATTCAGATAATTAACAATTGATCCCAATATCGTCTCATTGCTCACTTTTGACATAATGAACTTTGGTGTTAAGCTTAGGTGCATGAGATGTTGCGGTACGAAATGCAGCTAAAGACACTAATAAAATTTGTTAGGCAGTCAAATCTGAGTGTTTTACTTCCAGCGTTTGACAACTGCGTCAGTCAAGATACATTACAAAACTATTACAATTTTCTATGCTTTTGTTATGGTATTGAGCGCGAAGACTAGACAACATAAAAGAGAGATGACTTGGACATCTTGTGCAGTGCTTACGCTCAATACCATCATTTATGATATTCACACTCGGCCAACAAGCAAAGCTGTTGTGCCGTGCTTTTCTTGGGGTCGAATAATGTTACCAACAACGCAAATATAGGAAGAAAACGGCAGCCTTTTCAGAATAGTCTAACCAAATGCTCTTTGTACTTACCTCAATTCTATTTTTTTCTTAATTACAAAACAGTATGCACCAAACACGCTTGATCACCATGCAGTACTAATGAGGTAATACTGAGCACTCTGATCACTACAGGAAGGAATGCACTTTTCGACTGTCCGACTGGTTCACTGCCCTTTAACAACCACACAGTGGGTCACAGGGGTCGGAGCGGCTTGCAGCAAGGCGCTATAAAGGCGCGTGCCTTTGAAAGGACAGTTGAAGATTCGTTGTGGCGCGTTTGTACATCTTAGTGTTTCACTTGAATCGCGAGGTAAAAGCGAAGCAAGTGTGAGTAACCAATCACAAAATAATCTTTTGTTCACTTGGGAATAAGGCCCCTTCTGGTTTTTGAGCGAAAGTATTCGCTCTGATTTGAGAGAAAATAGACATCACGCTAGTCATGTTCACACTTTAATAATCATTGTTTGTCGAAAGGGCGTTACAGAGAAGGTATTTCAACAAAGAGTGAAAATGTCTGATAGCCCTTTAAAATTTTGGTGACGACACATCATCAAAATAAATTATACTCTTACGCGCAACTGAATAGCATATAAGCGCTAATCATACCATAGGTCACATCTGTGACATTTCTTCTATAGTGTAGCACACGAATGCTGTCTGAGTGCTGTCATGAAGGCCCAGTAAAAAATATGGCATGGTTTCGCTAGAGCAGTGATACTCACAATAATAGCTTAATACAGATGACATCCCTACAAATAAATGAGGCAATTGCTCTGTTGCGTATTCCTTATGACGATGGAATTTATACATTAGGCGCTAATAGCTTTGCACGCGAAGCCTGCGTTGTTTTTGCAGCCTATATTTGGCCCACGGATTTCCATTGTTTTTAGTGTTATTTCAATTGGCTTATCACTGAAGATGTTAATATGAATCGTCATTATATCTGCTCTGCCTCACGACAACATGGCATGTAGTTCAAGTACAAGTGCACAAGACAGTCTCACATGAAGATGAAAGCTCGACACCTCTTCAAGCACTACGTCTATTCCACCCTTGAATAAAAAGCTCTCTTCAGGCACGAAGTTTTACGAGCATACCTCATACCCCAGAACCATTATAATATAATATACAATCACTGCTGAGGTGTCACTATTTCCATAATTTTTAATAAGTCTCCGACGGCTAGCCTAGAACCATTCAATAATATATCTGACATCACACATGGATGTTCGTGAAACGCGCTGAAGATACCGTTTCAGCAGTAGGTTGCATACAACTGTGGGCCAGTGGTACAATTTTCACCACAATCGTCTACTATCATTTGCGTAACCATGGTCCAGAAAAGAATGCACGGATGTTTCATGGGAGCTTTTTATACGGCATTCCTAATATAGAACTGCATTTTCCCGTGGGCGATAGCTATTATTTCTGTCTTTAACAAGCGTTGGTGTTTCAGGAGCATTTCGTCAGTTCTTTTTTTTTCATGTTCAGCTTGGCATGTTCGGTATGAATAAACTCAGTATACCGTAAGAAATAATAAAAACGAGAAAACACGGAGGACTTAAATGGAACAGTTATCGGGTGTCTAACTGTTAATTTATCTTCGTGCTACGGAATTGACACTCCACTGACGTATTTAGACAACCCAAATTGTCGGAAAAAGATATTATGAATGTTTTCCATACATCGGGCTCACATTGTAAACCTTCTTAGAGAGGTCGAGTTGGCCATCATTTCTGTAAACACTTACGTGTATGATTCATCTTGCGTAGATAATATGTAAGTAAATAAAGTGACAATAATGTCTAAAGCATTTCGAAGTTCTAATTTCATCGTTTCTTGCAGTGACTGTGATCTGCTCGACATTAAGCGCATAAACTAAAGCAGTAAACTGTCAACATCACCATGTTTTAGCTCTGGCCTCCAGGACCTGATGCAATGACTGTCTGCGTTGAACAATAAGGTTATTTTTTCGAGATGGAGCCGTCTGTTGAACTACCACAGCAAAATGATGATATTGATGATGGTGATTGCCTATATATGTATATGGCTTACACCCACTCAGGGGTATTGCAGGAATAACAGGAGAACGGCTTCTGAAAAAAAGCTTGAAATTGATAGTTACGATGGTGCTCCTTTTTACACTTCTGGCACATACTTAATAAGGTACGTAGCTCTAGATTCGGCTGCTAAAGTAAAATATTACTCGAACCTACATCAGTAAGTTAACTGTTACGTTGAGGTATCTTTTTTCACGATTCACCACTAAGGCGTCATTATATGCCATGCTAGTGCTCCTAAGTTTAGCAGTGTTCATAGCAGCGTATGTTCTAGTTCTACGAACTTGTTTCCAGCCAACACGAAATGTTTGCAAAGTCATATTGAGCACAGCAGTAAGTGAAACCGTATTTTTGTTACTTACAATTAACATGGCCTCTGTGATCTGGTCCTCCAATTCTGTGCCTCTGCAGCTAATCATTGAGACGAAAATATGTTGAAATTAAAGCATTATGGCGCAATGGCAGTGAGCTTCAGATGACTTTAAAGTAGCTTGGCTATACATTTTGGAGCGGTGGTACAACGTTTCACATACATACCCAAATAAAGTGGCTGGGGGATAGCTGTCGTGGTAGCTCAGTGGTAGAGTATCGAACGCGTTAATCGAAGGTCGCAGGTTCCGATTCTGCCCACGGCCACTTACCTTTTTATCCACTTTTCTTTCTTCACATTCACATTACAATTGACCTAACACATTCCCCAATACTTTCCTTGGCATTATTGTCTGTCAAATCTCATATATATATATATATATATATATATATATTGTTACGCCTGAAGTAGGGGTACGGGGGTTTATTGAACGGAAGCTGGGATGGCGAGGCCGCCCCGGATAAAACTGCCGAGAGATCTTCTTCTTCCCAAGTCCACACTTCTATTCCCTCTTATCAATCCGGCACATACACGTCGTAATATTTCCCCCTTCGCAGACGAAGCGCACCGCGCGTTTCATGCATCGTCCCGCAGTCTAAAAGCTTTGAGGCGAGCCACATGGGTAACCTCGGTCTTGGTTGATCGTCTCCCACTAGCTGTCAGTCGTGCTATTTTATAATCTACTGCACTGAGGCGCTCAAGGACAACGAATGGGCCAGTGTAGTGGGCGAGAAGTTTTGTGGACAAGCCACGCTTGCGGATAGGCTTCCACACCATTACAAGGTCTCCCGGTTCATATGTGACGTGGCGGTGCTTGCTGTCGTAGCGGAGCTTTGAGCGGTCTTGCGATGCTATAGTACGCAGGCGGGCAAGACGCCGAGTTTCTTCTGCAAGGCATAGTGTTTCAGCTAATGAAGGATCGTCATTGTCATAAAACGAAAAGATAGTGTCCAGGGTATAACGAGGGGGTCGAACGTAAAGAAGGAAGAAAGGGCTGTGGCCGGTGGTTTCGTGTTGGGCAGTGTTGAAGGCATACGTGATGAACGGTAAGACGTCGTCCCAGTTCTTGTGATTGGACGCCACGTACATTGAAAGCATATTCACCAGTGTCCGGTTCGTTCGTTCAGTAAGGCCATTCGTCTGTGGATGGTAAGGTGTCGAATGACGAAGTTCCGAGCCACACATACGGAGCAGTTCCTCAACAACGTCTGCCGTAAACTGACGGCCGCGGTCGCTTATTATGACGCGAGGAGGTCCGTGGCGCAGTATGATAGAGTGCAGGAGAAAGGAGGATACTTCGCCAGCAGTCGCAGATGGCAGGGCGGCCGTTTCGCAGTAGCGGGTCAGGTAATCGGCGCACACTACAATCCAACGGTTGCCTTTTGCCGAGCGTGGAAAAGGGCCCACGAGGTCAATGCCAACTTGCTCAAAGGGAGTGCTGGGAGGCGTCACAGGCTGTAGAAGTCCAGCCGGAGCAGTCGTGACTGATTTGTGCGTCTGGCATTGAGTGCAACTGGCCACGTACTGCTCAACTGACTGGCGCATGCGTGGCCAGTAAAATCGCTCCTGTGTACGAAGGAGTGTTCGCGTCATTCCCAGGTGACCCGAAGTTGCGTCGTCGTGCATGGCGCGCAGAATGGAGGAACGGAGTGTGTGCGGCACCACCAGCAAGAAGCGGGAACCCGTGGCCGAGAAGGTCCTCTTGTAAAGTAATCCTTCACGAACGCAAAAGCGTCCGGCCAAAGTGGACGCTCGTGCTTCAGCAAATAATGGCTCCAAGCTGACATCCTTCCGCTGTTCATTTTCAAAGGTGGTCTTGTCCGGGAATACTGGAGTCACTGACGCAATTAGGTGATCGAAATTGTCGGCATCGCAAAGTGTTGTAGTAAGCGGCATCCGCGAAAGGCAGTCAGCGTCAGCGTGCTTCCTGCCACTCTTGTATGACACCGTGAAGTCATACTCTTGCAAGCGGAGGGCCCAGCGTGCCAGGCGGCCAGATGGGTCTCGGAGGCTTACAAGCCAGCACAAGGAATGATGGTCTGTGACCACTTGGAAGGGACGACCGTACAGGTATGAACGGAATCGCTGTACAGCGAAGACGAGTGCCAAACATTCTTGCTCAGTCACTGTGTAATTCCGTTCTGGTTTACTTAAAGTTCTGCTGGCATACGCAATGACATGTTCCTTTCCACTGTGTCGTTGTACTAGAACTGCACCTATGCCAATGCCACTGGCGTCAGTATGAACTTCGGTCGGCGCCGAAGGGTCGAAGTGTCGGAGAATGGGCTGCGATGTGAGTAAGAACTTGAGTTGGTTGAAAGACGTCTCACAGTCATGTGTCCATTCAAAGCTAGTACCTTGACGTAGCAGACTGGTCAAGGGGAAGGCAACGTCGGCGAATGCGGGAATAAATCGGCGAAAGTACGAGCACAGGCCTAGGAAGCTGCGAAGCTCTTTCGTTGAGCGAGGTGGTTTGCACGCTTTCACAGCTGCTGTCTTGCTCGGGTCAGGCCTGATCCCATCTTTGTTCACAAGGTGCCCAAGTACTAAGGTTTGTCGCTCGCCGAAATGACACTTCTTCGAATTAAGAACAAGGCCAGCGTTTCTAATGCATTCCAGAACAATGTCCACGCGTTCGTTGTGCTCACGAAATGTGCGCCCAAAGATCACGATGTCATCTAGGTAGCACATACAGACGTTCCATTTTAGGCCACGCAGAATGGTATCCATGAACCTTTCGAATGTGGCAGGAGCATTACATAATCCAAACGGCATCACGTTAAATTCATAAAGTCCGTCTGGAGTTATGAAAGCAGTCTTTTCCTTGTCCGCTGGATGCATGGGAATCTGCCAGTAGCCTGAACGTAAATCGATAGACGAGAAGTATGACGCCGAATGGAGACAGTCCAAGGCGTCATCAATTCGTGGAAGAGGATAAACATCTTTCTTCGTGATGGAGTTCAAACGGCGATAGTCGACACAAAATCTCCAGGTACCGTCTTTCTTTTTCACAAGGATCACAGGAGCTGCCCAAGGGCTCGATGATTCTTGAATGATGCCCTTTTGGAGCATTTCACGCACTTGATTGTCTATTATCTTGCGCTCGGACGGCGATACTCGGTACGGTTTTTGTCGGATTGGCTGTGCTGTTTGTGTATTTATCCTATGGCGTATACGAAATGGAGGAATGGAAGGCGTAGGGTCACTCTGGGAGAAATCAAAAACTTGCAAGTACTTTAACAAAACGTCCACAAGCATTCTGCGCTTGTCGGCAGTCAGCGCCTTATCAACCATAGGTAAAACTTTCGAACTGTCTGAGCAGGCGGTCACTTGTTCATCCCGTCGAACGTCACTGAGGACAGCTACTGTTGTTGGCGAGTATTCTTTAAACGACGCTAGCTTAAGTCCTCCTGGTAGCAGCACCGGTTCGTTTGAATAATTCGTTGTCCAAAGGTCTGAACGACCTTCACTCACTGAAACTATGCTGTGGGGTACCAACGTGTTCTTCTTTATACAACTTAGATGGAAAGGCTCCACTAGCGCATCGAAACTGGTCTTATTGTCGTTAATATGCGAAGAAGCTACTGGAACGCGCACAGCACAGAAGGCCGGGATAACGGTATCTTCATAGACTCGGAGCGCACCGCTTTCCGTACCCGAATTCTCGATAAGTCCATGAGGAACAGCGTCACTTATGATAACTTCGCCATTTCGACAGTCTACAGTGGCTCCGCACATTCGCAAGAAATCTATGCCTAGAATGATGTCATGAGTGCTCCGCGGAAGAACCGTGAATTCTGTCACAAACACTTGATCACTCAGTAACACTGCCGCGGTACAAACACCAATCGGACACAACGAGTTGCCGCCCACGCCACAGAACGTTATCGCTTTCTCCAACAAAAAGGTCACCTTTCTTCCCAAACGAGCTTTGAACGCAGCACTCATGATCGACACGGCGGCTCCAGTGTCCACCAAAGCCATCGTATGTACACCATCAACAAAAACTTGCACTTTGTTTTTAAACATAAGCACCGGTGGAGGTATCTCTTCTTGCAGCGAATCACCAGCGACCTCACCCCCAGCGGCCGCGCTGCCTAGTTTTCCGGAGGCGGCGAAGGGTAGCGGCGCCTAGGAGATGGCGACCGATTGGAGCGAGGGGCTGGCGGGGGTGTCAGACTGCGGTCAGAGGCTGGAGAACGGTTTCGCAGCGGCCTTGGTGTCTCGTAAGATGCGCTTCCAGGGAACGTTGGTGCTTGTGCAAAGTCGGACAGGTGGGATCTCGGTGGCCAGTCGTACCTCGGCGGCTGCCGGTAGTTACAGTACCTGGCAATGTGGCCTTCGACGCCACAGTTGTAGCAGATGGGTAGGGGTCGCTCGCCGAACCACTGCTGAGAGCGCTGGGCTGTGTAGGGTCGCCTAACCGAACGGGGTGGAGCAGATTGCTGAACGGGAGCTGCGCGCCTCTGTGGGGCGGGGCCGGGACGAAGACGTTGGTCATACCGCTGGTCAGACGCGAATGAGTCTCGGCGTGGCCACGAAGCCCTAGCTTCGCGAACGTCTGTCACACATACTGATGGTGGCAGAGGAGCGAACGGGGCCGGGTAGTAGGATGAACAGGTAGGCGTATGGCGGATGGTGTCGTGGAACAGTGTGTCTTGTCGCTGTAGTTCTTCCCGCACTATTGTCCGGATAGTAGCGGCAAGGTCGGCGGGCGGGCTCACGTCGACGCTGGCGACCGTTGTTACATTTGCCAGCCTACCAAATTTCGGGGCAATACGACGGGTCTTTAGCTTCTCTAAAGTACGGCAGTGACGTTGGACGGCGGAGACGGAAGTGAGGTCTTCCCTGCCTATCAAAAAGTTGTAGACGTCCTCTGCTATACCCTTCAGAAGGTGGCCGACCATGTCCTCTTCAGTCATGTACGGGTCTATGATCTTGCAGAGCATCAGGACCTCCTCTATGTAGGTGGTACACGTTTCTCCAGGAGTCTGAGCTCTTTGAGCCAACGTGCGCTCCGCGCTCTTCTTTTTTGAATCAGAGTCGCCGAAGCATTTCTTGAGCTCTTCAGTGAAACGATCCCACGTTGTTAAGGAATCTTCGTGGTTTTCGTACCACATCAGAGCTGTTTCCGTGAGAAACAGCGCGACATTTCCCAGTTGGTCGGTGGCATCCCAGCAGTTGTACCGGCTCACCCTTTTGTACTGTGTCAGCCACGCATCCACATCTTCTCCTGCTCTTCCCGCGAACGGGCGGGGTTCCATATAGTGATATCGAGGTGCAGCTGGCACTGACCTTTGTGTGGTTGAGAAGGCGTGACCTTCGCTCTCGGCCATGGCAGTTGGTGTCGGTGGCAGACCGGCAATACGACGGCTCCGGCGAAGTTCGAACAGCTGTGGCTCCGTGGTTCGTCGACGTATACTGTACCCAGCACCTTCCACCACTCTGTTACGCCTGAAGTAGGGGTACGGGGGTTTATTGAACGGAAGCTGGGATGGCGAGGCCGCCCCGGATAAAACTGCCGAGAGATCTTCTTCTTCCCAAGTCCACACTTCTATTCCCTCTTATCAATCCGGCACATACACGTCGTAATATTATATATATATATATATATATATATATATATATATATATATATATATATATATATATATATATATATACAACTCGTTTCACGAGTCGTGAAACGTATTCCTCCTCATAGGAATACGTTTCACGACTCGCACAGTGCCGCCAATGAGCTCGTATAAACACTGAAGCCCGCCAGCAAGACAGAAACCTAGCTTATGATGAATCGCATCGTGATGTATCCTTCCAACCTGGAGACGAAGTGCTCCTTTTGACGCCTGTTCCGACACCTGGTTTGTGCGACAAATTTCAGCCTCGGTTTATTGGGCCGTACACAGTCCTTGAAGAGACTTCACCAGTGAATCATCGCGTGACGCCATTTGTAGCCCCAGCAGATCGCCGTTATCGAAGTACAGAGGTCGTCCATGTCTCCCGTATGAAGCCCTTCATGCGACGTTCTTTGTCCCCTTGACTTGCCGCGGCCAGGCTGGCCGCTTTCACGTGGGGGGAATTGATGTGGGCATTTAGTATACGCATCCTCTTCACCGGTACATTATCATCCTTATCATGTGTGGCTCATGCATCCTCATCGTTGTCGCGTAGCATCATCATCTTGGCTCATTCATCGTAGCTGTCGGCTGCCGGTTCCTCGGGCCTAATAAAAGGTAATCCAAACCAAGACTTCATAATATATATATATATATATATATATATATATATATATATATATATATATATATATATATATATATATATATATATATATATATATATATATATATATATATATATATAGTAAAATAGAGGCGTTGTACGTCGAGAAAGGTTCAGACGCAGCTTGGCGAAATGTGCTTTATCAGGCAGCTCTGTCTGGCTAATGGCGAGCGGCGTGTGCCAGCTACTACGACAGCCACCGATCATCATCGTCTTCTTCATTACCAGCAGAGCGTCCGTTATTCAGATTCATTACAATTACACCCCGCGAAATAAGGAGCCATCCTGGCGACCTATGGACAAGTAATTGTAATAAATCTAAATAACGGACGCTCTGCTGGTAATGAAGAAGACGATGATGACCGGTGGCTGTAGTAGTAGCTCGCGCACGCCGCTCGCCATTAGCCAGACCTGCGTGGCCAGAATCCTCACAATACCAGCGCACACCTTGACGTTCTGGACCAGAGTCTTTCGACTGACATTCTCAGCCTAATCACACTGCAAAAAGAAAAACATAAGCCATCAGAACCACCTCAAGCCATATCTGTTGTGCCCTCATTGTCAAGTGATAACACACTTGTGAGTCAAAGCACTGCAGATATTTCGAATCCACCAACGCCGGCGCATTGTCAACTGAGAGAAGCACTTACATTCAATGATGACTCACAATCATCTTGGAGGCTTTCTCATCAGTCTGTCATGCTGCTTTCATCGCAAGACAGGCCCAGCAGTAGAGTATGGACTACCAATCATCTACTGATCACATCATCGCGCCGAGAAAAGGAGGCTCATGTTTTTCAAAGATACCCATCTGACCAACTTTTACAACAAAACGAGCAATTTCAACAAAGGCATCTCCACGAACCCAGGACACTACAACGATAACTCGAACAAAAACTGCGAACAAGCGAAACCTCTTCACGAGTACACTTGTGGCTTAATCGCAAACAACAGCAATTAAATAAGCAAAGGCAAATTCAATGGCTAAACCATCTTAACACAAAGCGACGCCGACAAAGTTTTCTGCACCAGTTCTCAAGGCCGTGTCCGCGATTCAACAAACTGAGAGAAAGCCACAGAATGTTACGAAAGAGACATGCAGCTACCACGTGTACAATGAAGGAACGCAGGCATCGTATTATCAGCTTCGGTTCTCGCACATGCAGGCTGCAAGTACGTGTACTGTCTCAGCCACGACACAGAAGGCAGCGTCTACGACGGATAACTCGGTGCCTATGACATTCGACCCTCAAATGCTAGAAGGACTTCCACCCTTGTTCATTCCTCGCAAGAAGTGCTGTGTCATCAGTGACTAAAACCTTCAAGCCGTGCTTCTCTTCGCCAGAACGCAACAGTCAAGCTCGCCCGCCAGATCCGTCATAGAAATCACCAGACTGCTTTCTCGGCCTTGAAGATTTAGTGTGATCGTGGAACTCCGTTGGGACGTGAAACTGTGAACTTGGCCATTATTTTGTTTTATCTCTTCTTATATTTGTTGTAGTTTGTAACCGGTGCCATTTTTTGGAAAGGGGGAATCCTGTGACGTAAGAAGGCAGGATTGGTTAGGAGAAGTAGATGAGGAAGAAGTACTTTCGAATAAACATGGCGTATGAGCCAGGCCACGTCTCCCATTCATCATAGCGCCATATATATATATATATATATATATATATATATATATATATATATATATATATATATATATATATATATATATATATATATATATATATATATATTCACGCGCATACATATACGGTGTGTGACGGTGACGCCGACACTGGCGGCGGCAACAGCCAGCCGAGGCTGTCCATATATTTGCTCTCGCAATAAAAGGCGAGAGCAAATATATGGACAGCAAATATATAGTATGCACGTGGAATCAAGCTTGCGACCTTTCACTCCAGAGCGCGTGGCGTTGGCCCACTCAGCCACAAAGGCAACCGTGCGAACACGCTCAAACAGTAAACCATTTATACACACCACTTACAGCTGGCAGTGCAGAGCACGGGGGAGATATCAGCGTCTTCAGCATTACCGGCGCGACGGCGCAAAACGCGTGGACGGCGCCCCGCTCGTCACGACATGGTGGCACTCATTCATGTGCTCATCTTTCACGCGCACTTTGTCACGGGGAAGGGGGGGGGGGAATGCAAGCAGACACTTGTGCGTCTGCGTGCTTATTTCGCGGTGTGGTAGAACCGTACGCCCTGGGATTCAACGCGACGATTGCAGTGTAGTGTCCGGGCACACAAGGTTACTTCACCGTCCAGTTTGCGAAAAGAGCACGCCTTTCAGGCTCAGCACAATAACTACGGTGACATTTGTTAGTTCGCACTCGTCTGTACCTGCGATTATGTTTCGTGCATCGTTTTTGCTTAAACAGCGCATTTAGTGTCGAGTTGCAAACGTTGCTAGATCGCGCTCGTTATGTATGTGTCGCTTTCGTGCGTCATTTGTTCGAAGCATCGCACTGCGCACTGTACTACGGCTTTCTTTCTGTTTCTTTTCCATTTTGTTTTCATTTGTGAATATATGACACCAGTGTAGATTGAGCCATTCAGCTGTCATTCATCAATTCTAAACCGCAAGTGTGAACTAACGTTTACAGAAATTACTGCTTCATCACCCACAAACAGTATTGAAAGATCTTTGTCACTGTAGTTATCAGCGGCTTCACTACCATATGTTGGTTGGTTAGTATTTCACCGATTGGTTGGTATTTCACTGATTCATCAGTTGGTATTCCACCGGTAGCCATTTCACCGATTATCCTCGCACGAAACGAACCAACACATGGTCACCAACCCCAAAATATCGCAACTTCGCTCTGCGCTTAGGGGCTGACTGTTTCATATTTTCTACTTTCTCGGTCATGGCCCTTGTCAGATGCGGCCGCACCAAAGAAAACCTGGTATGCAACTGTCTTCTAAAAAAATGTTCAGCTGGTGTATTTCCAGTGGAGGTATGAGGCGTTGCTTTTTTCTTAGTCCTCCAACAACTGTTTAAACAGGGCCGTCTTAGTCGTTTGTGCCACCCGCTCCACCACCCCGCTGACTGCAGGTGGTACGGGGTGTGAACGTGCACTTTACACCTTGCGCTTTTAGAAAGGTTTGGAATTAATCAGCCCGGAATGGCGGCCCGTTATCCGCTACAACTTCTAGAGGAAATCCATGCGTGGCAAACAAACACCGATCCACTGCCACTGTAATAGTAGCAGTCGTCATGCTACATACTTTAACTTCAAGCCACTTACTGTAAGCATCAACTGCTAATAGGAACATTTTGCCTTCCTTCTGGCTGAAATCAAGATGCACCCTTTCCTGTCGGTGTTGCACAATTTCCACGGGCTCAAAGGCGCTAGCTGTACTGCTGTTTGCACGTTTTGATAAACGCTGCATTTTCGCACGGTTTCTTCCAATGCATCATCAATTCCTGGCCACCGAATCATTGACCTTGCATCCACTCTCATCTTTGCAATTCCTGTGCTTTGTTCGTGCAGGAGATTCATGACAAGTATCTGCAAACAAGTTGCGATAACTTCTCTATTCGTCGAAACAACAAAACCAGCATCGACAGCGAGTTCGAACCGTCGCACCCAGAAGTGTAGCAGTTCTTGAGCAACAGCTTTCGGCCAGCCGTGCCAAATCAAGTCGCGAACTACTAATAGCAGCTTGTCGCGCGTTGTTTCACGTTCTATATCTTTTGTTGTCAGCGGTAGTTCCTCCTGAATGGCAAAATAACAAATTGCTTTAAATTGCTCAGAGGTCTGGGGCAATGGCAGTCTAGATAAAGCATCTGCGTTACTGATTGCCGTGCCTGGCTTATGTGATTCTTGTAGCTGTAGTTAGATAGGAAAACAGCCCATTGGTGTATTCTAGCTGTGGCTACAGCACTAGCTTTCCTTTTTTGGGTTGAAGAGCGCGGTGGGAGGTTGATTGTCGGTAAGAGCCCCAAAATTGCGACCATACGAGTAGTTATGAAACCGCTTTAGACCAAACACAATGCTCAAGCTTGTTTCTCTATTTGGCTATAATTACGCTCCTCATGTGATGATGATCGCCACGCAAAAGCTATTGGCTTCTCTGTGCCGCCCACAACATGCGACAAAACAGCTACCAAACCGAACTTGGAGGTGTCAAGCGTTAGCTGTATTTCTTTGTTGACGTCATACAACTCAACCACATTTTTCTTAGTAAGCATTTCCTTACAGGTTTTAAATGCCTCATCACATTGGCGTGACCAATTCCATGCTGCTTCTCACCGCAACAATTTATGCAGGGGCTCTAAAACCATAGCCATATTTGGCAAAAAATTTGAGTAGAAGTTTACCAAACCCAAAAAAGGCTTTGGGTTGAGTCATATTGTCCGGTTTTGGTGCCTGCTTCATGGCAGCTACTTTATCTGCCATAGGATGCAACCCATTCTGATCAACTTCATGACCCAGGTATTTGATTCGCTCTTGGAACAGCTTACACTTCTCAGTGTTGACCCGTATGCCGAGGTATACTAGGCGTATGAGCACCTGCTCCAACCTGCCACGGCATTGCTTGCTATCTGCGCCTGCGATGGCAACGTCATCTAAGTAACAAGGCGTTCCTAAGAGTCCGTGTAGGATCTCATCCATCACGGCCTGGAACACCGCTGGTGCACAGGCTACGCATATGGTAAGCGCCGAAACCTAAAAAGCTCCAGGTGGGCATTGACAATGAGCAGTTCTCGTGCTCGCTCGTCCAATTCGAGCTGTCAGTACGCCTTGGACAAGTCCAGAACCGAAAAGACAGTTCCGTCATGTAAAGTTGCAAAAATATCCTCTGGCAGAGGGAGCGGGTACTGGTCTGGTCTACCTCAATGGCAGGATTTTCAGTGATACGGTCGTCAGCAAATAGCCGCAGCTCTTTGCCATTTTTCTTAGGCCCGATCCCCAGAGCTGTCGCCCAAGCACTGTGCCGCAGCCGGTAAGGGACTCCAGCTTTTTCTAAGTTTGTCAATTCCTGCTCGACTTGTTCGCGTAGCGCATACGGCACTGATCGCGCCTCACAGAACACAGGTGAAGCGTTTTCTTTAACAACAATGCTCGCCTTGAACCCTTCAATCACTCCGTAACCCGGCCTAAACTCTTCGCGGTATTTGTTAGTCAAGGGAGTTTCTTTTGTTAGTGCCTCCACTTGCTGAACTTCACGCCATCGAATTTTGATTTTATTCATCCAGTTACGGCCAAACAACGTAGGCATTCTTGCATATTTCGTCTCTTTGGCAATTACTAGCGGCAAATGAAAGCACTGCTCGTGCTGTTGCACTTCAACGTCAATGACGCCTTTGGTATCAACGGGTGTGCCATTATATATATATCAAGTCTGACATCTGCTTGCCCGAAGTTTGCTCCAGCAAAATACTTTGCGCACTCTGCTTCGGACATAATAGAAACTGCCGCTCTCGTGTCTAGTTCAATGGGTACCTCTTTTCTGTTTATTCTTACATTTATTAGAAAGGCACTGTTTCCCGAAAGGTTATCGGTGTAACCAAGCGTTAACATTTCAGCGTCTGACGAGTGCAGCTCTTTTAGCCGATGTTCAACCTTGCTTTTAAACATTTTCGCGACATGGCCCTTTTTTGACATTTATAACACTTGCTGTTCAGATAAGGACAACTTACAGGTGCTGACTGATTTTATTGATTGATATATCGGGTCTAAAGTCCCGAAACCGCCATATGTTTATGGGAGACGTCGTAGTGGAGGGCTGCGGAAATTTCGACCACCTGGGGTTCATTACCGTGCACTCAAATCTCAGCACACGGGCCTACAACATTTCCGCCTCTATCGTAAATGCAGCCGCAGCCACCGGGATTCCATCCCGCGACCTGCGGGTCAGCAGTGAGTACCTTACCCACAGGACCACCGCAGCGGGGCCAACTTACAGGTGCGTGTTGTCCACAGCATCGCTGACAGATAGTCTTAGTCTGTGTCACCGAAGTCTTTGTTGTGTTACAGGAGACGTCACCGTTGCATGGCCCACTTTATGAGCCCCAGCGCAACGCTGCTGATTGGTTCTGCCAATGTATGTCCCTGCAGTTAGCAGACTGTTCAACCGCGTTTTCCGCGACCATTTCCATGGCGTCTTTCGCTGCCACCTTCATGGCCGTAGCGGTGTTGCGGACGTGGTCACAGGTGAGCTCACTGTCGCTCATGGCCAGCAAGTGGTAACGCAGGGCTTTGGAATACAGACCGGTTCTCAGGCGGTCACGAAGCGCTTGTTCCAAAAAGGCGCCGAAGTCACATAATGATGCCAATTTCTTCAGCTGCACCACAAATTCTGCGACAATTTCTTGAGAGACTTGCTTTCTTTGGTTGAAATGGTATCTTTCACTCACCACTGACCGCCTCGAAAAATAGTGCTTCTTCAGCACCGAGAAGACTTCCGGGTATGACGACGTGCTCGGCGTCTTGGGTAGTAGCAGACTTCGGAGCGTCACGTATGTTTCTTCCCAGATGACAGTCAAGAACAGATGTAGTTTCTTGGCCTCGACAATCTCAATGACGGTGGTGTAGAGCTCGAATCTTTTGACGTACATGTCGAAGCTGGCGCTGCCGGGAGCGAATTTCCGGTAGCTTGATGAGAGCCATTGCCGTCTTCAGTTCTTGTCAAATCCCATCCTCGTTGCCCCTTTTTTGCATTCGCCTGGAGAGAAGGGCCATGGCTTTACAGAATACCTGTATTAATGACACTGCATGCTAGCAGCACAACGCAACGAATCACACAGCCACTGAACAAGAGCTAGAATTTATACGCCCCCCAGCCACTGGTGCATGAACGATAACATGGTGACGTAATTAACAATGTTTATCGGTAATGCCTTTCACGCACCGTAATACAGATATCAACGCAACACCACGCAAAACTTTCTCTAACTTTAGTGCGTCACTTCCGACACAGCTGCAGAGAGAAAGTAGCGTGAGCCACAGCAGCGACAACAGCCTTTGAATAATATTTTTCGATCTCGGAGATCATGTTTGCTTAGTTCGACTGGGCTCCGCTAGACGCTACCATTTATTCAGCTTAATCAGGCGAAAACAAAATATGCTGACTCGTGCAAGTGTCCGTAGCGTCACCAGGTGGATAGTTTTCTATGAGTCAGACAGCAATGAACAAGCAGCCTTTCATTAGGCCTCTTAATGCATGGAAGGTCCTTTTTTATTGCAGCTAGCTTGATTACAAGTGAATAGTGATAGGCGGATGACCTTATGTCATTAGGATCAATTCCAACTACCGCGCTCATGGCGCCCGTCATGTGGTACACTTAGCTTAATTTCTTGGTAAGTAGGTTGCTGCTGTTGATAATATTGCCGTTTTAAAGGTTGTCATACACTACGATTTCACTCTGACGTAAATTGTTATTTGCCTTTAATTGCTCTTTCAATGCCCATGGAGGGAGAGCAATATTCGATTCACATCATGCCTTGTTTTTCAATACGCTATTAGGACCTACTACTACTACTGCTACTACTACTACTATGACTACTACTACATACATTGTGGACGCACAGACCACAACTTAAGGACCTTCACCCCTAAATCAAGTATTAGAAGGACGCACTTTGGAACTATCTCACCAGAAAGGGTTGCCACGTTAAAGTCGCTGCAGCATTACCTCCTTCGTTTTAGCAAGGTTTAGCGAGGGCTGGGTCGCAGTGCCTTGAACTAGCGGTGATGAAAGATGGGAACTAGACACGAAGCGCAGGTGGTAAGAGAGTGCGCGCGCCACTCCTCTAGTACGGCCGTGCCACCTCTCGTTGAGTTCTTGGAATGTCCGTTGGATGTTGGTACTTCTATATGCTGCATATACGAGGAAAAGATGCAAGATGATGGTACTTGGAGTGTTCACTAGATGGACGGACGGAAGAATGGACAGAGATATGCCCGAACAGACGCACGAATAAATAGACGGACGGACGCCTGTATGGATGGACGCATGGACGAGCGCAGGGACGGACGAATGGATGCACAAACGCACGGATGGAATGATGAACGCATGAACAGTCACACAGACGGACGCACGGACGGATGGATCATCATGAAGGAATGCGCGGATATGCTGTGATTTTTCCTTCATCTCGGAATAATTGATGGTGTTTTTATAAAAGGGCGGAATTATCAATATCGAGACCACAATGCTGAGTCTACCCACTGAATTTTTACCTTTACAGGTCAAGTCTGGTGCTATTACCATTATGCTACCACTGCGAAGCGAGTGATTCCAGGCATCAATTTTTCTTAACATACACATTACATAGGAATCAAAGAAAATGATTGTTAGAAGAACCTCTTGTAGGACAGCTTCATTTTTAATCCTTCCGGTGGCCCTCTCCAATGGAGCAACTGGAAAGGGCTTTAGCCTCTGGAATATATGCGAAGCCGCATGTGATATCAACGGGAAAGAAAACGAATAGAGTGTTAGGCTCAGGCGTAACTTCACTTTATTTTCAACCCTATTAACTTGTTTGGTTTTTTCTGTCCTAAATTGCCCCGCCGCGGTGGTCTAGTGGATAAGGTACTCGTCTGCTGACCCGCAGGTCGCGGGTTCGATTCCCGGCTGTGGCGGCTGCGTTTCCGATGGAGGCGGAAATGCTGCAGGCCCGTGTACTCAGATTTGGGTGCACGTTAAAGAACCCCAGGTGGTCAAAATTTCCGGAGCCCTCCACTACGGCGTCTCTCATAATCAAATGGTGGTTTTGGGACGTTAAACTCCACAAATCAATCAATCTGTCCTAAATTTATTCTATTTTTCTTCGAGTTTTACCAATGCGTTTCTTTTAAAGATGTCTAAATGTGTTCGGCTAGTACACTTTTATTTTTAAAATAAGGTACCACACAATTATTGGCTGATATCCTGTGGAGACATGCGCCAGGACGTTAAAGAACGACCATCTAAACAACCACCCAGACGATTAGCTCAAAGCATCTGCATGCGTTCATGAACTCACGCAGAAGATATCGCCCTGGAAATTGATGTCACCTCATCCATGCTCTTTCAGAAGTGGTGGCTTATTGGAAAACAAAACCGTCGGGAAGAAAACAAAACAAACCGTCGGGAGAATGGTCGGGAAGAAAAGCATCCCCGAGAACATGCACAAGGTCCCTAGAAGCTGTAGACTCCCTTGGTGTTATGGCCCGCCAACGTTACTTCAACGTTTCTTTCCGACAACGTTAAGCACACCCTATGCCTCGGACCAAAGTACGCGGTGGCACCTTCAAGAACACCGCACGAGCTCCTCACTCTGGTCAGGCAAGTCGCACGTCGTGCTCCTGACTCTGAATGTGATAGATGTGTTGCCCAAGGCGTGCAGGTGCTCTCGAGATGTAAGCCTTCAAACAAAGTTGTCAATACAGGAGGCACTGTCGCGTACCTAAAGGCACATTTCTTGTCACTTCTGCCGGCTGACAAGGAGAGTGGTTTTGTGGTTCTTCCTCGTTCAATGTTTAAAATGAAGGCTATACAGGCAATGCATTCTCTTTTGAACGAGAACAATGAAATTTGTCTGTATAAGCTTAAGAAGCGTGCGAAAACTCTTACCGAGGATCTGCGGTTTCAGAAGCTTTCAAAGGCGATAGGTAGCTGCAAAATGCTTAGCCTTGACTTGTTTGTTCTTTTGTGCGATAACTCACAATATTGACTGCCCATTGCGGGTCATTGTAACAGAAAGGGGGACCTGGCAAACGTCGGTAGCACTTTTCTTGCAAGAAAAGCTAAAAAATGTAACAATAGATAACCCTTTTTTAGTAAAAAAACTCTGACGCTGTTAATGACATTATTGGTCGAACTAACACAGGACTCCAGGCAATGTCTGTGGATATTAAGGACTTGTATTACTCTTTGCCGCATGATCAACTACTAAAATGTGTAGAGCAATCCATAGACAATTTCGTATCATCAGCGTGCAAACGCGTACTGGAATGCATAACTGCAGCTTATTAGAGTTACTCAGTTTCTATTTGAAGGCCACTTTTGTATCATCTGATGACAAAAACTACTTACAAAAAAGTGGAGTATGTATTGGTTCATGTTTGGCACCCATTTTCAGTAACATATTTCTAGCACATCGTGATCGCGTCTTGTCAAACAAGCTTGATGACTGTGGTTTTTAAAGTTTTCAAAATTTTCAGACCGTTTCCTCTGACGTGTTGACTGTTTTCCGAGAGTGCCTGAAATCACTAGTTTTAACGTATGAATCACCCACTGATAACAACCAGAAATTTCTAGATTTGAAGCTTTTGCTAGAACCCCATCATGTTTGCTGGATGTATGAACCAAGAAGCGGCAAGCCTCTTCTGCCTTTTGGCTCAGCTCAATCTAAATTGGTCAAGCGGGGCATTGCTAACCTCTGCCTTGCCAACGCCTTAAAGAATTCCTGCCCCAACATGGTACACCGCAGCTTTGCCCTACAAGTGGAGCGTCTCACCAAAGCTGGTTACCTTACGCACATTCTCGTTTCGGTGGCGCAAAAGCTGGTCACTGTCTTGAAGCGAGGCGACAAACTGGATAAGCGCAACAGTGTCAGAAAGAGCCTGACTGTCGTACTACCTTACGTGCGCGACGTCTCACACAGGCCAAAAAAGATTGCTCGAGATGCCAACGTTCTTCTGGTTTTTTCAGCACCGGAAAAATAGCAGAAACTTTGCAAACGGGTCAATACATCTCGCGCAAATTCTGCCTCGCGCTCTGTCGCGCACAGGACGCGCTACGTCCCATGTGCAGTGGGAGTCGTTTACTTGCTTGCACTGACGTATGGGTGCATATATGTCGGCCAAACCGGCAGGTGCATAAATTACCGCCTCCGGGAACACCAAAACAATGTGCACAATGTGGTACAAGAGCATCTTGGCATTCATTGCTGAGATTGTAGGTGCACCCCCCTCTTTGATCAGTGCTCTATATTGGCAAGGCACAGGGACCAGCTTACCCGAAAAATAATCGAAGCCGAAAAAATACACGTGCTAGAAGATAAATGCGTAAGCACTTCTTCGGTTGCTTTATCACAAGCTGAACGTGATTACCTGGCGGGGCTTTGAGGCAATAGAGGACCCGTCACACGTGCTTTGTTACTGGTGTGTAGATTAGGCTTGCTTTATACCTTCATGCGCTGTAATCATTCTTTTTAGACGTATATATTCTTGCCACTTTGTGAAATAAAGTTAGTTGGAAGTCAGCGCTCTTTCTGTCTACCCTGTCCTTTTTCCACTGTTCGCGCGCTGAAACAATCTTGCAAATATGACTACGCACCAACTAGCCCAAGTTTCTACTCTCGTGAGATGGACATCGTTTTAGCACAGGGAAGCTAGCAGCAACATAGAATTTGAGGAGCGATTGAGAAAAATGGGTGAGGAGCGTTGGGCTAGGAAAGTTTTCGGTTACTTGTACATGAAGAATGCCAGTACTAAATGACGGAAACAAACTCGAAAATTGCCAACCAAATATTTAGACAACAGCAGAATACCAAGCAAAATGAAAACATCGTTTAAGAAGAAGGTGAAGGAAACAGAGAGGGACATGTGGAAGATGGAAATGCTTACGAAATCATCACTGGAGACCTACCGAACTTTTAAACAGGGAAAAAGATCTACGATAATTTTCGGGGTAGTTCTTTGCTCATCGAGGCTAGAACGGGATTATTGCAGACCATGACGCACCGAGCAATATACGAAGGCACGGACACGGTATGTAGCGCGTTTGGAGAGAAGGAGGAAACAGCTGAACATTTGATAATGTTCTGTAAAAGGCTCCACCCTGTAGTCGAAGATAATGGTGCCGAATTTCTCAAAGCATTTGGGGTTTAGGGACAGTGAAGGAAAAATAGACTTTAAACGAATAGAAATAACCAGGAGGAGGCTAAGTGACTGGTGGCTACAATCGAGATGCGAGTGAAATGCAATCCTTAAACACAGAGTGATAGTACATAAATTTATGGCTAGGTTGCTTGAGCCACCGCCCAGTCTAAAGAGCACAGCCGGATACATCCATTCGTTCAACGAGTATGAGGTGTCGAAATTTGTGACCAAGGTGTGTCTGCAGCTCCCAGAATTAAATTTCACCTTGACACTGCAACAAGAAAGCTTTTGGAATATAGGCTTGGACTCAGGGTGGCTTGGAGGGGGGAGGGTATTGTTGCAGGGCGCCAAATTTCGCAGACCAGGTATTGGCCAATGTGCCTAAATTGAAATAGAAAATCAATTGGACGAGAAAAAGCGCTCCGCATCCTCAACGAAAAATTGTATAAACAGTTAGGTTGTATCTGCGGATAAGATAGAGACTGCTCCTGGAAAACATTCCTTCTTTAGATTTGTCATCATGTTAGACAATTGTGTAAGTTACTATAATTCGTGCGCCCTTCACATCTGCTCTGAATTGTAGTACGCTTCCGAGTACTTAATTGTATTTTACAGGTACTTGTAGCCATCTAAGAAAAGAGACAAAATACGCTTGAACGAAAATGCAATTTTACAAGAGAAGAAATTTTTTCGTTGCGCACAAAAGAATGGCGAACGACAAGAATTCATGTTTGTGTCTCAGCAATTATTGTTAAGCGTTTTCGCTGTATCCACACCGGATTGGTTTATTTGAATAACAACGTCGCATGGGTTTTCGCACACGGGACCACTTTCACCTACTTCTGCTGCACTTCGCTATACTCGCGGCTAGTTTCGGGCTTTTTTGTCTTGCTTTTTGGATATTTTGCGTCTCAAACTTGACAAACCTGCTTCACGCAACACCATAAACAAAATCGAGAGAGGTCTCAATCTGTTGATGCTTTTTTTGCGAATGCCAAAAGACTTATATCTCACTGCCCTCCTAGTTTAAGAGAGGCATGCGCGGGTGCTACATCCTTATACGATTCCTAATACACCATCATAGCAGTGACGTGGGGTTTATACGTCCTTACGTAATGTCATTGAACCCCATCATAACAGACACGAGCACTCTTCCTTTCCTTACACCATCCATATGTAACACTGCTGTCACATACCCTCTTCCTATGTTCCATTCTTTCCAATACAGCGTTAGGTGTACTTTTAAGCCTGTGCATTTCTTTTTTGTTTAGAAATGTGTCATAATAAGTACCTTACAGTCATGGGCACTGTGTCTTGTACATACTTCTCATATACTGTTTTTTTAATGGATGGTATACTGTTCAGATTTGGGTGTACGTTAAAGAACCCCAGGTGGCCGAAATTTCCGGAGCCCTCCACTACGGCGTCTCTCATAATCATATTGTGGTTTTGGGACGTTAAACCCCACATATCAAATCAGCTTCTTCCAAAGCTTTTTTTTGTAATGCCTTTTCTCTAATGATATTGTGTAGGTTCCCAAGGAGGGAGGGTGTCACACCTGTCCCGTTTATTAGGGAGGCGATCGCCGGGCTAATTCCAAGAGCCGAAGTATCGGCCCCCCGAACCGCACCACGAAAGCGTGGACAATTTAGAAGTGGTCCTTATTGGTGCGCCAGCGGACGCCGGCTGTGGTCCAAAGAACAAGACAGAGCCGAGAGTTGATAAACAAACAAAATTATATTCTCATTAACGGCAGATCAAAAACAATACACACGTATGCACACTCCACAATAGTTACATACAATACGTCACCAAACAGACAATGTACTACGCAGTACAATCAACCACACTTGAAACAACGGACACAGACAACAATACGCACTACAATGCAGTCGCATGCATTGAACAACCAAGACACTTAAAGACTAAAGAGATATAAAACCTATTCAGTCCAAAGTCCTTGGAACAAAAGTCTGAATGATACTCTTCCGAGAATCACTCACTCAAAGTCCAGCGTTGCTGTCGTTCCGCTGCTCTCGAAGTTCCCTCCCAGGAAACCTCGCGTCCTCAAATGGCCACTCTCCAAGCTTCAAACTTCTTCGCCGGAAATCCGTCGGCTTCACACACGCAGCTGTTGCCCGCGTCTTCGCTCGATAGCGGTAAACCCACGCTCTTGCCTGTAGCTGGAGCCGTCCCTACGGACCAAAAACTTCGCCGACTACACGGCGGACTCTCTACGCACTCTGGCGCTCACTTCCGTCTCCTCCTGTTCTGTCACTACGGGCAGAACCTTCGCCGACTCCACGGCGGAATCCCTACGCGCTCCGGCGCTAACTTTCGTCACCTCCTGATTTCTCGTCTCGGCTGCTCGGTTAAATACCTTGCGCGCGACCTTCCAGAAATTTCTGGTCATTTCGTCGGCGCGATACGCGGCGAAAGCTGGGAAGAGGGCGAGACAGTTGGAATGCACTCTCCGGCCGGTGAGTCAACTCGGTATGGCCCCGCCCCCTTCGTTCTGGAAAAATCGCGGGCTTGCTGGGCCGCCGAAGTGGGGTGAGGAGGATCGTCTGCGAAGCCGTGCTTCTGCGGGGAGAGCGCGCGCCCGGGAGCCCTGGATGTTTGCTTTCTTTTTTTTTTCTTTTTACCTCGCGGCGTTTCTGCCGCCCGTTGTCGCAAGGATTTGGCGGCGCGCTCTTTTTTAGCGCTCGTTCTGTGACAGAGGGGGATTACGGTGTCTTTAAGAAGAATTACACAGAGATGCGCAAATCGTGTTTGTGTGCTGGTGTTCATTAAGAACTATGTAAGGATGAATACATTACACATAACTGCTATGATGATGTATTAAGAATTCTCTAAGAATGTAGTACCCCCGCACGTTTCTTTCAACGAAAGGGGGGGGGGCTAATGTGGTGTCGGGTGAGTTTTCGGTTCTAATTTCTTACATATAGGCCTGCCCCCTTAGGGCGCGCTGTACTGTTCTCTAAACCATCTTTAATATGAACAGTTTCCTCAGGACCTCGGATGTGAAAAGACTGCACTGTTCACAAAGTATTTGGCGTGGCGCTTGAAGAGAAACCAATTGACCGCAGGTTGCAGTATTTTTCCCGCTTGCAAGTCGATGCCGTTACGTTGCGGCCAGCTTAGCATGGCGGCTTCTCGCCGGCTGTGGGTACCTCCTTTCCCGGCGTTGGTGCTGTCATATTTTTTCCGGTGTGCACGTAGGAACGAGAGGGTACTGCGGATTGTCGCAAAACGGGGCTGATTGCGACGCGTGCCGGGAACACGAACACTTACTTCCCAAGGGTCCACCGATTAACCAAGAATATATCTGGTGACAGTCCGGGTATTTGAACTGTGACCAACACAAGGAAATTCCCACAAACAAACGATTCTGCTAAAACAGTTTACTGATGTGGACACCTGTTCTCATGCACACAATGTGGGCAATATGCTCATCGACAGCGCGGCTGTGGTATCACCGCAGAATTGAAAAGATTACCAGAAGTTATTCTCATCCCATTCTTGTTACGAGGTGCTGTGTCGACGCGGCAGTACATAAAGTCGACGTAGAATAATGGGCGCAGTGCCCAAAATGCCGGTCGTAGAAGAAGGAGCAGCAGCAGAGGCTCAGACGGAAACACTTTATTCACCACGAAGTGTGTGAATTTACATTGCAGTAGAGTGCTCCTTAAGGACAGCATTCCTATGTGAGAGATGGCATCTGAATCTACCACGATAACACACTTACCGTTTGCTCTAATCACTCCGCTGTTAAGGGGACAACAGCTACAACTAAGTAACATGCGCAGGTGCCTTCCTATCAAATAATGAAAGTGATTCAGCAATACAACAGGAAATAAGGGCAACACCTAGTCGCTATGATAAATAAGCACACAGAATTTTTACCCTAATTGGTGACGGTACACTTGCGATTTGGCTGGCTATAAAAAATAGCCTCAAACAATCACAACAATAGTTAGCACCACTTGCACAGGCGCGTGCAATGATGGGTTCAAGTAATGCTGGCTCGTGCCTCCTGGCTTCCCTAGGCTTTTACCCTATCACCACATATAAGTTACTAACTCGGCTTTTTAAAACCAATGCCCCACGGTGGGTGTGATCCCCTGTAGAAGGCGAAAAAAAAAACCAAACAAGCCTATTCCTCTAATTATTCGTTTTTTAACAGAACCCTTAGAGTGTGTGGTCCATACATATAAGACATTATCATCATCGCCATTCCCCCACAGTGGGTCTGAGCCACACATATTGGCCGCTGTCGTCATGAACACCAGTGCTCCGCCAGCGCTGGGTGAGTGCCATATACCGCTTGGAACGACGGCAGCCAATGATCATCGCCTCTGCTCCTGGAAGGTTTTCGCGGATTCCGCCTAAACATGGTGATGTGATCTATTTTCTGACGGATTTCTAGAGAATCAAGTGTGCTAGCACTCCACTCTACATAGTGGTGGCTGTAACTGAAGTGCTTCTGATTATTCCCGATACTGTCATTTTAGCCTTGTATATTGAAAGGCAATTGAAAAGATATTACGCAATAAAGAAGAGGATTTTCAGTGCTTATCGCGTGTTTCTTTTCTTTTTTTGCGGCAGGAAAAAACATTTATAGAGCAGTGCATGGTCTGCTAGCGTCTTAAGTCTTAAAAAGCGGTCACAGTGAAAAACCACGCCTGCTTGAGTTTTCTTCGGGTAATGTTCCGTTCACCTAGCGCCGCCGTTATCTTCTTCTATTTGGATAGCAATGTTGCTGAAAAAAAAACACTCATATATAATCAGCCGCACAATAGAACACGCTTAGACGTGCTAAAACGAGAAGATTACTGTCTACATGTAGATGTCCTCAAGCAGTAATTTATTCGTGTCATCGCGCAAACTAGTGAGACAGTGAAGAGTGAGACAGTGAAAAGCGTTGTATTTAGAACACACAGGAACGATGTATCTGATGCGTTAACATCAGCCTCCGCTAGCGTCATCTATCCAAGCGATTGAACAAACTCCGGAACCTTCAAACATAAATGAACTTCGTTCCCTGCTTGGCGTGGCGGAATTTTACTCCATTATCGTTCCTCATTTTTCGGTAGTTGTAGAAAAACTATTGGCCTTGCTTCGAGGCGACGAACCATTCGCTTGGACGTCAGCATCCGAATAGAGTTTTGTCTGTCAGAAATCCCTGATGTCAGGTTTTGGATTTGTTTGACCCGAACCTTCCTATCATCGTCACGACCGATGCCTCCTGATATGGCCTAGGCGCTGCGCTGTGCTACAACAAGACAGCCAGAGAATCCTACAGACAGTTCCCTTTACCTTCCGGGCTTTGAGCCCACAAGAACGGAAATATTCTGCAAGTGAACGTAAAGCCTAACATAACCATGGGCTTGTGATCATTAGCACGTATACCTTTGGGGTCGCCCCTTCGTTTTGTGAACTGACCACAGTGTCCTTGTTACCTTGTCGTGTACTAAGGGTGTTGTACATAGGCCACTGAGCATTTTATGTTGGTCGGCGCGACTGCTTTGCTACAACTACACTGTAGAGTACCGCAAAGAAATTGATGTCGTGGTAGCTAATGCACTCTCTCGACTCCCTTTACCAGGAGAAACTGATCGCATTACTGACGATCAGTTTGTTTCCCTTCTTTCTCCGATGGTCACCATGGCAGAATTAAAAGCAGCGAGTGCTTTTCACAAGATAATCGCAAAAGTCATAAGCATCGTTTTGTCATCTTGGCCTAAAAAATCTTTGGAAGCGAAGCTAGCGCCATATTTTCATGTCCATGCACAGCTATTCAACGTGCATGACTTCCTTTGCCTTGGTGAAAGGATCGTAGTTCAAGTAGCCTTTCTCGTCGTTTGATGGAAGTCACACTGAAATCGCATTCGGGGATCAGTCGTACAAAAAGTCTACTGCAATAGTTGTAGTGGTGGCCTAGAATAAACGACCATGTGAAGAACTAGGTAAAGCATGTCTTCTTTGCAAGTCATGTGAAAAATTGGCATGGTCTACTTCAGTTCCTATGCAGCAAGTATTTTTCCCCGACAAGCCTCAGCAGAAAATCGCCATCAATATTATCGACCCACTTGAGCGAGCTCTCATCATTGGCCGTTATGCGGTGACGCTTATTGATTATCACAGCAAATGGCCAGAAGTTTTTTTTTTCGAGACAAGTTTCCACGGTGATGGTCAAGACCTTCCTGTTACAAGTGTTTGCTCGTTATGGCTACCCTAATGAAATAGTTTCTGATCACGGACCACAATTCAGCTCATCTGAATTTGAGGACTAAATTCGGGAACCTGGCATACGTCATTGCCATTCTTTTGTTTACCACCCACCAGCAAAAAGTTTTAAAGAAAAGTTCAACAGAGTCCTCAAGTCTGTTATCCAGATGGCAGTATACGAGTGGCGTGATATCCGTGGCGTCGTGACGAACTATTTGGGTGTCACACCTCCTGCAACAAAGGTAGTGGGACCCACCGTTCTCCTGCATAGACGACTGCCACGAACTCGCTTAAGCATTGTTGGATTGCTGGATTCTTCATTTCACGAAAATTCAGCAGAGTCGATAAAACGGGTGCGTTAGCGTGTCCAACAAAAACATGCTTCTTTCAAACTTTACACTGACTGCCGTCATGAAGCCCGGACCAGAAACTTTGCCGTCGGCGACTACGTTCGTCTGTTAAGCCGTCTGCTCACGGGAAATATTCTCGCAGTTTTCTGAGCCGAAGAAAATCATTGAGCAATGAGAGCCAGGCTGGCCCCATTTTCTTTGGTAGATGGTTGCGTATGGAAGGCTTCCAAATTTCAAGCAATACACCCAGAAGCCGCGGGAAAGCTGACAAGCAGTCGGCCTACAATTTTAGATTGGAATCAGCCCTAAATGAACGAGCCTTTCCAAGTTAGTGCACCTGCGAGTGAGCAACACGACAACTTCCCACGTACGCCACGAAAAAGGACAACAGCCCAAACTAACGAGCCATCCTCTGTGCAGTCAGCATCATCTTCACTGCAGTTTAAACCATCTTTACTGCCGAACAAAATGTCCGGCCAGCCATCATGGAAGAGCCGACGAGGAAAAAAAATCCATTGAAGCTCAGCGTCAACGTGCTATGCGAGCGATAGTTTTTGTTTCTCTGTCAGCCAGGGAATTGTTTTATCTAGAATAGAAGATGAAGATGACCGCGTGAGATAATGTAATAAAGAGGATGATGCTAGGGCATGGGATACATCGTTCTTGTATGTTCAAAACAGAAGAAAAAACAAAAGCGTTTACTTATTTACTGATGTGTTCAGCGGTGGCTGGTGCCCAGCGATAATGCGTGTGGCAGTTTTATGTGGTAAGAAACTGTCACAGTAAAAAAATAGTGAGTACACAAGGTAATCTTATGCAATAAAATGGTCCAATATTAAGTGAGATGTTTTTGTATGCGCCTGTCAAAAGTGTTGCTCACGTCTTCGAAGTGTTTTTACGACAGATATTCAAAGAGCTCAATATGAACAACACCTGTTCAAAAAAACATGTACTACAGCGTGAATCGATGATGTGTGAAGCACGAATGAGAAAGGTTGTTATGTCACTTTAAAATGAGAACAACGTGATGAGTCGGATGTAATTTACACCGTATATGACTTCCATGCCATGATTATCATGTTTGCACCTCGCTATTGGGTTCGTCATCCCTTCATGTTACGTAATACTAAGCTTGATATATGTGAAGCAAGAAAATGACCGCGGGCGCGCTATGAAAATAGTAGTTTATGAATATCATTTTGGACGAGTCATATACATTTGTCATCCACTAATGTCACGTACTACCAAATTTGGTTTCCCTGAAGCGAGCGAAACGACCGCGAGTGCACCAAGAGTGTGCCGTCTAGTCAGGACTTACACGACATGCATGTCATGATTTATACTCGTCACTTATACTCGTCATACAGTCATAATATGTCATACCAATTGTGGTATATATCCCATTATTGAAACGGCCAGTAGAGCTGAAAATCGTAGGCAGCTAGATATATACGGCTAAGGTCACCAAAGTTCGCAAAGAAATGCTTCGCATTTTAAAGCAAACAGCAGTGAGTGATAATTAAGTTAGTGTAGCGAGAGAAAAGTGGGCTTAGGTTGTTCGAATAAAATGACGAAATTCTTTTTAAAATGAATGAACACAGATGCGCTTCAGTTAGTGATGACTAACGAACGCATTTTTGTCGCTGCTTTCGAAAAGAGTACCATACTGTATCCCTAATTATGCAGACTCATCAATCCTGTGTCTAGAAAACGCAGGCGTGTGTGACATCACTTATAGCGCGAAAGTTTTTACGAGAAGGTCGCGGGATGAAATCCCTGTCACGGTGGCCATTTTTAGATGGTCGCAAAATGCTAGAGACCCGTGTACCTCAATTTCAGCACATGATTGGGAACAACAAATGGACGGAAATTGATGAGCAATCCACTGCGGTGGCCCTATAATAATATGGAAGCTTTTGAACATAATACGCGAGTAGTCAGTGTAATTAGTACAGCGAATACTTCGTGTTTTCTCTGTTCTGGAGAAAGCGTAGCATGCAAGACGTCATAACAAAATTATTCTGCTCATCAAATCATTAAATAAAATAAAACATCGCAACTCTGAAATCGCCGATATGCAAAAAAGTACAACTGTAGGTCAACAAAGCAAAAGCAACACGAATAACCAATTTGATCAAAGATAGTGTAATTCTATATTTCCTTATTTTCGAAGTCCGTACGTCATTTGAATGTCCATATTTTCCAGCCTCTGGAATTTCGAACTGGTATTTTTCAATTTTGTCTCTTCGCATGGTAGTGAAAATGAATTCATATACGCGTCGTGCCCCAAACTCTCTTTCACAACAATAACAAAGGCATCATTGTCCTCCTCGAAGTGCGTAATGTCACACGTCACCCAATCTCAAGTCGTCGTATTGTTGTACGGTGACGTGCGTTCGACAGGTAGGCTTGCACGTTACACCACTGCTTAGCCAAAGTTCTACACAATATTCGTTGCACTACCAGGACTGTCAATATTGTATTTGCCTGCCTGCTTCGGAAAGCTGATCACTGAAGTAACACCGTGACCAGTCTAGTCGTCGCAGCTAGTGAGGCCTAGTTACAGATAGCTCATTTTTGTCTAGCTCACAGTCCTTGTCCTCGTGACTGGTCGCAATGGTGCATGAAGTCTGGGCCAAAAAGTTCACTCGAACGACGTCAAGATCAACAGGCACACCACCAAACATTTGCGTCGCCGGCTTCCGAAACGAACGGCTGCCGCTCCCGTCGTAAGTACGTATTCGACGAAATAACGTTCTGCAGTCATGCCCACTTATACCATGTGAAGTAATCACCGAAATCGTCTCGTCGCTTGATTCACGGAGCGTGGCTCCTGCAACGCTTCCTTTATACCAATGACAGCCAGATGTGCTCGATCGAGCTGTTGAACACCCTCTCCTCTAGCCCTTTCTCATCGCCTAGCCTTCTCGTGTGTTTTGCGGTCATGGGGGAGACTAGCCCCTCACGCAGTGCCTCATGACGAAACTCATATGCAGTAATTTTTTTTCAGTTGTGTACAGATCCGTGGGGCGGCATCTTGCATTTCTTGTGTTCACAAAATTGACAGTCATGCTGGCTCTGTGGAGTATACGTTTTGAGATAGCGTGTCACTGTTGGTGGCGTGGTTTCTGCGAACGCGGCGGCGGCGTTGTATTGAGCAAGGGAGCGAACCTGGCGGACGTGTGATATTGGAGCGGTGAACACGTCTATCGCATCTTCGCGGGAAAGCGCTCGAATGCACGTGTGACGCGAACAGCATGACCACTTATATTGCGCCTCATCACGACCACTCTATGAATTAAGGTGGATTGACGGCTACAATTGAGAAGCGCGCGTTTGCACAGGAATTGAAATAAAGGAGGCGTTAGCTCGTGTCACGCATCTCAGCTTATCCATGCGTTTGGTCGTGCTTATCCGAACATTCCTCGGCGCCTGGATGTTACACTTTTCCTCTTTATAGGTTATATTTTTTAGTCACAGTTATGGCAAGACTGCCAATTTAAAAATTTGTAGTAGAATAAGCAGTTCACTGAACGCTGAACACAGGTTAACCAGCTGTCTATAGCGGCCACCTTCAAATTCATTTTCTTCATTACAAGTGGAGTAGCAGCGTAGTCGGAGAACAAAGCTTCTGAACGTAGCTTTGATCGACGTTCTAGCTCATAACTTGTATTGCTCATAGGGAATTGCGAAAAATTTTAGAACGTAAACAGACATTGCTCTCTGTGGCCTTCCTTGTACGTCACAAATTAAATACATTGAACAAAAATACTAGTATTTTGTGCATATATCACTAAATATTTCAGCACTTCTTATGTTCCCGCACATCTTGCCTTCAAAACAATACTACTGTGTTCGAAAACGGGCTTTCACCAGTGATGGTGTTCTGGTAAATCACACTACCAATAATAATATATAATCTAGAGTCGCGGTGCAACTAAACATTCTCCAACGTTCCGCGAATCATTTAATTTCCTACTGCAGCTTAAAGCAGTTCTTACCATCTAATCTTATATACGTGTTAGGTTCAAACCAGACTATGCGAAAACAACCACTATTCCTATCAAAAAACTCATGCAGCGGCTCTGTCCCAGTGCCATACCTGATCACTGAACTGGTGTGGTGCTGGAAACTTGGAGAATGGCACACTACACGAAGCAAGCTGGCTGCTGGTGCGCTAAAAGCTGCGACACCCATTCTCGGTTGAAATTGTGATCTTAAATAAAAAATTATCGTACTGACGTATTAATTAGGACGCAATCACACGCAAGGAACAAAGAAAAAAGAAGAAGAAAACTAAAAAATGAGTGCGTGTATGTCTGACCTGCTACTTTGAATCTACGCGTGCATAGGCCGACAGGCTACCCATAACACGACACCTGCAAGCGATTTTTGCACGTATGCTTTGTTTATGTTAGAATCGTTCTCGGCATGCAAATCTGTATTTTCTTGCTTAGAATCGCAGGTTTTACCTTCTTCGTGCTCACGCCAACCTAACAAGTGATTGTTAATTTGTGTCTTAAGGGCTGTCGTTTATTGTAACCTCTAGCTGGCACGTTTTGCCGCAACACTTGTGAAAGTGTCCTCGCAGGTGTGATGCGGATATTCAAATAACTAGTCAAGTGGCTGGTCATACGTAAAAAATGTCGAGCTTCTTAACTGCTCACCGAAAACTATTGTTTTCGCCAACCGTTTGGAAGTATGTTTGGTGCTCCTTGTTTACATACCACGTAGTAAAGCTGCGGTAGTGCCGCCTGGCCGAAACGACCATAAGGCTTAGAGCTGTAGTTTGTTTGCCACGGTCATTGTGAAGATCGGAAATATCTCATTACGAAGCACCTAATACCCGGCAAAGTGAACTGTCGGTCATAACTGACCCTAGGCAAGTCTTATTCTCACCTTCAATCATGCAAATGAGAGGCTGAAAACCGAGATTGGGCGTTGCAGTAGCTAACAGCTGCCAGAGACCTGCGGCTTTCAATGGTATGAGCCGGAATAACTGACTGCTGGAGTATGTATCTTCGTTGTCAGAATAATACTATTCTCGTACTTTGTTGTGGATGATCGGGTCTTTCGATGGGGTTTACGATTTGCATTGACGACACTCGATCACGAGTCAGGGAAAGCACGTGCGCGCGCTCAACCGCTGATTGCTGTACCGTACACAAACATACGTCGCCTAACTACAACTAAAGCTACGTAGGTGTAGCACATAGTATAAAATTACAGTTTTAAAATATTCAGCAGATTTAACGTTGGACATCTCGCGATCCAATATAAAGTCTTACAGAATGTCCACCGTGTGCGCCCAGTTTCTTCCTATGTACTACCAGTGTTCTCCGTGTGTGGGCAGACCCTGAACAGCGTGACCAGTGCCTTCCAACGTGCTGTAAGAGACTGGTCCACGTTGTACAATGAGGCCCAGCACCTTTCAGCGCACTTCGCTACTCTGGCAACGCTGTACAGTATGTCCCAGTGGTTCCCAGCACTCTGTAGTACACTGGTGTACAGTGTACAGCGTTTCCTGTGCCATCAAGCACACTTAAATGCACTGGGAGACACTCATTACGCTGTTTTTTTTATAGGAATATGCTTTTTTGGGTTATGGACTCTACTTCTGATATGCTTGCTAGATTTTATGTCTCCAATTTGTGCGAGCGAGTGAGAGCTGTAGTATTACCTCATTCCTTCAGTGTTTATCACGTTCAGACAATACTATCGTCTTTCTTTAGGAAACCTTTTTAGGCTGCCCAATCATGCCGCAATGTGGCACTACTCTTCCGAAGACGGCATAGTTCAAGTGCCCGTACGCTTGCAAGTTACGACACGATGTGGTAGTGGTGGTTTTTTCGGTGTATATGCTGCAATATTTTGTTGTGACAGCTGAAGTATGGCTGAAGCACGACGATGTCAACATGTTGATCATGCTGGTACACGGTTTTGTTTTAAAAAGGGTAAACAAAAAGCACGTTTAGTTTAACGAGTAACAAGGAACAGTGCCCGTTATAAAATTGCGCTCTACCACTGAAAGAGAGCGGTGATTGCAATTTTGAATCGACTAGCACACTTATGTACACAAAGCACATTTATACCTAGGGCATTTTCGCTCGTTGCGATTTTAATTTCAATGGCCTAAGACAGAGGTCTTCTAGCTTTTGGCGTGGAGCCCCGAGTTGTATGAAACCGAAACGATGAGATCCGCAGGACGAATAGTGGAATGGTGGGTTGCGTGGCTGGCTAGGCTAAAAGAAATTCATGTTGAATGACAAATTTATGTTGACGAGATAATGGCTAAAAGAAGCAATGTACACCATGGTGCTGACTCTCAACTAACACATCACTTGAAGGTCAGTCGTCTGATGTACAATTCTCCTTTCCTTGTCTGTGTTACATTTTAAATAAGTAAAACCTCGATTCCTTTCAACTAGTAATCTTGCCGCAAAAAAAAATTGGTTAATTTACAATGTACAAAACAAGAATAATAATCAAGTGTACATTTAGCCCATATATCCTAATGTTGAGGTTTATAAACATCAACTACAAGCGAGAATATCTGACATGGCGACTTTTGCAGCTGGCCCCGCCGCGGTGGTCTAGTGGCTAAGGTACTCGGCTGCTGACCCGCAGGGCGCGGGTTCGAATCCCGGCTGCGGCGGCTGCATTTCCGATGGAGGCGGAAATGTTGTAGGGCCGTGTGCTCAGATTTGGGTGCACGTTAAAGAACCCCAGGTGGTCTAAATTTCCGGAGCCCTCCACTACGGCGTCTCTCATAATCATATAGTGGTTTTGGGACGTTAAACCTCACTTATCAATCAATCAATCAATCAATCAATCAACTTTTGCAGCTGGGCAATCTTTGCCAACTCCTACATATCTAGATTAAGGTCACTCACTTGCTCACATAGAAAGCCGAGGAAGTGTTCGTTGGTTCATTCTTCATTATACAATTTTGTTCAGTTCTATAGGTAAAGCGCTGTTGAATGTTTTTTCACGAAATCGTGTCAACTCATCTTATATGCCAGCATTCTTCGCTGGTTGGTTAGAAGGAGGTGCGGTTTATGACACAGTTCCGGGGGCCCCACAATACTGCACACCAGGCCACATGTTACGGTACCCTTGTTTATATTATGCGCAGAAATGATAATGTATCGGTGAAAATTGAACAGCTGGCGACTAACCTCACTTTAATGTCTTTTTATTAAGCTTAATCAGTCTACAGAAGCACACCTTGAAGTATTGACTGAGTAATATTTTGTTAAATTACCTATTGGAGTTCAACCAAAAAACGGGCTGAGTGTAAAGAGCAGTGGACTCTCAGTGCAACAAGTAGGTCACTATTTCACATGGGTGAGTGTGGGTAAAGAGCCTTTCGTTTGTCTCTTCACAAGTTACAGCTTTCGGGCCTGGTTACGAATGGGTAGTAGTTATATTGGTTTAATCATTTAAAGTGTAGACATGGAGACTTACGACTGTCAGCAGGTCATAGCGGCCTCATATCGGTAGGAATGAAAAAAAGAGCATGAGCATGACCATGTATGTTCTATGGTTCAGGGCCTGAGACGATCAAAACTGCTATCTGGAGTCTCCCTGTCCTTCATGTTCTGTAACTATGCCATCATTGTTTGCGCCTTAGGCAGGAACTACCGTGAGTCGCACATTTAGAGCTGCTATCTCCTTTGGACGCTGATTTAAAGACATGCGACCTCCCGAAGCACTTGTTTACGCACTCCGTGTGTTTAAATTAGTAACGTGGAAGTAAAGTGACAACCCCAAAAGTTTGGAAAGCAAAAACACTTGGGTTTTTCCAAAGACTTAAGCTATAGAAGCGTGGGCGTACCCTCTCATTCACAGCTGTACTGTGGTGGCAGCCTCTCACTGTATATGAAACTGAGCTGGCAGTCTCGCGATGATAAGAAGTAATAAAGAAGTCTGCTAATAAAGATCCCTATTTTATTATTAAATTTCGCCATTTAAAACAATCCAGGAACAAGGAAGACACCTGCTTTACGAACGCCAGCTTGCCGATTATGGAAAGGAGAAGAGAAATGGATACTACTGGATCAACCTGTGCCGTGTCTCAACGCTCATTGTCAGTATTGTACTGTTTTGCTGCTTAGTCTTGCTGGGATTTACATCTTCCAGCTGGCCAGAAGACGTTACTATGAAGGTAAGCGTCCTGAAAGCATCAAGATTGGTCACTTATTTTCGTTTCTCGGGGAGGGCAGGATTTGTAGCTCCTGATTATGCAAACACCAACTGCTGGCATGTTCACGTAAAAAAAAAACGCTGAACAAGTGGAAAGTATTACACATGCTGCGCCCATTGTGTACTTACTATTTTCAAAAGAAAGACACCGCGTTAAAACAAGGACGCAGTAAGAACGAAAAAAGTGCTAGCGTTAAACCAGCAACTTTTCATTAATTGCACCAATTCAATAAAAGGTCATGAAAACAAGCTTCACCCAAGTGCGACGTCACAAAATTACTTCTAAGCAATATGAGAGCATTTTTAGAGCCTTTTAGATATATTAGCTTTCATTTTGTCAGAAATATGGAGGGCGTGCAGTCACACAATAAACCTTTCTTGACGATGACAGAAGCTTCTTCTATCAAGATAATGACGTGTCCCGATGCCCGATTGCCGCACAACAAGTGCGCAAGCCTGAGGAGCATCCCCGGGCTGCACACTGAAGCGCCGAATTGCTCTCGCTGCCAGTGGCAAAGATAGTTGTCGTGCTGTCTGTGACAAGTGTTGAGGCAATGACTGAACAGGGCGATGTACGTTTTTCCGCAAGACAACGGAGCATCCCAGACTGCACAACGCCCACAGTACACTTCACAAATAGATGAGCGTGTTTCATGCTTCACTGTACATTTGTGTGTCTTTCCTTGTTATCAAGAGTAACTGATGCTGGGTTTCCCACCATGCTGTTAGGAGACCTTGCGGAGACGTTCTTCAGCTCATTCCGGTTTAACGCCGAGACGGACACATTGTGCCTGGACCGAAACCAACCTCATTCTATACATCCACGTCTTATTGCCCGGAACCCAAAAGGTTGTGACGCGTGTAGCACCTGCTATGTTTTCGGCACCTAATCAGCACGGGGAAATACGCAGTCTTGATTTAGGGCAACGACCCCCATTAGTCCTGTGCAGCACAAAAGACACTGCCCTGTTTTGGAACTGTACTGTTAACTTCATGTGTGAAGTTGCGTTATCCTGCGTAAAAACGTACAATCGCCAGACCATGGAATGCGTAAAAACCCGTTTCAGAAAGGATTACAGCAGCATTTTACAAAGGAGTGCGAGCAATTTTGACCTTCTTGCACCCTGCGGGTGCCCTGCAGAATTTCGTGCTTCTGTAGTGAGCAGGCATCGTGAAGCAGCCATACGCTTCATAAAAGAAGGTTTCGTCGTTCACAGGAAAGGTTCGTCATGTGTCACCATGCTTTCCACGTCTCTGAAAAAAAAGATAAGGTATCGGCTCTTTAGTGCTGCTTCTTTTAATAGATGCTTTCATTACTCTGCTGAGATTTCTTAAAGGGTGTTGAGCATACAGGGAAGGCTGTTTCCATGTCGTTTTTATGTACTAGACATTATGTAAATGTATTGTAATACACAATATGTAATGCTTTTATTTATACACAATAAGTTGCTAGTTCTCTAGTTCAGTACTCGTGTTAATTGTCTCTCTTTTCGACGACCTTGTTTTCACGTGGTGTTGTATACTTTAAACTATTCAAGAACAATGTGTTGAACGCTGTACCCTGTCGCAATTATTTTTATGAAATTCAAACCAGGCCAAGGCTGAAGTGTATCATCATTATACTTTAATATTTATTGTGGGTTGGGTTAAATAGTGGTGTTTCACTAGCCACACCAGCCTTCGTAATAATGTCTGAGAACACGTACGTTATAACCTCGTAAGGCCCATAGGCATGCGCAGGGTTCACCATCTAGGCGGGGGTGTCTAAGGTTCGTCGCAGTGCCCCCTTCCTCCCCATATTATGTCAGTGAATGAGGCTCACTTCGCACCCCCTTCAACACGTTTCAGTGTGCGGGACTTACTGCACCCGCTTCTTAAGTGACTAAGGCGGGAACTCCGCCCCCCCCCTCCGCCGTTCCAACCACCTGTGGGCACGCCGACGGTTAAGCCCCGTTGATAGTGAGTCTTTCGCTCTCATTGAATATCGCCGAAAAGTTCCCGTCTTGTCGATAATACAGCTGATACTTTAAGAACAACTTTTAATGCTTCTGTAAAGCTTCCTATCCAATCGATGACACATTAGGTCGTAAACCAATCCAGTAGATATTGGAAAAAAAGCAAATGTGTTGCACTATTCTGTTTGTACAATACTCGATGGGTTTCTATTTTTTTCGCCGCGTCCGCAATTCTTGGAGCATTTCACGACGGCTCATATGTGGAACATTCCGGGTTCACAAGAATAAATTGGGTTATAAACAAAGTTAGTTGATATGCAACTGGTTCGTTTCCACTGCTTTTGTTTCGAGGTCTTTTTTTCGTGATTAGACAGTTCCAATGGTTTGCACGGTATGCGTGAGCGTTAGGAAGCCCTATTTTCGAAAATCCGAGTTTTGATGGTGACCGTGTCCTTGATCGAATAAACACCGATGAATGCAAAAAATATTATTGACGTTTAGACTCAATTTTAGGCCCCTTCAATATTCATGGGGATAAATTATTGTACCCTAAATAATGTTATTGCTCGAGCCATAGAAGCTCACCTGAACTACGAAAGCGTGTAATCCTCAGATGAGCGGAGTAACTTGGTGATTTATTCACACACTCTAGGAGTGGCTCATCATATACACTGTTGCCAACCAAATCACCTGTTCTCGCATTCTCTTTGTTAAGAAACAAGGATTGAACAGCACCGCTAGCACTACCACGCGAACATATACCATCATTTTGTTATGATTGTAAAAACCGCTCACTCTTGGGCAACATCAGCTAGTATAACCAATATATTTCGTATTCCAGGATGCTATGTAGAGTCGCTACTTACGCTGATGGCTTCAGGATGTAGTGTAGCATAAAAGGATGGGTATTCCGGAAACCCTGCACTGGCATAAGGTTATTTCCCCTAACTAAAAAAGTGTGGGCAGAGGGGGACACACTTTGAACTTCAACCCAGGTTTCTTTAGGGAAAAAAGTTATTCTTCTTTATAAGTCTGGATTTCTTTAAAAATGGCAGCGTTTTTTGTGTGCCTAAGCACATCTCTTTTTACCTATCTGTCTATCTCTTTCTCAACCTATCTATCACATATTATGCACCTCAATTTTCACAGCATAGCAATTACTAACCAACCACTGTTGGGTTGCGCAGCGTGGTGCACTGAAATTTTTTACTAGTCATTGTTTATATCTATAGCATTCTTCCCTATGCGTTTGTTTAGGTCTTTTTACACCATGGTAATGCACATTCTTGTTTTATTAGTGCCCTCACTGAGGCGTATTGGACTACAGTCTTGATGATACTTCTTATAGTAACAAAAACTTATACTTCCAAAACCATCCTCTTCGCAGGAAGGACAACGTAAAGACACCTTTAAAGCATGTTGACGTGAATTCGTCTAGCCAAAGAAAAAAAAAGGCAGGTCTCACGTACAGTGGAAATTGATGATCGAAGTACGAATGAAGAAGGTTGATATGTCACTTTAAAACCAGCACAATGTTACGAGGCGGACGTAAATAATGCAGAACATGACGTCCATGTGATGATGCACAAGACAGATACCTTCGTCATTCATTCACAAGACATAATGCCAAATTTGGCATATGTGACACTAGCGAAACGGCCGCGAGCACATCTTTAGTGTGGCAAGTAGATGTTGTTACATGACACGCATGACATGATTATCATGTTTGCACGAGTCACATACCTTCGCGGTTCATTCATATCACGTTATGCCAAATTTGGTATATGTGAAGCCAGCAAAACGGCCACGAGCGATTTATGAGCGTGATATGTTGTCGTGTTCTTTCAAAACACGCGTGTCATGATAATCATGTTTGCACCAGTCACCGTACTGATCCACTTACGTCACGTAACACCAAATTTAGTATATGTGGAACTAGCGAAAAGGACGCGAGCGCATTATGAGCGTGGCATGTAGTCATGCTGTTACATGACAAGCATCTCGTGATTATCGTGTTTGCACCAGTCACATACCTTCGTCATCTATTCATGTCACATAATACCAAATTTAATATATGCAAAGCTAGCAAAACAGCCACGAGCGCATTATGAGCTGGCATGTAATCATGTTGTTACATGACACACGTGTCATGATTTTCATGTTACGGTCGGTCGCTTGTGTTCGGCGTGCAATCATGTATCAAACCAGTTTTGCAACATGCCATGTGAACGAAACCACCGCAAGAGCTACAGAGCCATGAAATGTAAATCACGACATTCGTGGCATACATATAATGATTTTCATAATATGAATAGTCACTCACGCTTGGCATACAGCCATGTTATGCCACACCAAGTTTAGTATCGATACCATTATCCAAACGGCCGGGACAGCTGAAGTCGTAGATAGATAGATAGATAGATAGATAGATAGATAGATAGATAGATAGATAGATAGATAGATAGATAGAAAACAGACAGACAGACAGACAGACGGACAGACAGACAGACAGACAGACAGACAGGCAGGCAGGCAGGCAGGCAGGCAGGCAGGCAGGCAGGCAGGCAGGCAGGCACGCACGCACGCACGCACGCACGCACGCACGCACGCAGGCAGGCAGGCACGCAGGCAGGCACGCAGGCAGGCAGGCAGGCAGGCAGGCAGGCAGGCACGCAGGCAGGCACGCAGGCAGGCACGCAGGCAGGCAGGCAGGCAGGCAGGCAGGCAGGCAGGCAGGCAGGCTCGCTCAAAGTCGCCGCATTTCGCTAAGAAATGCTTCGTCTTTAAAAGTAGGGCACCTAACAGCTCGCTAATTAAGAATCTTACTTATACTTTTTGTTTGAAAAAGATTTTTTTTAAGGATCTCGCATTATTGTAAAGAGAAATCTCGGGAATTGATCTTATGTATGTCGTAGAGAGAGGATCCGATGGTAGCTTTATTTGGTGTCGTCCAAGCTTACTGCATCAAATCGACGTGCAAGTTCTCATAAGCGCAAGTAATGTTAGACACAATAAGCTTCTCGAGAAAGCGCTTGTAACTACAGTGCTCTGTTTCTTGCTCTGGAAATCAGGTGGGCACACTTCCATTCCTCAGCATACCAGAAATTTCTGTTTCAAGTGTAACACGACCATCAGAACAGCCTATACTGCACACAACATGTGCCTCAGTGACCACACCGCACGATCCGCACAATAATCCGTCGCCTCTCCGACCCAATTACAATTGCTCATCGTGTCCCTGCAGGGCCTTGGCTCAACGCATACGAGAAAAACTCGACTACAGCGTGGACCCGTGCAATGACTTCTACAAGTTCGTCTGTAACTCTTTCCGTGGTAAAAACGAATTTGAAAACGTAAGTAATATGAAAAGAGTCTTTTAAATATATATTGTCAAAAAAAGATGAAAGCGTTCAAATATTTCAGTAATGGTATCATCAGCGTGGAAAGGGAGACTTGGGCGTTTGCCTTCTTCTGATTCACCACAAATTGAGGAATTACGTTACTGAAAAAATAATCGTTGTGCACCTCGTTACAATCTTTTCCCACGAAATATTTATTGGCCACACAGTCACGATGGCCCCGAAAACAGTAGAAAAAGCATTAAAATAAAATGAACATTTTAATGCGAAAACATGCATACAGCATGTCTAAATGTAAAAAAAATCAGTGGTATAGGAGCGAGTACATTCAAATGGGTGACGTCAATACTCTCTACGAATGAAATGTTTTAGCTATTTTAAAACATTTGACACACAACAATGTAGTGCATTCACGAGTGATCAGTACGCTGTTGAGTGTACTTGATGAAGCGTCCTTTGATGAAGAATCAGTATATATACATACAATAGACTTTTCTATACATACAAGAGCAGCTTGTTTATGGCTCATATCAGCTCGGCCTGACGGATAAACGCAGCTCATTTATATCCTTCCTCCGTCCTGTTTTCCGTGTAATAAATCATAGTTCTATGTTTCAGTTGCTGCCACAGTGTTATGATAGGAAATACATTCACTACGTTCCTCTGGGATCTCGTGTCTGAAAATCGCTGTATTACTCCACCTCCCGTCTCAATGTAGGGCTCCACTAGCTGCGCCCGCCTAACGTTTCTTACATGCTCTTTTAGGACAATGTTCCTGTACCGTTTTCAGGGAACCGGAAAAGAATCCGAAGGACATAATCTCGTTCTGAAACAGGAACTTTTGTTTGCAGTCGATGCGAGTGAGGTGCCAATGTAACAACATAGGGTCACCAATCTAATTTCTGATCACGTGACGTTTTTCATCATTCATATTGACGCCAGCCGTCACTTAGTTCCATTGAAGGAAAATCTAAGGCTTTCGCCCTAATACAACTCGTACCCGGAACCAGAACCACAAATTTCATACCATTCTCAAAAGCGTATGTCACAGTGACATTAAAAGAAGAGAGCGAGAGAGTTAACATTTGCTCCATGAAGTGATGCCGCGATGTCCAGCAGCTCACTATCATTCATTGAACGATTCTTGAACATCACGAATCGTTTTATTTATTTGTCCTGGCAGTGCATTACTGTATGCGCTGAGCTAAGCTGTGCACTAATGTCGTATTTGTCTGACGTAACTCTTAATGTCAGCGATATCAGTTTATTTATATTTTTAAAAACGCTTCCTAAAGAACAGCACCGAGACAGAGAGAAAGCTTTCGACAAGATATGTTTAGACAAAAGCAAGAAAGCAACAGATTGCTACCACCGCTAAAAGAGCAAATGAAGTACCGTATATAACTGCAGCTGGCGGTACTCAAGAAGAAAATGGACAGAAAATGGTATAAATGTTAATGACACATCATAAAAGACAGAAACTCAAAATTTAAGAGAATAATTACGAATGAACACTATAAATAACAGAAACAGAGTACGAGGAATAGTGTGCGATTGTATGCACTCTATCAAAGTATTTGCCTTGCTAGATGACCAAATGAAATTACGCCTACATCCCACCTGGCAGTGTTGCAATATTTGCTGGTGGTATTGCAATCGTACGGTGATGCTTTGATTCTGGTGTACACTGATGGCTAGCGATGAATGGTCGTCTAGTATTGAGCGCCTGTCCATCGAATAAGGAGACTGTGTTAGGCCACAATAGTTTGTTGATGCGTTCGGTATATATCATGTATAAGTTTCTAAAATGTTTTCTCAAGTATGGATGCATTGAATACAACATGATCTCCATGACGCAAGTCCCCTTTGACAGTCAGCAGCCGTGACCACTTTCGCAAGCTCTGTGAGTGCTCATGCGATGGCGGGAACACGTTCACGCAGTGACTCTATCTCTATACCTTATTTTATACTTAGGTATACAAATATGAATTTCTTTATATCTGAAACCTTATGTCTCAAAACCAAAATAAGATCAATAGAAACGCCGTAGGGGAGGTCTCCGCAAAATCTGACCATCTGGTGTTTTTTAACGTGGACTGATATCACATAGCATAAGGACTTCAACCATCTAACCTCCTCTGAAATGTGACCAGCGTGACAGGGATCGATCATATCACCTTTCTCTCTGTAGCCGAGCACCGTTGTCAATGATCCACCATGGCAGACAATATGAACGCTTTTCTTTACAATTGGGTGCACGAATTTAGCCGGGCAAGCATCATAAATATATCAGGAGGGTATCAGACCTCACGTGAGACGGCAGATTTGATGTTCCCCAATCTCAAGAGAAGCTTCAAAAGTGATTCTTTTCTTGGTGTTTCTGCCATCTAACTCGGGATTTCAATGTCTTTTCAGGACTGGTTACTATGCGGGAGCTTCTGCAGTATAAAGAGTTTTTTCGCTCTGTAAATGAACAATGGAAAAATATTCTGAATATTATAAATAAGACGACTGAAACCACGAATTGGTTCATTTTTCACCTGGTCTTGTCTCACTATTTTGCGGACAGACGCTGCACGTAACCTACCCAGCCAAGTTAGGATATAGGTCAAAGCTTTCTCGGTAAACAACGTGCAGAATCAACATAAAGCAATTTTAATGTCAATTTTTAACATGCTACCCTTGCTTCCTTTACAGGTAAAAGATTCTACTCACTTGTTCACCTTGCTACGCCTCACCGTTCAATATATACAATATGACAATCAACTTTCTTGGGAGAAAGCAGCAGGAATGTACCATGCTTGTTTGAATTTCGTCACGGCGTATGAGCCTGAGGTGATTGTGATTGCTCTTTTTTAAGATGAAAGTGTTTGCCGCCATGGCCCACAAAGACTTCGATGACGTATTTTGTCACCGAAGTGACGTAGACAAAATACGCACGATCAGACGTGCGCCAAGGTTAAACTTTGATGTCCCTAAATGCATACGCTTTTTATATCCACCATAGTCCTCTCAGTGTTCTTGGTAAAATTCAGTAATGCATCGTGCCATGGCATCCGCGATTAGGTTCTAATGGGAAGAAGATGTGCAATTTTGTCAACGCCAAACACACCCCCATGTGGTGATCATACCCCAAGCGTTGGTGTCACTCATCGCATTCATTCACATTAAAAAATCGCTCGCCACCCACGCTCTACGCACGAAAAATCATGGCCGGTCAACAGAAAAAACACAACACGCAATTCATTTCCCTCCAGTTTTCCGTGCTATTATTTAACTCCAATATGCCATGAGTTGGCGACCTTAGCCCAAGGTGAACGTCAAATCAGGCGCGTTCTTTTGGCTGTCGCATCGCTTTCTCTGGTTTCGCACTGACCTATATTTACAAGAGTCTTCGAATCATTATTTATAGATGTTAATTGTCAAGATGGAGATGTATTACTATTCGTTAACGTGGCACGTTAAGGGGTGTTACAGCTGTCAAACACCAAGAGACCTTGCGCAAGCTCTGATATATGAATCTACAGTAAACAATCAACTACTTCTGTAAGGTTTCCTTTTGTGTTTCACCGATTCTTAAAACGAATGGATCAAGCATAATTTTATACCAAACACTTTTCGAAGAAGTGCATAATCGAGTGAGATATGCATAGAAACTATATTCTGGAGTCCACAATGGTATGAGAGACAAGCAGCTGTGAAGCACTTTGTGAGTACCGTTTAATCCACCTACTTCAGTGGCGTAGCGGTGACCCACAGCTTACCGCCAAAAGCTCACGATTTCCATCCCGCATATAGTGGTTGCACATGGATGCAGGGGAAAATATGGCGACGCATGGGCTCGGGGGTTCAAACGCTAGTAAGAGACAACGGGTCGTAGAAATTATCTCCGAGCAGGATTCAGCTACTTAAGGCGTTAAACTCATAAAACTATTTCGAGCGAAGACATACTGAGGGAACTTTTTTTTCTAAAAAGGAAAGAATATAAAAAAGATGCGTGCCAGTTTCGGAGGTGATAAGGCGTAGAACGCAAAGCGACGGGCAGGTGCCACCACCATGACGTCGTAGCAAAGCGTCGGAAACACCTTTTTGAGCATCGCGTTGCACTGTCAGCGCAGCGCGATTAAATGCTACGTTTCTTAGAGTTCCTTTTGTGTGCCTCTTCTAGTAAAAAGGCAGACATAGAAAACATAGAAGCGTTGTTGTGGCGCTTCAGATATGCGCCATAATTGGTTTTCAATTGACAATCGCACAACTCTGAACGCTAAACCTTGAGCAATATTGGTGGGTGCTGCGGATGGGGTTGGCCGTTCGGTGCCGTTAGAGGTATCGTTAGGGCAGACAAACAAACAAATGTACAGACAGACAGACAGACAGACAGACAGACAGACAGACAGACAGACAGACAGACAGACAGACAGACAGACAGACCAAAATTTTCCGTTGGAGGTTCCCAAGAAAGACTATCGTCTTTAAATGTAGCATAAAACTAACAATTATACTAAAGAGTTGATTACAACCTCAAAATGTAGGCAAACGTCACCTCCCGGTGCCACCCCCCCCCTCAAAAATTATAGTGGCGTTCTTGTTTTGAATCTGCGCTGGAGGGTCATCGAACATGGTTTCCGTGCTCAAAATAAGTACGTCTGGGCCTCTAGTGTAGCTACCATATTTACTATAAGGTTAAAGTTTGTTGTGCCTAAGTAAAATATTTCGTTTGGCTGAGCAAGGGTGCACAAATTTGTGCTGAGGTTGGCAGGAAGTTCATGTTTTCAACAGACAACCTGTAAAACTATGCTGTCTACGTAACAGAAGCATCTAGCTGAAATACAGGGAATGTGGTTGACGTCAAAAATATAAACAAGTGTGGCTTGAATGTTATCATTGTCCACTGTTTGGGAGAATGAATTTCTCCAAGCACAGTATCAAAGAAAATGCCTTCAGGTAGGCAAGCAACTGCTAAGAATGAAGCTTTCAGCTACTCTTAGGCTTTAACCGACGGTTTTAATGCTCCAACAGTGAAAGAAAACCTACGCCGTGTTTTCTCGTGCGACTATTGCGTACAGAACAGATGGGTCTGCAGAGTCTAAGCTACTTTTTTTTCAGATAGCGCATTTAGGAGGCACTGAGACATTGTTAGCTTTCAGTACTCGAGGAAAGAGAGCGTGTTCGTGGAATTTAGAGCCATGTATTTTTTCTTGTCTTGTTTACACTTGACTGCTCTGAGCAACTGAGAGAAGTGCTAAAACTTTTTGCGCACTCTAAGCAACAACAAAGTCAAATGCCATGGTAGGTGTCGTCACGTATATGGTGTTGTGCGCGACGGGCAAGCTCCATTGTAATCTGCCCTATGGCTACAACTTTAATGGCGATAATCAACAGACCTCAAACTACTACATGTGGCGTAATCATCAATGTTTTGCCGTAATGGTAACGATAGTGATAATATTTTATTTACAGTTAACATGGTACAGAGGTTGCTGGAGGGCAAAGGCTAAAGGCAAACAGCCTGTTGTGCATGCTGTTTTCCACGCATATTCCCGTCACATATGCGTATTACAGTCATTCTTCTGTAGCTTTTACAGATCATTCTTAATAGAAGACTCTAAATTTTCCACGGAGCTGGTATTTCCGACGGATATTGTATTTTGCGCATGTGCGAAACTCTCCGTCTAGAACGCGGAATGCATTGTGTCAATGATTTTTTTGTATTTTTGATTGCAGACGAAATATCTCGTCGAGTGGTTAAAAGCAATGGATCTGGACATTTTACACCGTAGAACACTGATGAAAGTTGACCCGGTCAAGATGATGGTGCGCGGCTCTCTTGAGTTTGGAGTGCCAGCCATCATTTCTATTTCTTTTCAGCCTATGGAGTTTCGAAATAACAAGAGAATAATGCAGGTATTTCACGAGTAGTCATTGAATGTACATCAGGAATAGCGAGAACGGCGTCGCACGAGGCCCTTAAGAAGGCGGAGTGGTGGTAGTTTACATGAACATATATCACTGTCCCATAAAAGAGTAATATGTGTTCATGTAAACAAATATAAATTATTCCTTGAAAACACAACTTTATAGAATTACATTACTTCAAACTGACATTATGATTCCTGGTCTCTCTTCCGTGATGTTAGAAAATGTATGTTACATTTTCAATTTGATCAGTTTTATCTGTGTGTTTCTGTCCTAATATTACAACAAACGGAAGTTTTGGCCTTGTTGCTATTGCCATAATGTACGAGAAGGTGAGACCAGTCAAGCTGTCTACACGCAGCGTTTGTCCCTCCGCCGTTGCTCTTTATTTCTTTTGTACCTAAAGGGCAATCAGCTTCAACATTACAAAAACAACAAAAAATCTAAAGTTTGCATTCCAGCATAAGCTTCACCGCTGTTGCAATTCCAGGTCCTGCAGGTCTCAGTTTGGTAGCGGGCCCCCGTCCCATGAACCATCGTCGAACAAGTGAGATAAGGCGTTCGTAGAAACGACAACAATATATTTACATGATTACATGGTTAGTAAGTGAGAATTCAAAAAGGGTAATCAAGTGATCAGAAGTGTACAGGAGAACAGTTGAACTGTAGAACCTAAAATATACCGAAGTCTTCCGCTTATATAGCACTGCGTTGTCAACCCTGGGCGCATTGTCCGTGGCTTCACCAATACGGTGCTTGATGGTCTAAATTCTCCACCCAGGAATGCGGAGAAAGACACCACACAATGCACGTGGAGAGGGCACAGTCTACACGATGCCCAAATAAGGTCAAAAACTCACTGCACTGACGTTTTGCCACGTCACCAAGAATCCCCGCACGTCCGATGATCTTAGATGACCTTGGTTTTCAAGAACGTTTCTGGCAGTTGGGTGAGGTTCAAAAAACCAGCTCCAGGTACGTGTCAATCTTTCCTGACTGCGTTCAAGTAACTCAATGTAGTGGTCTGCCAGCTTATCGTCAAAACATGCCACTCCATTCAGCCGATCCTATTGAGAAAGGGGGAAGGAAGAGTGGTCAACTAATCCCTCGTCGTCGAGGCGGCCTCCCGCCAGGGCTGCAGCAGATAGTGCCTTTCTCATTTCCACACATTCAATCCCTCGTTGTTTGCTAGAAGCTGCGGCTTAGCTGCGAATTTCCGGGGCTCCGCTTCTCCTCGCAAGGTGCAGCCACAACCAGTCGAGTTTTAGTTTTCAGCCCAAACAGCAAATACCACGCTGGTTCAGATCTTTCTAGATTGTCGGTGACCTCGAAAATGGCCCAGCTGCTTCCTTGTTTGCCTCGAAAGCCTTGCATGGAGTCGAGCTCACAGTGTCCTTTCTTGGTTCGTGCGTTTTTTTTTTTTTGCGCTAACCAGTCTTGTACCCCTTGTTCTCGTTTTGCTGACATGAAAGGAACCCGTCTTGACGGCACATCCTTGCTTGGAACGCGTCAAAATATTTTCTTCCTGTTCACAAAAGCCGAAAGACTTCAATATTGATGACGATCATAACACCGCATATGTACTTTACGACTCTGACTGAAATATACTGATTACAGCCGAATAACAGTATTTCAGCATCGTTATTCTAACGAAGGCCGAGACCGAGTGTTTGAAAGTGCCTTTCAGCGTTGCATTCAGTAGGACTGATGAACGTCGTACGTGAATATTTCAACATCAACTACGAGCTTTTTTATGTTTTGCACCAGGTTGTTTTTATTTGCTAATGGAATAGAAAGAAAGCAACAAGTCAAGAAGAAGTGAAAAGCTACCCTGAAAAACGATGTCCCGGAATGTCGGCTTCTGCAACGTACAGGTCTTAAAAAAATACATCACGAGCTCTTTATTCTTTACGCTGTGTTACTGCTGCTGCTACATGCGTAACAACGTTTTACCTAATGAGTGCTCAATAGGTATTCGTAACAATTAAAGTATTCACGTATACTACAGGCTACTGCTGTTTTAAATTTGAATCATTTCTTAGCGAAATTTGGCAACTTTGAACGATTCTATCTATCTAGCCGCTTACGTTTGGGTGCTCTCGTGGTCAACCCCTTAACTTGGCGCGAACCAAAGTTAGCATTAGAAGCTACGATGTTATGATGTATATGTCGCACATATAAAGACACTAATATTGTCACAATCCCGTCACGTACGCCGTCACACACTTCCCGCCAGACAGTGGCGCATACCCACGAGTGGGTAAGTGCCGCTGGTATGCGGGTATGTGCTACAGGTTATTGACACTTAGCATCTACCCAGGAATGATGAGAATACACATGTTCAATTTTAACGAGCGAGCGTCAAGAAATACCCGACATCGCTAGCGTCAACACGACGAATGTAAATAAATGTCAGAGTCCTAGCTGGAATCGAGCCCAAGCATTCTGCGTGGCGATGGTGCATTTTACCCCAGAGCTACGTCAGGTCTCGGAACTAGTTTTCAGATAGACACTAATCTTCGTGAAAAGTCTATAGTAGTTGCTGTGCTGCCTACCCAACTTCATAAACATTGCATGTGTACTTCTTTTGTACAGCCGTCAAGTCGGGTTACGTTCATTGTTTTTGGCTTCCGTTTGCGCTGAATTTGATTTATGTAGCAGTGTCCAGGGCCAGCATCCTCGCGAGCATCAGCGCTTTACATCAGCGTCTGGCGTTGCTAATACGCATGTTCCAGTTGAAATCGTTGCGAAAATTCAAACAACTGGTTATGTAAACATCTGCTACTCTTCAATATATGTCTGTGCGTTGAACATTTGTACATATCTTTAGCGACATTTTATGAAGTGTCGCTCAATAAAAGCATAGCAACACGGTCACCTTCCATCGCATGCTTCGCATAACGTCGATTCCTCGGCACGTGGGATCTGCCAAATTTCTTATACGAATGTTTATGCCCTTTTTAAGAAGAATAATTAGGCGCAGAAGCTAACTGTGCATTCATATCTGCGTTTCTGTTCAGTAAGGCGATCTTTGTCATAAAGAAACAAACTTTCACAACAAAGTTTTCATGACAACGGAAAGATTTTATGTTTCCGGTGCAAGCGCAAGAGAGTACTTGAGTCTCGTTTTTCTAAACAATGAAATTACTCCCAATTGTAATTTAGCAACTACTAAAATCAACCACACGTGCCCCCTCATATTATGAGCTCGATCGGGGTGAGCCCTCTTCGAAACATGCTTGGATGGATTTTCTTCACGCCTTAACTGCTTGAAGGACTAACACTTTACGATTGCATGGGTGCCGGTTTCTTTGTATATAAAACCGACCCGGTGTTATTATCGAAGATGTTCCGTGTTCCCCAAATGTTCCGTGTTCAGGCTGCTTCCTTTTATTAAGGATACCGTCATCATCATTCACACCAGTGGCGTGGAGGCTCCCTGTTTGCCATTTGCAGGCGCCAGTTAACAAGTCATTCTTCTCTAGTTTCTCGCTATGCCCGAAACATCGGTCTGGAACTGATTTTGCAAAAGTTTTTGCCGCAGCTGCAAAGCAACGAGGCAGGAACAGGTGTCATGACTTCACATGCACGCCGCGTATTCTGTTCATTTCCGCCCGTAGTTCTGTGTTCGCACCATGGTGTTTCGCCGCCTTACATGAGTTCCACACAGGCGTGGCCTGCTCTACACGTCATAGAGCTCTGGAAAGCTTGAGGTGGTAGGCACCCGGCCGAAAGCATGCCGTTAGGGCGGTTTTGCCCTCAGCGTGGCTCGGTATACCTACTGTAGTTAGTCCCTTGTAAAGTGGCGAGAATTGGGACGTGAGAGGTGACTTTTTAAGGCGCCTTGAAGTGAAATAAACTTCTTATGTTTTTCGGCTATAAATAAAAGTCTACTTTATGTTGCAAAACTTGAATTAAGGAAACAAGCTCGTGGTAATTTCGAGTGAGTATACTAACTCTGCATGATTATGGCATGTCTATTGGGCGCAGTATGTGCTGTACTGCCTAGTGAACTGAGCGTCAGTTTGTGCGGCAGTATCATACTATCTGCGTGTCACAGATAGTATCGCAGATACTACGATGCAGGCAGATAGTATTGTCTTGTGTGTCACACAACATGAGCTGTTATACATTGTAAGGTCTGGCGGTGCAGGCCATGGAAGCGAGTCTTCTCGGTCTCAAACGGGCGCGCTTCCCAAAAAGCCGATTCTCGGGAAACGGTAATCTCGGCGTAAGCGCGCCCCCTCTGGCAAGGATAACGCGGTCAGTCGTGGCTTCAAAAAACCCACTAAATGGTCCCCGAACCTCGGAATGCCGGCGGGTGACGTGAGAACAGTGCATAGCCACCCATCAGTCAGGTTTAGAGTCCGCGGGACGGCTGTCGCGCTGGACAGCGTAGTCATCCCGCGGTAATGGAGGGGGCCCGCAGCCGAACGGCGCCACCATTGTGTGCGTTCGCACAGTTCGCGGAACGTGGTGTACAGGCCGGTCCGTTCGTCTCTCTCTTTCCGACCGAGCAGTCGAGTGCGGGAAGGGGAGAGGGAGAGAAGGGGACGGCAACAAGTGTGTTTTCTGTCCAATAAACAGACTAAATTGCTTTTGGTTGGCCGGGAGGAGAATCGGGAGAGGCAACCGAGGTATTAAAACCTGGCTTCCGAGTCCTAGCGGCTGGTTCTGGTCGCAACAAGGAGTGCTCTGCACGATCGGCTCTGCCGAGGCAACATGCTACGGTTCCGGCGGTCAAGTCTTGTAAATATGTACATAAGTTTGTGTATATAAAATCGAGTTGTTGTCACGTTTGAGATGTGCTGGCTTCCATCTCTGAACGAGCAGCAGCAGCCACGAGAACACAAGACGGACACCGCGAAGCAACCAACCTTCCACTCTCTTCTGTAGCAACAGCCGCGACGCAGCTGGGAGAGCTCTGCTCAAGGGAACAAAGGGAGTGGGTAGAAGGTTGCGTTTTACTGGCGCAGTCCGACAGGATCGAGACGACGACGACAAGGAGCGCTCTGCGCAACAAGGAGATCGTCGTGTTGCGGAGAACACGCAAGACCAAAAGCCAAGACATCGGCTGTTCTAACGAAGAGCCAAGCCACCAAGCTGAGGAGACGGCAGTGTGGCAGCCATCGACCCGAGGAAGCCAGGGGTCCAGCTACGGTCATCCCAGTTTATCAGTCCGGCGACATCGAGCAACCAGCGAGCAGAAACTTCAAAAGTGGTGAGTCCTCTGGTGTTCTATCTCAGGGGTGCCGCTGCCTTTATTTTTTGAGTTTTAAGGCGTCCCATGGACACGAGGTTTGCCCTCTTGAACCCGGACAGGAGAGCGCAGACCATGAGTCGTGAGTCGGGGGACGAGAGCGACGTGGGAAAGCCGGGAGAGGATAGTGCGCGGAAGAGCCAGAAAGATGACCGTTTTGGAAACCTCACGCCGGAGCGTAGACTGCAGGAATTGCGGTTGGAGATGGAGAGGCTATCGCAGATGATGGGCGGAAGCTCTCGGTGGAGTGGACCCGAGTTCGGCAGGCGGGATCCGTGTAGCGAACTGAGACGCTACTCAAAAGTCCTCACCGCGGTGTTACCGAAATTTCCAGCCGAGGCTGAAGCACTGGTGTGGTTTGAGTCCGTGGAAAGTGCCCTAGAAGCGTACGAGGTACCGGGGGAGTTTTGGGGACGCTTAGTTTTCCCGTTAGTAGCGGAGAGAGTCCCGTTTTTGTCCACGCGGCTAAGCCCAACAGAGCACAAAGATTACCAGGTAATCAAGCAAACGGTGCTAGACGAGCTCAGACTTTCAGCCGGAGAATATCTAAAAAGATTTTCGGGGTCAGGCAAGCGTGCGAACGAGGGGTGGAGACCTTTTTCGACACGCTTAGAGAGCTACCTCCACTTTTACCTTGAGGCAAGAGGGGTGTCGACATTCGAGGGCCTGGTCAAGCTTTTGGTGGCCGACCAATTAAAAAAAAAATTTGTCGGAGGAGGCCTTGCGATATGTCACACTCCAAGAAGGTAGAGCGTGGATGAGCGCCCCAGAGATATCCGCGTTGCTGCGAACATTTGAAGAAGCACAGGGGACAAACAGCGCCGCGAGGCAGGCGAAGCAAAGCGTGGCGGAGTCGCAAAGCGCGAGCGGGGCTAGATCCGACGAAGAGACAATGAAGGGCCGCGAGGCTGGGAAAAACCGTATCGTGGAGGGGAAACCAAAGCCCAGGGCCTGCTACAGTTGCGGCAGTACAAGGCACCAGAAATGGAATTGCCCGCAGCGTCAGAAACAGCCGACTGAAGTGCTTCCGAACCGTAAAGAAGACAGCTTGGCGGCGCGTGTTTCGATTGAAGGTCCCCCAGCCGCACACAGTGATTTAATCCCAGTATCGCTCGACTGCAAAGACAAACATATAGGAGCAGTGTTAGACACAGGTGCGGAAATTACAGTAGTCCGTGAGAGCGTGGTCCCGCCAGAGTTGGTGCAACCGCATGGGATGGTCAACCTGACTTCGGCGTTCGGGGAGAAAGTACAGGCCAAGCTCGCAGTTATTCCACTGACTATGTCGCGTGAGCGTGGAGTGTTTTCCGACGTTAGAGAACCAGTCCCAGTGTTGTGCGCGTTAACGGACCGTCTAACGGCACGAACAGATTGCCTCCTTTCCGAAGAAGCATGGAAACTACTACACGAGGAGAGCACCCTCGAAGGGGTAGTGAAGGGTACCTCAGAAGTGGGCGGCGCTCAGCCAGAGTTCGAAAGGGAGCCTCAGCACGCCGAGGCCGGGGGGCGTCAGGACGAGGTGGACACTCGTGTAGAATTGGTAGAGCGACACGCGACCCAGGAGGTGTTGATCAGCGAAGTAGCTGTAGCAAGCCGCGATGAAGGGGATCAGCGGGACGACAGCGTGTTGCATAACGAAGCCCCGAGCGCCGGCGTGAAGGAGAGGTCCGCGTCGGATGAGTTTCGCGAGAAACAACGGGGAGACCCGACTTTACAGGAAGCGTGGAGAGGAGCAGCGACAGGAAAAGGCAATATGCTAGTAATAGACGGGTTACTTTATCATAAGGATAAGGTTTTGGGGCGATCGGTAACGCAGCTGGTACTGCCGCAATGCCGCAGAGGGGAAGTTTTGCAACTGGCGCACGAGTCAAGCTGGGCCGGGCATTTTGGTTGCCGTAAAACATGCTCTAGGATCAAGTACAGTTTTTATTGGCCAGGAGTAGGAGACGACGTACGATGGCACTGCAACAGTTGTCATGGTTGCCAGGCGAGGGCAGACTGGCGTCGCGGGGACAGCGTCCCGATCGAACCCCTTACGAGACCAAGATATCCGTTTCAGCAGGTTAACGTGGACGTTATTGGACCGCTGGAGCCAGTATCAGGCCGAGGCCATAAGTACTGTTTATGCATCATCGACTTATGCACGCGCTGGCCCGAGGTGGTGTGTTCGCGTTCATTAAGCGCTAGGGCAACCTGCGATGCACTGCTGGCAGTATTTAGCAGAACAGGCATACCCGAGGTGATTGCGTCCGACTGCGGCACTAACTTTACAGCGGCACTGACAAGAGAGTTTTTGTCGAAACTTGGTTGCTCCCCTCGATTTTCCACACCGGGGCACCCTGAGAGCAATGGGGCGGTCGAGCGATAGAACAGGACCTTCAAGAACATGCTATACCACATAATAGAGAAGGAGGGTAGGAATTGGGATCAATTTGTGCCTTTCTTGCTGTGGGGGTACAGGGAAGTCCCACACGACACGACCGGAGTAGCGCCTTTTGAGATGCTGTATGGGAGGCAACCAACGGGTCCATTAAGTATACTTAAGAGGGCTTGGACAGGGGAAACTGCAGTGCCAGGAGAGTTGGGGGCGTCGCCAGCGGCGTACATGGAAGAATTACGAGGGCGGCTTAGGCGCGCGGCGCAGGTTGCGGAAATGGTCAGCTCGAAATCGCAAAACACCTACGCTGCGCAATTCAACAAAAGGGCGAAGGCAAAAGAGTTTAACGTTGGTGACTTGGTACTGGTGTTTGATGATCAACGACTAGGGAAAATGTTTCCGAAATGGGAAGGGCCAGGCAGTGTCACCGAGAGATACCGCGAGCATTCATACTTCGTGCAGATGCCAGCAGGTAACCGAAAACTGGTGCACGCGAATAAGCTGCGCCCATATCAGTCCAGGGTTATGTCAGTAGGAGTAATGTTCGAGGAGGACGGTGATTTCGGTGAAGTAGAGTGCACCCCACAGCCAGGGGCAATGCGTAGTGAAGAAGTTTTTCCATCCCGCGATATGGTAGCACATTTAGTAGAACGGGAACGCGGGGTGATCTGCAAAGTGTTCAAGAGGCATGTGGAGCAGTTTGGCGGGGGGCCGATGGTAGCGGCAGTAAGGCCACACGAGATAAGGTTGCAAGACGGGTTTGTCCGCAGAAGCCCGCATCCGTAAAGGGTACCCAAAAGCTTACAGGCCGAGGTGGGGAGGCAGGTAGACGAGCTGCTCGAATTGGGGTTGATCTTTCCGTGCGAGAGCCCGTATGCCCATCCGCTGGTGTGCGTTCCTAAGAAAGACGGCAGCATGCGACTCTGTGTCGATTTTCGGGCATTAAACGCGGGGACGGTGGCGGACGCGTACCCAATGGCCCTTCAGCAAGAACTCATAATGAGCGTAGGAAAAGCGAAGTACATAACGCTGCTCGACCTGCGAAGAGGTTATTGGCAGGTACCACTCGAGTCTTCTTCGCACCTGCTGACAGCGTTTGCGTGTCATCGCGGACAGTTTGCCTGGATGGTGATGCGCTTCGGGCTTAAAAACGCTGCTCAAACATTCCAGAGGGCAATGAACGAACTGCTAAGGCCACACAGCGGATACTGCTGTGCATACCTGGATGATATAGCCGTTTTTAGCGAAACGCTCGAAGAGCACGCGGAATACCTGGGGCGGGTGTTTGAGACCCTAAAGCGGGTTAACCTGAAGGTCAAGAAGGATAAGTGCCAGATAGCTCGTCCATCGATCCGGTATTTGGGGCATGTGGTAGGTTCCGGACGGCATGCACCTGACACTGAGAAGCTTGCAGCGATCAAAGGTTTAAAGGTGCCGGAGACTAAAAGAGAACTACGCAGCGTACTGGGCCTGTGTGGCTACTACCGAAGCTATGTGAAAGATTACGCAGAGGTAGTGAGGCCCCTGACAGAGATAACGGGGAAGCGAATCCCGAACCGAATTCCGTGGTCCGCGGAAGCTGAAAGGGCGTTTCAGCGGCTTAAGATCGCACTGTGTGAGGCAGCAGCATTATCAACCCCAGATCCCGAGAGGCCGTATTGGCTGTTTACAGACGCGTCCGCGGTCGCGGCTGGAGTCTGCCTGTCGCAACGTGCGGACGATGGTACCGAGATGCCGATCGCATTTGCGAGCCACAAGTTCTCTCCAACTCAAACGCGCTGGTCGACTATTGAGCGAGAGGCCTTTGCAGTCATCTGGGGTCTGGAAAGGTTTGATTTCTGGCTCTTCGGCGCACAGGTTACCGTGGTGTCAGACCACAACCCACTAGCTTTTCTCACCCAGGGCACTCTTCCTGGGGCTAAGCTTACCCGTTGGGCCTTGGCGCTCCAGCGGTATCATGTAGTGGTGCAGCACAGGAAAGGCGTCGAGCATGGCAACGCAGATGCGCTTTCGAGGGTGCCTAATGAGTGCTGGGAAATCGGCAGCGGTGCTCCGGGGGTCGAGACACTAGAGGACTAGGTGCGTTGTGGACACTCAAGAGTGACGTGCGCGAACCCGTGGACAATTGAACAGCACCACGCGTTAAAAGTCTATGTGCCTCAGTGAAGTGTATTGTTTCTCTTGTGCGTGTGTGTAGCATGCAGGAGTTAATAGTATTTGGTTGAATTTGAACAGCACCATGTGCGGAAGGGTGTGTGTGTGTTTCAGTGAAGTGTTTTTTGTGTATATGTACGAATGTAAGCATGTAGAAGAGTGTTGTTGTTTGACTTGCCTGCTTTATAGATTGTACGTGTGCACACAGTGACCTCGTGTCGGTTTTTTTTCCTTTTTTTTGCTTTGTGGTGGCTTCCGTTTGGTGGGGCCCCAAGGGTTAAGCAGAAAAAGTATTGCACGCGTTGCAGAAACATCTCTGGCGTCCAAGGAACTGCAAAGTGTGGCCACAGGGTCGGGGACGTGCGGCGCCATACCTTTAGGTTGTTATTCGCGTAGCTGCATTTAAGCGCTTGCGCGAATCTTGGAAAAGGCGTGTAAGGTCTGGCGGTGCAGGCCACGGAAGCGAGTCTTCTCGGTCTCAAACGGGCGCGCTTCCCAAAAAGCCGATTCTCGGGAAACGGTAATCTCGGCGTAAGCGCGCCCCCTCTGGCAAGGATAACGCGGTCAGTCGTGGCTTCTAGAAACCCACTAAATGGTCCCCGAACCTCGGAATGCCGGCGGGTGACGTGAGAACAGTGCATAGCCACCCATCAGTCAGGTTTAGAGTCCGCGGGACGGCTGTCGCGCTGGACAGCGTAGTCATCCCGCGGTAATGGAGGGGGCCCGCAGCCGAACGGCGCCACCATTGTGTGCGTTCGCACAGTTCGCGGAACGTGGTGTACAGGCCGGTCCGTTCGTCTCTCTCTTTCCGACCGAGCAGTCGAGTGCGGGAATGGGAGAGGGAGAGAAGGGGACGGCAACAAGTGTGTTTTCTGTCCAATAAACAGACTAAATTGCTTTTGGTTGGCCGGGAGGAGAATCGAGAGAGGCAACCGAGGTATTAAAACCTGGCTTCCGAGTCCTCGCGGCTGGTTCTGGTCGCAACAAGGAGTGCTCTGCACGATCGGCTCTGCCGAGGCAACATGCTACGGTTCCGGCGGTCAAGTCTTGTAAATATGTACATAAGTTTGTGTATATAAAATCGAGTTGTTGTCACGTTTGAGATGTGCTGGCTTCCATCTCTGAACGAGCAGCAGCAGCCACGAGAACACAAGACGGACACCGAGAAGCAACCAACCTTCCACTCCCTTCTGTAGCAACAGCCGCGACGCAGCTGGGAGAGCTCTGCTCAAGGGAACAAAGAAAGTGGGTAGAAGGTTGCGTTTTACTTACATCAAGCTTCGTGTTGGCTTACGTAGCCATCGTCAGCAGTGTGCCCGAATCCAACGACACCGTCGAACAGTGCAGAAGTAACGGATAGAGCATGGCTAATGGAACAAACGTCTTAGATATTTTCGACACGATTTGTGCCTTCCTCAGAGAGTAATTTGCAGATTTGCTTCATTAAATCGGTAACATAACTCTCTCGATTAGTGACGGGGAGCACTGCTGGAGTATATGTTCAACCAAACCAGACCAAAATCAACCAAATATTACAACCCATGAGCCCATGGCAAAAACTCTTTCGGTAGTTTGACAATGCCGCTTGGTACGATTATGTCGAATCTTTCAGTTCAAGTGCATAAACCTCGTGGTACACTTTGTTAGAGAATTGGACGTCTCTTATCAGCCAGTCATAATGGTTCAGGAAGTAACTAAAAACCTTATGCTGTCAGCATCTGACATTTCTACATCGTCGCAGAATGCGCCTTAATGGTTCGAGCCGAAACATTCTTGCACGACTGTTTTTTTTACAGGAGAGTAAAGGCGGTGCCATGGTTTTATGGGTAGGACCTAAAATACATATTATAGGTTCCGAATGAATACGGACCACTATTTTAGGAGAAACTTGAGGGTGCACCATACTTGCACGTATCATAACGTGTGCAACGAAAAAAATTGTAGAAGTCACGGAGGACAGTGCTTCGAGTGCACTGATCTTTGTTTTATTATCTCAATGAAAAATCGGTTACCTTTGATGCATTTTTCCTCGTGCCATCTTGGTTTCAAAAATCATGCTCTTGTCCTTTCTGTGTAAAAATTGGTCTAGTCAGAAATATTGCACCTGATATACAGCTATGATACCGTGAAACTTCAACAAGTGCATTGCACGGAAAACACAGCGATTTGGTTGGCCAATGCATTCGCCTCATGAATATTCTGCTTGCCGTGGCAGTGATACCGCTTTGAACGGGATGGACACCGTACGCTTCAGAAGCATTAACCTTCACTTCAGGCAAATTACATCAAGAAACCATCGATGGGTTCTCTACGTTTTCTTAGTTTATTTTTTGAGGGTTGTCTCTATTTTTTTAGATGTACTACAAAAGTCAACTATTTTTTTTCGTCGGGTAAATTGGAGAAGCACGACAAAAGTTCACGTATCTTTTTCAATCATTGCTGGAGTATGCTCAAGACCAATTTTTGTGGCGATATTTCAAGCGAGACCTCACGGAATATACGAAATTTATGCAAATGTATGGAGCGAATCCACCTTGGGACAAAAAGTTCGCGATGTGGTTTAAAGAGTACGACGATGAACGTGAGAAGCCTCCTTTTTTGCATTAATACAAAATATTGAGTGCGCATACTTTTTGAAAGAAACTGCTATGAGTACGTTTAACATTTTGCTAGTGTGATGAGATACATTCGTCTTGCTATTTACTCGCGGCCATTCATTTGCACATATTATATTGCTACGTTGGCCTGTGAGCTCAAATGCAAGCATAAATAGCCGATGGTGAAATTTTTGAGACCGAAGACATGTTTACTTTTTTCTAATGAAACATTAGAAAACCTGTTAATGTTTCCTAATGAATTCTTCTATAGTGTCTCATGTTTACGTAAATGTCACCCTATTTTCAATAGAAGAATAAGGGTGGGGCTGGTGCGGTGCCATTTAACATGTCTAATAGGATGGTAAGGGGCTGTCATGATTATTCTCGTCGGAACATTTGGACGCATACAATGTTCTAAGACAGGTCTTTAGGTTCAGACCGAACTTTATCAAAGAAAAATAGCCTTACCTAAAATAGGTTCAAGTTACCTCCTTTATGTCACAGCACCAATAACGCCCGACCAGCCCAATTGCGCTTTGTTGTTTTTTTCTTGTTTTTCAGAGCGTGGTATATCTTCCATTACAGTCACTCTAACGGAGCACTTGTTTATTTATTATTCGTTTATCTTCTGCTCCCGGCTGAAGCGGGTCACCATCCGCGCAAATACCACAGGGCCGCGCTAATTGTGGTGCCATCTATATGCCTAATCACGCTTGATAAAGTTAACGAGTCATTCACCGACTACGTGTGTTTCATTGATCGAACGTGTTGGCAATTTATAAGTGACTTGATATAATCTACAGCAACTATTTGCGCTCAAGTATTATGCATAATGGCAGGTTAAGACATTGCGTAAAGTAGGTACTACCTTACAAATTTTATAGAGTGTGGCTGAAGTAAAAATCACGATCGAGTCCCAACAGTTTTCTAAAAAAGTGAGCTTGAGTTATACTGTTTGCAGCACAATTAACCAAAAATTAGGCTACTAATCAAAAACATAAAGAATTCGCATCTTTGGAAGACAAATAACAAAGCAGCCTTCTCCTCGTACGTCATTAGAAGCTGATACTCAAGTGAGCTATACACTTGAACAAAAATAACCAGCAAATGGAATGAACTTCCTAAAGCACCTTGCCTTTTGTGTAGTATTTTTTACTATGTACCAGTTCCTGTAAACATTTACTCTCATGTAAACTAAATTTTGCCACGTAGATGTCGTGGTATTTATTGCGCTGAAGCTTTTAGCCAGAAAGGCAAAAAGTAATTTTTAGGAGCTTAGCTGTGTAGGTTCGCATGATGTCTTTTGTCGCTGTCATCATAGGTTCCCGCAGGCTGTACGTCTATACCATACAGAGCGTTCATAGAGCACATACGGTTTATAACAATAGAGCGTACTCTGCCCGTCCATTTATACATCCAAACGTTCATGCATCTGTCCATGCGTTCGTCCATTCGTACGTGTATCTGTTCGCCCTTATACTTGTCAGTGACTTCGAAGTTGACATATGGACCTTAAAATCTGGCCTCACTTCATCACCAGCATTCATTTGGTGGGTCGGCAGACAAGTTGTTATCGCCTTTAGAAAATTTTTCCGGTAACTTCCGAAACCCATTTTCACGTGGAGTAAGCTCGCGGAGTAACCACGTTGAGAACTTACAAAGAAACGCATGTCTAGGACACTGCTGACGCTATATCCGCTATCATCGCTCACACGGTGCATCAGTTTCCAATGATGACCTACGGCGCGTCTGCTCCTGTGAAGTTCAATTAAAGTCAAGTGCTGAAAAGTCTGGCGACACTGCATACCTTGAGGAGGGCTGAGTTATTCTTAAGGCTGGACAGGTATTATCGCAGCTTTTTTTTTTCAATTCAACTTTTCGGCTATAAAGAAAAACACCATGGGCATTAATTTTTTCGGCCGACTTCTTGGAATAAAGTTAATCTTTTGAGACTTCTGTGGTAGACAAGCTACATGGAATCATAGTAAGCTGCTAAAGAAAATGAACCTATTATTGACTGATATTTTTCAAATATAAAGTGCCAGAAGCACAATATTGTATGTCTAGCTGAAGGAGAGGGCTCCGCAAATTTTGACTACCTTCGGTTAATGAGCGTGAACCTAAATCTAATTGAAGTAAACGGGTTTCTAACATTTCGATTGTATCAAAACGCTGCTGCTCTCCGGTTGGACAAGAATTCGTGAATTCTAAGTCTCTAGCGTCTATGAGCGGAACCACTGTCGAACCACAGAAATATGCATGGACGTGCCGGTTAAACACAAAGCAATGCGGCAAATATTGTTGCCTTCAATCCATATTCTTCCTGAATGAAAGGCATAATAAAACTGCTAAACACTAAAACTGAATTTATGGTATAGCTTCAGTTGACCCAAATCTGACGCTATAATTGAATGGTATGCCTACCTGGCTATACCGTTCAAGTGACTTCTGAATCCAGTTCAGGTTTTCATTATGGCAGCCTTGTTTCTAGACCACAGGACCTTCCTATTCACGTAACGTCGCATAAATTTTCGCATTGCATAAATGCGTCTCATAATTTTTATATGAGTTTGGAATGTATACAATAGAGGTTACAATATTTGCTTCTGTTCGAATTCAATCTACGAGGTCAACTTTCTACAACAATACCTAATACTGTTTTTTTTCTTTTAATAGTTGATTATTTCGTGTATACAACCTATAGTGAACGAGGACTCGAGCCTATTGTTCTAAAGAACCTCAGGAAATTCACAGAACCATACGTTACCTCAGGTAAGAGGAAGTTCTTTACCTTTCCCTTTATCTTAAGTAACTTTGAATTTCGCCTTCTTTAAACATACCAGCGCTACGTTACGCTAATTAGAATATGCAATGCGTGCTAAGGTGTGTGATATAATTATGGCGCCTGAACAACTGAGACACCATTTTCTATGTTCGCGAAATGAGTGCCCACAAAGAGACGCAGTATGCTGAGCACATTAATACGTGATTAGGTACATAATATGAATTTTGGTTGAGTAGATTATCACGGAACATAATATACATATATTCTATGACTTTGTTCATAGGAAGAAAGGCAGTTCCAAAAGGCTGCCGCAGCATTTGTCAACCATTTTATTGTTATTAGCATCATCCTTCAACACGTAGTGCCAGCTGTCATCATTATCTATGGTGCGGCAGCATTCAAAGCAAACTTTCTACAAAAAGGGTTCAGACTGAAGCAGGATTGTGTTCAGACTGTGTGGCACTCTATGTCCAAAAAGAATGGATTACCATCGATTGATTGATTGACATGTGAAGTTTAACGACCCAAAACAACTATACGATTGTGAGAGACGCCACAGTGGAGGGCTCCGGAAATTTCGACAACCTGGGGTTCTTTAAAATGCACCCAAATCTGAGCCCACGGGACTACAGCATTTTTGCTTCCATCTGAAATGCAGCCGCCGCAGCCGGGATTTGATTCTGCGACCTACGGGTCAGCGGCCGAGTACCTTAGGCACTAGAACACCGCGGCAGGGCGAACAGGTTACCATCCTCAAACCAACGGGTTGACTTAACGAGTAAACAACACGTTTGCGAAAATACGTTTATCGAATGTAGCCATTGACAACATCAACTGGGATGATATTCTTCATTTGAATACTTGTTTCCTTACCGAAACAGGTTACCATTCCCAAAGCAGTGGGTTGACTTGACGAGTGAACAAGTTGATTGCAAGCATGCGTTTATTGAATGCAGTCATTGAGAATATCCACTGGGACAATTTTCATTTAGATACTTTTTCTTACTCTAGGCAGGTTATCACTATTTTGGACTTTTGGGCCACCGGCTGTTCATATTAGCCGTCGCATTCATCGCACGAGACAGACACATGACGAAAGGTAGAACTAGCGTGCAATTGCCTTTCAAAGCACAGCAACAGACAATTCAAAACTGATATTCTTTGTATGTCCTCCAATCGAAACCCTGTATCCTCATATAGCAATACGTGACTTCGCGTGAGATATCACGTGAGATGAACTAGCGCTGTGTCGAAAAAAGAGATCAAGAGAGAGAAAAAAAAAACCGCCGTTGTTCTTTTTATTTTTGCAGGTTTTTTGGGTGACTGCCGATTCACTACACGTTGTATAAGTGGTAGAACTTGCTTGTACAGATTTAATTTTTAAGTTTACCCGTCATTTTATTTCTTTGTACAATAATAGCCGAGCAGCCTTTTTTATACTTTACTGTGCATGGCTTTCAAAAAAATGTTAGACCTAATTACCCAGTAGATTACACTTCAGTATTTCTTCGTTTTATTTTCCATGCAGCAGGGTAACATAACAAATATTTTCGGCACATCAGTTGTAACCTGTAGCATTTCAAAAAGTTCATGTTTTACATTTCTCTCGAAAATTCTGCTGTCACGTTTGTACTTCGTTTCGTCTCACTAGAAGAGGCCTGAGATATTATAGTAGGTTTTACGGAGTGTGCAGTGTCCTTAACAGACAAAAAAGTGAATAAATGCATGTGGTATATAAATCTCTAAAATAGACACCCCTTGCAAGTATGCACCGTGGCCCCAAGATGACTTACGCCACTGACCACATCAAAGCAAATTTAGCTGTTTATATAAAGCGTATCGACGGAATATAATACACTGTTGTGTGTCAAAAATACTAACCAAACTTTGGATCAACATTAGGCAGTTAATCACAGCACTTGATTACGACAGCTCGACACTACCGCAGTGACGTTATCTGCCTTGTCTGTATTTTCATTGTTTCTAAAGCAGTGGAGTACCTTCATTTCCTTGTACACCAATAATACATATACGGCTGCAGACCACATTTACTACCAAGAAGCTGCACTTCGAATTCTCGCGAAAGCCTACAAGAATATGGGCGATGAGAAGCTCCGATATTTGGTCGCCTGCAAATTCTTTTCGCATCTGGTGCGATTCACGGACCCTTACTTATTCCTTCAGGACAGGCCTCTCAGTGCTGCCAGCGATGTTTGCTACGATCACATCCGAAGAGTCATGGGTCTGGCGGTCATTAGCCCCTTCTTACAGTCGGGTAAGTATACTTGATTGTGCACATTCAATAGCGCTCACATAAGCGCCATTCTTGCCAAAATGTTCAAATACTATCCTGAACAGCGATGGTGCTCGAGCCATGATATGCTGCATCTGTCCGAGTCACAACGACGTCGGTGTGACCCACCAATACGTGAGCAACTCGACTTGTCCTCCACAAGGCTGGAACTGATTTCATTAACATTAGTTTGCATATGTTTGGAACCCCTTCTCTCAGTCCAAACGTGGAAGAGGAAAAGGCAGGTGTGAATGTGGGGTCCTTTGAGAGAAAAAAGGCGCCGTGACTACTTGCGTGAGTTAAAAGAAAAAAAAAAGGTATTCCTTGAACAAAATGAAATGCAAGAAAAATAAGAGAACTGGCAGTGGGTAGACATCGCCTTTAATCACTATTTTGATGCAAGCACCACTTAACAATGGTACACTAGAAATTCCTCAGAAGGTTTTATTCTCATTTGTTTTTGTTGCATATGTGTCATATTGAATGGTTTGAAAAAAAAAACCACTTGAAACACTCGACTACCAAAAGGCACGAATTCATGGCATACCGAAAAAAATCGGGGCACCCTCTAAAGGGACACTAAAGTCAACTATTAAGTCGACGTTGGTTGTTCAAATGGTGGTCCACAAACCTCGTAGTGTTACTTTTGTGTCAAGGAAGGGCCTATTTTAAAATAAATAACCTTTTAGTGCTCCGCGTCGGGTTAGAACACTTCAAATTACGAGCTTCAAGAAGCGGAACGACTGAACCATCTCACGTTACTGTTGCCGGGGACAACGTTGTCCTGCGCTAGTCGCAGCGGACTGAAAGAAGCGGAAGCCACAGCAGCAGCAACGACCATTGATCGATTTCCCGCCTTAGGCTTCGAGAATGCAGACCTTTTTGTTTCAATTGCTCCCCGCTAGATGGCACCACCTGTCCCGTGTACCCACGCGAAAATAGAATTTTTGAACCACTAGTGCCATCCCCCATAGTAACGTCCAGCGGTTCTTTTTTTTCGTGAATCAAACAGAAACGAACAAGCGGCGTTTTATTGCTCTCTTAATGCATAGAACGTCCTTTATCTAGTACATTCAGATCGATTATTAGTGAATAAATGTAGGCGGTCCGCCTGAAATCATAGGAATAATTTTTAATATGTCCTACTAAGGCACTTGTGTTCTTGTGTTTTTACAGTATTTTCTCGATAAGTAGGGCACTGTTAATAATACTGTCATTTCAGTCGTCATACAATATGCTCTTACTCTGACGAAAATTGTTATTTGACTTTAGTGCCTTTGACTTAAGTGACTTTAGGAGTTGAACGCTATAGCAGAATCCAACCCCTGGTGCGCCCTTTAACTGCTAAGTGCATACTTATATATTTGTTACACACACACACACGGACGCACACAAACACACGCGCCAGCAAGCGCGACGTATCTATAGTAATACAGCAACTGTGCAGTGCTCCAACATCCCTCTGTTAGAATGGCGCTCTGCAGTAGTCTAGACAAGTTTTTCACTGTCTTAGAGATAGATCACAGCGACACTCACACGCATGCGTGCGCGCGAATGGGATACATGTTTTTGATTTAAAGCAAGAGTCGCATGGCCTCCAACATACACGCCACGCGCTCGCCATCTCGGAGACCATAAAAAGTCTCACAATGCATCACAAATTGCAGCACATTATTGAGCGTTTGCTGTTTGCTTGATCAACAGCTCTCGAAAGGCATGATATGTTTTCGCTAGATGAACACATTTGTCCAATTTTAGGGCTGTTTGAAAGTTGCTGTGTGTTTTTAGCAGCGATGGCTGCCCTATCCCGGCCTTTTTTGACGTAGTTTGTTTACCTCCCAAATGCGCCTACAAATCGCCGATTAGGCTCTTCTTTGTCGTGGCACCTGTCGAACAAAATGCGTTAAGGAGACTTTTTCCATTACATGACATCTATGTAGTGTTTTTTTCTTTTTGCCAAAGCCGCTGCAAGCAAAATTCTGGCTCTGGTAGAACACCTGCTTGCTACGCGAACAGCCGGGTTTGATCCTCAACGGGACCTAAAATTTCATTCTTCATTTTATTAGCTTTTTTCAATGTTTTGCGCACGGGCGATTTTTCGTTCACAGAACACGGTGCCGACGTCAACGGCGGAATATCTGCACCACGAGCTCTCTAACGCTATTGCGTTGAAAACTCCGAGCAAGCAAGTACCGAAATGCGTGCCACCTTTACTGTCAGCTCTCAATTATTGACGAGGAAGATAGCTTTCAGCATCAGGGGCCGAATTCACAAAGCTTTCTCTTTGGCTACGCATTTTCTTAGCCAAAAGTTCTCTTATCTGGAGGGACTACTATAGCGCGGGTATGAATTTAACTTATTCAGCACTTAAGAGGGCAGGGAGGACACACGATAGCTGATGAAACGACAAGGAAAGAAAGAAGTGTGTGCTGATAATATCAAGGTAGCACGCAAGGCGTCTAGCATCGAGAGTATACGATGACAGCCAATGATTTGCTGCATCTAAGTTTCAGTTTCGCGAGCGTCTGCTACAGCGCTTACATGATGCCGCGTACGTTGTAATAGGCGTTTTGGCGGGCTGTGCAAAGCCAAGCACTCGCCTTTCATCAACGACTGTAGCTAAAAACGAAATTGCTCGATGGCCTTAAGTCATCGAGCAATCCATGCACTATCTCGCCAAGTACAAGTAAACAACACTCCAAGTGTATCACATAAATGAAACCACACATAAATCGATGCATGCAATGTTTGAAAATGTGCCTCGAATGTCTTCCCCTATTTAACGCGACCAGTTACCTTACATTTCATTGAAGCTGCGCTGCTACTTAACAAATTCGGTGCCATCTAGCACGGTAGAGTGGTGAACGTAAAGGTGTTTTGTACCTATAGTCAAAGGTAGCCTTTGTTACAATATTCTTATTACAAGACACATGAGCGACTTTGGTGCCTGCAGACGAATTGTGCGGAAATAGATAACAGCAGTAATCAAATGAAATTGGGAGCGCAATTTCGCTGGTTCCATGCACCGCAGCATTTTTATAAAGCCGGAATGCGAGAACGTGCATACGCTTACGCTTAGGTATATGTCTACGTAAAATGAGGGAGACTCGTCGGGAGGTGTCTCAGTGCTAATGCTTTTCACAAAACACGGTTGAAATATTTCGCCCAGCGTTGTTTGAGTGCGCAAACGAAGCAAGGGACGTGTATACGAGTCTTGAGGTCGAGAGACGTTATCGCACGTGCGAAAAGGATGAAAAGAGAGAGAGACTCTAGTTTCGGCTTCGCGAAAGCTTGAAATTGATAGATAATAAAGACAATTTTCTGGCCCAGCAGACGTCAGGGAAAGTCTCCGCAAAACAGGGTCAGATGCTCGGAGAGCATAAAAAAGTGGAGTACGCGTTATATGAGAGTGGCAGCCACTCAGAAAGCGAGATAAAGTGTGACTGTCCTTAGGTGTGAGAATCAATGCTAATTAAGAGAGTTGAGTCAATGAGCCAAAACTTTCCTAAATAACGATAATGAAAGCAAACTGAGCATTCATCTTGTGAAAGTGACACTAGTGACAGTGAACTCATAATAGTTGATTAGCGTTGTCACAGGCCGATATATATTTTTATTTTCTTATCTCTATATTTGGAAAACTATGAGAAGGTAGCGTACGTTAGAGCCGGCTATCCCAACGTCATGACAGTAATGTACAAGAATAAATAGCGCACGGTTATACAATCACACGTGGTGGTTTCTATCTTCTAGTAACCTTGGGAAAACACATTCTAACTATTTTTTCTATTTTTGACAAAGTTTCACGGGACGTTTTTGCATTTGGCTTCATTCGAAGGAAAGACGATACAACATCAATAAGGCGAACACTAGCACTGCTGCAGTGGACGAGCGGTTACAGCGCTCAACTACAATCTAGGAGGTACTTGGTTCGATTCGCAGAATCACTGAGCACTTTTTTTTTTCAAGAGGTTGCCCGGCCTGACATTATGCGTGGTGGCGGGTACTAAGTTTTTGAGAAGTAGGCTTTCGCACTTGCTTCTTTCACTCCCCTTTTGACCCGAAAGCGCTGTACTGTGCTCCTTCAAAAATTAAACAATTCAGGGTTCATAATTTTCTCCTCCATCCTCTCTTATCGCAAAAGTGTCCAGTGCTGAAATACCAATATCATACCTGGTATATTACTTTTCACGTGTTTGTATATTCGACCAGCAATCAGTCTTCACGATGTTTTGAAGAAAATCTGCACATGCAGTGAGCTAACTGCTTGCAGCCAAGTTGACTGCCTTTGTAGGGACACGCTTTCGTGCTAATTTGGTGGGCATCATCACATGCAGCAAGACCAAAGAGCACGGACAGTTAGAGCTGATGCAAACAGAGTGATTAGTTTGTGTCTTCTCTCCCGCTATTTGTCATGCTGCACGCTTCAGTGTAATGTCGCTGTCAATGGTTAAAATGAACTATAGCAGTTAATCGAGTTCTGCTGAGAGGGTCCCGTATTGTCCAGAATGGAACAGAACAATGGCAATTTGATTTGTGTGATAAAGAGATACCCTGCTTTTGGCTACTAGAATAAATTTCTAAACTGAAGTTTATTTTTTATTAACAACAGTTCCAGTGCAGATGAAATGAAAAGTGCATGGACAAAAATCGTGTATTCAGCTTGACTAGGTTTGTGACCTTAATTGTAATTGCGAACCAGTATCACAGTATGCATAAATATCACACACATATACAACCACGGGTGATAGCTTGCTTATTCTGATTAAAATTGAAAGGTTGAAATCGACATATTCAACCAACGCAATGTGTACGAGATATGCCATGTAGAGTAGCTATGCTCGAAACTAATCTTCGCAGGTTCGTTCCATTTTACCCAATTTCTTGCCCATGACTGTAGGTTGGTAAATGAGACTTCTTCGAACACACATATTCTGTGTAAGGTTACATTTATTTTTGTGCAGTACAAAACAAATTGAAATGTATAATGGCTCAAAAGAGAAATAACTAGAAACAAATTCAGCCAAATCATTACCAAACTTACTCACCAATGATAAACGGATTCTCATTTAAAAGATACATACATACATACATACATACATACATACATACATACATACATACATACATACATACATACATACATACATACATACATACATACATACATACATACATACATACATACATACATATACGCACACACACATATACATATGTACACCCATACATACATACACACAGGTGTAAATATTAAAATGAATGGCTATAAAACAACAATTCTAATACACTCATTTTGAATATACTACAGAAAGTAACTTACGAGAGATATCCACCGGCACTGTTATGTCTGAACACGGTGTTTCTCGAATTATCTCGCAAAAGCTTGATGCATAGTTTTATGCTGCTGCCCAGTGACAAGCAGTTTTTATAAAAAACACAAGAATAAAGCCCTTGACAACGTCATGATAAAGAAAAGGGCTGTGCATCAATATTTTGTACATGTCTGCAATATCACTCTGTTTATTTACATAGCTTGGCTCATTCACAACCCACTAACAAAGCATGTTAGGACACTTGGGCTGAAAGTTGGCGGCACAGCACGAGTAAATTCTAGACAAAACATGAATAATACAAATATAAGCTACTAAGCTCCTTGGTGCAAACAGTGTTTATATTGACAGCTATAGGTGCCATTTCGTTTCCCCAAAACACTTCCCAAAGTAGAATCAACTTTATTCAGCTAAAAGTTTCTATTCTGGCGCGTCGTGGTGGCTCAACGGTGGAAGCGACTCTTTCGGCCAAGAAAACAAAGACCAATTATTTTTCCAGTTCGTGAATTCACCCCATGCTAACATTGATGCAGCTGGTAAGAGTGCTTTTGGAGAGAGGAAACCACCACATTCCCACCAGTTGTGGCCTTGGGTAGCTACTTCACTTGGACAAAAATGATAAAAAACACTCCTCAAGAAGACTTCAAAGCTTGCACATCAACACAGTTCCCATACAGCTGTCTATTAGTCTGCTTGAAAAATATTGAGTTTACTGGTGGGCAAAGACTGTACACTATGTGAGGTGATGCTCCAGTGCACTGCATGTATGTCTTGCTGCTGGCCTCAACTGCGATGTTGCTCAGCACATATGCGTAAAATAACAACTAATACTATGCCACTGCAAAGTAATTATGTGTCATTTGCATGAAACAGGGACCACAATAAAAGAACATAACAACATTTGCCTTCACAAAGTTCAAAAAATGTAAATAAATTTCCACAGAGTTTTCACAGTTCATCTGAGAATAGTAATATTGATTGTAAACACATTCTTACTTTCACTAACAAACTATTTTAAGATGCCAGATTCAATATTAGAGTATACCAGCACTTTTTTAGGGCTAAACAATTGTACAGGCACCTAGAAGAACACAAGTGAATGCATGGTATAGCTACATATAAAAATAAGTACTTTTATTTCTAGTCTGAGTAGAGCTGCATAGATGATAACTACTTGCATTACATTATGAACAAACCTATCCGAGCAAAGTATACATTCAAAAAGTTACCCTTACACAGTAGATAAGTAGACTGTTGAACGACGGACAGGCAGTGGGATAATACCCAAGCACTAAAATCTTCTGTTAAGATATACTAGGAGTAGTGATGATCTACTTCCTTCCAAATAAAATAATCCACATAGATTCACTTCCCAGAGCTTATACACTCATGGCATCATTGGTGCTATACAAATGAGTGTACACTGAAGGATTACATCGACTAAGTACATGATTACTGCATCCATGGCTTTACTTCTTGTACTACAAAGAATGCAGACACAGTTACCATTGGCGACCATGGATGCTGTGATTTCTGGCATGTAAATGTAGAGGCACGCAGAAACTTAACACACATGTTAAAAACTTCAGCTCAAAAATATTTGCCCACTAACACTACAGCAGCCTTTAAATTAGTGTCATAGTTTGGTATCTTTCATGCAAAATTTAAATAATTTTGAATGCAAGCAAATGAACTGCTGAATAATGCACTGCTAAGAAGTTAAGCAGCAGCTGCTCCTGATATCACACTGTGCTCTTTCTGCTGTTGTAAACTTTGAGCAGGAGAACAGTCACTGGCAGTCCCTTTATACTTGCTGGTCTTCTGTGCTCTGTTCTTGATACACTGTACATGACCGTGGAGCACCAACCCCTTGTTACTGCTGGAACTTAGAAAAATACAGATCATTGTTACAACCATGCTACATGCAAGAGTGTATAGTTGTCAATTATGTGCTCATATTTACAGATATTGTATTTTCAGAAGCCAATGACAAGCCTCAACACACACACACACAAACAGTGAAGACTGAAAATATATTTAATATGATACAAGAGAAAAACTACAAATTTATAGATGAAGGCATGAAACTTCTGCCAGACATAAAAAGCCAATAAAGTTTCTTCTATTTTGACTTTACACTAGGTGCGAGAAGTAGACCACAAATAAGTTCACTAAGAAACACAAGTTAGACTGCATTACAACGCAACAGCCAATGTTCCTAACTTTAAGGCTGTCTAACATAGCCAGCTCACCGTACTGCGTATAGGAGCAAATGGGCAGTCTAGAAGACACAAAGAACTTGTGGATTATGAGTGTGCTTGTTGCGGACATCTATTATTCTAAATGAAGAAAACCTTTCAAAAATGCACTTCATCAGGGGAAATAATCATACGCAACAAACACAACGGGCTCTTACAGGTGCCACCAACACTCACCATTATTGTTGATACCAGTGTCTTGCCGGATGGATATGCTGCGTCCTGCACAGAACACCAAAGGAGCGCTCCATGACTTGGATTGCATGTGTGCTAGCTGCATCGCTCTGCTGCTGAAATAGGCTAGCCACAGACAGAGAAATGAGAAGCCATGGCTTTGAAACACACTGAACGTCACCTTTAGAGATCAACAATGCATGTTTAGGTCAGGTACAATTTGTAGAAAAATATATATCACTATGCAATCGTGGTGAACATGTTCGGCTGAAACATAAGCAACAGCACTGAGAGAGAAAAAGCTACATTAGGTAAAAGATGCAGTTACTGGCCTTATGTCATCTGAAGCTTCTTCAATGGGTCTTTCTCCTTACAAGTTGTGAACAGCCAGGCAATTTTCACCCACTTGCTATTTCCTTCCAGAGCACTTGATCCACAGAGGGAGTCACAAGCTCGAGAGCTCAATAAGGAATCAAAGTATTTGTGCTCGTTTCGAAGCACAAGCTTTTGAGCCTCAGATTATTGGAGTTTCATTCATAAGCTGCAGGCTTTCAGCTTTCAACATTCTCAATTATCTTGCAATTTAGTTCTATAAATGTTGAATAAGAATTATGTGTAAGAATATTACAGGTATCCACTGAAAGCAACCATGCTTGGGTTTCAATTTGTGCACAGTAAGTGGTGTTCTTGTAATTGTATGTATTAAAGAAAAACTAACCTTGCAGCCAGCCGTTAGGCAGTTTTGTGCCCTCGAAGCTCCCAAGCAGATCGCAGTCCTTCCAGATGAGGCTGCCATGCACGCTTCCACGCCCCATCCGCTGAATGATAACAGTCCCAGCAGTGACATAGGCTTGCATAGTTAGGGAGAACGCGTCCTTCCTATTTTTGTACAGGTGCTCCAAGTAATGATGAGGATTGATGTGCCAGAATGTTCAACCGATGAATCACAGGACCTTAACAAACCAATCTCTGCGATCTGTGAAGAGCCAAAAACGAGATATTTAGAAACAATCATTAAAGCACTCACTTCTAATACTTATTTGAGGAAGCTATCACTTCGTTAATGTGACCAAAATCTGCTATAATCACTTTGAAATAAACTGAAGCCTCATGTAAAATTTACGTACCGCAATATATATGTCCTACTGAAGTATAGTACTAGCACAGTGGTAATCGTCTATAGAACTAATTTTCCAAAATAACATAAATTTTTTAAGTGCAACCTAGCTTCTGAAAAATAAATTCACATTAACTTTCCAACTATCAAACGTGGTCAATCGACAGGCCCAACCTCATAATCAAACAAGAGCTCACTTGTATCAAATCACAAAAACTTTTTATGTATTTGCTCCATAATATATGTATGTATATAACAGTAGTAGTATATTTTTCATGCTTCAACTTACCATAGAGAAACATTACATCTGATGGGCTTGAAAACTTGCACACGTTATAGAACTGCGTGAATTATAGTACTGGTGAAATTTAGTTCTGCAAGGTGAACTCACCGATGGCAGCATTTAGTAGCCGTCGGTGTCATGAACAACCAAGTACGGCCAACAGGCAAAGGGCATCTGCAGACTGGAAGCTGCCAATGACAGCAATGTAGGGCTGGCCAGGCGTGCACGTCCATTGATAAAGTGTAAGAACTGGCCATGACCGGCTGTTTTCAAGGCTCTAGTGCCGTGAAAAACGATGGCCAGACGAACTCGGAAACCTGTAGTTAGGCGATATTGGCCTACAACTTCATCCAAAGCAAGGCACCGGTGAAATCTTTGCTTTTTCTGGGGCCCGAAGGGAAGCTTGACGTTCACGGGCTCTCGCTGCCACATAGAACTCTCAATTTGTTACCGAAGAACAGTCTAGGCGCGCTTCCAAAGTAACACGATCCACAACAGAATGTAGCATCTCGCAGTTTTGGTTGATCACATCACAGCGCTAGGACTATGGTTATCACAAAAAGGAGAAGTGACGACTTAATAAACAAAAGCGCCAAGCTGCCCCACCACAACTTCGCCGGGCAAAACAGTTATCAACGCTGTCTTTCAATTTTCGGTCACACGAGCACAGCTTGTTCACAAGTCTTGGAACGTCAACACAGCACCACTGTTCACAACGAACGTCGTTTCACTCCCGAACAGTACATTGCTCTCAAGTAAATAGAAGCGTGCGGGCTAACTAGTGGCAAAGCAAGAACCGAGCGCGTAGTTCATACGTTTCCGTACGTACTTGGGGTCACTCAAGTAACGTGTCAAAACGCTGTCAATCCGAAATGTCGCACAGCACCAAACTGAGAGACCGGAAAGTCAAGCGAACGAACTGTTACCGACACACAAACACACATTGCAGGCTTCTCGAGTGCCAGTTGTCGTCGATACATCGACGCCGATCCCCGCTTGATAACCACACTGACGCACAGGCTTCGCTGCGCTTCGCCGTACCCCATTGCACTGCCACAGCTTTCCGCATTGCTTACACGCACCGAAAGAGCTGCTGTAAACACAACACATCCGGTCAAACGCTGAAGTAACTCGTGCGAGAAGCATTTGCTGAAAGTCGCACCGACCGATATGCTGTTTACGACGCCATGTTGTTTTCGACAACTGCACCGCACGTAAGAGAGCTCTTAGAAAGTACTTGCACTATTTTCACGGCGTGAAAAAAATTTCTCTTATGTGCGAGGGGAGTGATATGACGAACAGGACAGGCGTGCCAGATGAAAGAAGTGTTTTGGCAACGTCACGGAGTGAGCTGATGTAGAGGGTATTGCTTCACAACCAATCACAAGCTGTGCCTGTCGGCCAAGCCGTCGTCTGCTCGCGTTTGTCGTCTGCTTCGATCAGAGCATGCGATAGGACATTCGCCTTCGCAACGCTATTATTATCAGGGGAAGTGGTCGCTGCGTCGCACAAAATACATGTCAGTGGCTCGCTCTACCTTTGAATTATGTTCGTGCGCCAAGTTAAATGGCTGGTAATTGACGCATGGATGAATTCAGCCAAGGTTTGCTCCAGAATCGTGAGGGTTTGCATATTTTCGGTGTCATACAAAGTTACTAGGGTCATTTTATTCTGATTGCTTGCCATATTATCATGGTCCATATCGGTGTCTGAACAGTGAGGGTGAAGATGCATGATTTGTTTGTAGTTCCATGCGTAATCACGCGCACCCCTAATAGGCTTTGGTTTACAAAGTACGCTTTGTTCCAGATCGTCCCAAAGTGTATCGACAGCTGTATTTCAGAGATCGCAACCATTGGACAGTTAGAGCCAATGAAAGTACACTAGAGCACAAACTTTATGAACCACTCACTGAAAACTTCCTCTCATTTTTATTTCCAATAGCGTGCAAAGAATGCGCTCCCATTAACCTCTTTGGTGGTAATTTCCACCAATGAGGTAAGGATCTCGAGTCGCACTTTTAATTGGATGAGATGGGGCGCAACACAACAACATAACAAATAAGGTTGATCCTATGTCATGTCGCGTTCGAATGCACCGACCATTCACGTATCACATTGGTTTTCATCCAACCACAAATCTTTACATGCGTAGTTTTATGCCATTGACGCCCAATAGAGTTCTTCAATTACTGCGACTTCGAACTTATTGGACGGTGGTGGTTGTCAACACCATCCACTGCGTACAAGGGAAACAACACGCGAAGCTCAAAGCGCCGAAAGAAATAAAAACGCACCAGCAGTCATCAGGCAGCCCTTAATGGGCGTGAATTAACTCAAAACCAGCCAGGGCACCAAAGTATACCGCTGCGGCAGCAGGTTCTAAGTAGCCACATTGTTCCTAAGAGTGGTCCGGACCACTCTTGGGATTTTCTCTCAGCCATGCTGTTTTTACGCACAATTTCGCTTCGTGAATCCACTTACGAGCACTTTTCAGTGACGTAAGCAAATATGGCAACTGCATCACCATCGCTGACATGTTCCCGGGCAGTCACAGCGCACTTTATTTGCAGTGGCCGATGTGACAACTATGGCCTCTTACGATGTTTTTTCGTTTCGTGAATCGACTTACGCAACAAAATTTCTCTTGCGCAAAAATATTTTCGTAAGTGAGTTTTGTGAATCCGGGCCCAGAAGTGTTGCACCATCTCGTGTAAGATATTCTATGCTAGAAACAATTGTAGCTGCCTTTGGAAAGTGTGAAGCCGGTGCAACACCTCTCAGTCCTTGGTGCATTTTCACCTGTGTGACATAGTTTCAATTGTAAATAATTTTGTTTATTTGATGTGTGCGCACCCATGAAGTGGAACACAATATTTTAAGCAGTTCTTATGCACAATTTTTGTTATATGTCCCTCGCTTCTGTGAAATCTGGTGAGTTCGGGGCTTACTTCAAAGTATGTAAAAGAGATGCATTTTAAATTATTCAACTGCCAATTCAATTAAACGTTGTTACTTAAAAAAGAAAACTAGAAAAATGTTCTCGTTTTGTTCCGTGGTTTCGCAATTCTGCAATTAAATTGTTTTAAACGGTAATACCTTCTCTCTAGAATCTATTAGACTTCTTAGTAAGGTATCAGTCTAAATCTGCATACAGATTCATCAGTTTTTATCTACGAGAGCTTGCCTTGGTGAACAATCCCTCGTCCTTTTCGTCCAAGCACCGGCACCTTATGTAGCAATGGGCACTTTGCGAAGCCAGTCACTTTCAGAATAAATTAATATAATGAATCATTACGAATAAGAAAGTGCTGTACATGGAGGGGCATGTCTGACTGTGGGAGTGTTTCGCGAGTGAAGCTGTTGCAATATGTATTTAGGTGAGGCCACCCAGGAAGCTTAAAGCCAAAGCTTTACTGGCATAATCAGGCGAGCTTCGCAGTGTATCGCCACACGACGTTGAAGTGAAAAATGCATACCCCCTGACAAGCTATGAAATTTAGTTGTGGCACTGCAGTTATGCACGAGCCTAAAGTCACCACCGTGAAAGAATTGATGCGGCCCAATCAACGCTCTTTTGTGTTGGCTTGAGCGCTAGTTCTTGCCTCCACAACCACAGCATTGAAGAATAATGAAGAGCAACTGCTCGCACAGGCCGCCAGCATGCTGCGCTCATTCGTTTCAGTGGGCAGGTTAGCCAATTGACCTTCACTTGTCATTCTATAACGACTATTTATGTGCAAGATACGTCAGCTGGCATCTCAGTATGGTCGTGTGTATGGTTATTGCTACTACGCTCGTTCTGGTGATAACAGACTAACAAGCGTGTGGTAATCCATCATTGCCAAAAATGTGGTAATGCAGAACTTTACGAAACATTCGTTTTTTTTGCTTTCTTCGGCTTGGGACAAAAGTGATCCACTGCTGTTCGATCATGTTTCCACACTTCTGAAAGCTCTATCTTTTTTGTTATCTGTGTGAGAGATTTTTTTGTTGCGGAGGGAGGAGAAGGGTTGTTTTTATAGGTGCTTGAATTACGGTCATCAAAATACACTAGTGTGACTTGAAATATCAGCCTCGTATGTTTTGACCTATTATAGTCCATAATGCTTTTTAGCTCGAAACGACACCACAAAATGAATACAAGACAAAGGGCTACTCTCGACTGACAAGATTTACAGCAGATTTACAGATTTACGCTCCCCTTTTCATACCAACCAGATACTGCTAGAATATGCTTCTTGTCTTCATCTGTCACATACTCAACCCTCGTTTGTTCCCAGATGAACTCTGCTCCCTCCTTGTCTCTTAAGGTTACACCTATCGTATTCCTTTCCAACACTTGCTGCGTCATCCTCAATTTAAGCAGAACCCTCCTAGTAAGCATCCACGATTCAGCTCCGCAGGTAAGTACTGGCAAGATACAGCCGTTATATACCTTCCTCTTCAAGAATAGTGGCAATCTACTAGGCTTAATTTAAAAGTGCTTGCTTAATGCACTACACCCCATTCTTATTCTTCTAGTTACTTCAATTTCATGGTTCGGCTCCACGACTATTACCTGTCCTAAGTACACGTAGTCTTTTACAACTTCAAGTGCACTCTAACCTATCTCGAAGCACTATTCTCTTCAGAGATGGTTGTACAATACTACTGTTTTCTGCAGTATAATTTTAAGATGTACCTTTCCACTCTCCTTGTCTATTCCGGTATTCATGGGTTGCAATTCGTTACTTTAGTTACTCAGCAATGCAATTTCATCAACGAAGCACTGGTTACTATGGTACTCCTCATTATTCTTACCCCTATCTCCTCCTATTTTAGGCATCTGAAAGCCTATTGTAAGCACGCGGTAAATAGCATTGGGGAGATTGCATCCCTTTGTCTTACACCATTCTTCATTGGTATTCTGTCCGTCTCTTTAGGGAGCACTATAGTGACAGTTGATGTTCAAACATAATTTGTGGACGCCCTGTTTCACTAGTGTCAGCATGACTGCTGATGTTTCCATAGAATTAATTACAGTGTTAGTCTATGAAGGCTATGTGTAGTGGTTGGTTGTATTCTGAGCATTTCTCTATTACCTGATTGATAGTATGAGTGTGATCAACCTCTCCATTACCAGCAGCTTTGCCTCTTTTCATTCTTTGCAAGGCTTTTCTGACTTCTTCGGTCTATACTTTTGGGGTGTCATCTGGGGTACTGATAGTTCTTACAATAAGGTCATGGTTGTCCCGGTTACTGCGCAGATCTCGGTAAAACTCATCCGCTATTATAACTATCCTATCTATATCGGTTGTTACTTTGCCTTCCTTGTCCCTTAGTGCATACACCTGGTTTTTACCCATTCCAAGTTTACTCTTTACCGCTGTGATGCTTCCTCTATTCTTTGAATCGTGTTAAATTTTCTCCATGTTATAAATTCTTACAACGAATACGTTGTGCTTATTGATCAACTTCAAAAGCTACCAGTTCTATTCTTTTGGTTGTGTTTGAGGCTTTCATGCGATGACATTTATTCATAAGGTTCTTCGTGTTTTGAGTGAGCTTGTCAGTGTCCTGTTCAACTACCGTACCTTCAACTTCTACTGCGCACTCCGTAATGATACTCGTCAGGTTCATTGCGTCAACGTCAAGGCTGGTTTCCCCAATAAAAGCAGAGTATCTGTTTTGAAGCGATAGCCTGAATTCCTGTTATTTCCCTTTGAGTGCTAGCTCATTGATTGGCTTCTTGTATATTGGTATATATTGACCCTTCTTCAAGTCTAGGCTGAATCAAGACTTTACCACTCTATGGTCACTGCATCATACCTTGCCAAGTCTTCCACACCCTGCACTATGCCAGAGTGCGCACTGACTATAGGGTGTATTTTACTCTTACTTTCACCATTACGGCTCCTCCATGTCCACTTATGGTTCCCTCGTTTTTGGTAGAAGGTATTCAAGATCCGTAAGATCTTGCGTACTTGGAATTCTACTAAGAGTTTTCCTGTGGCATTTCTAGTACCGATGCCATAACATTCCACTGCCTAGTCGCTAGCTTGCTTCTTCCCTAGCTTGGTATTGAAGCCATCCATCAGTATAGTTTACTGTGTTTTTACTCTACTCATGACCGATTCTACGTCTACATAAAAGCTTTCAACTAAAGTGTTCACCATGGCTGGACCTAGGTGCGTCAGCCTGTACCACCTTCAAGTTTTATCTCTTAATGAGTTTAAATACAATACTTACCACCATTTCACTATTGCTATAGTATTCCTCTATGTTTCCAGCTATATTCATGTGGATATGGGGCCCCGTGCTAAATTCTCTTTTGTCGGCCAAGCCACGATAGCAAACGACATGCACATTCCTTAGCACTTGATAAGCCTCATCTGTCCTCTTAACATTACTGAGTCCTATCACATCTCATTTAACACACTCTAGCTCATCGAGCAGTGCAACTAGACTTGCATCACTGGATAAGGTTCTAGCATTACAGGTTGCCCATTTCAGGTTCCAATGGCGGCCTGCCCGGACCCAGAGATTCTTCGCACCCTCGGCCACGTTGCAGACATGACCCCTGACGTAATTAGCTGCTTCGCAGCTGATGGGGACTGAGGGCTGTGGATTAATTGACGTATGCATGTAAGAGGAGATGGCCAGACATTGCACCAGTGTGGCCAATCCTTCCCTGGTGAGGCAGTGCGTTACCGGTGGTGGTCACCAGTGAGGCCGCACCCCAGGACTCCTAATGCGATTTCATCCCCAAGCGGATAATTTTTTTTTCAAAATCTGGTTGGAAATTGCGCCGCATCGGCATATTATTCGCGGACCTCTTTCACGCGAAGCTGATACGCTAAACACAATGCCATCTCTGCATCTATGCGTCTTGTAGTACGGTCCCACAAAATATTCTGGACAGTTCGTCTTATGCGACTTGTTTTCATGGTGCTTTTCTGAACAGAGATTGAACCGTACAGGGTAAGAAGAGCGATGAACATGGTGACCGAAATCCGCGATGCCTACGTGAGGGCCCTGCAGCACTCAAGCTGGCTCAGCACCGACTTTAGACAAGCTGCAATAAAGAAAGTCAGAGACACGGTGTCCTACGTGGGAAGTCCCGGCAAGCACTTAGATCCTGAGTTCGTCGAGGCGTTTTACAGTAAGTATTTTTAAGTATGCATGTCTGTAATGCACTACATAAATAAAGGCATGTGCATGGAGAAGCCCTGCTGTGTATCGAACGGGATAGGAAGTTTGCACTGTATCATTGCTCTGTCTTACCTTCATCGTCCATTTTCAACAAACAGGGTTAAAATCATGCAGGTTTTTATTGTAATGCCAGCTGTAAATTCCCTGTGTGGTTTGACAAGAACTATTCACTTACCACCTTAAATTTCTCAAAGTCTGGGATCTGCACAGGCTATGCTAGGCATGTGTAATTGTCAGTTGAAGTGCAATTGTCAGTCCAACTACCCCAACTTTCGATTCTGAGGCATGTATAACTTCAGTTCTGTTCCCGCAACTTTTGCGCAGCAGGTTTGTCTGAACTTCAATCAATGGTGGAAGAAAAGGATGTACTTCACCTACAGTATTTACACTATGCAGTATAGTTCGTAGCAATTTGTTCACTCTGTTTTAACTTTGAAAAAAAGGCTGCCTCATGGCTCCCTTATCGCGAAGATTGTTTAACACTTACCGAACTTGCGGTTTGGAGAAGCGCAAAGATCTAAGAAAAATACGGGTTTAGTTCAGACTCATGTTCAGCGCACACTATACCACCTTAGTTCTTTTACTATCCAGAGTTATATAATACTTGCCAATACCTTCTACACAAAGAATCCTGTGACGCGAACCAAAAAGCAGGTACCCCCGCTTGTCCTGCACTCCGCGGAAAGTGTTTCGGCTGCGAGTGTTCATTGCGTTGACTTCTACACATCTATATGCCTCGAAGATCGAGGTAACATGTATAGCGCTACCAGCGGCAGCATTAATCGTAGACGCTGCGCCAATGTTGGGATGGCATCACGTGGACGCTACCGGAAGTTGTGTAGGCTGTGAGTGCTGCTCCGAAGACAACCCTGAACTTTGAGAGACCCCTTGACCAATTGGGAATGTGAGGCACATCGCAGGCATCTGGTAAAAAATGCATTGATCTGGCCGGTTACTAATTTTTTTTTATTTGAATATACTGCAGGCCCTTCACGGCCCAAGCAGGAGTGGGTACACAGATACATCGAAATACATACATTGCCAGAGAAAAAAAAGAAAAAAAATGAACAAACAAAAAAAAGAAAGAAAAAAAAATCATGGTGCAAATTCAATACACTGTATGCGGTTGATGAAAGAGTCAATCGTACTACAACAAACAATGTCGTTGGGTAGGCTGTTCCAGAGGGAGATAGCTGACGGAAAAAGTGAATGTTTGTGAGCGTTTACACGACTTAAAGGTTGGCGTATTGTTTTAGAATGATTTAGTCGGAATGATTGTTTAAGTGGATCTTGCAGATAATGAGAGCGTGATATGTGGAAATGACCATGATATAATTGGTAAAGGAATTTTAATCGTGACATTATTCTGCGTTGAAAAAGTTGTTTTAAGTTTGCCCTTGCGAGTAAATCTGCGGTACTGGACTGCCTCGCGAATTCTGAATATACGAACCTTACTGCCAATTTTTGTATTCGTTCTATTTTACTAATCAGGTACTTTTGATGTGGATTCCAGATGAGATCGGCGTACTCTAAACATGGTCTAATTAGTGTTTTGTAGGCATTTATTTTAATATGTGGTGGTGCATTGCGCAGTTTTCTTCTTAAGAAAGATAATTTCTTTTCCGCTTTCTGACACATGGCCAAGATGTGTGGTTCCCAGTTAAGATTCGGCGTGAGTGTAATGCCTAGGTATTTTACTTGATTGCATTTTTCGATAATTGAGTTTCCAATCCTATATGTATAGTTAAGGGGGGATTTCTTATTTGTAAAAGAAATGCAATGCGTTTTTGATGTGTTTAATTTCATGCCCCAAGTATTGCACCAGGAATAAATTGCCTGAAGTGAATTGTTAAGTTTAGTTTGGTCGTCTGAATTGCGCACGACTGTGTACACGACACAGTCGTCGGCAAACAGACGCATCTGAATAGGGTTCTCAACGGAAAAGTGGATGTCGTTAATAAACATTAAAAATAGCAGAGGTGCAAGAACCGATCCCTGAGGTACACCAGAATAAACATCAAGTGGTTCTGATAGCTGATTGTCAATTTTAACGCTTTGTTTCCGTTTAGTTAAGAAGTTGTTGATCCAGGATATTATTTTAATATCAATACCAAAAGCCGTTAGTTTTTTGACTAAATCCAGATGTGGGACAACGTCGAACGCCTTAGAAAAGTCTAAAAATATAGCATCTAATTGGACGTTATCGTTGATTGCGTTGGCTATGTCATGAGTTAATTCAGCTAATTGGGTTATAGTTGAGAGGCCTGATCTGAAACCATGCTGTTGTTTGTAGAGAAGTTCGTTTGTTTCTAGGTGGGTTATTATGGCCTTGAAAATTACATGTTCCATTATTTTGCAGCACGAACTCGTAAGTGACACTGGGCGGTAGTTGCTTATTTCTAGTTTGGGGCCTGATTTATGTATAGGAACTACTACAGCATTGCACCAGTCGTCTGGTATCTGTGAAGTTTGAAGAGATAACGTGTATATTTTAAAGAGATACTTAGATGTCCAATTAGCGTATCGGCTTAAAAATGAGTTAGTGATTTGATCGGGGCCCGTAGATTTCTTTTGATCAAGCTTTTGTAATAGAGAAAGTATGCCCTCCTCATTTACGATTAATTCTTCCATGGGTATTTTCACAGTATAAGGAGGTAGTAGCGCATTACTGGTATGTTTCGTGAAAACTGACTGAAAAAACTTGTTCATCTCATTAGCAATGTGTTCGGGATCTTTAATGATTTGTTCCGAATTTTTAATTTGTGAGATTGAGTCTCGTTCATCTGATAAGTATCGCCAGAATTTTTTGGGACAGTGCGCCATAAACGAAGCTAACGTAGTGTTAAAGAAGCGGGTTTTTGCTTCTGACATTTTATGCTTTAATGTCCCGATAAGATCACGTACGTTGTTTTTGGTTCCCTTTTTCTGCCGTCGTTTTATTTTTCTTTTCAGTTGAATTATCTCACGCGTTATCCAAGGGTATTCTCGGTTGATGAGTTTCTTTTTATTCGGAATGAATGTGTCTTCGCAATATTTAACAGTGCTTTTAAAATGCGCCCAAAGTTCTTTTACGTCTGTAAGCTCAATGAATTCATGAAATTGTGTTTCCAGGAAACGTAGCACAGCAGGGTCATTTGCACGTGCGTAATCTTTAAAGTAAGTAGGTAGTGGCTTTTTGTATTTCTTCGCGCATGAAATAGGGCAGGTTAAGGTAATCGATTTGTGATCGGAAATGCCATTCTCGATGGACGCAGAAGAACCTTCTAATGTACTACTTACAAACGCTAGGTCAAGTAAAGACGATGACGTCGCAGTGATCCGAGTGTTATCAGTTACTAGTTGATTCAATGAAAACGCGAACGCTACGTCCAGTAGTAATTCTGAACTAGCAACGTCACGACCATCATGTGAACCATTGTTCCAATTTATTCCGGGAAGATTAAAATCCCCAGCAAGGATAATTTTTGACCTAGAGTTAGTATGCTTTGAACGATAATCATGAATCACTTCAATGTAGTCAGGTGCCGCATTTGGAGGCCGATATACCCCTCCTACAATTATACTTTTATCATAATATGTTATTTTGCACCAGACGCTTTCGTGGTCGGGAATGCCATCGAGTTCAAAGGTTTTGATATTTTTTTTTTAATTGCTACCGCTACGCCCCCGCCTCTTGACCCTCTATCTTTACGGAGCAGTCTGTATGAGGGAGGGACGACTTCCGAGTCACGTACTCCGGAGTGAAGCCAAGTCTCTGTTATTATTAGAACGTGAGGTTGGTAGGACGAAATTATGTTCTCTAGTTCATCAAACTTGTTTAGCACACTTCTGGCATTGAGGGAAACGATTCTAAGTGTTTTAGTACTGTGCTGTCAGTTCGAGTTTTTCTTATTTGTAGAAGTTTTATGCTTAGATGAAGTTGGTCGGTTGTTTCGTGGTGGACCCGCTTTCTTCGATATATCTGTTCTAGCATTCTTTACTGGGTCCCAAGTATAAACTTTATCATTGACTTTCAGTTTATCGAACGACAGTTTGACTTTTGCTCCTTTGGCCCTTTCGTTTGCCGCAGAGTGCCATAAGTGCGCGCGCATATCCCTTACTCTTTTGGAAAAATCTTCGGAGACGGATAAGGGCGTACCCTTGAGTTTATAACAGCAAGATAAGATTTTGTTTTTTTCACTGTAGTCGAAGAGACGTAGGATGATTGGCCTTCCCTGGCTGGTTCTATGGTTGCCTATTCTATGAATCCTTTCGATGGTCTTTACTTCGATACCGAGTGTTTGTTTCAGAATGTCATCTTTTACTTTCTTTTCCAGTAAGATAGCATCTTCGTCAGACTCTTCCGTTACACCATAGATAATCAAGTTATTACGTCGGCTTCTGTTTTCTAAATCATCCAGTTTAAGTGCAAGACTTCCAATTTCATCTTTCATGGTGGCATGCTTACTTTCATACTCGGCCAATTCTTCTTCGCAGTGTTTAAGTCGTTCCATATCAATTTCGATTTTAGTGAGCCTGGTTTCCATATTATCCACAGTTCGTTCAACCTTTTTCAAATTAGCCACTACTTCCTTTAACGTTTTATTTGTTTTAGTTTGTTCTTTGAGTATTTGTTTTAAAATGTCATTGTTGGGACGGGTGTCCGATTCCGAATCAGAATTCGGACCGGGATTTAGCTCAACATCACCCGATGTTAGTAACAGCAGCTTACACACATCATAGCAATCAGCAATCAGGGCAACAAGAAAGCGTGGACTTGGCAGCACCATCAGGGTTACATCATCGTCTATTAATGAGGTTACCGAGTAATTGTTACTAACCTGCACAACGAAAAGAGCAGGAATAAGCATCGGTCCCTGGTCGGTGCCACCAAGTCCACTGAAGTGTCTCGTGTCATGAGCCAGGCTTTTATACTGTTGGGCGCCTGCTTGCGTCGACGAGATCTCGTCCGTGGCGTGGTAGCTGCGCTGTAGAGGTGCGTAGAAGATCGCAGGCGCTTGCGCAGATTCGTTCCCTGTTGTTGTGTCATCGGCGATTACTGGCGTAGTTCCATTTGTGTGCAGATGCGTGACCAGCCCGGTAGAGAGGCCTTTAGGCCATAGCGCAATCTGCACAACGAAAAGAGCAGGAATAAGCATCGGTCCCTGGTCGGTGCCACCAAGTCCACTGAAGTGTCTCGTGTCATGAGCCAGGCTTTTATACTGTTGGGCGCCTGCTTGCGTCGACGAGATCTCGTCCGTGGCGTGGTAGCTGCGCTGTAGAGGTGCGTAGAAGATCGCAGGCGCTTGCGCAGATTCGTTCCCTGTTGTTGTGTCATCGGCGATTACTGGCGTAGTTCCATTTGTGTGCAGATGCGTGACCAGCCCGGTAGAGAGGCCTTTAGGCCATAGCGCAATCTGCACAACGAAAAGAGCAGGAATAAGCATCGGTCCCTGGTCGGTGCCACCAAGTCCACTCTTTTAACGCTTTCATGTCGCCATAGTAAAATGCACCGGCAATTCTTACAATGCCAACCATTCAATGTAGTGAAACACCTGTTCGCAGTGTGATTAAATGACTGCGCAAGTGATCACAGGGGCACTTCCCTTGTGTAACTTCCCGTTTAAATCTGTTGTCGTTTACAATTAGTCGCCCTTGGCAGCACCTAGTTTATTTCGCAATTGTCGCATAGAACTTAATAATAGTTCTCTGGCACAGTTTTAATAATGGTGAGTCTTTTTACTTAAATGCAAATAAAATATAGCAAATGAAACTGCAGCTGACATAGAAATAAACGGGCCTAGTTACGAATGTAGATTTACATGACAAGTGTTTTCGTAACTTCAAGGCCTCTTTCGATGACATCTCTGAGGTAACACCGAAAAATGGGGATATTTTGTTTCCTACATCTAATAGTAGTCCTAAAGAAAGGCGACTATTTACAACAAATAAGATAATATTTATTTGGGCGGGCTCTGCAGCATCTTTCGACCCGCAGCAGGCCGCAAGTCAAATAGCATGTACACACATTCCACGCGACACCACCGGGTTACACACAACACAAGATCGCATCAAAAATATGCGGAAAAAAGGTAATGCTGCGTCAATAGCACTACTGTGAAGTGCGGGAGCAGTTGTTTTGAAAGCTTATGCACTCTTCTCATTTCGGGGGAATACAAACAGCTTCTGCTTGGTGAAATCATGAGATTGATATGACTTTAAAGCATTTGTATTCAACCCTCCTTGTGAGGTTGCAAATTTTAACCGTTCTCCGAAGTAGTCACTACTTTAGCAGTCATATCACTCGTGTATAAGTTATATCGCTACGAATGAACAATTATAACTGCTCTAGTTTTTTAAAAAATGTTTACATTTGAGAACCAGCGTGGTTTTCTTGTACATTATAGGTACGACTTTTGTCGCATAGGTCAGCTATAAAAGTGCAACTCACTCAGACCAACTCTAGAGGCATAGTATACTTTGAACTAACTCAGACTCGGACTAATTATAATTTCGTGACCTGGACTCACTCAGACTCACACTGATTAAATTATTACTCACCTAGACTTACTGGGACTTAAACTGACCAACTTCTCACTCAACTCACAGGGTTTCCTAACTATACACTAGAAAGAACTGTGGCGCTAGTGTCTACGGAAGCTCCAACGCACGGTACCTCAGAGAGCAGTGGAAGCATGGGTAGTACCCGGATTTGTTGAGTTATCGTACTCCTGGCTCTATGTGTGTTCTTGTGGCTAAGAGCTGTTCTTTCATGAAACTTGACCAGCAATTCTTCAGCCCTCGCGTTTCACCCCTAGTTTTTCGGCCAATCTTTTGAAATCAGGTCGTTAAGTTCAAAAGGGTTTCTTTTTTTCTTCAAAACGAACCGAAATACAGCAATAAATAAAGCCACAAGTGCCATCCACCACCCGCAAATATGAATACTAGGCAAATCTGTGTACTTCCCCACATACCCATGGTCACTGAACGATCGCACCACTCGAGTCCCCTTTAGTTATTTTAGAAAATTCTATGACTCAGCTGGACTCACCCATATTCACAGCTTGATCAGACTCTGAGTGAGTGCAAGAGAGTAAACTCAAGAGTGTGTCACCGCTTATAAGTTCGTTGGTCCTCTCGCTCAGAAACCTACCGGGATGCGCCGCTTGACCTCGAAGCGCTGTTCCCGACGTGGATAAAGGCTCTGAGTCTCTCTACTCAGTATATGTGGACCGATACAACAACCCCGCTCTACGACGAGACTGCTTACGTCCCTTATTATACTGGTTCCAGCAACAATATCATTGTACCGACAGCATCCCTGCTTCCCCCATTCACGTATACGCATGGAGTTGACGCCCTTAACTACGGTGGCCTGGGAACGGTACGTATACATTATTTCATTGATGTGTTTTTCCACCAAATTAATCTATGAAAACCAGTTTTTCGGGGTTACCATATTTACTCAAACATAACACGTGTTATTATCCTAGTTTTCGCTACCTCAAGTTGAATCTCACTTGTTATTATGTACCCTATATTATAGTTGTCTTAAAGTATAATGACGCACTGAATTATTTTATTTCTGAAAACCAGTTCTTCGGTGTTGCCATGTTTCCTCGAACGTAACACGCGTTATTTACCAGATTTTCACCAGCTGAAGTTGACTCTTACTTGTTATTACGTACCCTATTTTCAAGTTGTCTAAAAGTGCAACGACGTACTCAATTGTTTCATTTCTCTTTCCTTTTTTCTTGCTGGAAGTCTTCCCTAACATTACAGTCTTAGTCGCGTGACTATCGAGTGAATACGCCACACTAGTGTACAAAAATATTCATTTATGTTTGAGGACGGTACTGCATATTTTTATATATTCATTATTTTTTTTCTTTCTGAACATTAACAGAAAATTGAGTGAATGCGAAGGACTTAGGAGCCTCACAAAGGGCTTTTGCTGCAAATGAACTGAGCCACGATGGCCATGATAAGCACTTATCGAAGTACAATTAATAGAAATAAAAAGGAGATAAAGAAAGTAATGTAACGCATACAGTAACAATCATCATCATCATCAGCCTGACTGCGTCCACTGCAGGACAAAGGCCTCTCCAATGTTCCGCCAATTAACCTTGTCCTGTGCTTGCTGCTGCCAATTTATACCCGCAAACTTCTTAATCTCATCTGCCCACCTAAGTTTTTGTCCCCCCCTAACCCGCTTGTCTTCTCTGGGAATCCAGTTAGTTACCCTTAATGACCAGTGGTTACACTGTATTTGCGCTACATGCCCGGCTCATGTCCATTTCTTCTTCTTGGAGAGTACCTATGCAACCTGCGCTTCGCCGATGATATTGCATTGCTGAGTAACTCAGGGGACGAATTGCAACTGATGATTATGGAGTTAGACAAGGAGAGCAGAAATGTGGGTCTTAAAATGAATCTGCAGAAAACAAAAGTAATGTACAACAACCTCGGAAAAGAGCAGCGCTTTGAGATAGCTAATAGTGCACTTCAAGTTGTAAAAGACTATGCCTACTTAGGGCAGGCAATATTCGCGGAGATGAACCACGAGATTGAAGTAACTAGAAGAATAAGAATGGGGTGGAGCACATTTGGCAAGCACCCTAAATTTATGACAGGTAGATTTCTACTATACCTCAAGTGGAAGGAATATAACAGCTGTATCTTGCCAGTACTTAGCTACGGAGAAGAAACCTGGAGACTTATAAAGAGGGTTCAGCTTAAATTGAGGACGACGCAGTGAGCAATGGAAAGAAAATGGTAGGTGCAACCTTAAGAGACAAGAAGAGAGCAGAGTGAATTAGGGAACAAACGGGGTTTAAGGATATCACAGTAACAATATATGATTGTTAATCATAAACAAACATATAGACAAGAATTGTAGTGTTCATTGTATTAGCGCAAAACAGAGACATGTGCTTGACAAAAGCACAATAGATACGGTAAAAAATAGCCATGTGGCCTAATACTTGCACCAATAAAAACATAGAATACATCATAGGAAAGCAGAAAAGAAACTCAGGTGAATATTTGGCAGAAGTTTGTCTCGTTGGAATAAGAATAAGACAATGGGAATACTCCAACCAAAAATTGTATTCAGAAATCCGAAGTTTCGAAGCGAGACCCGCTTCTTCTTCAGGGGTGAGAAAGTCAGAGAGGTGCGGTGTTTATATACGGTTGCTTGACTAGCGTTAGAGGCTCGCCGCGACCCGTCGGAAGCCCTGACAGTAGAAGGATCGCAATATCCCAGCGGATCGGCTTATGTTTCGCGCTTTCAGCTGAACGTGCCAGGATTCGAGGAGGAGTCCTTTCTTTTTGTAGAATCACTGCGTCGTCCATGTAGATGTGGGGGTCCGTTTGCTGTTGAGTTTACGGAGTTCCTTTTTGTGCTGTCGCGTCCTTTCATGGAAGTTCTTTGTTTCTACAATATAGAGGAAGTGGGGCAGTGGGTGCAGGAAATCCAGTATACGATGTCTTGAGATTTCTCCGTAGGCGCGTGATCTTTGAGGCGAGGAAGGAAGCTGCAAATAATGGTTGATGACCTGTATGCGATGTTGACCCCTGCCCTTTTCAGTATATGGGCTATTGTTTCACTCGCGCCTGTGACGTATTGCATTGACGCGCATTGTTGTTGCGGCGACAAATGTGCCACGTTTTTAGCCTTGCGTGGAGATCTGCGAACAAACGCTTTCGTGTAACCATTGGCGCCGAGGTCACTGATTATTCTGTCCTTTTTACTCTTTCATCGTTGTGGTGACGAGCAACTTCCTTCGGTCCTTCGAAAAAGGCTTCACATAACAGACAGCTTGTGGCATGTGGGGTGCTTTGGGCTGATTCGAACGTATCATCCTGCGTGCGGGGGTTTCCTGAACTCCGAAAAGGAATACTGTGTTCATGCCTTCTCATTAGTTTACATAGAAAGGAGAAAGCCGAATGGTTCTCTCTTTTCACTGTGTGTCATGCTCAACAGAATGCAGGCATAAGAGCAAGTTGTCGACCTCACGAAGTTTCACCACACAAAAGCGATCATCCGCAATGCGCACGAACACCTTGGGTTTGGGCTTAAACACGGAAAGCGCCCACTTCTCAATGTCCTTCATTACAAGCGCTGCCACTGTGGCTGGTTGATTAAGGTGGATTCACCATCGAGTGCCCGATGCATCCCAAAAAGTGCGAGGTGAACGGGAACCCTGGTGATAATAAAATTCACACCGAAGAACACCATGTAGTCGTTTTCATCCAGGTTCACGTTGGACTTCATTTCCACGAAATGCCCCGAGTGCTGTGTGTAGGTTTCTGTCTTTCGGTACTCGGGACATTTCGTAGAAATCACATCCAACATGAGTCTGCTTGAAAATGACTGCGTGGAGTCCTTCGATGTGATTTTCAAATTCACCAGGGTGCCCATTTACCTCGCACTTTCTGTGACGCACCGGGCGCTCGATGGTGACTCTACCTTGATAGAACACCGCTTTTGGTTGATGAGATTGGCCTGCTGTTGGAATTCTGCCTCTCCAGCACCTATTTTTCCTTCAAAAACGCCTTTTTCAAGCGTTTCAGTGGAACCACCGTGGGGGTGGTGATATCAGCCATAGAGCAGCACTTGTAATGGAGGACATTGAGAAGCGGGTGCTTGCTATATTTGACCCCAAACCCAAGATGTCTGTGTGGTTCTTGGGCAACTGCTTCAGAGTGGTGAAGTCTGGCGAGGTCAACAATTTGACCGCATGCCTGAATTCTGCTAAGGATGGCATACAGTTCACAGAGGAAAGAGAACAATTTAGCTATCCTTTTTCTAGAGGCACTAAGGAGAAGGCATCACCAGAGCCTGTCCTTTTTGGTGTTCATAGAATCCACCCACAAAGCATGCTACCTTCAATTCAGCTTAAACAGCCCACATGCCACAAGCTTTCTGTGATGTGAAGCCTTTTTGGAGGGCCGAAGGAAATTGCTCGTCACCTAAATGACGTAAGGCGGAAAAGGACAGAATAATCAGTGACCTCGGTGCCAACGGCTAAGCAAAAGCTTTTATTCACACAGCCTTCCCCAAGAATGAAAACGCGGTCAACATCACATTCAAGCCATTCAACAATCTTGGCAGCTTCATTCCTCGCTCTAAATATTACGTGCCTGCGGAGAAATCTCAAGGCGTCGTATATCAAATTCATTGCGCCCACTGCTTCGCTTGCTATATTGGGGAAACAAAGAAGTTCCATGAAATGACTCGAGTAGAAAAAATGACCTCCGTCGATTGAACAGCCAATGAAGCGCAGTAGCATGACACTGTGAGCGGTACGATCACCACATCCACCAGGACGACGCAGTAATACTGAAAAAAAATGACCCCGTATATGCATGTTTCACTGCAAATGTCGTCAAAGGACAACATTCTTGCGTCTACAGAGAGTTAACAAAACGTTAATTTGATGTTCTGCACGAGAAAATCGAATAATTGTGTTGTGAAGGCGCTGCGTTAGAGAGTCTCATTCCATGCCGCGAAGGCGAACGGTCGCATCGAGGCATACTAGACACAAGCCTCCGGGATGCAGTACAAAACAGTGCAGTATCAAAGAGATGACCTCTTGCGCTGTAGTGGTGTGGAGAGCAGCAGTCTTGGCATAGTGACCTAAATGGTCAACAGCCAGTATTATCCACCCTTGTGCGGCAGGTGCCAAGACGAGGGACCAATAAGTATCAATGCCGAAACGATTGGAGAAGTCGGGATGGGTATCGCAACAATTGTAGCTTTCCGGCTGAGATATGCGGAGGAGACTTGCGGCATTGGCATTCACGGAAAGAATGAGCGGAATTGTATACATACCACGCTAGCAGTATAGGCGCCAAACTCTTTCATGCACCTTGAAGATCGCTGCGCCTCCACAATGTGGGTTAGTATAAAAGGATGAGCAGATATCTGACATCAAAGCTCCTGGTACGACAAGCAACCATTTGTACCCCTATGGAGCATAGTTGCGATGGTAGAGAAGCCTGTTGTCTCCGCTCGTCTTCTTCAGTTCTGGTTTGATGCTCCTCGGCGTCTTTAAGTCCTTTCCTTACACCTGTCATGAATTTCAAAATGGGTTACTTGGCGCTGCAGTGTTCGGAATGGTTGGACTTTAGAAGTATCCGAGAGAAAGTCGAGAAGAGATATCCGTCCAAAGGTTGTTGCGTTGTTCCGCAGAAATACTGTCAAATTCAAGAGAATACATTGTGCGCTCAGACGCAGTGTCATTGCTCGGTTTCAGGGCCTGAGGTGAGCGGTAAGGTGCGTCAGCGTTAGAATGTTTGCACCCTGAAGGATGAGCTATTTCGTACTCCTGGATTTTCAAGGCCAAACGGTCAAGGCAGCCAGATGGGAATTCCAACATCAAAATCAACACAGCGCGTGCTGGTCGGTGACGACGTCAAGAGAAAGGTCATACAAATATGGGCGAATTTCGCGAAACGCCAAAACAACACCCAAGCACTTTTTTTCTGTCAGCTGTAGTTACTCTCCGCCTTAGTGAGTGCGACTCGAGCATGCCACAACGTATTCAGAGTTGCCCGGTTGACGCTTTGCGAGCACTGCACTCAGGCCTAGGCCATTTGCGTTCGTGTGGACTTCAGTGGAAGCCTTGTGGTTGAAGTGGTGAAGATTGTGTGGCGTCGTAGAGAGACGTCGCATTGATGTGAAAGTTTTGTCACAGGCTGGTGAGCATGACAACATATCTTGAGTGCCTCGAAGACCTTGCGGCAAAGGTGATATAATTAACGGCAAGTTTCGAACGAAGCGCCTGAAATAGGATTTTATGCCGATAAAACCGTGAAGTTCTTTAATGTTGATGTGTTTAGGAATTTCGCAACGGCACGTAGTTTATCAAAATACAGAAGAATGCTGTCTTTGAACCCAACGTGTCCTGGAACGGTGAGCTGACGTACAGAGAATCGTCATTTCTTCATATTTAATTGTAACCGGGCGTCAGTTAACCAAATAAGCACGTGCTAAAATCGGCCAAGTGTATTACGAAATCAGGGACAACTACCACAATGTCATCGAGGTAACAAAGGCATATGTTTCATTTAGGAACACGCAGTACATTGTCCATCATTCTTTCGAACGTAGCTGACGCGCTGCACAGCCCGGAAGCCGGAAGGCATGACGGTGAGTTCACATAAGTCGTCTGGGGTGACAAACGCGGTTTCGGGGTGATTGGGCTCGGCCATTAGCACCGGCCAGTAGCCTGACCGCAACAACCATGAAGAAAATAATTCAACACCTTGTTAACAGTCAAGTAATAATAGCGTGTAGATGGCGCGCAGTCCCGAGCACAGCCCGCTCACTCGGGCCTCTGCTGCACAATGCACAAATGGTTCCACTATCCTTGCTATATATATAGCCCACGGCTGGTTATTTTTTCATGCACTTTTCTTTCTTCTTATTTACATTCCATTATTTTTAATAACTTCCCCTGTACATTCCTGGTCATTACTGTCTGTTAGATCTCATTATTATTGTGTTAAAACACGGAAAAACGAGCCCTTAGGTATACACTTCTTTCTCATATATATATATATATATATATATATATATATATATATATATATATATATATATATATATATATATATATATATATATAATGTGAAGAGGTTTATTAGCCGTTAAAGGCAGCGACGAGACAGCGTGATGAACCGTCCAGCGATCGGCACAGCAACGAACCAAAGCACGAGCCGAGAGAGCCGGGCGTTGGCGATGCTGCTCGCTGCAGGCACATCTTCTTGTTCACAATCGCCCCCGCTGAAAAAGGAGCCATCCTGGCGGCTTAAGAAGTTTCAGGCAAAGGCTCATGGTACGGTTTCAGTCGGGAAACATGGACGATGTCACGTGCACGCCGGCGCATGTCGTCCGATTGGGAAACTGGTTCAATTAGGAAATTAACCGGAGAGGTTTTCTCCAAAACGGTGTAAGGCCCCTCGTACCGGGGGACAAGTTTCGAGGAGAGTCCCGGTGTTTGGTATGGGATGGCAAGCCACACAAGAGACCCTGGGGCGTAGCTGGGATCCGGAAGAGAGGTGCTACGGGTTTCTTTCTGGCGTTGTTGCTCTTCCGACGTGAACGTACGGGCGAGCTGGCGGCACTCTTCGGCTTGTCTAGCAGCATCGGAGATAGGTGGACACTCGGAAGCATCAGGACGGTAGGGAAGTAGGGTATCGATTGTATGGGAAGGCTCACGTCCGTAAAGAAGAAAGAAAGGTGAGAATCCCGTGGTGGTTTGTACTGCGGTGTTATATGCGAACGTGACGTATGGGAGAACACGGTCCCAGTTGCTATGATCATATGCCACGTACATTGAGAGCATATCACCTAGCGTGCGGTTGAACCGTTCCGTTAGTCCGTTAGTCTGCGGGTGGTATGCTGTCGTTTTGCGATGAATGACGTGGCATTCCGAAAGCAGAGTTTCGACGACCTCGGAAAGGAAAGCGCGGCCTCTGTCACTAAGGAGCTCTCGAGGTGCACCATGTCGAAGGATAAAGCGTTGCAAAATGAAAGAGGCGACATCCTGAGCTGTAGCGCTCGGCAAAGCGGCTGTTTCGGCGTAGCGTGTCAGGTGGTCAACCGCCACTATAATCCACCGATTACCATCTGGTGACAATGGAAGGGGACCGTAGAGGTCAACGCCGACGCGATCAAATGGCTTGGCAGGGCATGGAAGTGGCTGCAATGCGCCAGTCGCACGTGGCAGTGTTGATTTACGTCGCTGGCAGTCAGGACAGCACTGCACGAATTTACGTACAAAATTGTACATGCCGCGCCAGTAATAGCGATGGCGAAGGCGTTCATATGTTTTGAACACTCCGGCGTGGCCACATTGTGGATCGTCGTGAAGGGAGGCGCATACTTGCGATCGTAAAGTGCGTGGAATGACCAGCAACCACCGGCGGCCATCGGGAGCGTAGTTGCGTCGATGAAGAAGTTGATCGCGGATGGCGAAATGGAAAGCTTGACGTCGGAGGGATCGAGATACTGGAAGGTTGGGCGTGCCAGATAAATATTCGATAAGAGAGGCGATCCACGGGTCACGACGTTGTTCGGTGGCGATCGAGTCGAGATTTAGCGATGAAGAGTTTTGGAGGCAAGTGTTTCCGCACGTCTGATCTGGTGGTAAAGGTGAGCGGGACAGGGCATCAGCGTCAGAGTGTTTGCGTCCGCAGCGGTATACGACGCGAATGTCGTACTCCTGGATGCGGAGTGCCCATCGCGCAAGGCGGCTAGAAGGGTCTTTCAACGTGGAGAGCCAGCAAAGCGCGTGGTGATCAGTTACTAGATCGAACGGGCGGCCGTATAAGTACGGCCGGAACTTTCCAAGCGCCCACAGCAGAGCCAAACACTCTTTTTCTGTCACGCTGTAATTAGTTTCGGCTGTCGTCAGAGTGCGGCTAGCGTAGGCTACAACGTATTCTGAATAGCCGGGCTTTCGTTGAGCGAGGACCGCGCCTAGCCCGACGCCGCTGGCGTCGGTGTGCACTTCGGTAGGAGCCGTCGGGTCGAAGTGGCGAAGAATAGGTGGGAAAGTGAGCAGACGGCGCAGAGTAGTGAAGGCAACGTCACACGCAGGGGACCAGGAGGTGAGGTTCACGTCACCGCGAAGAAGCTGGGTTAACGGTGACATGATAGATGCAAAATTTCGAACAAACCGCCGGAAATAGGAGCATAGGCCTACAAAACTGCGAAGTTCTTTCATGGTCGTCGGCTTGGGAAATTCTGTGACTGCTCGAAGTTTTGCTGGGTCTGGTAATACGCCGTGCTTGGACACGATGTGGCCTAGGATGACAAGCTCGCGTGCAGCGAAGCGGCATTTTTTCAGGTTAAGCTGCAGACCAGCGTTGGTCAGACAACTCAAAACGTGCCTGAGGCGAAGGAGGTGCGTAGGAAAGTCGTGGGAGAAAACCACGACATCGTCGAGGTAACAGAGGCACATATTCCATTTGAGGCCACGTAGCGTATTATCCATAAGACGCTCAAACGTGGCAGGTGCGTTACAAAGCCCAAAGGGCATGACGTTAAATTCATATAGTCCGTCTGGTGTAATAAATGCCGTTTTTTGGCGATCGGCTTCTGCCATTGGGACCTGCCAGTAGCCAGACCGCAAATCTAGCGACGAGAAAAATTCCGCTCCGTGAAGGGTGTCAATGGCGTCATCAATGCGCGGCAAAGGATAGACGTCCTTGCGGGTTATCTTATTCAAACGACGATAGTCCACGCAAAATCGGATAGATCCGTCTTTCTTACGCACCAGGACGACGGGAGATGCCCAGGGACTGTGGGATGGTCGAATGACGTCTCTACGAAGCATATCTTCAACTTGATCGTTGATGACGCGGCGCTCTTCAGCGGAGACACGGTATGGTCTTTGACGCAGTGGCTGGTTGAGGCCGGTGTCAACATGATGTTTGACTTGTGATGTGCGGCCCAGTTGAGGTTGCGACACATCGAATGAACTCCTGAACTCACGCAGAAGATTCAGCAGGTCGGCATGTTCGGTGGGAGTGAGAGTGTCGGCGATGGCGCTGGAAAATGTATCATCGGACGACTCCCCGAGTGCCGACAGTGCTTTGGGGTGGTCGCAGTAGTCGTCCGGGACATCAAACAAAAACGAAGGGTCGAGATCCTGCACGCGGCCGAGACATTCCCCCGCAAGCAATGTGACAGGTGTGGAAAGCGGATTGCTTACGAACATGTTGCTTCTTCCGGCGGCAAGATCAATTGTTGCGAAAGGCAGCGGCAAAGCTCGACGACATTTGAAGATATCGGAAGGCATAAAAAGAACTGTAGCGTCAGTGTAGGCGTTGCATGAAACGGGAACAAGGGCGAAATTTCCAGGCGGAATATCGGTATCTTCATGAACGAGCAACTTCGGCGGCTGATGAGGAGCGTCCAGTAATGGGACATCACACAAGGGTGAAAACTCAACTTCGGCGCGTGCGCAGTCTATGACGGCATTATGGCGGGATAGGAAGTCCCACCCGAGGATGACGTCATGCGAACAGACAGGAAGAACAATAAACTCCACGATGTTAAGAATGCCTTCGATGGAGACTCTTGCAGTGCAAGCTGCGAGAGGCGTTACTTGCTGTGCGCTTGCGGTGTGAAGCGACAGTCCCGAAAGCGGCGTCGTTACTTTGCGTAATAAACGGCAGAGATTAGCGGCAATAACAGAAACAGCGGCGCCAGTGTCGACAAGGGCGAAAGTACAATAACCTTCAACAGTTACTGCGACCACGTTAGCAGGAGAGGAGCGAGGGCTTAGACAGTTTGAAAACGGCGCAGTTCTTGCCTCTTGAACTGCGTTGCTTAGTTTTCCTGGTCAGAAGGTCTGGGCCGGCGACGCATTGGGGAGGGCGATCGCCGACGAGGAGAGGGTGCGCGCGGCGTCACGAAGTCGGGGTCTTTAGGAGGGGCATAGCGAGGTGACGACACCGGCCCGTATTGCGCGAAGGGTTGGCTGCCGGGTTGCGACGATCGGACATAGTCGCCGAACGTCTGAGGTCGACGGCGGCAGTAGCGGGCAACGTGTCCGGGAGTAAAGCAGGCGTAGCATATCAGTCGGTTATCACGCGTCCTCCAAGAATTGGCTACTGGTGGTGCCGCCCAAGGTGCAATATAAGCAGCCGGGTGTGCGGGCTGTGAGCGCGAGGTATAGGGTGGTTGCGGAAGCCTACGCACAGCGTCTGCATATGTGAACGGCGCTGCTACAGGCTGTATCACTTGCGAGCAGGCGACAGGAGGAGCCACAGGCTGCGCTGCATACGTTAGGGGCGCGGCCACAGGCTGCACGGCTGGCGGATAGGCGACAGGAGGGCCTACCAGCTGCGCGGCACGCTGGCAGTGGGCAAGGCTGGATAGAGGCGGCTCGTGGTGCGCAACAGGAACAGCTTGGGCAACCTCTTCCGAAATAGCAGTGCGAAGCGGGGCAGGTAGACGGGTGGTGGTCTCGTGAGTGAAGGGCACTAGGGAAAGTTGGCGGGCGACTTCCTCACGGACGAAGGCTCGAACTTGCTGAAGCAGCGGTGAATTGTCGGGCAGGGTGTCAAAACTGCACAGTGACTGACCACCATGCTGAGGCTGCCGAGTCAGAGTGCGTTGCTTGTTCAACTCGTCGTAGCTCTGACACAAGCTGACGACTTCGGAAACTGTGCTCGGATTCCTTGCCAAGAGCATTTGAAATGCGCCGTCGTCGATGCCCTTCAGGATGTTTTTGACCTTGTCAGATTCGGGCATGGTGTCATTCACACGTCGGCAAAGGTCGACGACGTCCTCAATGTAGCTGGTAAAGGTCTCGCCAGTTTGCTGAGAGCGGACGCTCTCAGCAAACTGAGAGCGTCCGCTCTCAGTTTGCTATATATATATATATATATATATATATATATATAAATATATATATATATGGCTACAGATGGCGCTGAATGACACTCCCACGTTTCTATTCACATATATACTCAATAAAGTGGCTGGGGGGATAGCCGCCGTCGTAGCTCAGCGGTAGAGCATCGAACGCGTTATTCGAAGGTCGAAGGTTTGCTTCCTTCCCATGGCAAGTTATCTTTTCACCCACTTTTCTTTCTTCACATTTACCTTACATTATGGTATAATAGTCTCCCCTACACTTTCTTGGCATTATTGTCTGTTGAATTTCATTAATATGGTGTCAAAACACGGAAAAACGAGCCCTTAGGTGTTCAATTCGTTCCCTTACACACACACACACACACACACACACACACACACACACACACATATATATATATATATATATATGTATATATATATATATATATATATATATATATATATATATATATATATATATATATATATATGTTCAAAGTACAATGCAAGTTGTTTTCGTGTATCTTATAGTTGATATATACTTTTTCCAGATGATTGGACACTCAGTGATGCGTGCATTGGATGCACGGGGCATACATTCCCTCGACGGTTATGTGCCAGATGCGAATGATGATGTCATCAAAGAATACACGAAAAGGGCGCTGTGTTTGCGGAAATCTCACAAGTCTCTTGTGAGTACACATAACGAATGTTTTCTTTTTCTAAATTCGGTCTCTCAAAGTACACACACGCACGCACAAGACCAACCACCTACCCACCCAAACCATCATATATATATATATATATATATATATGATGGTTTGGGTGGGTAGGTGGTTGGCGATATATATATATATATATATATATATATATATATATATCTATATATATATATATACATATATATATATATATATATATATATATATATATATATATATATATATATATATATATATATATATATATATATATATATATATATATATATATATATATATATATATATATATAAATGGCACGCAACATAGGAGCTGTCTTAATTTTATTTGGAACGGTTTCGAGCGGTGGCCGACTGGTCTACGTGTCGGTTTGCAAACAACACTGACGAAGACCGGCCTCGAAGTCAAAACCTTTGAAAACAAAATTAGGACATCCGCTAAGTTGTGTCTGATCTCTTCCCAAGTACGCTTGGCTCATTGGAACATATCTATACACTCGAACATAACCCGGTGCACGTGAAGGGAACACACTGTGCTTATAAATGGAGTTTTACTGCCCTTAGGGCTGCGGGTGGCTTGGCTTTCCTCGGAGTGTGAAAGAATGCCTTGCTTACACCGGTTTTGAGGAGTACCACAGTCATAATTTCCATCTAACTGGTGATTAAAAATTTATTGCATGTTCACATAGTGTGTGATGATGAGTGGGCAAAGAAGTCAGTCGTTCGGTGTTATTGTAAATCATCTATGTAATTAACCAGTCACGCATTTAAATGAGTGACAAACGGTTTACAGTGATACACTTTGTTTATTGGTCCTAAAAGGTACGCTGTGCTGACTCGAGATTTTTTTGTTTCGCCTTTATTAATACTGCTTTGCGATATCTGATAATTGGTGACGTTTAGGTCCGTGCAATGTTCACCTGATGGTTGTCGGTCGTTGCCAGTCATGCATAATTAACCACAGAGAATATCGAGACGTCATATACTGAACAAGCTAGGGCTTGTACGGGATCATATTAGCCATCATTTTCATCGTCATCAGCGTAGTCACCATCGTCATGGCGTATATTGGGTACTTTGCATGCCTTCTGCCCCGATGGCTTAAAACATTTGTGGGGTCTGGAACGCATTTGTTTTTTATCGTCATTGACATCAAGGTATAACGGTGGACGTGGCTAAAGCCTAAGGAGCTTCACCCTTAAAAAAAAAAAAACTGGGCATTTTTTCTGGATCAATGGTGACGAGTGGGCTGAGGTAGGTCGTAAGGTCGATAAAGTCTGCGCTGAAGTCACCGACAGCATAGAGTTTCCTAAAATTTATTAGAGGGAACTCTGCTGTAGCGATTGTTCAGTGACTTTGGGAATGATGGGCAGTACACGGATTTGCCTAGTCTGCGTACTTACGCGCGGCGAATCGCACTTGTGGCTTCGTTTATTGCTGTGTTTTGGTTTCGTTTTAATTGAAATAATGAACTCTTTCAAACTTTGTGACACGGTTTGAAGCGGTAAGCCTAAAAAAATTTGCATATCCCACGTACAGTGGGAATCTAGGATATGCAAAGCGCGAATGTGGAAGGTTGATATCTCACTTTAACATGAACGCAAAGTTACGAGGCGGAGGTAAATTAAAATGTACATGACTTCCTTGTCATGATTATCATGTTTGAACGTGTCATTTACCTTCGTCATCTATTGGCGTGACCTGATACTCAAGTTGTTATATGCGGAGCTTGCGAAACGGCCAAAAGCGCATCAATATTGGCCTAATACACTCCGACTTGACGGTGCGCTTGCAACGCGAGCACTCTATAGTCTGACGCCAGGCGCGACAGGCGCGACCAGCATTCGTCGGCGCGGCCAGGCGGCAACCGGCGTGAAATGCGACCTAGTTCATTGCGCGCCGATGACGTTACCCAGACAGCACTGCGTCTGCCTCTCTTCGTGACGGAGGGACGCCCGCCGCTTTCACACGCGCATGCGTCTAAGCAACGCAGCGCGACGCACGCCTTTGTGTATAGGGCAGGCAGATTGATGCCTGGTGTGGCATCGCCGTCCTGACGCGATGAAACAAACGCCGGCGCGCACGCGCGCCTGGTCTCGTTGAAGAGTATTAGTGCCTTGAGTGAGGCATGTAGTAATGTTCTTACATGACGCACATCTCATGATTATCATGTTCACACCAGTCACATACCTTCATTATTCATTCACTTCCCGTAATACCACACTTAGTATATGGGAAGCTAGTGAAAAAACCGCATGCGCATCATCAGTGTGGCATGTAGTCATGTTGTTAGATGACGTGTCCTGATAATTATAATGTTTGCACCAGTTACATACCTTCGACATTCATTCACATCCCACAATACCAAATTTGGTATATGTGAAGCCAGCGAAACGACCGAAAGCGCACCCCGAGCGAGCCGTGTAGTCATGACTCATGACCTACATCACATGCATGTCTTGATTTCTACGTTAGGGTCTGCCGCTTGCGTTCTCCATGCAGTCACGTCATACAATACCAGTTGTGCAACATGTAATGTGAAAGGAACCGCCGCGAGAGCTGCAAGGCCATGGTGTGTAAATCATGACTTTCAAGACATACATATTATGATTTTAATGTTATGACTAGTCACTTACACTCGTCATACAGTCACGTTATGCCATATAAAGTTTGGTATCAATACCATAATTGAAACGGCTTGGAGAGCTAAATGTCGTAAGCGGCTAGATCGATAGATACGCTCAAAGCCGTCAACGTTCGCTAAGAAATGCTTCGCATTTAAACTGTGGTGAAGCGGAACTGCTGAACAATAGCCGATTTTTGTTTCATTAGGAAACAGTTTCAAGCCACATGAACAAGCACGAAGGCAGAAGTACGAAGATTAGCAAATACGTGTACTAGCCATCATAAACATGCCCTATGAAGCATTGTGTGCAGCAGCTCCATAGGCATTAACACCATAATTCCATCTAGTGTATATTTAGGACACTCTATGACCGACAATATAAAGAAGAGACGTATGGACGCATACACGAACGCACGGATGGACTGATGGATGGATGGACGTGCAGATGGACGGACAGATGAGCGGCGTGGGTGGGTTTTTCGCTGCTGTGTAGCAGGAAGTGCAATAAGACTGTGGACACCGGGACATCAGTGGGACATGGCTGGCCCCTATGAGGCTTTCGTCATGGTTGGATAGATGCAATGATTGTCCCGTTTATGACAGTGTGGGTGTGTGCCATTTGGCTCACAAGAAAAATAAAGAACAGAAAACTTTCTTTTTATCTTGGCCTAATGTATGATGATACGAACCAAATATATTTATGAAAAACGCATATTTATTTAAATATTTGCTCCTATTATAAAGAAGTGACTGTCCCCTTCCAAACGATAAGTTAGATCGAGCGCAGGCAATAACTCTCATGTCACTGCCGACGGGTTCGTATTCAAGCCCGGCTTTTTTTCTTAATATGCATCCCGACATTGTCCTAATGGGTTTTGCGGGCGCTGCTACAATATTGGTAGCCCTGACCACTTGCTCTGGCGTTGCCATTCGTTGCGGGGCATGAAATATTCCAATCAAGACAAGTGGCTATCCGCTATGAAGAGCCCCGATGTCGGATACTCACTATGAACTGTCCAGAGGGTCCACAATGTGGCGGTCGGGCTTGGCCTGACTGTCCCGATGTATATTGAAGTGAGCCGCGGCGCGTTCATTCATGCACCTCAGTGCAAAAAATGAAGTTTCGCATCCATCCATTCATTAAAACAAAGAAAATTTAAATTCGCGGTGCAATAATCCGCCTTCTCAGGCCGAATGACCACATTTTCACACTATTTCTGTTCTTTATCCCTACTTTTCTGCCATAAATATTTCGACCATCTTTTATTTGCATATATCGCGGACATTTTCAGCTTTTCATAGTTTTCCCTAAAGCTCAGAGCCTCCTGTATGCTTGTACCGAAATGTATACTTGGGTAGTTAATGCTACTTTCTATCCCAACATGTTTCATAGTTTGCTTAATTCCCCCACAGCATATGCATTGTACTTCTCTTTTATTGAATCTCGCTTTATGACTACGCGTTCTAAAGCAACACGACCTCGCATCGAAGAGTATAGCACTTCCCCTTTATTCATCATAAAACCTCTCCCCCTTAATTTGTTTTTTATCCTTTCGGTAGTTACTGATAGTGAACTTCTTTTTCATTGCTGTCAACCAATAAATTCTCTCCGCCTTTTAGCTTTTAGCTTATTGCTGCTTGTTGCCATATCACCCTCACTGTCAGCCGTATATTTACTCGTGAGCCCTCTTGTTCCTTTTCTCCACTTTGTCCACGCTATTCCTATTCAAATATTTGAACACTTTCCTTGCCCATTTACTCTGCTTCATTTTCTAAGCCTCTCCTCAAATCTCATTTCACTCTGAGCTCGCCTTACTTCAAAGCCTATTCATTCGATACTCTCCTTTGCAGAATCACTCGTCGTCTTCCCGTGAGCGCCCTACGCGACATGTCCCACAGTCCTTTGATTTAAATTCATTTCTGAATGCCCCTCTGACGTCATACACGCCACTTAGTTCTGTATGTAAGCCATGGAACCATTGCGCCTTTCCACTGACCTCGAAGCACTTCGTACTTAGTCTATCCCCATAGCACTCTCTGGTTCATTATCACACCATTCCTCTTTCTCTTTTCTGACGATGTTTTGTTCTGCACCTCCACATGTCCTTGTCGCTCATTTACCCATACTCTGTACTTTTACTCACTTGCGGTCGGCATTCCTTGACCTTCTAAAGAGACCGCCTGGTCATCGTGACAATTGAACATCATCAGTACATATTGTGTTGCACTCAATTATCGTTCTGGAGCTTCGCCTTCCTTTCTGAACATATCTGCCAGGCACTGTATATCTTTTTAAAAGTGAATGGCCCGGCCACGGAAGTCTAGTGATTATGATACTGGCCCTAGAGGCGCACATTCTCTAGGCCCGTTTGCGTATATTAGGTGCACGTTAAAGAACCCCGGGTGGTCAATATTCGCCGAACATTCTACCATGGCGTTTCTCATATACATGCAGTGGTTTCAGACGTTAAATCTCATCAGTTAGTATTATGGAAAAGTCAACTGTTGGAGCCAGAGGTGTACAGAGTGAAATTATAAAATATAATACTCCCGTAGGTCCACAACGTCATTATTCTCATGGCATTTCTATTGAAAATGGTATCTCGTTGGGTTGATGTAGTCAGCAGCTTTCGTAGCATGGTAAGCAATAGTGATCTTAAATTAAGAAAGCGTTGCTTGCAAAGTATCAATGTTTACGCTATGAGTATTATCTTTGTGTCGGTTGATGCCGAAACTTCATCGTAAATGCGCTAATGTATGGTATGTTTGATGTTGACGTCATTCAATATATTTTATTTTTGGTCTTTCAAGCAGCGCTCAACTTCCACAAGACATCATCAGATCACGCGCGTTTTTGTTCGTTGAGAGCGCACCTCTTAATTTGGAGTCGCGCATGCTTGCAGGCAGAAACGACAGGGGTGCAGTAGTATCGAAGTGTGCTGGCGTGTCCCGCTTACTTGGCAATCATACACCCCAAAACAGTGTTGTCTCCAGATGCCTAAAGCCAACCATCAGTTTGCTGGGGAGACGCATGAACAGCAGACGTAAACTGAATGCGCTGTCTGAAAACAAATGACTTTTACAAATGGCTGTTTTCGCTATTTGTAACAAAACGTTCCTCGTTGCGGCTTTTTAAAGACCAGTGGCGCAAGCACCCACAAAGGATTTACGACGCGATTGCACCGAGTACATAACACATTTTCGCTCCAATTTATTACACGCTTACGCGCACAAGAAAACTCATACGAAGCACTGCAATGAAGACCTATAGGATGCGCTCGAACTGAGAGAAAATGAAGGAGGAACTGTTACCGGGCATCGCCCCTAGTCATTGCCATGCGAAAGTCGTCCACCGTGGCCGTTATTGTGAAGAGTTTGTGGTTACTCAGGGTGATGTGGCAGGTACCGATGATGATGATGATGATGATGATGATGATGCTGATGATGATTGATATGATTATACGTGGGGTAAACGTTCCAAAACCACCATATGAATGTGACAGACGCCGTAGTGGAGGACTCCGGAAATTTTGTCCACCTGGGGCTCTTTAACGTGCGTTGAAATCAGAGCACATGGGTCTACACCATTTCCACCTCTATCAAAAATGCAGCCGCCGCAGCCGTGATTCGAACCCGCAACCTGCGGGTCAGCAGCCGAGTACCTTAGCCACTAGACCACCGCGGCGGGGCATGTGGTAGGTTCCGAGGCATTGAGGAACCCATCGTAGGAGCTTGGATGTTGTAATGTGCTAAATGCCCTGTTCACCATTCATACGCTTTCCATTTCGAACATAACTCTACTTTACCGACACAGTCTGTATATTGCAAAATAAAAAAAACTTTATCATACTCCTCTTTCGCTGGGAAGGTAGCGTTGGTATAACAATTTTTACTGACTGAAGCATACCGAAAAGACTCCAAAAATATGTGCAAATGTCACACAGATGCAAAAATGTTGAAAAGTCGCATGCCATCTTTAACTAGTTGCAGCCATGCCACATTGTTAGCAACGCACATAGGTATAGCCAACAGCAGCAGCGGTAAGCTGGCTCGCGGTGCTTGTATCGGTCCGTTGTGATTGAGGACGCAGGAACTTTTCACTATTACATGTGAACGTGTGGAAGGCTTCTTAGCAGTTCTCGAACAAGGCCCTAAATGTCATGATCAGCGAGCACTACCAGCTGGGCAGTACTTGCTGTTCGCGATCGTGGCGAAGAGGGTCATGAAGCACCAGCACTATAATCAACAAGAAATACAAAGTCACCCCTAATCTGCATAATGTAAATAAATTTAGAATACGCAGTGCCAAATATGTAACGCTCTGATACGGCGTTGTAGGCACCCAAGAATTTAACAAAGTGGCACCCTGGTGTCAACGCCTTTATCTGTGAGGCTTCATGAGTCTGCCAGCAAAAGTAGACACGCAAGAGAACGTAGCATGCGAGTAGATTTAGTTTACGAAACGTAATTTGCATCTCACAAGAGCCGGATAGGCCAGAGGAGTTTTTGCTGACCACCACACACACAAAAAAAAAACACGCTCAAGAGAAAGAACGATCTGCGTTCAAACGCGCATCCTTCTGCATGTGCATAGGTACCACTTCTCAGGGAATTTCGCTCTTAAATTGAAAGCGAAGTTGTAGGCAAGGCACTTGCACCATATTTAAAATAAAAAGGTGCAATTTGAAAAAAAAAGGTGCTAATAATTAGAAGATTGACACTGCTATCTTGAATTGTACCTGTGGCACTATATAATCAAATCAATTTGGCTTGATTTATTCAATGTCGTCACAGTGACTTAACTGTGTCGTAAAGTCGCCAGCACTGGCAGTGCAATTACAGTATAGTCATTCAATTGTGCCTTTTAGGCGTCGGTCTTTCAATACATGTGATTTTATTTGCCATTTTCGAATTTGTATTTTTGTGATATATTACAAACATTATAACTATTAGCGTGGTAGCAAAGGAAATGGAGCAAATTCAGTAATAGAACGAGTGCTTGCTGAAATTGTTCTCTGCTGTACAAGTCAAGTCGTTGTCGTCAGGTACAGCGGGCATTTGTGAAAGAAATAGGCGTATTCATTTCAGATAGACTAGTTGCCGTTTTGGTACTGATAAATACGGTGGATCTATTATGAATTAGTGTCAGTGCTACCATCGACTTTGGATCTATCGCGATAAGCAACAGGCAGAATGTGTATCAGTGACTTGTTAACCACCAGTCGTAGGGTCTAACCATCAATTGCCTATGAAGACAGACAATTGGACGTGATTGATAAATTGGGTATAACGTCCCCAAACAACCATATGATTATGAAAGATGCCGTAGTGGAGGATTCTCGAAATTTTTCCTATCTGGGGTTCTTTAACCTGTGCCCTATTCTAAGCACACGGGTCTAAGCATTTTCGCCTCCATCGAATATGCAGCTGCCGCAGCCGGGATTTGACCCCGCGACCTGCGGGTGTGTGTCATGTCTGTACGCACATAATGTTTCTGTACATGTGAAGCGCATAAAAAAATGCAGTGAAAACATTATAGGTGATAATCACACCTATTTTATTCCCGCAGGTGTTTTAGAATGCGAATTTCAGTAAACCACGCGTTCAAATGAATGACCCCTCTTTTCAGCTCTCCGTACGCAGCCAGGAAGAAACGTTGAGGGACGAGCTGGACAGCGCCAACCTGGCGGACCTCGTAGGAATCAAAATGGCATACGACGCCTTTCAGTACTTAGTGAGTGAACAGAGAGACCAAAACCTCGCCGGGCTCGACATGTCTGTGCAGCAGTTGTTCTTTGTCAACTACTGCTTGAAATGGTGCTCTGAGGACAACTCAGCAAAACCACCCTCTGCGCCACCACGGTCGCGTTGCATAATTCCACTGATGAACATGCGGGAGTTTTCCAGTGCTTTTGGTTGCTCTGCGAGAAAACCCATGAACCCACAGGAAAAGTGCACCTTTTGGTAATAAAGAATTGACGGCTATTCATATTTCTAACCACCCATTGCTCATGTTTGTCGACACTGCTTTTGAGTCGAAAAAGCTTTCTGAAGTAATAAATGAAAACACTTTGCTAAAAAGGTGTTTGATTGGGTTGGTTGATGCTGCACGTTAGATGACCCATGAAGCAGCGCTAAAGGCGTTACGACAGGATTACACATACTGGGTGTTTAACTGGTAACAAAAGCTCATTTCAAGACAGCTGCAATTTATGGGAAGCAGATATCTATGTGTTAACTACGAAATATAGGCGTAAGTGCACGTGTGTGTGTTAAAGTCATACAGCAATCACAAAAGCTTATCACATCAGTGGATCCCGAACAGCTCTATTCACAGCCGTGAAGCGAAATTTAGGGCACTGTCTAACACAAGAAAACACTATGCTCAATATTGTCGGCGGCTTCGCTATTAGCGTTCGGGTTGCTTGCACTAACAGCCCCTAACCACACACTTACCGAAAATTGGCTCACAACCAACATTTTTACAGTAGTCAGCCTTGTGGCTGGGAACAGAGCCTTCTAGAAAGTAAGCGGCCTTCTGACGCTGATTACTGGTTGGTTGGCCGACGTAACAACGCCTACATCAAATGATATCTTGTAAACAATTACTGTACACACATTTTTTATAGTGATTAGTGTGTTTATTAGCGCGTGCGCATTTCTTAAGTCATTCACAGTCAAGTCGGTGGCACAGCCCAGCAATCTCGCTTATGCGCTGAACAGAACTCTCGCACAGCCTTGACAAGGTTGCAAGCGAAATAGGTGCCTTTAGCGCAACAGCATTTGTGGCATAGCCATGTCTCATGAAAAGGGGTTACGGGGGTGTGATTCCGGGTGATTCGATATGTTTTGGCTGATGAGCTATGAATTCATTCGTGATTATTGTTGTAATTCACTCCAAGCATTCCCAAAGAAAAAAAACTTAAGGCCTTTTAGCTGATACCATGGAATCTAGGTATGAATACCAAATTACGAGTGATTAAGCCATACCTCATTCGCTGGACACCCACAACAGGCACGCCACATTGAAGTAACATTCTGGAGACTTCAAAAAGGACATACACGCCAACTTTGTATCCTGTGGTGAGCCACCCAGTCGTCATAAATGCGGCATGTTCATTCTCAGTCCTTCCCATCTTGGTTGAATTCCGGGAGTTTAAAGCCGTGAGAGGAAACAGTTTTCCAGTGTCATTTCGAGAACGAATGCTACATCATCACCTAATATGGCTAGGTAAGTACCCCTTTATAAGATATGAATATATCTTAAGATATTTAAAAGAAGCTCGTAGATTTCATGTAGCTTACACACATAATCTGAAGCATACGACCTCTATACAATGGTCAATGTTGTCGCAGTTTTGTCAAGAGATTGCCCCTACCTCAGGGTCCTTGCTATCAAAAATATTGCTCACATTTTCGTTCAACCTGCAAACACTATTCTAGCGTCGCAAGTACAACAGACTTATCCTCATGGCGCGCAATTCCCCTCGCTGCCATGATGTGCGCGCTTATATATTGAATGCAAAGCATTTCTTCGGAACTTCTGTGACTTTGAGCGTATCTATCTATCTATCTATCTATCTATCTATCTATCTATCTATCTATCTATCTATCTATCTATCTATCTATCTATCTATCTATCTATCTATCTATCTATCTATCTATCTATCTATCTATCTATCTATCTATCTATCTATCTATCTATCTATCTATCTATCTATCTATCTATCTATCTATCTATCTATCTATCTATCTATCTATCTATCTATCTATCTATCTATCTATCTATCTATCTATCTATCTATCTATCTATCTACCTATCTATCTATCTATCTATCTATCTATCTATCTATCTATCTATCTATCTATCTATCTATCTATCTATCTATCTATCTATCTATCTATCTATCTATCTATCTATCTATCTATCTATCTATCTATCTATCTATCTATCTATCTATCTATCTATCTATCTATCTATCTATCTATCTATCTATCTATCTATCTATCTATCTATCTATCTATCTATCTATCTATCTATCTATCTAGGCGCTCACAGTTGGGTGCTCTCGTGATTACCCGCTTAGCTTGGCGTGACGCAAAATTAGCATGGGAAAGTGAGATAAACCGTCGATATGACGCACTAGTCAAGCCATGAGTAATGTCGCAATTCCGTGGCGTACGTCGTGCAACACTTCCCGCCAGACAGTGTCGCATACCCATAGGCGGGTATGTGCCGCTGGTATGCGGGTATGTTCCACAGGTGATTGACATTTCATATCTACTAGGAACGGTGAGAACACACAAGGGTAATTTTAACGCGTGATTGTTAAGAAAAAGCTGACATTGGCAGCGTTGACGCAACCAATGTAAAGAAAAAATGTCAGCGTGCAAGCAGGAATAGAACCACAGCAATATTCGTGACAATGAAGCATTTCATCAAAGAGCTACGTCAGGTCTTGGAATTACTTTGCAAATAGACGCTAATCTTCATGAGACGTCAATAGAAGTTACAGTGCTGCCTGCCAAATTTTATAGACATTGTATATGTACTGCTTTCATACAGCCATCATGTCGGCTTAACGTCAATTACCGTTAGTTGCCATGCGCTGTAGTTGATTTATGAAGCAGTACCCAGGACCAGCATCTTCGTGACCATCAGTGCTTCACATCAGTTTATGCTGTTGCTAATACGCATGTTCAAGTTGGCATCGTTGAAAAATTGCAAAAAGCTGCTTATATAAACATCTGCATCCCTGCAGCTTATGTCTGTGCGTGCGACATTTGTACGTATCACTAACGTCATTTCATGACGTGTCGCTCAATAAAAAATTGCAGCACAGTCACCTTCCCCCCTCATGCTTCGCATAACGTCGATTCCGAGGTACGTGAGATCTGCCTTTTTTTTGCACACCTTCAGTGCGAAAAGTTTGGTGCTTTCTAGGCCACCTAAACGTATTCTATAATTCAACTCATAAGCATGACCAGACACTAATTGGTAACTACTGACCTTTGTTCCGTAAAAAGCATATACCCTCGATTGGACCAGAATAGCACTTTCCTTGACACAGACTCGAGTACTTGTAGACGCGTTTGCTGCTGCGACCTTAGTGGGCGTGTATAATATATCCCGTGAACCTATGTACGTGAACATTTCAAAATTATAGGCTTGCATAACAGCCTGGATGAATGGGCAAGAATCGCAAAACATCATCCTCTGAACTCCCAGTTTGTTTGAGAAATGGGAATGTGTGATATATTCCAGTCTTGAGTGTATGACCTGATTATGCGATGAGCCAATCACTCAAGAATAGCATGGCATAGAGTTTTAAAATAAGTTTTAAACCATGTTTTAATCACCTAACACGTGAAAAGTAGAAAAGACTACCGCACAAAAATAAAGTGGTTTAGAATGGCTTTCGTCAGTGGGTATAAGCCAGTGTGATGCTTTCACCTTCAACATCATCAAGGGAGAAATTTTGAACATATCATTGTTGTTTTGTCATCCATATCTCTATAGGCTGCTACATTCGGGACGAACGAAGCAGCTTACCTTCAAGCGCAAGCAACCATCGTCTCTTTCCGTGGAAGCCCTATGTACTTTCCATTGGAATATGGTAAAGCCACATTTCTTCGTGCTTCTTTGCTGAAATTACTGTATGAAATCTATACCTTCACTAGGGGGTTCACTGTAACGGCAGTCGTTAGGATAACACTGACTGATACTCTTTACACATCATTCGTATTCTTGAATTATGCCCACTGATGGCAATTATTTTTATACATGAGATACCAGTGTAAATCTTTCGAACAACAAGCGCGCTCTTATTATTACTGACATTAGTTTGCTACAGTTATTCTTCTCAGTTTCATCACTTAAGCAGCAACTCCCTTACCTAAACCCTTTTTCAACTGTTCAGATCTTTGAAGTTATTTCGTGTTTCATGTATCTTACTAGTGAGCCCATAGAAAAAGTGGGAAGTGCAGGAACGTTTCTTTATATTTCAAAGCACTGCTGTAAAGTGATAAGCAACGCTCTTCATTGTACCGTCTTGTTATAGTGCTGTGTGATTTGCAAAAACATCATTGCTAACCTTTTTTTGTGGAAGAGTTTTCAGAGACTTTGTTTTTTGTATTTTTTTTTTCATTTTAACTTCTCCCACTTTGCTGGTGGTGCAGGCAATTGTAAAATATGGGAACTAGTCAAGCTGTTTTAAAGTACAGCTTTTTTTCACAGTCCCTCATATTTGTACTACCATTGAACAATTGACGTCGATTTGATTTGAGTAGTAAACGGGCTTGCGTATTCACACAGTTGGGACGTGAAGTTAGGTATTAGTGTTGAAATTTACCTTACCTTTGAGTCAGCGATAGTGTAAAGACTGCAGGATATTCTTATGGGCGCAGCAATCTATTTACTTTACACCGCACTGAGCCAAACGAAACACCGTATGGCAAAAGGGCTTTTATAACAATAGACCTTTGGAGCCATACATCTACTTCTGAACAACCACATCTCGCGCTCACGTTTTACAGCTATTTTTTACGACTTGCTTTGAATGGCATAGTGTAGCCCTTATCAAGGGTTCTCTGTATACATTGGCGTGTTGCCAATATGCGATTCAACTCATGATATTTGACTCTTGTCGCTGCTGCACGAATCTCACGCGTAATGAACGAAACTACCTTGCAAGATATAATTTAGCCGGCGTAGACAACCGAGAGTGTTCGGAGGTAAGACATGAAACATTAAACTTGGAAGAATAGAAAGAAAGCACAGTTGGTGGTTTGGCTTTGTACATGTGTGTGTGCTTGTTTGCCCACTTTAAGGGAAAATGATTCACTGCTCAAGTCTCTTAAGACCTAAACACTATTTTTTGAACTAACTAATAGTCCTCACTAATCCCTTCCTTACTAATGCCTTCCTCACTAATCGATCCTAATACACAGTCATCGGAGGTCACCGTTCCTCGACTACAAATGTAATATCTGGCGTACTTCAAGGTTCTGCCCTTTGCCCTCTCCTCTTTCTAATTTTTATTAATGACCTTCCCTCAAGTGTTACATCTTCGATGCGTCTCTTTGCCGACGACTGTGCCGTTTACCGCCGTATATGTGATGGCTCTGATCAACTTGCCCTCCAAAATGATTTAAATATAATTGAATATTGGTGTTTTCTATGGATGATGAAACTTAATATTTCTAAGTGTAAATCTATGCAAGTTTCCTGTAAGCGTTCAAACCTAAATTTTACTTAATCCCTGCAGTCTAACCATCTCGCCGTCGCAGAATCGTGCCGATACCTGGGTATTCTCATCAACAGCAAACTAATATAGACAGACCATATCACACAGCTTAATGCCGATGCAACCAAAACATTAGGTTTCATTAGAAGATCCCTGTCCTGTTCACCGGCCTCAGTTAGTAAACTTGCCTACGAAACCTACGTCCGTAGTAAACTAGAGTATGCCTCTCCAATTCGGAATTCACACCAATCTTATTCAATAGACGCCCTTGAAGTCATTCGAAATCGCGCGGCTCGTTTTATAACCTCCAAATATGATTTCCGCACAAGTGTTACTACTATAAAATCATCACTGTCTCTCACATCTCTAGTTCTTGTGACAAAAAATATCACACCTTTGTTTATTTCACTAACTGTATTTCAATTATTCTTACTTAAATGGCTCCCTGCTTCTCCCACCAATTATAACTTCGCGCTGTCTCTTCAATTCTTTGAGTGTCCAAAATTTAAAAGGTTCAACCAACGCATTTAACAAATCTGTTCTCTCGTTAACAATCGAGAATTGGAATCGGTTTTCAGATGCAATAGCCAACGAAAGAAATACTGTTAAGTTTAAAACCTTACTAGAAACTTTTTTTGCAACCGCACCGTCGTAATTTCAGTGTAGACAGTTGGCTTTCTCTCATTTTTTATAATCATGCAATTAGTTGTATAACAATTTCTGTTTTTATTATTGCCCTGTAATTCCTATTCTTAAATTTTAACCTAATTTATGTTCTCGGCCTGGAATTGCTCTTGTGTATCCTTGTTCGACCCCCCCCCCCCCCATCTAATACCCCGTCAGGGGCCCCTAAAGAAAAAATTATTGATGATGATGATGATGAACTGTATAAAGCGGCTGTCATTGTCAGTGACCTTGTATACGCAGGATTCGCAGAAGCTTTCACTATGCAAAGGCCAACTTCTCGAAGCTGAGACAGAAGAAAGTCGCGAAAAAGCTCGGATGAACATGTTCCTTTTCTCCTTGCTGGCTGTTGGACTAGGGCTGCTATTCAGCGTAGTTTTGTTAGTAGTGGAGCTCCTTTCAACTCCACAACAGATACAAGATCCCCACTGCACGGTAAGTGCACCTGTAGCACCAAACTTGAGTCAGCCTTTTGTGAAATGATGTTCCCGCAAGAAATACACTCAGTGCATTTAAACGCAGAAGTCGCGCAACTAGTCGACATAAATTGCGAATAGAGGCAAATGTCATGACTACATATTGCGATAAGGGTGGCGACAATGAGCTAAAGTGCGGTAGGCACACGCCATTCAAAATACCGACCTTGTTCTCCAGTTTTCAACCAGTACAGTTCAGAAGGCCATGAGAATAACGTTAAGAAGGAGCAACACACTTTCTCGATCATTTGCTTGATATTTTTAAGCACTGACTCGCACTGGCGTCTAGCCCCAGTCACGTTGCATACTTGGTCAGTCTCAAGCACTCGGACATGACCGCTGCGTCAAGAGTAGCGCCTGCTTTGGCTGAGACGCTCGACGTTAGTTTTTCATTCAGTGATCAATGCCAAATAAATATAACGTGATCCTAATATGAAAGACAAAAAGGGCACTAGAAACGATAATTGCTTTACTCTACGACAGAGTGTGTATATAAGCAAGTCAACGTAAAAAAACCAGCTGGCTAAGTTAGTGCTGACGATGAAACTCATCTATTCCAGTTACTCTACATTATGCTTGTCTCATTACCACATAAAGATTTGCTCACGCGAAGCAGAGATACAGTGAGATGCCCATTCTGCAGTGGCATGCGCGTGCTGATTAACATTTATTCTTAACTGGTCAGCATGTTTACGTGGATAATATAAGCTTGTGTATATCAATGTAGATAACGACATGACTTTTAACCACTTAGGATTCTACGCTGTCTATCCCTCCAGGCTGACACGTTGCCTGCATTTATTAAGCCGCAAATTTCGGCGCCCAGCGTAACGACGCCATTCGAAAATCATCCACCAATTACCACATATACTTCAACGAGGCTACCAAGATCAAGACATGCTATCCCGCCGCGTCTCCCAAGCAAACCTGAATGCACAGGGGTTGTTTGCCGCGTATTGGCGACCCGGCTGCGATCCAAGCTTGACTACAGCGTTGATCCTTGCAATGATTTCTACAAGTACGTCTGCAATACCTTCAGAGGAGACGACGTCTACACGCATGTACGTGGAACGGGCTACCTACCATTTTCTTCATTAGGTTCTACAAGTTCTCTCTGCTCCGTATATTGTGTTCATAAAAGAAGGAAATCGTAAAATTGGTAATGAAATATTAATATTGTAGATATGCCATAATCGGTGAGGCAAGAACGAGGTAGCGGCTTGCTTCGAAAGCAAAATTATATTAGATGTTTATAGCTAAATTAACTGAACTAAGGAAAAGAATGTGACGACAGTGGCATAAAAGGAAACAAAAATATTAATTTCTTACTGTCATGTTAGCTGCGAACGTACAACCACGTAGCCATGAATTTCGCAAAGGAACAATGCACACTACGCGCTGCACTACACGAGACATTTTGAGTGCGTAGTGCAGCGCACTCAAAACACTGATTGATACTCTGACGGCTGTTCGTCTACTAGAAGATCTTATGTGGCGGTAGTATTCTCGAAATAATTGCTCGATACACTCCTAAACCAAGACTACAGACATGCGCAAAAGAGAATTAAAGCAAACAATGTCTAGGATAATATACTCTAGAAAACAACGCTTATATAATTGCAATACTTAGCCTGAAACCTCTGAAAAGGCTTTATTAACGTACACCTGACCCATTGCCGCCAACAAAACGGCGCCATTGTCTCGCCAAGCGCGGGACTATACTTTCCGCCTGGTCATCTGCGGCGTTTTTGTCACTGCATGTTCCAGTTGGAGCGTCTGCCAAAGATGGGGTATGGCGAGCAGCGTCATCAATGACTCGACTCAACAAAGTCATTTTGACCCCTCACATGCGAAGTCATGCGTGGTTTTGGAATAACAAAAAAAGGGTCCTCAAGGTCGAGCGTCGCAATAAAACAGTATGCCTTTGTAACTCATCGTAGCAGTGCCGTTTTTTTTTACGTTCTGCTAGAAGGTGAACGGTGGTGTTGGGACCTTTAAAGCAAGTCGGCAGAGAAAACAAATGGACCCTTTTGGACTTGGCTTCAAGTAGATGATGTGCCAGGGCTTAGCCACCCACTGGAAATGGGCACCTGTCTTCTTCCGGTTTTTCCTGCTTTCTTCTTACTTCTTTTTACTTCCAACTGTTTTTTGCCGCAATGATCAACCTGATGATGATGGCGAACTATGGGTACACTTTAGATGTTATAGCAACTACTACTGGCACATACATGTTTTTTGCGTACCGTAGCGTTCCCTTCTAGGGCTCAGTTTTGGTGGCTGGCATAGCTTCAGAAAAAAAATACAATAACAGAGAGCTTGGGATTCCTTATTGCATGATGTGATTACCCCATAGAAGGTGGCAAAAGAATGGCAATTTTGATGAACTCCGCATATAGAGAACAATTATCGCCAAATACAACGTCGTTCGCTGCGAACGCATAGAGAAGAAGCCAACAAATATCTCACCGTTCGTCTACAAAATTTCACAACAAAATACCGCGTATTTCGTCAGAGCTTTTTGTGTCTATGTGACTTGCTGAAGCAATGGATTAGGACTACAAAGCCTCAAAGAATGCAAGCGGGTGCCTCCTGCTTAAACGGAAAGACTGGACAGTGTCAGAGACAAGGTATACTTTTGCAGCTTTAGTGATGAGCCCATCGGCATCAATAGATAACGAACATCGTGAAGAATGTTGCGTGAGGTGCCGAGCTGATGAAACTATCTGGCGAGAAACTCTTGAGAGGCTGAATTGATTGGAAGATCATTCACGTATAATAATTAAAAATAAGCAGCGTATGTCAAATCAGTTCTGCGGAATACCTCAGCGTGGCAGAAAGGATGAGAAAGCGAAACAGTGACAACCACCAGATTGTACCTTCAATCCTCAAGGAAATTCGTAGGGATTTCTCAGAAATAAATAGTTGGAGTGAAAAATGACCTAGTCCGTGGTGTCCTGGTTAGCACATGTGGCATAGTTGATAACCCCAAAGAGGGTGTGACTCGTTGCCCGTGATTGATTGTTATGTCGCAGACCTTTCACCCGGACAAGTAGTCTCTGTAAGGCAGGCATCACACGCCACCAGCTTCTTGAGTGTAGGAATAAACCGTCGTGACTTCGTTAGAATGCATTAGCAATAATTCCTCGCCTAATGCGATTCACGGCACTCTGTTCGAGGAAGCTAGATAGATTACATGATTTGCAAACAGTTGTATTTTTGATTTAGCCTGTGCAGTTACTGTGTATTGAAAATTTACCGTAGTACAATAACTATACTGCAAAGTTTAAGTTTATTTACATATCGGCATCGCTATGGTTCTCGAAATCAATATACGTCAAAACGCTTCGGATGCGACGCATGTACGAAATATGGGAGCATTACTTCGAGTCACAACTCACAACACATGGTGAGATGGACAAAATCGATGATGGAGCTTATGAATCTTCACGTCCGTTAGGTTGTACCTTTCTCCAAGAAACCAATCTTTTGAAGATATAGAGCGATCTAACTTGTCGACCCCCCTAAAAAAGCATGCGCAACTACGCGCATCATTATGTTCCGAGGCACGTGCTTACGTTGTTGCTCTTAGCATTTACATACCAGCGTCTACTGGTGAAGCAGAAGCACCTTCGTTGTTTTCTAATTTAACATATCCTGAATAATTTAACTGGATTAGTTGTTTGTGAGTGGCATATCTCTGATCAATATTAGGCGTATATCGCACTTAGGGCGGTCAATTTTGTATATGCTGTAGGTGGAGGTCAAACAAACTACCTACGGGTATATTCTTGCTTCGATATCTATACACCAATACGCGCATGTTCCCTCAACAACAAATGTACCTTTTGCGACCGGCCTTTTTTCGAAAAGTGTCAGGAGAGAAATTATTGTTCTCAAAAAGGTCTCGCTTACGAGCGCGTGGACAAGCTGAGCCACAGTCGTGTCCAACACATCGCATACCTTCATGCGACTTGTGTTGTTTGTATACGTTTGCGCACTATCTGTCATAAATACAATAGGCACTCCTTCACAAGAGAACATTGTTTTATTTACGCCTTAGACAAGACACCAATAATGTGTTTTTATCGATTGAAACATACGTGGCAAGTGCGCTTTTTTATATCAGCTATCTATAGAACTAGCAATATACAGACGCGCAAGACTTTATCATTTCCACATTTCAGCCAATGCGACACAAATGCACTGCGCATTCGCGAAGGAAACTGCTATTATAAACAATTTCTATATGCCCACTGACGAATACCACCATATGATTACGAGGCACGCCGTTGTGTGAAGCCACGGACACTAAAGAGCAAAATAATTGTTTGCGTTTAACCAAAGTACATCTTCAAAATCCCGTGGATGCCCCGTCGTGGTGGTATAGTGGCTAAGGTACTCGGCTACTGACCCGCAGGTCGCGAGATTGAATTCCGACTATGGCGGTCGCATTTCCGGTGGAGGCGTAAATGCTGTAGGCCCGTTTGCTCAGCTTTGAATGCACGGTAAAAAAACCCCAGGCGATGGAAATTTCAGGAGCCCTCCACTACGCAGTCTCTCATAATCAGATGGTTGATTTGGGACGTTAAAACTCCACATATCAATCAATCACATTCGCGAGAACACCTCACTTCCCTCTACATAATGCGTGGCAAGCGAGATATTGTGTGAAAAGAAGACGTAGATGGAGACGCCACCTTTAATAGTCCCACACCATACACCGCGACATCACAGATTTTGATGACGTGTACTGTGTCTTAGGTAGCATGTAATTCATAAAGATGAAGTACACTGTCATTTGTGAATGTCGTAGACCTAGCATACAAATTTTCGGAAAATTTCAGCGAGGTAATGTCGCTAAAATATCAAAAATTTATTGTGAAATTAGGTTTACGCAAGCAGACTTCGCCTGAAATTTATGTATAAAACTTCAACCTTGCTTTTACGCGCTATTAAAGAATTTATGATAGTGGAACACGTCGCATTACAGTTCTCGGAGTCCATTTTGGCAATCTGAACCAAGACATTATTTCTCTTCAGCATTCTTTTAACATCCGCTGAAATACAAATACATGAGTTCTCATTCCATTTCGCCTGTATCATTGCGTGCTGCTGTGGCTGAGAGTCGAACTCGCGCCCTCGATCTCAATAACCCGACCCCCAACGCCAAACTACAAGAGCGGAGGGAGTAAAACGTTGGAGGGAAAGGGGCACGAACATTTCACCAAAGGCTTCTTTTCCAAAGTGAATCGCAGTTGTCAGGAACGCTCAAGTGGATCACAATTCCTAACTTCTGAAAGATAATTCAATGCCTTCGGTGAATTAGGTCAGAATTCTTCATTGCGTGCGTTTTTTATCGCACATGCCATCACTTATATTTAGAATATATTTAGGCAAGTGGAAGGGCCAGAAGTGCGTAGCACGCACTTCTGGCCCTCAAGATTCTGCTTTGGCAAGTGAAAACTAAGATAAAATGAAATCCTAGTGAACCATATGAACAGTTAGTAGTTACCATACAGTTTGACACTATACCTTGAGAAAATTTTCAACATATCGTCTGTACGCCCAAAGCCATCGCGCTCAGGATCATGCCCCGAATTAGTAGTGCAAATTTTTGGACTTAATGGCACCGAACTGAAACAGTTTCATGAAAGCGGGAAGATTGCCTCAAGTGACTTAACGGCAGCCTATTTTGTTATTGCGAAAACAATTATATGGACAATATCGGCTGGATTACACCGCCTGCGTCGGCGTGGGCGCCAGTGTCGACGTGAACGTCATGCGTCCTATATACGTAACAATATATCTGAAAACGCAAGAAAAAGAACGAATCCCAGTTAAAAGACTCCTGCGTGCGGAATCAAACGTGGGACCTCCGTGTCGTGGATGTGAGGCGTTAGCCGCTAAGCCACTGTGAGGTATCTTTTTCAACGTTCAAACGGCAAGCTATTCATATGTACCACTTACCGCTGTTGGCGAGCATCTCAGGGAGGGCGAGGGGCTATCGTGTTAACAGTATTATCACCAAGATGGGGCAGTGAGCGTGTGGTTACTCATATCTCACACCTACTTTGGCCCGCGTAGAAAGTAGGGAGTGTACGCTCGATGGCATGCCCTTATCTTGCAGTGGGGAGAACGTACGTCTCAGCTAGATAGACTTTGAGTTTCGTCGGTGCAATTCTGCTGTAGTTGTCGGGTACAATCGTCACTACGATCGTTGCACAGCCTCCGTTTGCGAAAATGGCGCGCTTTTCAGACACAGCCAAGTAACAACTTAGACGCTTATTTGCGTTAATCTGTACCTGTGAGTACGTTTCATGTCTCCTTTGTGCGTTAGAAACGCTGGGAACATTTAGATCTGCTTGCCATTCTTCGCGTCACCTTCCAATTTGTTGCTATCGCGTTCATTGCTTCGCCTTTACCTGAAAGCTTTGACTTTTTTTGGTAGCTGTCACACAGGTCCCGTTAATTAGGGAGGCGATCGCCGGGCGAATTCCAAGGGCCGAAGTATCGGCCCCCTGAACCGCACCACGAAAGCGTGGACAATTTAGAAGTGGTCCTTTTTGGCGCGCCAGCGGACGCCGGCTGTGGCCCAAAGAACAAGTCAGAGCCGAGAGTTGATAAACAAACAAAATTATCTTCTCAATAATGGCAGATCGAAAACAATACACAAGAATGCACACTCCACAATAGTTGCATACAATATGTCACCAGTCAAACAACGTACTACCCAGTAAAATCAGCCACACTCGAAACAACGGACACAGACAACAATACGCACTACAATGCAGTCGCATGCATTGAACAACCAAGACACTTAAAGACTAAACAGATAGAAAACCTATTCAGTCCAAAGTTCTTAGAACAAAAGTATGGATGATACTCTTCCGAGAATCACTCACTCAAAGTCCAGCGTTGTTGTCGTTCCGCTGCTCCTGAAGTTTCTCTTCCAGGAAACCTCGTGTGTTCAGTTGGCCTCTCTCCAAGCTTCAAGCTTCTTCGCCGGAAACACGTCGGCTTCACACACGCAGCTGTTGCCACGCGTCTTCGCTCGATAGCGGTAGACACATGCTCTTGCCTGTAGCTCGAGCCTTCACCCCTCAGGTGGAAATCCTCTTCTTCTTCTCCTGCTTTGTCGCTACGGACAAAACCTTCGCCGACTACACGGCGGAATCCCTACGCGCTCTGGCGCTAACTTCTGTCTTCTCCTGCTCTCTCGTCCCGGCTGCTCGATTAAATACCTTCCGCGCGAGATTCCAGAAGGTTCTCGTCAATTCGTCGGCGCGATACGCAGCGAAGGCTGGGGAGAGAGCGAGACGGTTCGAATGCCCTCCGCGACGGATGACTCAACTCGGTATGACCACGCCCCTTTCCATCTAGAAAGATCGAGTGCTTGCTCGGCCGCCGTTGTGGGGTGAGGAGGTTCGTCCGCGAAGCCACGCTTCCGCGGGGAGAGGGAGCGTGCCCGGAGAGCTTGTTTTCTTTTTTCTTTTTCTTTTATTTTTGACCTCGCGGCGTCACTCCGGCGTTTAGTCGCGGGAATTTGGCGGCGCGCCCTTTTTGAGCGCTCGTTCTGTGACACTGCCCCCCACTTTAAGAATATATCTCATAAATAATATTCAAAACCACACAAACGAGCGCGAACAGACACCACACACTCTCACAGACTGTAACACAATCTATCGCTCATGACACTTCACATTCACACTAGATCGCTCAATACAATTGTACATTGTAATTCAATTCCACAACACATGAAATATAGCCACAGGTACATGACTACAACACTTCATCACACATTCCAAACAATACAAACGTACAAAGTTCTGTCTTTACAACAATTATACAACACTATACATCACATCATCGCACAGAACACTTTGACTCGCTCGACATACACTTGTGACACATGATAACAAGAACATTAACACAACATATGTCACTCAGCCCTGCCAAACACATTCCGATTCCACCTCAGCACCTATCCGGTGTATTTCGAGCTGCACTCGCGTCCTTTCTTGCGGTGCTTTCTCGATCTCTTCTTATTGTTTTTTCTTGTTCTTTTTCAGCGAGCCTTTTCCAACGACGGGGTCTGAGGCGGCCTCTCAGCCATCGTTGTCACCTCTGACACTGTTAACGGGTGATAACGCTCAACCGATCCTGTCACCCGCTTGTTCATGTCTTGACAATGGACCTGGCTGGCCGACTCCGTCACCTTTACACTGTCTGTCAGTTGGGGTCGTGCCGACGTACGTCCAGCTTCCCAGCGCGTGAACTCATTCAACAAGATCATCTTCTCATTCGCTGTCTCTTGCGCCGCGGCTTCACCTTGGGCTCTAGTGAGATCCGTCACGGGATGCTCCTCCACTGTATCTCGCGGTCGCTGGGTAGGCGAGGGCTCTATCTTTGGGTCTTCTCCCAAACAATCCGGATCATTTGGTCCTCGCGCCCCGTCGATGTTTCCGATGACAAGGTCGTACAGGGGGGTCGTCATGGATAAAGCAGTAACCTTCCCGCTGAAGTACGGGGTTTCAACCTCGAATTCTGCTTCGGGAAGCATCAGAACTGTACGGTCAATTAAGCAAACCGGCTTCGTTTTGCCTGTTAACTCACTTACCCGTACCAAATTTCTCCACACGATAACAGTGGAGCTGGCGGTATCTCTTAACACCGTAATCTTTTCGCCCGCAACTTTTCCAGGCAGCGTTGGCATTCCCTTCATAACACCGGTTGGCTGTTTTGTCATTACAGCACCCACAATAGGAATTTTCTGCCCATTTTTCAACTCTACGAATCCGTCTGTGACGGAATTATTACCGGATTTCGGTGCCGCTTGCACACAGGATATCTGGCGAGTTTGACTCGCTCCGTTTCGACATGCGTCTGCTTTGTGTCTAGTCTGACCACACTTGAAACATTTTACAACCGTAGGGCTCGTAAAATCATTCGACAGTTTTTCGCGCGATGATCCACTCGGTTACACAGAAAACATCGCGGAATGTTCTCCGGTGCACGCTTCTTTTCTTCGGGAGCTGATTTCTTCGAATCTTCAGGACACTCCTTCTTGACCCTGGCCAAATTAGTTCCACCTTGCGCTTCCAAGAATTGATCAGCCAATTCGAGCATGCCTTCAAGTGACTCAGCCTTCCTCTCTTTCAAGTACAGAGACAGGCTTGGGTGGCAACTAGTAAGAAATTGTTCTCTAATTAGGAGCTCTCTAAGCTCATCGTACTCCTGCGCTGTCCCTGAAAGTTCAATCCATCTATCGAAATAGTGGCAAAGTCGGGCGGCATATTGTGTAGCCGTCTCACCATCAGCTGGCTTTCCTGTCCGAAATCTGTCCCGGAATCCTTCCACAGTACATCTAAATCACTTCAGCAAAGCAGCTTTCACCTTTGCATAGTTGGCTGCATCGGTCGGCGTCAGCCTGCCGTACACACTGAGCGCTTCACCACTCAAGCAAGTACTCAAAGCAGTAGCCCATTGATGTTCTGGCCAATTCTGGCTCCTTGCAATCGTCTCAAATCTATGAAGGTACGTGTCAAGGTCGTCCTTCCTCTCATCAAACGCTACGAGCAGCTTGCTTGGGTTCAAGCGGAAGCCGTGGTCCTCCCGTTCGCTGCTTTCAACTCTAGCTTGGACCGGAGTTTCACTTCGCTGTTGCAAACGGAGCCGCTCGAGTTCCATCTCGTGCTGTCGCTGCCGTTCCCTTTCCTCTCTTTCTTCTTTCAGCTGTCGCTCCTTTGCCTCTCTTTCTTCTCTCGCCCTCTCAGCGGCCAGCTTTACTCTCTCCAGCTCCAACTTCAATTGCTGCTCTCTTTCTTCTTTCAGCTGTCGCTCCTTTGCCTCTCTTTCTTCTCTCGCCATCTGAGCGGCCAGCCTTTCTCTCTCCAACTCAGCTGCTTTTTCTTCCTTGGCTCTCTCAGCTGCCAACCTCTCTTTCTCCAACTCAGCTTCTTTTTTCACTTCGGCTCTTTCAACCGCCAACCTTTCTTTTTCCAGCTCAGCTGCCTGTTCTTCTTTGGCCCTCTCTTTTTCCTTCTGGGTGACCCACTTCCGTAGTACGGCGCCAGAAAGACCCATCTTCTCACCAAGAGCGACTAACTTTTCGAGATCCATTGTGTCTCGCAATTAAAACCTTGCCGCGTGCAAAAAATATCTGCCTAACTCAGTATATCGGAACACTCTTTGCACTCGTTAACGAGAACACTGAGCAACACACAAAATCGTTCCAATAGCAGTATCAACAACTCGAGGCTCGTTCTCACTACTTTGAACACACTGTGCACCAAAAGGTCCTCGTCGTGGACGCCAGATTAATTGTCATACAGGCCCTGTTAATTAGGGAGGCGATCGCCGGGCGAATTCCAAGGGCCGAAGTATCGGCCCCCCGAACCGCACCACGAAAGCGTGGACAATTTAGAAGTGGTCCTTTTTGGCGCGCCAGCGGACGCCGGCTGTGGCCTAAAGAACAAGTCAGAGCCGAGAGTTGATAAACAAACAAAATTATATTCTCAATCATGGCAGATCGAAAACAATACACAAGAATGCACACTCCACAATAGTTGCATACAATATGTCACCAATCAAACAACGTACTACACAGTACAATCAGCCACACTCGAAACAACGGACACAGACAACAATACGCACTACAATGCAGTCGCATGCATTGAACAACCAAGACACTTAAAGACTAAAGAGATAGAAAACCTATTCAGTCCAAAGTTCTTAGAACAAAAGCATGGATGATACTCTTCCGAGAATCACTCACTCGAAGTCCATCGTTGTTGTCGTTCCGCTGCTCCTGAAGTTTCTCTTCCAGGAAACCTCGCGTCTTCAGTTGGCCTCTCTCCAAGCTTCAAGCTTCTTCGCCGGAAACACGTCGGCTTCACACACGCAGCTGTTGCCACGCGTCTTCGCTCGATAGCGGTAGACACACGCTCTTGCCTGTAGCTCGAGCCTGCACCCCTCAGGTGGAAATCCTCTTCCTCTTCTCCTGCTTTGTCGCTACGGACAAAACCTTCGCCGACTACACGGCGGAATCCCTACGCGCTCTGGCGCTAACTTCTGTCTCCTCCTGCTCTCTCGTCCCGGCTGCTCGATTAAATACCATCCGCGCGAGATTCCAGAAGGTTCTCGTCATTTCGTCGGCGCGATACGCAGCGAAGGCTGGGGAGAGGGCGAGACGGTTCGAATGCCCTCCGCGACGGATGACTCAACTCGGTATGACAATGCCCCTTTCCATCTAGAAAGATCGAGTGCTTGCTCGGCCGCCGTTGTGGGGTGAGGAGGTTCGTCGGCAAAGCCACGCTTCCGCGGGGAGAGGGAGCGTGCCCGGGGAGCTTGTTTTCTTTTTTCTTTTTCTTTTATCGTTGACCTCGCGGCGCCTTTCCGGCGTTTAGTCGCGGGAATTTGGCGGCGCGCCCTTTTTGAGCGCTCGTTCTGTGACAGTAGCAAGCACCGACCATTTTACTGCTGATTCGCAAAAATAAACGTTGCGCAAAAAGACTCAATTTATATTGACACAGAATTCAAACTGTAGTCGTGGGGATGTCCACTAAAAATTTGCTGGCATAGTAAAATGATAAGCGCACTTACTAGAGGGTTATTGGATACAACCAGAGTACATTGCGTAATTCAGATTCCCATCAAAATTTGATAAATCTGCTGACGACGCCGTATGAAACAGGAGCAGTGGCGCTGCCTGATCGATAATCGGGTGTGCGCCCCTGTCAAAGATAATGACAGAATGGCGTGCATCACTGTACAGTTTCAGATGCTTAATAAACTTCCTCCGCTGTTCGTGTTTCATTTCACGCCGTTATTACAGCTTGGTAAAGAATACGCGCAGTCGACCAATGGGTGCCGGGAGAAAGAAGGCTCTTTCCCACCATTCATCTGGCCATTTGGTTCGTTGTTGCTATTCTTTTCCGCAGTATCACAAAATTATATATCTTAAACGGTCATGAAAGTAAAGTGATGCTCTAGTATCATGATTTTTACTGCCCCGGTAAACACTAGGCATGTTAATTCTTAGGTATTGTTGGCCCAATACGCTGCCGCTGTTTCACAACGACCATTGTAACTCTTAAATTCTCTAAAATCCTAAACGAACAACGAGTCACCACCGACCGGCACCCTAAGGCGTTTAAACACGCAAACGTGTCGTTAACATTCACTCCATCGAACATGATAAAGTTATACGAAACTGAGGAAGTTATAACATGTGACAGCAAATTCGTAGCTCACAGTAGTGTTCGAATCTCATAAAGCCGCGGCATTGAAACTCCTGTGGAGGAATATGAGGGGGAACTGCACGGCAGTCGCACCAGCTTCAAGTGTATATATTTTACCATGTTGTTCTCGTGATCCGATGATTCACTGTAACTGGCCTTGTTGAGTACTCGTGTGCGCCTATAGAGAGAAGGGCACTAAAACACCGGAGACGGTCGCCAAGCTTCAAGTTTTACAGCGCTACATAAATCCACAGAATACATTCGTTTCTTTGCACTTCCCCGAACCTTCAGTGATTATCATGTCAAGTAGGTACTAATTTTACACTCTGAAGACTATAAAGAATTTACTTGAAAGAAACGACCATTTGTGCGTACAACATGTAGAAAAAAGACATTTAAACTGAACATGTTCTTTAGTCGAAATACTGCGAACCATCTAGTAGTTAATAATGCAGTGCTCAGGCTTCGGTCTGAAGAACACAAACACGTGCATTAAGCTCCTAACAATTTTTCAGGAAAGAAAAGTTGTTCAACGGACGTTTTTCTCTTCTGGCTGGAAAACGACATTCACGTTGCCAACATGAAGACACTAAGTGATGAGATTACTCTATCTTCCAAACAACTCGCTTGGAAGAAAGCAGCCGCCACGTACCATGCTTGCGTGGCTTTCGCCTCATCAAACCGAATTGAGGTAAGCGCGAATTCTATGTTCTCATTAAGAACAACTGTGGTTACCCAGAACCGGCTCGCTCGTTGTAAGCACGAACACCGTCTTCACTCGGCGGCAATTGAAGTCAACCTCGCCACCACGAATTACGTGACTGCAGTCTTGCACGCCCCATCCCGCTACAATTAGGCATATTGTAACGGGCATCTGAAAGGCAAAGAAGAGCAAAGAAGGACGAAGAAGAGGCTGGCAAGACCACAGTGCGCGTACCGCGAACAACGGTCTTCACTTCCTTTCTCTTCTCTGGCTTTCACATGTCTGTTACTATCTAATTATCGCCGGAAATATCGATATTCTTTCCAGCGAGAAAATATGATATCGAACGAGAAATGCTGATATGAAAACAGGGTTTTCTTCCCCTCGCCAATTCACCAACCTTGCAAAATAAGCTAGATCGCTCAAGTAGTAGTCTTCTCAAGTGAGGTAATCTAATGTTCTTTAGCTCGTGTGAAATCTAGTGTTTAAAGGCACAGTACATGGGTGTCAGAGTCTGAAGGGGGTATTATAAATACAGGGTCAGTGTATGAAACCTGCTGGAAGTGGCAATCGTGGTAGCCTATTATGTCTTGTTCAACACCTGTCGGCACTATTGCTGTCGTCATGAATGCGGTGTTCACCTCTTCACAATTCCTTGACAAATGTCAGTGCATAACAACTTCCCAGTGTCCACTTGATGGCGAATAGTGAGTGGGCTGTACACTTACGACGCGAACCTTTTTGTCAAAAAAATGCTTGCTTTCTGTGTTTCATCTGCAATTGATTTGTGTCAATAACTAAGAGAAATTTCTCACTATCTGCTGCGGTATACTGATTGCAAGATATCATCAGTCAACAAAATTTGTAAATTTGTATGTGCATACTAACACTACCTTGATAATGTAAGCCCATACAAATAACTTTACGAGTGATATATTTCAGAAGTTGTCATATGCTGAGTAGAGAGAAAGTGGTGACACTACGTTTACTTTTGTTGATTCATCCGACATACACAGAAAGCTCTCTCTCCCTCTCTCTCCCAATGGCTTACATCAAATACTTCATCACAGTGGCTCTCACAGGTTCGCAAAGCACGAAGTTAGAAGATGCACTAAACTGGTGATAAAAAAATTTAAAACTACTGTTTTGTTTTTGTTTTTTCAGGAAAAATGGCACATTGCTCTGCCCCTAATCTGAATTTCAGATTCCTTTGCCACACAAATTTAGTGCACTGTGGCGGAGCCTAGTTATTTATTACTTTTCTGTGAGATGATTGAAAAGCTTTTTTGGCAGTTTCTTACGACATATGCACACAAGCGTACTTTTTCTAGGCTTGCTTATTGAAGAGCAAGCAAATATAGAAACAGGTACAATGACTCTGCAAAGCACCCAGCAGATTGACAAGCTGTCAATATTGAATTGGATCGGAACTGCAGATGACCATTTTTTGCCAGGTGGAAATGAAAGTCCCCTATAAACTCTGCATGGTGTATTATTTCATGACAACCACCATACCCACCTTTTCTCACACTGGGAGAGGTCGCTGATCTTTTACATTTGCGCACGAGACGCAAACATCAATCACGGTAATCTACTGTTTTTGTATATTAACACGAATTTTCGTGCGTCGCTTTCGTACAGCTCTAAAAGTGTTTTATACTGAATAAAGAAGATTCAAATTCTATCAACGCCCTTTTGATTTTAACCTCTCTGTCGCTGTGCGTAATTTGCGTTGCCCTTAAAAGTGTTTCCCATTACAATGATGCAAGAACAATTCTACGTCGTACAGGAATCATAACAATATTTAACGAGTTCTAAATGCAAGCAGTGAACACTTCAGATTGTGCTGGTGCAGGCAAAAGTTTTCTTGTTAAATCTATCCTTCTATCTTCTTTTCAGTATTTTAAGTAGGCAGTAAACTAACATAGAGCATCATTAGGCTACCATGCTGTAATTTGTACTCCTTCAATTTTTACAAATAATATTACATATCAGCACTAAGGGGCTCTTTCGTCACATCTCAACTTCAAATCAAGCTCCACTTTATTTTATGCCCCCTGTTACTTCTCGTTATTATGCTTTCGCGCTAGTTGATATGTGTTTTTCGCCTTACGTTATTGTAATTAACATTTTCAGCAATATGCACAAATAAATGCTGTATGTGCAATTTTGTGGATGACTTTTCTGGGTGATTTGTGCTCTCATTATCGACTACAAACGAAAAATTCTAACACAGTGCTGTTTTCTATATTTCGCATTGTAATTTGTGTTTGAGTGAAAATCCTCTTAACAAAACGCAATCGGCCTTAGGACGGGGTTCATAATAACGTAGCACAAACAGACCAGAAAAAAGAAAAGAAACTTACACAAGAGGCTGCCTTACTTAGCAATGTTTTGGCCTGTTTGTATTAAAGACGAAATACCTCGTCGACTGGATGTTATCGCTTAACCTCGATTTTTTCAACGAGACAAGATTGGCGACTGTGAACCCGGTTGAGATGATGGTGCGCGGCTCTCTGGATCTTGGAGTGCAGGCCGTGGTAGCTATTACTTTCGGTGAGCTGGAATTCGTCAATTCCAAAAGAAAAATTCAGGTGAGAAAACAACTATCTGTTTAACTCATTGCCTGATGATAAGGTACTACCAGTAAGTGTGCTATTCTAAATAACTATATGGTTGTGGCACATTTTTTCTTCACAGTTCTTTAGACCTAATTTTCTAACAAGAAAACGTCGTAGAAGGTGGTCCCTATAGCAACGACGCATTATTAGTGGCTACAGAATCACTTATTCGTTGAAAAATACACGCACGCAACGACTACTTGATGATCAATTGCCCACATTTAACTTAATTTGTGTGACAAGTAGGGTTCTCGTTACAAGTAAAGCAGCAAATTAATCAAGCTTGAGCTATAAGGAATCAGCCGGTGCCGCAAAACTACCCTCTGCATTAGCTATTGTGAGAAGTGATGCCCTAATTCATTATTGACTGAAAAAGTGTCAAATGTCTTAAACTTTTGTTCATTGCGTAGTTCACTTATTTACCTGTTTATTTTTTATGCCTAGGGCTTTCTTGACATAAGCTGTTGAATCAACAGCAGTACAGTTGAACCCATTTGTAACGCCACTCAAGCGCCATGAAAATTTCAATGTTTTCACCAAGTATTGTCATAAACGTGTCCAAGAAAAAGAAGCTATTTAGGGGCAAGGCAGGCTGCTATGACAAAACTATAATAAAGGATAGGATATGCTAGCAGACAGTAGTTACAAGAATGACAGAGCTGCGAATTTTTCGAAAATGTTTGAAACAGTTCCATTTTGCTTGCACGCTTCGCGAACGCCTGTAGTTGAAGTGTGATTACAACGAGGCTCACGTGCGTGTAATACATGATCCTCGGAAAGTCTATCTCGGTCGTGAATAGTTCATTGTCGTGAGGAAGAAGATGTGCCACCAGGTGTCAACACGGGTGCATCAACATCTAAGGGTGCTGTAGAAGCATTTCACTTTCGTGCCTCATACCTGTTCCTATATCACAGGGATCGACAACGTTCAAGTGCAAAACTTTTTTTTAGCGAACTTCGGCTACTTTCAGCGTAAATGTCTATCTAGCCGCCTGCAGCTTTTGCTCTCCTGGCCGTTTCAATTACGGTATTGATACCAAAATTGGCATGGTGTAGCATAACTGTATGGCGAGCATACGTGACTAGTCATAACCTAAAAATAATGATATGTTTGCCATGAATGTCATGATTTACATTCATTGGCCTCACTTCGCTTGCGGTGGTTTTGTTCACAAGACATATTGCAAAACTGGTATGGTATGACATGACTGCATGGCGAACATATGGGACAGACTCTAACGTGTAATCACTACATTCATGTCATGTAAGCCATGACTACACGTCACGCTCATGGTGCGTTCGTAAGCCTTTTGCTAGATTCACACATACAGATTTTTTTGTTACGGGACGTGAATGGATAACGAAAGTATATGGAAATCTTTATATAAGTGTCATGTAAGAACGTGACTACATGCCACCTTCATTGCGTGCTCGGAGCCGTTTGGCCGTTCTCACTGCCAATTTTTTATTGTTGCTTTGGTGTGGCCAGTTGTGGTTGTGGGCGAGTTTTGGAAACACGCGATTCACAGGTCAGTCGCCGCGAGCTACGCCTGATTAAAGTTTCAACTAAATGAATGTTCTCCTTGAGGTTTGCTTGTTACCCGCTGTTAGATACTGTTGCCACATTGCTTCTCCAAGTCGAATATTCAGGACAGTTACCAATGTTTACGTTTGCGTTTTTCTTAACAGATTGAGTACAGTAGCGAACAAAAAACGTGGTTCGCCAAGAGCCGAAGGATACAGGACTACGAATCAATTTTATCCAACTACGGAGTGACGCCGCGTTTTGTCAACCAGCTTGCTTTGAAGATAAGCGGATACGACATGCACCGTGAGTTGTATTCAAGTTTATTGTTGTTTCTCCAAGCGCAACCCTTGAATGCTTATATTTCAAAGTGCATTGAGGTCTAGAAATGAACAAAAACGTCTACGTTTTTGTTCATTTCTAGACCCTAATCCACTTTGAAATATAAGCATTACGATTCTGCCTAATGCACTACGATTCTGCCAATTACGATTCTGTCTAATGCGTAATCATGGAGCAGCTGCTTTGGTGTTTGTGTTCTACGATTACTTGAGGATAACAGTTCGAAATAATGTGTATACAAGCAAGCTTCCATACCATGCCGTGAGTAGCGCGACTGACATGGCTTCGCGCAGCACATCTAAAATCAATCGCCGCATGCAGAGCGTAGCACGTTTGCCTGGCTAACAGAAAGACTGCCAAATGCAGTGAGTGGGTGCGTTCGACAACAACGAACTTGAGATGGTGCGCCGTATTGTGGCGCTGCACGCGGGGGACGCGGAACCTGTCTTCTTGCCAGTACGTTCCCTCCTCGTGCTACTCACTATTGCCGTATTTCTTTCTCCGCAGTACTCGACGTGCGCTCACATTTAACGCGAGAGCGTTAGAAAGCTCGTCTCGCAGAAATTCCACCGTCGGCGTCGGCCCCGTTGGTTGTGAGCAAGAAGTCGTCCGTGTGCGAAAAAGCTCGTTGCATAGATTGCCGCGGCAGACCGCTACTTGTCCAGGCGTGCTCGCGCGATTACACGGAAAAGGCCGCGCATTAGAAGAAAAAAATATAAAGAAGGGCTCAAGGTCATGCGGCGCGGGTGACGTAGTTTTCTTGCCGCTGCTACTCTTCCCTACATAGCTTCCAGCGCTTTCATTGGGACCAGAGAAAGGTTAATGCAATTGCAGCATGCGACAAACCTTTGCAACTTCACTCGCACTGGACGATTTTCTTTTTATTTTCGCGTCGTTCAGTTCGTGAGGCAAAAAGCTCTTCCAGTGAGTTCATTTCAAGGTTACTTAAAAAACTGTTCTAGTGCCCCTTTAACGCATTTTGTTCGATAGGTCTCACGATGAAAACGAGCTCATTCGGTGATAATAGCGCACGCTGGTCCAATCTACTGTGTGGGTGTTTTTGTGCGTGCGTGTGTATTAAACACACGCGCGCACACAAATGAGCCTGTTTCTCCCAAATACGCCTATTTCTTTGTCTCTCTTGGTACTCCTATAGTTCTCTTTTTCTCCCTTCTTTCTATCTCTCTCCTATACTGGTTTCCTATTGCATTCAATCTAATTTTTTCTGAGATTTTTGTTTCGGTCTGCTGAATTTTTCCAGTACTTCTTTGCTTCACTTTCATTTTTTGAAGGTGTGTGTGTTCTTTAATTTTCTCTCTTTCTGTCTTTCTTTCCTTTCAACATCTCTGCCTGTCTATTTCTCCGTCAATTTTTTTCCCTATATGCTTATTCTTACCTTTATTCCTCTCCGTCCAGTTTACTCTCAGATCCCATTTTGACCACTTTGCCATACCATGATATACAAAGATATGTTATGCTCTGATAGGATACTTGGAAAATTGCGTGGTAGCACCACTCCCATCTAGATCTTGGGTGCGTCGGTGTGAGTCCCACCTGGCCAGAAATTTCCGTTCGTCGAAGATTTTTATTTTGCTGTTTATTTTTAGTTGTATTTGTTCTCTCACTTATCGGATTTTTTCTACGCTGGAGATATTAGTACATGTGCTTTAGAAGCAAAGAAGACGGTGAAGAAAGAGCGCGCCGAGAAAGTTTCTGTTCGCGCTACGCGGCCACTACAAAAGCCTAAATAGCTCTGCCGTTAGCAATCTCGTCCTCTGACACAACAGCGTGGTATCTGTGCGGTATTCTTGAGCTCTTTTTAAACCCTTTCATACGGGCGTCCTCACTGCAACTTTCGTAAAAAGTATAGTTGTGGTATAACTCTGGTGGGAAAGTACTAGTATTGAATTTTTAAATTCTTTATAGTTGCCTTACTTACTCCTTCCTTCTCCCTGTAGTGAAGGACATCACAATAGCCGCACTTGGCAAAGAAAGTGTGGGGACGAACATTCCCATTCACAAGCTCGGTCTTTATACGAAACCATTTGTTACTGAGGGTAAGTGAAAAGTTCTACTATAGTTTCACAATAGTTAGCAAGTACTTGTGATATTGTTTGTAATGTGTGTCTTTCAGCATCCAGTCTACTTTCGGGAGAAAAATTTAGGATAGCAGGAAAATGACGATCACGTACCTTACAATAAATGTAATTCTACTTAACTGCTGAGCGTGACTAGCATTTACGATGCCAACAAGCAAACGTTCATATTTTCTACGTATTTGAGACAATACCTGCCTGTCGCCCAATTTCATTGTTTAATCACTACTAGCTGTTCGAAAAAAACGAACATTGCGACCACGCTAATAAAAGAGCATTTGAAAATATCAGAGCCTCCACCAGTCTCAGGCACTATCGCAAATTGATGCAGTCGTTCCTGGTCTTCAGCACGCCTGTCAGAGACCCTCAGAATTTTCTTGGCTTTACGGAAATCTATGGGACGTTTTTTTTTCTTTTTGGCACCTAAAATAAATAGAGCCGAGTATAGTCGGTATTCAGGAGTTAAGTTTTGATGTCCCTCTTGCAGACCAACATATTTTATTGCTTTCGCCATTGCCGTACTTTTTTGCAGGAGCGCAATAGTAGTTTTGCTGACGACGGAAGCAACTTCAACAGTTGACAGCACGTTTTTCGACTCAGCCGAACTGCGACACGCTTTGATTGCCGCTAGACCGAACTGGTACTTCAGCGCCGGCGTCACCGTAGCGCTGGATCCCGCTCAGGCTTGCGCTCGCGCACCACACGTGTCTCTAATAGGGAGTTTTAGAATAGCGCACCACGAGCCCTTGCGGTGCGGTCGCTGCCACTGCGCATGCGTCGTAACGTGAGTCGGCGTTCGCGTTCGCGGACCGCACGTAGAAAATCCTAAATTGCGTGCGGTGATGGCGGCCCGCATGTGGCCCGCATGTGGCCCGCAAGCGCTGGTTTCTAGGCTACGGTGTCGCTGCAATCGTTCGTTGCGGTTCGCAGCAGGGCAAACGCTATCCTAAAGTTTTATGGCACCCGCTTCGCCCGCAGCGCTTGCAAACGGTATTCTGAAACTCCCTAATTTTTCAGTCATGCCTGGCACTCGCAGCGCACACGCGGTGCGAAAGTGCCAGTCAGAGAAAGATTTTATGGAGATACAGCGACGCTGGCACATATTTGCCTATAGCGACAGTGAAGATATGTTGCAGTCCGAATAAGTCGAAAGCCACACTTCCTGCTGTTTACAATTTTTGGCGTCATGACAGAACGCCTTTACACATCTACTTAGAGTGCGAAGTGTGCTTGCACGTGCGGGCCTCAATATCTTCTATATTGCCATGCTACCTACGAAACAGTACGGCAAGGATTTGGCACTGCATACTACAGGTATACTGCGCGGAAATTGCTGCTCTAAAGTGAAATAGCTGTCGTCACAGCCTCAATACACGCTGTAAATGAACTCAGTCATGCACTTTTACTAGGCTCATAACTTTTCATGTTGATTGCAGTCATACACTGGCGGAAGAGGTCGTCCTCTTCCTATGCCGATGCAAATCTGTGCAATCTGAAACACCGCAGCAGCACGATTCTCGCGTCGTGTTGTAATCTTTGCAGACAGTGCTGAGTAATGTATTCCTCTTGCGATGAATGATTTTTTTCGCGTTCATGGACAACTTAGTGGTGCGCTGACGACTCCTTGTGTGCTGGAGTGGCGTGAACAGGCACTTTCTCGTGTTTTTGTGTCCCAGAGATGCCGCTTGCAATGCTACTTTGACACAAGAGATAGAGGTTTTGGCAGTTCAGAGCAAATGAAGTCTTGTTTTAAGAGTACGCTTTCAGCAGCATAGGCGCCAGAGGGCTATAGATAGTTATGCTCTTGCCTGTAGAGGTATGAACGGAAATTAATTTGGATGCATGTGATAGCAGCCATAGAAGCCAAAGAGTAATTAGTTAGATGAAGATAACATGAAAGAAATTAATATAGTGTGATTTTAATGGTACTGTAATGCTTGTTCTGTGTTTGCAGCTGAGTGGGGGACATTTATCACCAGATATACCAATGGTACATATAAAAGTACGGACATAATTTCGCATATACCGCAAAGTACTACTATCCTTTTAAATCTATTCAAGAGTGAATCTGTGGGCAAAGACGGGCTGCGATACCTAGTCGCTTGGAGCTTCTACAGAAAGCTGATCAAGTACACAGTGCCACGATTGCTTCGCAATTACGTTTCGGCCAACACGGCTTGCTACGGTGAGATAAAGGAATTTATGAACCTGGCGGTCATGAGCTCCTACTTCACGTCCGGTAAGTCTACTTTTCTTTTATTGTAAGGTTGTCTTAAGGTAACGCTCTGAAAACAAAATTTTGCGAAATTGACATTTCTGTAAATATTTGCTAGCTGGTTTACAAACCAGTATCAACTAAAGGTTTCCGTATTTACAGCTTTCGATTTTTCCTGTGTAAATATAGGTTTTTTTATTCAGATCTTTTAGAAAGCCTAGCGTATCCCATATTAACGTCATCAGTGCCGCCTATGCTGGGTAGAAGCTCTATTGACACAAACGGAGCAGATTGTTCGCAAGGCCCTTGTAATGCGGAAAGGCGAGGTGTGTGGCCGGTCAAGGAAGCGCAAAATGGTCTAATAAATAACGCCACGTATTTTCGTTTGTGACCGCTTTGGTAGTGACACAGTCATATCTAAGGATGTTTATCTTTGTAAAAATTATTTATTGTATGACTAGGCTAACAAGAATGCTGACTATTTTAAGATTATTGTATTTTTGGCCATGAATTGGCAAAGATTTTCGCATTCCTACAGCATCAAAGCGTTACAATATACAAAGCATAGATGTGTATAAAGATTTTGGTGAACGCAGCCGCATCAGTACTGAAAATCGCCTAGATCATTATTATGGTGTGCCGTGAAACACCATCTTTTTAAATTAAGTATAGTATACGTTCTAACTGTCTCAGATAAATACATCGCAATTTTGACGAAGAGAGGACACACAAAACGCAAGCGAGCGCTCACACTTGTAAGCTGCATATCTCCGAGTATGTACCGACTCGCCCAAAATGTCATAATCAACATCGCATAATCATGAATGCCTTTCTCATGTGTTGGCACTCAACTCGGTCCTGTGCTTGCTTCTGCGAGATTATACACTGCATATTCTTATTATCATCTGCATAGGTCCACGTCTTACTAGTATTGAATGTGTCTTGCTTTGTGTACATGACAATACGATTGCAGCAACTTGCTTCTTTGGTATGCCTATTTATCGAACAGTGGTTCCACCACGCTTGATATACCAGACAAAGCGCATGGCGTATCGAATCCGCAGCGCCTTCGAGAAAGCCCTGAATTCCTCAAACTGGATTGGCCGCGATATTCGTGATGAACTTATCAACAAGTTGATCGACGTGACCTTCTACGTGGGAAGTCAAGGACGGCGATCAGATCCAGCATTCGTCGAAGAGGTTTACCGTGAGTTTTCATCAATATAATGAAAGGCATAGCAATCAGTTCAACAAGATAGCTTTTTTTTCAATGAATGAACCAAACTTGCTGACACGTGGTTCCAACAGAGATAACTGATTAGCCGCGTTCAAAAGCCAGCGTCACATTTTTTTAGCGGGGAAATTTTTTAGGCTGTAGGTCGCTCCCTCCTCCGTATTTATGTGGCATGTTATATGTAGTATTTATGTAGTGGCCTCTAGTTCCTGAATTTTTCAGCAGACGCGTTCTATGTATAGACCTTGGAATTAATATCACTAAATGGCGTTAGTGGTTTTAGGGACGAAGCTCCTTAGAGACAGACAGACAGACAGACAGACAGACAGGACCATCTTGGGATGCCCTCTTGAAGGCATTCTAAGATGGATCTACCATCTGGATCCCAAGATCAAACGCTCTTTGAAACCACTTTTCATACCTAATGCATTTAGATGAGTGGCACAAATTGAGGAGGCTGGTTGGCGCGGGTATAGTGTCTAGAATATACTTAGTGTGAGGGTCAGGGGTTTTCACAATGTGTGCGTCTTGTAATGCGCTGCCCGCTGGAAAAATTCCTTCTCCGTCTGCTCGTGTGAATCTAGCTTTACTGATGAATTTCTCTAGAGCTTCGCCCCAGTCATCATCAGTAACTTCGTGGATATGATGTGACATTTTTCACGCGATGATTGAGATATGAACGACACACCTCGTGTGTTGAGCGTGAGATTGCCGAATGCAGATGTGAGGCGTAACAGCATGGCTGCTTTTTCTTGTCAGTAACGACGACACACGTACACCGAACGTTATCCCTTTATTGTGTGTATTACTTTAATAATTTAATACTGTATAACTTCCAGTTATTTTTTAAAGATTATAATGCATTTATCGCCTAAGAATTGTAAAACACATTCGCTCTAATCCTCCAGACATCGTTGAGCAGGACTTCCGCAACGTTTGATTAATACTCCGGTTTTGATGATTGTAGTTGTTTCCCCCAGAAATACAGTTGCAACAATCGTTTCCCATGCCTAAAATGCTAAATTTCGTGCATTATCTTAAAAACTCTAGTCCACATCTTTAAGGCCACATGTGACGTTCTGTCTCTTCAAGCAAAGAAACTTTAACCTTCAAGTAGAAAAATTTGAACTACACTCTGGATCTCTTTGCTGTAGTTCAATTGGCGTCATAGAAAAAAAACTATCAGACTAACATTATATCTGAGTAATAACAGTGCCTCACGGTCATAGAAGAAAACATTCGGTAGCGAAGGCATTCTGTTCCCGAATGACATTTTTTTCGGCGACGCTGCTACACGTCCAAAGTGACTGACATTTAACATGATGATGTCGATCGCAGAATTTTCCTCGTGAACATCCGGTGAGTAGCAATAAAAAAATAAACAAGCGTTCACAAGCTTCGTACACATCCGATAATAATTAAATGTATAAATAAGCATACTACGCTGCCGTTCGATTTCGTTCGTTACTTTGTTTCAAGACATTGCAACCGATCGTGTAGCAACTCAAGCCAAAGCTAGTCAGATCCGCCGGGTAAAAAAAAATGGCGCCTGGCTCACCTCTTATACAGCGCCTACCAGTCGAAGACAAGTTTTTAAGCAGTTTTTTAAGTGATTAGTGTAAATAAAATACGCAAAAGGTTTCCTACCAGTCGAATCAATGTCGTTTTATACAATTACTTCATCAGCTGTGCCGTCGAGAGTACTCATTTGTCAGTCGAATGAGTTCTGGCGATGGCATTAGGTGACGAATGACATTTGGGCGAATGCCATTTCGTTCATCCGTGTGGCACCACGCGAATGACCTTCAATCTGAAGGCATTAGGAGGTAAATGCCATTTTCTCTGCCCGTGTGGCGCGGGTATAACAAGAATAGATTCCTTGAGTTAAGCCTAATTTGACGGCTGCCTTAAGTAGCTGGCGAATAGCAGTGCATTTTTGATAAATTGCCCTTAAAAGCCCGTCACGTCTCGAGCGGCGATCATTCATTGATGAAAAGCCAGTCAAAGGTATTTGTATGCTTAGTGTGTTCATTGTGAGTGACCAAGATTATCGTAAGAACGTATTGTTGATCGCCTATCGCAGGGCCTTATCCAGACTCACCACAGGAACCTTTTTTCCCCACGTGGATGAAGGTCCTGTCTTTATCTTCTCACTATACTTGGACTGACCAAAATGCTTTGCTGTACAACGAGGCTGCACCCAACGGTTTCTACATAATACCCTACAACGATATTGTCGTATCCCCAGGCATAATGCAGAGTCCATTCTTGTATTTGTACGGGCCAATCGCCCTCAATTACGGTGGGCTTGGAATGGTGAGTACCGATTTTTAAAGCAAAAATTTCACTGTCCCACTCGATTTAGTTTCGATGCGTACCTCATCCTGGCAATAACACGAAGAATGGGCCCTCCGTCGCGAGCGACGTGATGACGATGATGATCAAAATTTTAATACGCGAAATTTAGTTCTGGCGTGGCAGTTGTGCTGAAGTCGAGTGTTAGGGGTAGTAGCGTTTATTTGTTGTAGTGCGGGAGATGTACCACCGAATAAGGTCCTGTGAAAAAGGACGAGAGAAAACCCACGTTGTCACTGCAAATATTATAAAAGCTATCCACGTTGTGACTGCTATTATTATAATTAGCTACGCAGTCATTTCTGAGACTGCATGAATTATCGGTAAGGCGCTTAAAAATAGTTTTAGTTGCTCGGCCTGTTTTGTTTTTTGAGCAATAATGGCCGAGATTTCGGAGCCTTAAATTCGGGTATACAGCGTTTTTTGATAAACCAGGCGTTGAAACTAATTCTGTACTTTCAATCACCACCACTAACAATGCTGTTAAAATACAAATAAGTGATATCTTCATCTATATCTTTATTTACACCACTACGTTTCCAGAAGCAATATTAAGAGATTACGTGGCACGTATGTCAATACAAGCAGCCATAGCGACAGATGTGTCACAAAGCGAAGCAAAATGTGTAATTGGCATTTGTCTTCTATCCTAGACTTGTCTTCTTCCCTTAACCTTTGAGATTTCGTGCCACTTTTGGAGCACAAGTTTTCGCGAAAATTCTTGCTGTTCGTAAAATAACGGCCGCAGAACGTTCGGCAGTAATTTTGACATATTCGCTATCAGTATGTGCCTCTCTTACTGCAAACGAGAGCTTGCAAGCTCAGAGTGCTTTCAGAGCAATAGTTTTACCGCAGTCCCCCGAATCTCCAAGAGATCAAATTGGTCTTGATTCGAGGACATAAGGACCTATTTATGAATGAAGTGCCAGATGCACTGGTAAACTCATCTTTAAAGGACCTGTTATTGAGGTATAACCGGCATCCGAATTCCTAACAGGCACTACATTAAGGAAGAAACTACTGTTAGAGAAATTTACTTCACCTCCACTAACGGCCACATCAAAATTTAAGCACTTCGTGTATCATTGCCAAAGTAAAATATGTCCAACTAAAGGATTGGAAGTCGTAATCACTAGTTTGTGTTGTCGAGTTCCGCAGCTAAACTTATATTTACACAGAGCTGGTCTGGCAGCCTCCCCTCAGTGTTCTTTCTGCGGAATAAATGAGTCAACCAAACATTACCTCAATTCGTGTAACAGATACTGTGTAATAGATTTGTGCAAAAACACTTTAGGTGCCATTTGCCGATAGCGAAGATACTGTCGAGCAAGTTGAGTGCGCTTAATCGTAGGCGTTCATTTTTCGGTCCCCTCCACAAACTCCAAGATGGTGGAGAGCGAACGTCTTCATCAGTTTCTCCGTCTACATCTCTGAATGTCATTTCTCAGCGTTTGAGAAGAAAATGCAAGGACTGCATGAACGCGAGCCTGTATTGGTCGTTAAGGAGTTCGGTGTTTCTCGCGTTGACTACGATCACGGCACCGGAGAGTATAGGAAAACAACGGCTGTTTTTTTTAGAAGCAATGCTGGTATTTATTTGAATGCCGTTCAAACGCTGATTATAATAGCACCATTCTACAAATTATTTTTCTCGTTTCCTCTTCTACGTTTTCCTAATCACAGATAATAGCACACGAAATCATGCACGCATTCGACGCCGACGGAATACAAGTGAATAAACACAACAAAACAATTCTCACGAGCGAGTTCGTGAAGGAGTACACTAAAAGGGCGCTCTGCTTGAGGCACTCGCATAAATCTGTTGTGAGTATGATTTATTTTAACGTCTCTTTAGAATGTGTCTATTTGGTCATGAAACGTTGGTATGAAAATTTATGATTTTTGTGTCTGAAGAAGATGTCTCTGCAACATTTTAGGGTACAAAATGCTCGATATTTGTAGTTGTGAGTAAGGTACGCTTCATGCGGTCAAACTATCTCTGGGAAATTTCACGGCGCACTTACAATTTTGATATTATTTGCTTGTATTTTGTAGCACTGCAGCGTCACAGAGAGAATAAAACCAATGTACCACAACAACGTTGACAACATTTAAATAGCTGTCAAAATGCTTTCTAAGTTGGTGTGGCGGACAGCGCCTGCACTGCGTTAAATAAGAATCAGTAAAATAAGCACTCTCGTACATCGCATTAGATCTGCATATCTGGTACATGCAGCTATTTCCAGTCTGCTGTTTTCAGTTCAACGTGGTTAACGTTGTAGCGATTTTGCCTGCTGTCGTGGCATGATTACTTCAAAAGACAAACTCCTATTACGTTGTTTTGCCTGCTGGAGATATGTAAAAAAAGTAGGAAATGAATATTCTGAACGTGCGTTAAAAAAGTTTGATATTCGCGTGCTCGGAACTACGATAAACTGACTAGAAACTTTGTGGCGATATTACCAGACCTGCTTGAAAGTGACCATTCACAACAGCGTCTTACGTGCTGTATTTCAGTGCGGTTGTGCTGGATGTCTATATGCCAATAAACGTGTTTGTGCTCTCAAATGTGCTTGTCAATAAATAGTAATATATTCGATGTTAATTGTCGAAATGCTAAATCAACAACGACCTATCGGCTGATGTTTCGCGCTTGGCAATATAACAACGACCTGGAAGTTTGGAATCCGCTAATTTGCCAGCTAAATTATAAAAATTGCCTATTTATTAAGTAAAGAAACCGAAGCACCATGTCGACAGACAAGGTAGTTTCATTGTAGAAGAAACATCTATGATATCAAATTTATTGAGCAAATCTGGTTGTCGGTTTCGAAACCGCTTCAAAACAACGCGAGATCAGCGAATGTTGTTTATCTGAAGCTAACTTTTGTTACTTATCTTTTGCGGGAAGAAATATATATCGGCACAAAACCCACCCCTGCCTGTAGGTCACTCTTGACTTCGATTAAAAAACAAAGAAACGCATTTAACCTCTTCATACAGCCAGCAGCTCCACTTATAAGGATAATAATGGTATTTTGTTTGTGCCCGTAATGTGCGACACAACATGCTGTCTACCAAAACAGTATGCACTTTAGGTAAGTGTTAGAAGGCTTGGGACATCAAAAGTTCTTTCAACTATCAGGGGTGTTCATCAGATGACCGTACAACAGCGCATGTGGAACGATCCACGTCAAACAAAGGGTAGAGTACTGAAGGGAAATAAAAGTGATGTTCTATATATCTGACGAGATAAGCGAACGACACTGCTATTTTACTTTGATCAGCATGAGTTGTAGCCTAAATGCTTTCCGTTTACTTCCAGCTGTCCTTGAGCGGCCAGCACGAAACCTTGAACGACACGGTGGACTCGGAGAATCTGGCTGATCTTGTGGGGACCATGGTTGCGTATGCTGCCTACTCGTCGTCGCCCCAAAAGTACAAGGACGTAAAATTAGTCAACCTCGACATATCAACAGAACGCTTGTTCTTCATCAACCATTGTGTGAAATGGTGCGCTGAGCGTACAACGTTAGAAAAACGGTACGCGCCACTCCGCTCGAGGTGCATAGTGCCTTTGATGAACATGCCGGAGTTTTCCGGTGCCTTTGGCTGCGCGCCAGGATCTCCGATGAATCCACGCGAGAAGTGCGCCTTTTGGTAACAAATGATGGACTTCTCTTTCGCTCTATAATTTTGTTTCAAACGCACTTTCTTTACATTTTGACGGGAATAAAGATAACAGTTTTTTTGAAGATGGAACTAAATAGGTCTACAATAGTGACAATAAATTGTTTAGATTTCAGGGCCTCTACAAATAGGTGCTCTTGATAATGAGTCTTTAAAAACGTTGCTACCAATACTAACAAATCACCGATCGTCACTGAACTGTCTTACATTGTCATAATCGTGCCTGAATAGATGGCCTGGCAATCAGCGGAGTCAGAAAATTCGGTACTGTGAACACCTCCGTTAGCGTGCATATTCCCATCCGTAGAATGTTAAAGATGAATTGAAGTTAAGTTTTGGTTCTGTCTGAGCGCTTCCTTACTGCTAACGTCATTTAAAGGATAAAAGAAACATCACTTTTTCATTTCGTCTTCTCACTTTTTTTTGGCTGCTGTGGGTTTTAACCTTCTCGCCTCCTGGATACCCAATTGGGTACCGTTGTTTTAAAGGCTGCAGATTATCACAATTCAGTATCTGTGTGTCCAAATTTGTCTTGACGATATAATGAGGAGCTGCTTTCAGAAAGCCCTGAGAAATGGTGCGGTGCGTTTAGTCATATTCGCAAAACGAGTGAATGAAAATGACTGAGTACTGCACGAGCGCTCGTATCCGTACTGCACGAACGCTCGGCTGCGTCCTCGTGATAAGTGACAGCTCTTTTAAATGCAAAGCATTTCTTAGTTAACTTCGGTGACTTTGAGCGTATCCGTCCATCCGTCCGTCCATCCGTCCATCCATCCATCCATCCATCCATCTAACTATCTATCTATCTATCCATCCATCCATCCATCCATCCATCCATCCATCCATCCATCCATCCATCCATCCATCCATCCATCCATCCATCCATCCACCCATCCATCCATCCATCCACCCATCCATCTAACTATCCATCCATCCAACCATCCAACCATCCAACCATCCGTCCATCCGTCCATCCATCCATCCATCCATCCATCCATCCATCCATCCATCCATCCATCCATCCATCCATCCATCCATCCATCCATCCATCTATCTATCTATCTATCTATCTATCTATCTATCTATCTATCTATCTATCTATCTATCTATCTATCTATCTATCTATCTATCTATCTATCTATCTATCTATCTATCTATCTATCTATCTATCTATCTATCTATCTATCTATCTATCTATCTATCTATCTATCTATCTATCTATCTATCTATCTATCTATCTATCTATCTACCTATCTATCTATCTATCTATCTATCTATCTATCTATCTATCTATCTATCTATCTATCTATCTATCTATCTATCTATCTATCTATCTATCTATCTATCTATCTATCTATCTATCTAGCTGCCTATGATTTTAAGCTCTCCTAGCCGTTTCGATAATGGTATCGATACCACACTTTGTATGGCACAACATAACTGTATGAAGAACATACTGGACTAGTTTTAACAAGAAAATGATAACATGTCATGACTGTCATGATTTACATTTCATGGTCCAGCAGCTCTTGCGCTGGTTTCGTTCACATGGCATGTTGCAAAACTGGTATAGCATGATTGCATGGCGAACACAAGCGACAGACCCTAACTGAAAATCATGACATGTGTTATATAACTACATGACTACATGCCGCAATCATGATGCGGTCGCGGCCGTTTCGCTAGTGCCACATATACCAAATTTGGTATTACAGTACGTAAAAGGATGAAGAAGTTATGTTACTGGTGCAAACATGATAATCATAAGATGCGTGTCACGTAACAACACGGCTACATGCCACGCTGATGATGCGCAGGCGGCCGTTTCGCTAGCTTCACTTATACCAATTTTGGTATTACGGGACGTGAATGGATGACGAAGGTATGATACTGGTGCAAGCATGATAAACATGAGATGCGTGTCATGTAACAACATGACTACATGCTACGCTGTTAATGCGCTCACGGCCGTTTGGCTAGCTTCACATGTACCAAACTTGGTAATACATGACGCCAATGAATGACGAAGGTTTGTGCCTGGTGAAAATATGATAATCATGAAATGCTTGTCATGTGAGAACATGACTACATGCAACATTGAAGACACCATTACTTTTCGACGTGACGTGGTGCGTGTGCTCGCTGGCATTCATTTCGTTGCGTCACGCCGGTGTTGCCACGCCAGGCAGCGGTCCTGCCATATACTTGCAGGCGCGTGCCGCACTGCGTTGCTTTGACGCATGCGCGTTTTAGCACGCCCGGCATCCCTCCGTCACGAAAAGAGGGAGACGCAGTGTTGTCTGGATAACGCAACGGCACGAAATGCAGCATGTCGCATTTTGCGCCGGTTGCCGTCGAGCCGCGCCGACGGATGCTGGTTGCGCCTTGTGCCAGATTATAGAGTGCTCGCGTTTTGCTAACGTAGCGTCGCTGTGCTCAGCATGCGCGCGCATCAACGCTACATTGAAGTATTTTGGGCCCTTCATAATGCGCTTGCGGCCATTTTGCTAGTTACACATATACCAAATTTGGTGTTACGTGACGTCAAATGATGACGAAATATATGACTAGTGAAAGCTTGATAATCCTGACACGCGTGTCGTGTCCAAACATGACAACATACCACGCTTATAGCGTACTCGCGGACGTTTCGCTAGCTCCACATATACTAAATTTGGTATCACGTGACGTGAATAGATGACGAAGGTAAACGCCGCATCCAAACATGATAATCATGGCACTGAAGTCAAGTATGGTATCATTTACATCCATCTTGTAACGTTGTGTTGATTTTAAAATAATATCAACAGTTCTCATTCGTGCTTCCTATATCAAGGATTCCCACTGTACGTGGAATCTGCAATTTTTTTTTCGTAGTTGTACCATGAACAACAACGCTTAGTACATCTATATAACTGTGAATGCCCTGTAAATCACAATGAAGGTAGTTTTGGTCTGATATGTTTCTTGAACTCAATCTTAGAGACTTCAAAAAAATCAGGAGTGCGCAAATAGGTAGCATCACATTTTCCGACAATCATTAAATTTTTGGAAATAATGACTTTTTTGCGTGTCTTTTCAAGAACAAGGAATGAAGTAATATTGCTTTGCAATTTTTTTAATGGTGCATACTTGAGACTGAGAAGGTTCAATCTTTGGTTCAAGATTTAGTATTGAGAATGGCGTGGCTGTCATGTAGTTTTAGAGTTATTTAGTTAACTTGGGTTTAATGGCACAAGTGGAACTTAATCTAAGCCGCATCAAACACAAGGTGTTTCGTGACAGGCATTGCTTTGCATGCAATTCCAAATAATATGCAAAACCCACTGTCTTTCAAGAAATTGATAACATTTGACAAAGAAACAAGTGGATCCTCCTCTTGAAATAGACTCGGGTGCAAACGTTTGGGATGTTTATATAGTGCTCTGAAGTACTTCTTTCTTTCTGTTTCGATGTACAGACACATAATGGGAATATGTATGACTGTTGATGGCTGTAGATATGTCTGACATTGCGGCATGTCTTTGTTTCTAAGCAAAACGTTGTGTGTGAAGTGCGTGTTACCCATTCTAAGTGTACATAGAATGACTTCAAGGTAACGTTGTTGATGACGGCACGTTTTTCATTTGGCTACTTTGGGCTTCATCAGGTGCAGATTATTGTTTGTGCAGGAGTCCCACAGTCTTTGCCATTTCGATGAAAACGCTAGACAAATAATACGATGGATGTCTTTGAAGAGAATACTGATTTCTTTAAAGACCTTTTGCGCTGCTAGAGAGACGCATTCGTCTGCCTTCTCGCTGCCTGGTATCCCTCCATCACTTAGCACCCAGCAGAAACGAACAATCACGCTGTCACTGTTTGATGCAATCATATTTAGAATACTGAAGAAGTGGTTTGAAGTAGTGGTTCACAGTCATATTTTATATACGGCGCTTTCAGTTAACTTAATGAATCAGTGTATATGACTACTTTTTTGCGTTTGCCCGTGATGATTTCTCACACTGCTTCCCATAAGGCATATACTTCGGCCCTGAAAACGAATTTGAGTTGAGGCACTCTAATACTGACAGCGCTTTCCTCCATCACAATATCGACGCCCATGTGGGTTTCAGCTTTTGAGCCATTCATATAAACTTGCATATAGCCTTTGTATTTATCTTGAGGTATGTGGAACTCTTGAATTATGTGATCTGGCGGGGTGTGTTTTTCTTTAAGTGGGTTAGCGAGAAATCACAAATATGAATCAGGTCAGACCGCGGAGGCAGTCTTGGTGGTTTTGTGGCGATATTATAACGTAATTAAAAATATCGTATGCACGGCAGTGTTCTTCAAAACGTAAAATCAGCGGTTTACTAGAATGTGGCTTGTTAGAGTAGCAAAAGTGTGAATAAAGTTTTGTTGCGAGGTCATGACAAATATGTTGAGGCAGTGTTCTGATTCTTAAAACATACGAGAGCGTTAAAAGTACCGGACGCTGGTACAGTGGAGGTTCATCACAGTCTACGTATAAACTCTGAAGTGGAGAAGTTCTATAGGCGCCATTGGATAAACGCAGACCGAGATTGTGTACCGGGTCAAGACGCCGGATGTAAGACTCTTGCCGAGCCGTAAACAACACACCCGTAGTCACAAACACTGCGTAGAACAGAGCGATAGTCTTGAGTAGGCATAGTCGGTCAGAACCCTAGTGCTTACGGGACAATATCTTCAGTAAAATAAGGGCTTTAGTTGCCTTGATTTTTAGTGTACTATATAAGTCAGAAAGCTACGTTTACTGTAGAATGTGACGCTTAGAAATTTGTGTTCGGGTTTTATAGTAACTGCTACATTGTTTAGTGTCAGAACTGGGTCAGGAAGTAGTCCTCTTTTCATTGCAAATAAGACAGAGACAGTCTTTTGCGTTGAGTATCGTAAACCATTTATGTCAGCCCAATTTGCTGATTTGTTTATGGTAAGTTGGAGTTGCCTCTCGCAGGTTGTTAAGTTCGAGCCACGGGAAGCAATCTGTAGATCATCAACCTATAGCGAGAGCATAACTGTGTGGTATGACCTGATAATTCCAAATCATTTTTACTATGAACAACGTTGTGCTGAGAACGCAGCCCTGTGGTACGCCTTTTTCCTGGAGGAATGTACGCGAAAGCACAGTGCCCAAACGCAACTGAAATGTTCTCTCGGTCATAAAGTTTGATAGGTAGCTTAGTATTTTACCATGAATTCCTAGATTGGTGAGGTCTCGCAGAATTCCGTTTCTTCACGTGGTGTCATACGCCTTCTCTAAGTCGAAGAAAACAGTGAAACAGTACTGCTTGTATCAAAATGCTTCTCGTATTTCATGCTCCAGTCGAACGAGGTGGTCAGTGGTTGAACAGCTTTTCTTATATCCGCATCGATAATTATCTACCAAGTCTCTCGATCGAAGGATGAAAGACAGCCTGCTGTTCATAATGTTTTCTTACGGTTTTGCTAGACAACTGGTGAGAGCGATTTGTCCGTAGCTGCTCGCAGAGGTTGAGGTCTTAACCACTTTCAGAAATGAAAGTACTGTAGTATTTTCCACTGTTTTGGCATTGTATCGAATCGCCATAACATGTTGAATATTGTAAGTATAACTTTCTTGGAGGCTTCGGAGAGTGTGCTAGCATAGAATAGTGGCGGCGATCAGGACCCACTGCCATGCTTTTACCAATGGCTAGCACGATGTTTAGTTACTGTAATGTAAAAGGGTTATTAGAGGCTTCGTGCGATGCACCTGTAAGAGGCAGTTTCTGCTTTTCTGCAGGCTTTCTGTGTTTTAGGACTGTATCAGAATAGTTAGCTGAGCTGGAAATGTTGAAAAAGTGTTCCCCTAGTACATTCGCTTGTTCTTGTGTTATTATCTGTACGTGTGAGCTTGTAAAAATGAGTATAGTGTAGGATGTGTAGTAGCGAGTGAACTTGTTCAGCTACTCCCACAATCTTTTGGATGCGACTGCGCTATTAATAGCTGATATGATGTCCTGCAAAAGTTATTTTTCTGCTTGCTTCCGTTTATACCGAGCTTTGGCTTTAGCCTGTTTAAAGTTCATAAGGTAGCTGTACGTAAGGTAACTCTTAAGGATGCCCTAAGCTTTATTTTGTAGCTTCGTTTGATTCGGTACATTCACTTCTCTACCACACATTTCAATTTTTTTAACATGATTTGACGATTGCGGTATTGTTTTTATTGCGTCTGCTATTATGAACTCAGTGATTTTGTCGTTTACTTCATCGATGCTCGCTTTCTGCGACACGATGTGTTCTAGTTTCGCATTCTCCCGGAACAGGGGTCAGTCCGCAAGATGAATTAGCCAGTGGCGTGGTTTTGAGGAATCGTCGGTAATGTGGGTGGTATACTTTGATGATTGCGGGCAAATGATTCCTGCCCTACGAAGCTTCCAGCACTTTCCACTTAACATCATTAAAAACGGATGGCGAGCAAAACGCTAAATTGAGGCAGCTGAACTTGCATGGGCCTGATGAAAAGTAGTTTGGTGCACCAGAGTTAAAAAAAAACAGATGTTGTTCGACAAACTAAAAACCTGAATTATTTGTACTCTTCGGTCTTTTTTGTCACTGTCCCATAGCGAATCATGGGCGTTAAAATTACCTGCTAAAACAAATGGTTTTGCGAGTTGTGTCATTAAGACCTCAAGTTACATGCTAATGAGCGGCAACGTAAACATAGCAGATGGACATGATTTTGTGCGCTATGAAACTAACTGCAACTGCCACAAGAGAGGTGTCTAATGCGATGTCACGAGTGTAAATGACGCCTTTTACAACAATGGCGTCTCCTCCCGACAGTCTGTTGGCATGTTCACAATCCTTTCGAAAAATGTTTAACCCTCTCAGAAAGTCTGTGTTTTTTGGACCTAGATTAGTTTCCTAGAGACAGAAAGCAACAGGCCAGAACGTATTCATAATGTCTTTGACATCATATAAATTGTGAATCAGGCCTCTACAACTCCACTGTATAATTAATAATGCCATGGTGATATAAAAAAAGAGGTTCGTTTAGGTAAGTGATTGTAAAAAAATGATGGTGACATGTGTGTGTTCGGGACAGATGCATATCGTAAGCGAGAGCCGTAACCACTCAGGTTACACGTCCATTTTTTTTCGTTCAGGAGGATTTTTCCTGTTTTAGCGTTCTCCAGCGAGCGCTGCTCTTTTCGCGTCGCCATGGTATTTCGATCGACCTTCATAGCCTTATCGAAGGCGGAGGATGATCGAGAGCTAGGCACTGAGGCGCTTCTCTTAAGCCTTGGTGTTCGATTGATTCGTGGTCCGTGAACAGATGGGGTCTACAGGCCCGCTTGGCTTGATGGTGATGAAGCAGCAGTCGCCGCTACCACCTAGGGGGCATGTGGAGGTACTACAGGACCACTGATCGTAGAACCTGTATGCTCCTGAGGCCGTCGTGGCGCTAACCTCTGCTGCACAGCACACTGGCAAAGCTTCTCCGAGGTAAGATTCGAAGGCTCTTCCTCGCTTCGAAACTTGCAATTTTCTCCTTGATGGTGAGCGCAATCACCTCGTTCTTCTTACTCCACCAGTTGACACCACACGGGGATGTTTTACAGTTCTCAGCCGCGTGGTCACTCGCAATGCACTTGGCACAAGTGGCTTTACCTTTGCATGACTGTGATGCATGATTGAACCTTTGGCACTCAAAGCAACGCCTCAGGTTCGGTATGTATGGTCTGACATTGATCTTCAGATATCCTGCGTCTAGCGAGCTGGGGAGATTCCTGGTTCCGAAAGTGAGAATGATGTGCTAGATGGGAGCTGTTCATGGTTTCTTCTGATGGTCATGCGTTGTACCTTGATTACATTTTGGTACGTAGCCAATTGTTACATTGTACTACGGAGTAGCGAGCGTCACGCAATTTGGCGGTGGCCACGCAATCATTTGAAGAAAACAAGTGTTTCTTTACACCCGAACCCCCTCCATTGACACCAGTGTAGCTTTCAGTGCACTCACTAGGTCTAGCGGAGGGGAGAAGGTCTTCGAGCGTGCGACAGACCTGTATAACTCCCCTCGTATTTGACAGATTGCAACATCGGGTAGTGGATTTGTGAAGTGATACCTGTGACGGAGAGGTGAAGTGAAGTTTATTTTCCTTTCACACAAAGGGGGTAGCCGGGGCTAAAGGCTGGAGTGCCTGACAGAGGCCTCGGCTCCCTTGTACAGTCTAACATAAATAAACGAAAACACATAATTGCAGTGTTAGCTGCATTTGCCAGTGTAACACAATGCTGCCAAGCATGCAGCGTAGACAAAATACAAAGCATTATAAATATACAGAATATAAACTTAATACAAGCTTATACAAAGCACAAATCAGATTCGAGTAAATATTTCTTTGTTTGTTTTTTGAATAATTTCAATGCAACATCAAAATCAACATCCGTCAACATTTTATTAATAACCACAGTGACCTGATAATTTAATTTTTGTTTGCCATAGTTTGTGCGCGTTTTGGGGACCCGGTGGATTTGTTTTCGAAAGTGATATGCATCGTTAGACAAAGTAAAGTCTTGAGTGTGCAGTTGATTGCTCTTAATATATTGCAACAGTCGAAAGAGGTAGACTTGGTTCGCTTTAAGCAGATCGTAAGTACGGAACAATGGCAACGTGGAAAAGTCTTTGGGTCTGCCACGGTACCCATGAATGCACCGCAAGGCTCTCTTTTGGAGTACTAGTAGTTTTTGATAGTTAGTAGGCGTAGTTGTTCCCCATACGAGAATACAATAGGTTAACTTAGAATACACAAGCGCATAATACATCTGCAGTCTCAACCACACGGGTACCAGACAGGCTACTTTGTAGAGACAGCCAACACTTTTACTTATTTCAGATGCTAATTTTGACACATGTGTGTTCCATGAAAGGTTCTGGTGGAACCAGACACCAAGAAATTTAATGCAGTCAACCTCATGTATTCTTACCCGACCAAATTGAATATTGGCCTTATATGAATCAGCAGTATTAATTGGCCTAAAAATAATGTAGCTAGTTTTGGATAAATTTAAGGAAAACATGTTGCGTTGTAGCCATGACTGCAAGTTTCCTAAGTACCAGTTTACCGTAGCTTCCGCTTGTACAAGAGATTTGGCTGTAAAAAATATGTTCGTATCATCCGCATACATAATCATGTCATGAGAGCCTGGTAGTTTAGTAATATCATTAATATATATTAAAAACAATAGAGGTCCTAATATAGAGCCCTGAGGGACTCCACAAGTGACAGTTAGTCGGTTAGATGCAACATCATTCACCCGTACGTACTGCATCCTATGACGTAAATAATCCTGCACTAAGTTATGTGTGACACCACGTACACCATAGTAATTCAACTTTTCTAAAAGGATATTGTGCTGTACGCAGTCAAACGCCTTTCGAAAATCTAAAAAGAGACCAAGAGTGTAGTGTTTGTGTTCTATATTTTCAAGTATTTTGTCTTTAATAACGAGTAGCGCCTGCTCTGCGGATTTTTTCTTCAGAAAACCGTACTGGCAAGCAGATATCAGGTTGTGTTTAGTGAAAAAACATTCGAGCCTGCAATTGATAACTCCTTCAAATAATTTGGAAAATACTGGTAACACAGAAATTGGTCGGTAGTTTGACATTTCCATTCGATTGCCACTTTTGTATATCGGACAAACCTTGGCGATTTTTAGGTCATCAGGAAACACACCAGTAGTAAACATTAGGTTTACAAGATAAGACAATACATCAGATATCAAAGGCGCAACTCGCTTAATGGGGACAGATTTTATATCGTCATGACCTGCAGATACATCATTTTTTAACTTGTTGATTAAAATCACTATTTCTTGAGAGGAACTGGGTGAGAAAAACACAGACTTCGATAAAGAAGTAATATTGTTAATCAATACATTATCAGGTTCAGGTGTATCACCGAGCGGTTTACCAACATTGACAAAGTACTTATTAAAAGCACAAGCTAAATCAAAACCACACAAATTTCCGTCCGGCGTACTTATCTCGTTCAGCGCATTATTATCTTTCCCTTTCGTTAGATTAGCTACTTCTCTCCATACTTTACCACTGTCGTTTTGGATTCTCGTAAAACGCTCGATAAAATAATTTGTTTTTGCTGTCTTTAATTCTTTACTCAGTTGATTTCGATACTTTTTATACTCTTTTAGAATGTTGGGATCCCGATTCTGAATAAAGGAGTGGTACATTTTGTTCTTAGTGCAGATTTTTTCATGCAAATGTTTGGTTATCCACGGCTTTCTGAACTTCTTCCTATTTACTCTTCTTCTAATTAGAGGAAAAGCGTCATTATAGGCATTTAAAAACTTCTTAATAAATTCTGAGTACGCCCTGTTTACGTCATCAATACTGTATATGTTATGCCAGTTTATATTCCGAATGAGGCATTGAAACTTGTTTAAATTCTTATCATTTATTTGCCGCGTCATATATCTATCAACTGTAACCTTGCGTTCGCGCACTCTGTTGATAAAACAAAAAATTGGAATATGGTCGCTAATGTCCGAACTCAGTAATCCAGATTCAATATTACGCGGTTCAATGTTTGTAACACAAACATCTAAAAGGGTGGCTGTGTCAAGAGTAATTCTAGTAGGCAAAGTAATGTGATTGTAACATGCGAAAGATGAAATAACACCGTTGAAATCGGCAGTGCACGGGTCGTCATGCAATAGATTTATATTAATGTCGCCCATGAGTACAAATGGAAGAGTGCTAGAATTCAAATTTTCAAGCATTTTTTCAAGGAAATCTAGAAACTCTCGCTTATTTCCAGTCGGTGGCCTATAAATTGCTACGACAATTACATTGGGCAGTGATACCGCTAAACATTCAACACTGGGGCTCATTATTGAGTAGTCCTCAAGAACAGAGTGCGGGTAGCAGCATTTAGCATATATAGCAAGGCCTCCACCTCTTCCATTGGGACGTAGGAGACCGTTATAAGCGTAGTTATTGAAATGAAGGCGGTCATCATGTGTGAGCAACCATGTCTCAGAAAATACTAATACATCAAATTCTGTTGTTAGTAAGGTAAAAAGGTGATCGAGGCGGTCGCCTTTGTTTTTGAGGCTTCTTATGTTAAAGTGAATAACAGACAGTTCCTGGCGTCGGTTATGGAACTTAGCGTTGAAAGATTCAGAGTTGTATAAAGAACAAGTCGGTATTTGGAACATAGCCATGATTCCTCAAGCGAGAAATAATACAGCTATTGTGATATTTTGCACAAATCGCTCTCACCGGCAATCCTGACGGCATTGGAAGATTCATTCCGTCTGGCGAAAATCTTGCCCCCGCTTGTCCAAACGAATTTCCAAGACATTTCTTTCTTGCGGGCAATTGTGGCTCCCAGTAGTTGCTTATTAGCACGGGTTAAATGTTCGTTAACGTACACCCTATCGGATCCAGGAAGCCCTAGCATTTGATTTGTGATCTGTCGTTTCCTAGCTTTCGCAAGAACGGCCTGTCGCTTGTCTCGGCGCACGAAGCGAACGATAATGTTGCTCTCGCCCGTTACTCGTGTTGCTATCTTGTGACATGTGTCAATGTCAGCAGCACAAACTGGTTCGTCAATAACTTCGCCAAGTTTTCGTATGACATCATTAGCATTGTCTGCTGCCTTCACGCCCTTAAGCTCTAGATTATTCAAACGGCTATATTGTTCGAGCTCATCAACTCGTTGCGCTAGCTGCTTGTTTTCTTTCTTGAGATCTTCGTTACTTTTGAGCAGGACGCTCAGTTCCTGCCTCAAAGCTTTCAGTTCGGAGTTAATCGCCTTGGTTTCATCGCAAGTGTCGCTACAAAACTTCACACTTTCTTTAACAGAGCGCATTTCAAGTCTCATTTCACGCTTGAAATCATCGAGAGCTTTCACAAAATCCTTCGTCATTGCTATGAACAGAACAATGCAGGCCTGGCAGCAGTGCTAAGAAACTTATAACGTGAATACACGAATGTCCCAATAACACAAAAAGCAGCAGCAGCAGCGGTGGTGGTTGCGGTATAAGACAAAACGTAATACCAAAGTTTGAGGAAAACCAACTGACCTGTAGAACGTAGGAACAGCAATTAGTCAAGTGCTCGCATCCGCAACCACCACTGCTTTGGTGCGGGCGGGCCACCGGTCACTGCTTTTGATGCGTAGACCGGAGATCCGCGCAGGCGCAGGTCTACGACAAGAATGCGGTGCTGCAGTCACTATCGGAATGTATCCTAGTCCGTCAAGGAAGGGCACCGCTTCCCGATACGTGACTGCAAAGGTCATTGCATGAATGCTTTCAAAAGCTTTGAATGGTCCTTTCAAGGGGGACTAGAAAGTTTCTTTGAAAGTTTCTCTAATTTTTGTGCGAGCATCTCATTCATAATTGTAGAAAGGAACTCTGGATTTTTCCAGTCGAAGTTTATGTTTTATGAAGGCGAAACGGGGAGTGCTTGTTCTTTGATAGTTTCTGCAGGTGAGCTTGTTTCTTTGAAGACATATAGCAAGTAGCCGTAGTTAACAGCACCCGTGCAAACGAAGTACACGATGCATGTAAACGGAATTCCCAAATGGCGAAGCGGGATATTTTTAAGGTGGAGAACTTGACCCATACTACAACGGCTAACATAACGTAAGGTACGAGTGAGTATTTTTGGGTTCCCATAGCATCACTGCAAGTAGACAATATAATGTCAAACAGTGCGACTGGCAGTTCACATGCAATTGTAACCGCATGAATTTAAGAATCTTACCACCATAGTTATTTTTAAACTGCGCCAGTATGATATTTTTTACAACTACTCTCTGTCAAGTGTTGTTTACTTTTGTCATTCAAATTGAATACATCTGCAAAAGCTCAAAAAGTTTTTTTTTGTAAATTTGTTTTCGTAAAATATTCTTGAGTATGAGCACCTATGCTATGTGCTGAATAGCTGCATATGTAGATAAGCATCTGGCTCATAGTGTTTTTATGAAACTTTTGCAGTTGGCGACGAGAGCCCGTCACGCTGTGCTCAACGACATCATCAACTCGGAGAATTTGGCTGATTTTGTTGGCACCGCGTGTTTTTTACGTGGCCTTCACTACCTTACCACTTGTTCAATGGGATGTGACGCTTCCGGGCGTCAAACGTACTGCCGAGCATCTCTTCTTTATTGGCTATTGCATCAAGGTGTGCGTGAGCCGGTATGTGGTTATCGAAAAGTACACCCCAGACCCCTCCCGCTGCATTGTGCCAATAATGAACATGGCCGAATTCTCAGATGCTTTCGAATGTGCACCAGGCTCTCGCATGGACCCGTCTAAGAAGTGCGCCTTCTGGCCATGATGACGTTTTTTGTGTGTTTTACGCTGGTTTCGCTTTCTTTTTTCAGAATAAGTATTTTGATAATTCCATGTAACGTACGCGAACTCTTAGATTACTGTGACCCAGACGTGTCATGTGAAGTGAAATTTGTAAACAGTGGATGGTAGCTGCAGCGGACGTTCGTACAAGTGGGCTTTTCTTTACTTATTTAATCTTTTACAGTGCTGTGACACAATTCGCATCGGCCTATTCACCTAACAATGCCGCAAAAATGAGAAGAGGTATGCAGCACGAAAACCCGAAAGCGCACTTACTGCACACATTGCTTTTGCAGTTGTGTCTGTAGCTAGAAGCGAGATAGATGGGCAAATGTACTTATTCGTCTTATTTTAGCCATGCATTGAGTACGCTCATTAGCAAGAGTAGTCGGATGAACAATTGTGGCATTTTGGGCATGTAACAACTCATTTTGCAATAGGCATTCAATGATAGCTTGATACAGGCAATATTAGCAGCACAGTCAGTTGTTTCCTTTAGGCAATGCTCGAAAGAATTGCTCTTGTGAAATTCGTCAGGAAAATGAGCACACCAGGCAGCTCGCGCCTAAAGGGCGAGCTACCTGGTGTTTTCATACCTCTGATAAATTCCACAAGAGCAATGCTTTCAAGCGCAGATGGCTCACAACTAAATGGCGGCGCAGACGGTGATTTTAGCATACGCTCTCGTGATGAGTACGGTTTTATGGTTTTCGTAAACAGTGTATGACCTCACAAGTGCGCTTGACTTTATGCAGTATAAATATAAAATGTTTTGGCTCAAGGGCATTCTCGCAGGACATTTTGTCGGAAACCTATGCTTGGAAAAGTAGTATGCCAATTTAAAAATGTGTTTACGCGATGATGTGTAGAGCTACAATACTTTCCAAATAATGTTGTTTCAACAAGGTGGAAAACCTATTAAAAACTGTAGAAGTCAAGTTGGCTGAGCCAAAAGCTTGCTATCTTCAATTTAAAGTCGTTTTCACCGCCTCCTAGAATACGCAGTCCGCAATGGGGTTTCTTCTCTTGGACCTTGTCTCGCTTTTTCAACTTGACATGAAACTTAGTGGAGCGTTTCCTTGCTAGGAAATGGCAGCTACAAAAACCACTGAAAACATGCATCTATTTTCAAGCCGATGCCTGAGCCGCAGTGTCGCTACCACGCCTCTTCAGAGGCAAGTCCACCGCAGCTCTGATACATAACCGCAATGCGGTCACTCACTTCACTCATTCAACATCACAGGTATCGCGATAGCGTGTGCTAACGAAAGTACTCCTCAGCTGTTTTTGCAGTCATATTCTCCATGTCGACGACGTAAAAATGCTTCGTTTTACGCTTAAGCCTCTTCTCTGCCCCTTCAATGAAGTGCACCACCCGCTGTTAACTTTTTCTGACCACTGGTGGTAATGCTTATTTTATGAATTAGGTGAAAATGCTGAAGGCCCATGCGCAAAATTTTGGGTGCACATCAAAGAGCTTTAGGTGGTCGAAACTTCTGGAGCCTTCTCCTACGGCGTCTCTCATAATGATATGGTAGTTTTCACACGTTAAACACCACATATAAATGAAATCGATTCTGTGAGTTCAAAAGACCCTCGTATATGTTTTGAAGTGGTTAAGCTAATTAAAATCTAAGCGTTGTTGTTAAATAGGTACTAGGGCAAATTACTTTATCTAAGTTTCAGATTGCATAGTAACACTTTGCCAATCATATGCGGATATAATGGTAAACAATATTTCTAATTCTCAATTTATTCACTATTACTAGCCTAATACCTTGGCTTTAGACAGGTGTATATGTAGAAATGTCTTGAACGACAAAAAGTTACCTGTACGAAGAAAACATCAAAATGAATCAAGTGTAGTACATCATACACTAGCTATCTTTGAAATGGCAAACATTGGACATTTCACCTCTTGTGGCGAAGCTTCGAAAATTCGCTGCTGAACGATTGTTCATGTCACAAAAGAAAAAACTATGCCACTTAAGTCAACATAAAAAGTAGCATATTTATTAAAAAATGAAGCAAGGTTGAGCTTCGGCCTCACAGTATATCACGTTAGCGCGACATGGTCTTGCAGGAATCGTCTTTTCCATTGCTAGTCAGCTTGGACTCTCGGTACATGGTTCAACTGTGCCCTAAAGAAACAAGTGATTGTGCCGTTGTTATTGCCTGTTTCAAGGTATCAATAAATGCCTATTGCAAAACGAGTTGTTGAATGCCCATAATGCTACAACTGCTCACCTTGTGAATTGGTGAGAGGTCCACCACCCTTTCATAGGTCAACATGCGAACCTCCTCAGCAGCTCATGGTGACAGTTCTGCTGCTACTGCAACACACACACACACACACGCACACACACACACACACACACACACACGCGCGCGCACGCACGCACGCACGCTTATACACACACACACACACACACACACACACACACACACACACACACACACACACACACACACACACACACCCACCACATGCACTTGCAAACCACAATTCGATGACCCCTCAGTGTCGATGGAAGCTACAAACATAGTCGTCGTCTCAATCCCAAAACTTAGCGCAGGTGTCTCATTCAGTCGCAATTCCAATTTTTGTGGTTCCAAGCAGCTTACGTACGTTTAAGTGTGACATTTTGCTACTATACGCAAGCACGTAATCTTGTCCCTCAGTTTTCGTTAAATAAAAAAACAATGGAGCTTCATGAAACACATGGTCAAAGATTTCTACATCACCGTCTTGGGGAGCATTGTATTTTAAGTTTGAACGACAAGTTTTCAAATTGTAATGTTCATAGAATTCAAATTACCGAATTGAATGTACAGCTGCGGTTACCGAGTTGAATGTAGTTGAATGTAGAGTGCGTGAGCACCGTTTCTTGCTTTACGGAGCGACGCCTTGAGGCAGTTTCGGGCTATGAAGTATTCAGGCTAATTGCAGGCTGCTGACACACTACGTCAGCACCCGAGACTGCCTCAAGGTGTTGTCCCGCAGAGAAAAAAAAACGCCAGGCCAGCGGGGAAAGCCCTGCACATGCAGTCACAGCGAACACACGAAGAGTGCTCTTTCAGAGGTTTTTCTAAACACTTTATGGGTAAATGCTAAAAGCACAGTTGCTGGGCACCCATAAATATTCATAACTTCTGCACAGTAGGCTAGCATTTACTATGCTATCGTTCGTCATTCTTGTAACAAATTTTGTGTTGCATTCAGTGGCTGACAGCGATGAACAATTACGCTTGAAGTTGTTATGTGCCACAGTTAATAAGTAACGAAGAACAAGCTATTCTAATCTGTTGGCGCATCATACTGCCCATTTGTTTCGCAATTCGCATTGTGTGACGGCTGGTTGTAATTTTGCGGTTATAACGCGCTTTATTAGGGCATGCTTGCAAACGGCATGTTTGAGGCGTGTTTTCGAATGAGTCTTGAGCAACCGCGTGCTCAACGGTAGAATACTGTGGTGGCTCGCAGTGGACGTAAGCTGATTTTCACTATGTCAGCACATGTATTTGGTCTTTCTTATTTGAGTTTCTTTTTTTAATTTGTGCGATAGTGGTTGCGGACACTAGCAGTGGCGGTGGACAACTACGGCGCTGCGCGTGAATCATGTTGTGATCTCATACCAGTTTTCACTGCAAAATGGCTGCTAGTGCGATCTACACAAACGTGACCACGGCTAAACACCTGGCAACAATAAAAACCACTCTGCTCGACACTTTTGCAAAAATTATTTCTAGGTTGGGGGAATTCGAAGGGGGGGGGGCACAGGTTTTATTTATTTTAGGCTCTAACCAACTGCGTACAGTAGGCCACCGCACGTGGGCTAGTTTTATTGATGTAGTGACTTGACGACCATTAAGGCACTGGCTTCGAATATTGGGTGTGCTTCCGCGAATATAAAAGGTAGCTGCTTCGTTAGGGGCCAAGGGTGAAAACGTGTAGCATTTCCTGTAGTCGACAGAAGCGTAAAAGAGATAGAATAGATTAAGCACATCCCATGAAAATAAGGGCACTAAATTTGGTAGATTTTACACATTGTAGAAAACGGTTTCGTGCAAAACAATCGGTGAGTAATTATCTGTGCTGCATGTTCCAGCCTTTGACCTAAGTTTTACAAGGTTTAATGAAGTCATTTTTAAATGTATGATGTTGTGTGTACATTCTGCGATTACGTGGAACGATGACTGCAGTAGCGTGTAAAGACTAAGTTAAGCTGTCATGTAACGTCAGCAGTCCCGCTATAGCAGAGACATAGCTGTTGCTTTATTCATGTGCACCTTACAGAATGCAGATGCAAATATCATAAGCATGTTTCATAAGCCTACTCCTCTAGCTAGAGCAACTTGAACACAGATTGCTAAATCACAGGAATTCACGTGCTATGATTATTAGACTGTTATGAAAGCAGTGCCTACACTGGAACTGCATTTCTCATTTATTGATTTATCGCAAAACAAGATGCAACCCCAGTTGAAGTGGCACTGACATTAGGTCAACACGGGACGGTTTCTCAAAGCAGTTTAAAGGCATGGTGTGGCTTTGAAGTAGTGTACCTTACGCCGAAGGGAAGAATTGTTTTCTGCATGGCAGAGTCCTTATTTCAATTTTATTATTCGCCTTCCTATTCTCATTTTTATTCTTTTTTATTGGCCGAGTCAGAACGTCAGCTTTTTCTTAATTCTTTTCAAGTTATCAACATCTGTTCAAGCTGTTCCTTCAATCTCGAGCATGTAAGTGTACAGATATGCCCTTATTACACCATGTATCGACGAGACAGTTATATTTGGGGCACGCGATGGATGGCCAGTCGGTAGACAGCGCCCAAAAAAAAAGGTAGTTAATGAAAAGAGGCTGCCCAGACGCGGACTAAGCCGTTCTCCTCGGAACTCGTCTTTGTCGTCAAACCCCGTGAGCCTGTGTTCATCGCACCTTCTGCTGGGGAGTCACCCGCACTGTTCAACCACACCGACACCACTCCCGACAAGATAATGTGGCGCCATGCTGTAACAATACGCGTGGATACACAGCGGAATCGTGTCTACTAACGCCAGACAGCCGACCGGCCGTCTAGGCAGGCTTGTTGTCGCACGAAACTATCATTTAGGCTGTACGTCGAAGAAATGACGATGTTCGGAGGAAGTTCAGAGGATAGCAATGCCGATGTTTGGAGGATAGCAAAGTATGGGGACGCAGAGGCGGAGACCCATCACTGAAGAAAGGGCAGTTGTTTGCACCATTGGTGGAGCATCGAGTAGGGGTTCGTCCCACGAGGCTGTCTTAGATTAAACGGGAGGTATTTAATGAAGACGAATGGTAAGAATGGGAGCTTGGTGCTCGAGAACGAGATCACGAAGCGGGGACAGAGGTCGTGCTTAGCGCAGACTCTGATCCTAGGTTGATACTACATCGAGAAGTTGGTGTTGATGTATGAAGTATACGAAGGGCTCGGCAAGAAACGCCGACGTTAATATGAATACAGGCCAGTGCTTACTGTGCGGTTGGTTTAGTGGTCACCATGACTTCTTAAGAAACGAGTGGGGTCACTTTAAATATTCGTATCGTCGGAAATTTCAATCACCAGGACACACGGAAAGTCAGGGTGCGACAGGAGAAAGCTGGCGTATTTTCATTGAGTGTTCTCGGAGCCGTAGTAATGTCATGAACAGCACTGAATGGCTACTGATAAAGTTTTCCGACGTCCACGATCATCGTCGCGTGCGGTAATTATGCAGCGCTCATAACCATTGAAAGAATATGTCATGGTGATAAACGGTAGCGCATGCACAGGAAAAGGTTATATGCACATTTGAGAGGCCATAGTGCTACTTGTCTCAAAAAAGCGCTATGCTGTCTCAAATGTTTATTTTTTTTTCTTTGCCCTTAGCCTGCACCGTCAATAGTTAGCGTTTTGCCATACCAACAAGCCGAAATCGTCACTCTCATCAAAATAAATTACAATCCCCGATTGCTCGTGACCACTTCTAAGCCTTAGTACGCTTTTTTTTTCACGAAAACACAGAACCGTGAAAAAAAGGCCTTGAAAGCGAATCGCACAAGATAAATGAAGGCCAGAAACTTTTAAAACCCTGGTTCTTTGTTTTTAATATCTTCTTATCGAGGTCATGGAAATGTTTTCTGGGAGATCTACGCCCTTGTCCACGCAGTTGGGAGGTTTGGCCATAATGTGAAAGTCTTCCTCGTTAATCGAAGAGTTAGTTGGCAGGCAGAGGCGTCCCTAACAACCATTAATTCTGACGTTGCCATTCTCGCTCATTTGCCGAGACCAATGGCCTCATCTTTCGGTTCTTGTCCACCTTTTACAGAGTGTCTGACTGGCATGATATGGCTTGCATCGATGTGGTTCACGCATGTAACCACACTACAAGAGTGGTACTGCAAGCAAAGAAACAAGCGTTCAAATAAAACTAAGGGCGAGAACTCGACGCCACTACCACAATAATGCATTAAGGGCTTCAAAACTCCTACACAGAATCTCGAGGCTAGAACACACCACTAATACGACAATCAGGTGACATGGAGCAAAAGCCTGCGAGTGACTTCAGCGTCTTTGCTACAGAGCGCCCATCACCTGAGCGTACCTGCGCAGGAGGTTGCATTGCAGGCTCAAAGTCCATTGGCACTAGCCACATACTGCGACACCGCAGCCTTGGCCAAGACACCCCCAAAATTGCAATCACGCTGAAATACGTACGAGTCATGATCATTTCAGCGATGTCTCACTGTATACGCTTTGAATCGTCTCCTTTAACTTACATGAATCGAGGGAGGGGTGGGCAGCCGATGAGAGATAGGGAGGTAAAAAAAACGTGAGCCCGCATGCCGATGATGATGATGTTTGAAGTTTTGTGGCGCAAGGGCCGTTTCAAGGCCAAAGAGCGCCAGTTCATGTTACTAAGAATATGGACAATGATTGTGATAAGCGGCTGTATAAAGGCCATAAAATTCCTCGCGGTAAGGCGGGTAAAAACATACAAATAATAAAATCATGACCATGCCGTGAAAGGTGTGTGTGGTGAGGATAGATGACAAGAGTTGGTGATTATAAAAAACGATGGTGGATATGAATGGCATTAGCACAAGTGCCTCACTCGTTCATACCCTTGCGTCCAAGGGCCGTGAGGCAAGTGCTTTCTTGTGTAACCGCCGCAGCAAAAACCTCTCTAGAGAGGTCGTGCTACGGAATGCCCGGGTGTATGATATGAAAATTATTAATTTCTTTTAAAAACGCTAACAATGATTTATGACTAAAAAGCGATTCCCTACCGACGAACATTGCAGGGTGTAAAGGTATATGCTGTCGGTAGGGTAATGGAAAATGTCGTTTTCTTAGAGTTTCTAAGTGTTTGCACTGGATTAATATGTGAAGGACTGTCAATGCCTCTCCACATCTGTCACACAATGGTGGATCACCACCGGACAAAAGATGCGTGTGTGTCGTGTGTATGTGTCCTATCCTGAGTCTTGTTAGTGTTACCTCTGTTAGACGTGATTTTGATACTGGTGGCCAATGGCCAAGGTGTGGCTTGATAACGTGTAGTTTGTTTTGTGTGTGTGTGTATCCCACTTGCTCTGCCAGTAGTCCCTGAGTTTTCGTTTGAGAGACGGCTTAAGATCAAGGGCCGGGATTGATGTCGGTGTAATGGCGGTGCTTTCGTGGGCGGATGCAGCAAGCTGATCCGCCATCACGTTGCCTTGAATCTCACGGTGCCCTGGCACCCAGCACACAACAACATGTCTGTTGAGTGTGTGGAGGCTGCATAAAATTGAGTAAAGTGAAACTAGGACAGGGTTTTTTGTTTTTTAAGACTGTGCAGAGCCGTTACCACACTGAGGGAGTCTGTATAAATTACTGCTTTTTGTATTTGTGATTGTTTGATGTGTTTAGCTGCCACAAGTATCGCGTAAGCTTCCGCTGTGAAGATACTAGTGCCTGGATGTAGAGGGCCAGCATCCGAAAAGGAAGGGCCAACAGCAGCGTAGGACACAGAGGAGTTAGACTTAGAGGCATCTGTAAAAAACTCAGGACGTGTGTATTTGTGTTGAAGTTCCAAGAAGTATGTTCGAATATGGGCAATAGGCGCATGTTTAGTAACTTCTAAAAAAGACACATCGCAATCTATAGTCTGCCACTGCCACGGTGGCGGGTATGCTACAGGAGCCATTAAACTGTATTCGAGTGACACTCCAGTGTCCTCAGCTAGACCCTTCAGGCGAACTGAGAAGGGCTGCCTCATTGAAGGTCTGTTTTGAAAAAGAATGGAGCTCGACAAGTCATTAATAGTAGAGTATGAGGGGTGCCTCTTGTCTGCTTTCACCTTAAGGAAGTAAACAAAGGACATGTAGGTTCTTTGCAGATGAAGCGACCACTCATTTGACTCAACGTAAAGGCTTTCTACGGGGCTGGTGCGAAAAGCACCCGTAGAAAGGCGGATGCCCAAATGGTGCACGGGGTCCAGCATCTTCAAGGCACTTTGAGTAGCAGACTGATAGACAACGGCCCCATAATCTAAGCGGGTGCGAATGAGGCTTCTATAGAGGTTCATGAGGCATTGCCTATCACTACCCCAAGTAGTACGTGACAACACTTTTAAAACATTCATGGCTTTTAAACATTTTGTTTTTAGATACTTGATGTACGGCACGAAGGACAACTTGTTGTCCAAGATTAGGCCTAAGAATTTATGCTCTGCTTTGACGGACAGACGTTGCCCGTTCAGTCGAATGTCAGGTTGCGAGTGCATGCCTGTCTTTCGAGAGAACAAAACACACGTGCTTTTTTGTGGGTTCAGTCGGAATCCGTTTTCCTCTGCCCATTTGGAGAGCTTGTTTAAACCTAACTGAACCTGCCGCTCACACAATGCCAGATTGCAAGACCTAAAGCCAAGCTGGACGTCATCGACATATGTGCAATAAAACGTATTGCGAGGGATGGTCAAGCGCAAGGAATTCATTTTTATGAGAAAAAGTGTGCAGCTAAGTACACCACCTTGTGGCACGCCTGTTTCCTGAACAAATGTTTGGGAAAGAACCGTGCCCACTCGGACACGGAATGTCCGGTTTGACAGGTAACTTTTAATTATGTGAAACATTCTTCCGCGCACGCCAAGGTGGGAAAGGTCTCTTAGAATTCCGAAACGCCATGTTGTGTCATAAGCCTTTTCGATATCGAGGAACACAGAGAGAAAATATTGTTTATGGACGAAGGCATCTCTGATCTGTGCCTCGATACGAACAAGGTGGTCTGTGGTGGATCTACCTTCTCGAAACCCGCACTGAAATGGGTCGAGCAAATTATTTGTTTCAAGGAAATATACAAGTCGGCAGTTTATCATTTTTTCGAAGACTTTGCACAAGCAGCTTGTAAGTGCTATAGGCCTATAACTCGAGGGTAAAGAAGGGTCTTTGCCCTCTTTCAAAATGGGATTAATAATAGCCTCTTTCCAGCCGGTAGGGATAGCGCCAGAAAACCAGATAGCATTGTACAAACAAAGTAAGGTTTTTCGTGTTTCGATTGGTAGGTTTTTTAACATTTCATACACCACACGGTCAGAACCTGGGGCAGAAGTACTGCAGGAGTTTAGAGACAATTGCAGCTCAGCTAGACTGAAAGCTTGGTTATATGCCTCGGATCTAGTGCATTTGTGTTCAAGTTTCTGCTTTTCTATTCTTGTTCTGTATTTTTGGAAACTGTCAGTATAGTGGGATGAGCTGGACACCTGTTCGAAGTGTGCACCGAGGAACTTTGCCTGATCTTCCAAGGTATCACCCCGAGTGTCCACGAGTGGAAGTGTGTGTACTTGTTTTCCTGCTACCCTACCGACCATGTTCCAGACTTTAGCCTCCTGTGTGTATGAATTGATCCCTGACAAAAACTTCTGCCAGCTTTCTCTTCTGGCCTGCCGACGCGTTCTCCTGCCTTGAGACTTTATTTTCTTGAAGGTGTCAAGATTTTCGGCTGTCGGTGAGTTACGAAGCAGCCTCCAAGCTCTGTTTTGCTGTTTGCGCGCGTTTCGGCATTCGGAGTTCCACCATGGCACACGCCGTTTTCCTGGGTGCCCATTTGTTTGTGGGATGCATTTTGTTGCAGCATCAATCAAAAAAGCTGTGAAGTAGTCGACAGCAACATCAATGCTTAAAGTACATATGTCACTCCAATCTATACGAGCGATGGTATGAAACCGTTCCCAGTCGGCTCTGTTTATGAGCCATTTGGGAACACGGGGTGTACACTCAGTTGCTGTAGTTGTGCTCAAAACTACGGGAAAATGGTCACTTCCGTACAGATTAGTGACGACTTTCCACTGGAGTAGAGGCACAAGAGATGGAGATACTATGCTTAGGTCTATGGAGGAGTAGGTGTTGTTGGCGAGATTATAATAGGTTGGTTCTTTTCGGTTTAGGAGACACGCGCTCGACGAGAGAAGGAACTGTTCGATCAGTCGACCTCACGCGTCATACCGAGAGTCACCCCATAGCCTGCTATGCGCATTAAAGTCTCCAAGGAGAACATAAGGTTTCGGAAGTTCATCAATTAAAGAGTGTAAATCACGTTTTTGCAGCTGATAACTAGGAGGAATGTAAATAGTGCAGATTGTGATCAGTTTATCAAAGAGAACCGCTCGGACAGCCACTGCCTCAAGGGATGTTTGGAGTTGTAAGTGTGTGCATGCAATTCCTTGATTCACTATGATGGCAACACCTCCGGATGATGTCATGGCATCATCACGGTCCTCTCGAAAAATAACGTACTTGCGAAGAAAATTTGTGTGTTTTGAATTAAGGTGTGTTTCTTGTACACACAGCACTTTTGGTGAGTGTTCGTGTAGGAGTTCTTGGATGTCGTCAAGGTTTCTGAGAAGGCCCCTGACGTTCCATTGTATAATTTGAGTGTTCATGGTGAATGTAAAATAATGCTGTGTGTACGAAAAGTGAGTGGCTGTTTAGACGGGGAGTTTGAGTTCACTTAACAGGGCCGTCACCAGGCCCTGTTATTTGCTTTTTTGTTTTCTTGGCGCGCTCCAAGGAGCCACGCCGCTCTTTCGGCACCAAGGGCGCCGACGTATCCATTGCCTCCTCGGAGGCACTGGATGCCCGCACGTGCGGGCTGTTAGTTAGGATTTTGGGCCTCGCCTGGTGAAGGGAGGCCTTGAGACCCGAAGACTCTGGAGTCTCCGGTCTCTGTTTGGGAGTAGGCGGTGTAGCCTGGGCTACAGCCGCCTTGGGGGCAGGTGCCACAACCGCCGGCCCGGTATGCGCGGGCCGGAGGGGTGGCGAGGGCTGGTGCGGCGGTGCATATGCAGATGCCCCCTGACGCGCCGCATCAGCATATGTGGCGCCGTAAAATGGCGACACTCTTCGTCTTGCTTCTTTGAATGTGATGTTTTCTTTGACTTTAATAGTGATTATTTCTTTTTCTTTCTTCCAGTTAGGACACGAACGCGAATACGCGGCGTGTTCCCCATCACAATTCACGCAGTGAGGCGTGGTAACACAGTTATCAGATGGGTGGCCATGGCTACCACATCTTGCACAAGTTTCCTGACCCCGGCAGTTCTGCGAGCCATGACCAAATCGTTGACATTTATAAAACCGTCTTGGATTGGGAATGTAGGGACGGACAGAGAGTTTGATGTAGCCTGTGTCTATAGATGAAGGCAGTGTGCTAGATGCAAAAGTGAGTATTAAATGTTTAGTAGGTATTTCTTTGTTGTCGCGTCTGATGACGATTCGTTTCACATCCGTGACATTTTGCTCTTTCCACCCTTCAAGCAGTTCCTGTTCAGACATTTCAAGAAGGTCTGCTTCTGAAACAACTCCGCGTGAGGTGTTCATCGATCTATGAGGTGAAACAGATACTGGGATATTACCAAATGCTACGAGACTGCCAAGTTTTTCATAGTGGTGTTTTTCAGGCAGCTCAAGGAGAAGGTCTCCGCTAGCCATCTTTGTAACCTTGTATCCTGGGCCAAAGAGCTCGGTCAGAGATTTAGCAACAAGAAATGGTGATATGGCTCTGGCTTGTTTTGTTGGGTTTTTGCTGTGCACGACATGGAATTTGGGAAAGCATTGTCTGGGTTGGCTGAAAATTGAGATGTCATCGGTGCGTCCCCTCTTAGGCGGAGGACGATCTAGGAGACGGGGAAATGCAGGTGTTCCCATAGTAGTGTACTTTTTTTCGGCAGCAATGGCGACCACCCACCATGGAGTCCAACCAGGGGACGCTGAAGCACTTAATAGCATAAGGCTGCAGACGCCAGCCGTACATTGCCACTATAACCAAATATAACTACTCAAGGTTGAGTAATTACACAAGGTTAACCCTTGCCGCCAGGAAAAATCGGAAGTAAATGGAAGAGAGAAGAAGACAGGACAGATTTAAAGACGAGAAAAGACTAAGATGTAGGAAGAGAGAGATAGGAAAAGGCGACTGCCGATTTCCCCTGGGTGGGTCAGCCCAGGGGTGCCGTCTACGTGAAGCCGGGGCCAAAGGGGTGTGTTGCCTCTGCCGGGGGGCCTTAAAGGTCCAATCACCCAGCGTCAGCTCAACCCCCAGGATCCCCTTTTCCCCGGACACGGCAAAGCCACGCACGGCTAGGCGTGGGAGGGAGCCGAAACTCCCCCGTTAGCTCGGGTCCGTGGTGTCGCTACACACCAAACGCCTACTTGCGCAGGCGCCCCTGCGGGGAGCCCGCATGCCGAAGAAGGTGTGTGAAAAAGAAAGCGAAATAGATAGGAAAAAAAGAAAGGAAGCAGGGAATAGCCGTTTCACTTAATATTGTCTCTCACATGAATGCACCAGGTGGCAATGATAGTTTAGTTGGAATAAGGATGATTAGTAACTTCTAGAGACTGTTAGAAAAATTTGTTAGAGATATGCATAGTTAGGGATTCTCGCCGATTTTCATTGCGGATGTACCAGAGGTGACGAAATCAAGTGCCGCTTTTGAAACCTTAGTTGTAGTTAGCAGGAGTGTATCTCAGTTGGGATTAGCGAGTGTCTCTCATATGTGTTGCCAGTTGGTGACCATAGTGGCTGAAGCACGTAAAGTTTCAGATCAATCAAGTTGAGGGCCTGCTGCAGCAAACTACTGTGCCACTGGTTTCCGTACTGTCTCGGCCATGTCTGCGCGATTCGCAGTGGAACAGGCTGGTCAATTGCAACGACACTCTTTGGGCGTCAGTAAATTCGACGAAGATGAGAGCAGTCATTCTAGTAATTTATGACGATGAAAGGTAGATGTTGGTGTATTGTTCCTTTCACCTGGGGATAGTAGTAGACGTTACTGATCTACTATGCATGCGTTGCGAGGTTTCTAGATTGAATGTGCCCTTCATAATAATTTTAGTTGTTAGCTCTAGTACTACCGGTCTACCATCTTTCTGGTGTCCCGTTATTTTGCAGGCTATTCTTCAAGCAGCTTCTTTCTTTCAGTCAAGAGTGTGTAGTATCATAGAGATGAAGCTGTTTCTAAAAATATTTTCATTTCAAAGAGCATGGAACATTGTGTATCCATCAAAAGAAAAAAAAACTTACAGCATATCCGCGGAGTAAATGATAATGAGTGGAGCGAAGCATCAGTCCGTCCATTCGTCGATGTGCCCATTCCTTCGCGCCTGCGTCCAGGTGTGCAATCGCGTTTGAGAATGCAGATGGTACGCGGGTCAAGGAAGCCGAGAGCAAGCGTCTTCAAAGCACCCGCTGCTTGGCTTCGTTCATGCCCCACCAATGATCCGCCACGTATGGTGGCTATCCAGGAGACTGACAGACGTACTCTTTTTTTGCGTACCCACGTAGAGCCTGCGCAGCTGTGCCTGGCACAGCCACCAATCAGAGAGTAGCGGTAAAGCGCCATCTAGAATATCCTCACTCAACTGTAGTTTATATGTACTTACATAAGACTGCGCCGTCTAATCTACTCTTCAGATTATACTGCCTTCTTTAATTTCTCGTCTCTTTTCATCTCAGTTGCGCACGACGCGTGACGCATTGCAAGGTTACACTAGAAGGAGCGTATCCAAAAATATCTGCAATATTCAATACCGTGTCCTATTAAGCAAGATATTGGTATTGCACGCAAAGCGAAAAGAACAAGAAAAACGCGTTGGAAACACCTCACTTCCACAAGTTCATCTAATATGTGTTACATACGTCTGACACGTAGGGACAGTAAGGCATACGCTAAAGATTACCATGGCAACGTGACATTAAACAGCATTTATAACACGGCTCCACCTAAATTTTGGAGGCATACTATGTTAATCACAATTGGGCATAATTACCCATTGAATATTATCTTGAAGATACTACAACTTTATACCCGACACAGCTTAAAAAAGTGTATGCATTTTCACTTGAAACATGACCAATATTGCCTTTATGTATCATAAAACAAACAGCTAGCTGTCTACCAGAGGTCGTTGACAAAAGAAATCATTAGAAGCCGACTTATTTCCTTCTGCGGTGATAGTCTAGTTGGTGTACGCAACCTATTTACTCTCGCGATGTCAATGTATAGTGAAAAATGCATTGAATCATCTCCATAGACAGTAGGTCTTCATTTAGAGAGCCAGTAAATGATCTCGAGGTCTGAAAAAGTGTTATATACACCTTTTCATACAAAACTCCAGTGTGAATGGCCCAAAACTCGAGTGCGGATGCGCCTAAAACACACTAAGAGGCATTCAAAACAAAGCCAACTGCTGTTTGCGTTCAAACAGAGCCCGGAGATGCTGCTGATGTTCTTCAGGCATCCGGCTGGCGATGAGAACATCATCCAGGTACGCAAACACAGCAGGGAGGCCTCGTGTGACCTCAGAAATGAACTGCTGGAAGGTCTGAGATGAATTGCACAGTCGAAACGGCATCCGCACGTCTTCAAACAAACCAGAATGCGCAGTGATGGTGGTCTATGGTATGTCAGGGGGCTCGACGGGAATCTGTTGGCATGCTTTCACAAGGTACATTTTTGTGAACAATTGGTAGCAGATCCACGGAGTGAATGATGGAGAGTGGGGCGAAGCATCCGTCCGTCCATGCGTGTGTCTGTGTGGCCGCCCGTGCGTCCATCCGCCCGGCCTTGCGTGCGTCTGTTCGTGCGTCCACACGTCCATCTGGGCGTCCATCCTTGCGTACGTCCACGCATCCGCTCCTGCGTCCGTCCAAGCGTCAATCTGTCCATGCATCCATCCGTGCGTCCGTCCATGCATCTGTCTGTGTGTCCGTTCGTTCACCTTTCACCACTCCAAGTACCACCATCTCGCATCTTTTCATCGAATATTCCTCAAATAGAAGCACCGCCATCTAGTGGACATTCCAAGGACTGAACGAGAGGAGGCACACGCACACTTTCTTACGGCTTGCGCTTCGTGTCTACTTTACACCTTTAACTACCTCGAGTTCATGGTATATACTAGTTCACTGTATTCATGGCACTGTGGCCCAACGCTCGCTAAACCTTTCTAAAATCAAGGAGGTTACGCCCAGCGAGTATGACGTAGCAACCCTTTCTTGTCAGATATTGCCTAATGTACAAGCCGATGGCTGCTAAGGGGGAATGAGAGACAGGAGAATTCGGCTTTCAGTTAATGCGCACGCTGCAGATTTTTTATTGTTCAACAACGCACACAAGGAATCTCCCACCGGCACCACCTTGGAGGTCTAAATGTAAGACTGGTTACACACTACGACTACGACTACGAGGGACGAACGGGTACCGCGATAAAGAGCTTCGCCCCTAAAAGGTGCAGCTCTCCTGGCGTGATGTAAAATCATGAATGTGAGGTAAAAGATAGCCGCCGTGGACAGTCATGAAGTTCGTTCGATAGTCTCTATAAGGACGCCAGTCACCGGGGTCATGCTTTGGTACCAAATGCAGGGGAGAAGCCCATGCGCTTGACGATGGGCGTATAATGCCGAGCGCAGCACGTGGTCAAACTCCCGTTCGGCAACCGCTAGGTGCTCCCCAAATAGGCGGCGTGGTTGAGTGGCTACGGGGGGACCATGGTGGCGTAGTGCCCGCAAACAAGGGCAGTAGAAACCTGACACGCACCTAACGTACACGTTGAAGCATGTCTGTACGTGTCACCTCTCCCTTGCTTCACCATCTCTACAGATGACAACACTCGAGCGCACATCAAGTTGTAACACTCAGTTCGTTTATCTGTGATGGAGAGGACGCCGAAAGATGACGCTCCTTCGCCCACTCAAACTTCCACCGACGCGAATATGTGTAACTAAATCGTAGCCAGCACTGCGAGGGTTGGCGAAGCCGAGCGCGTTCACGAATGGCAACGTCGTTTACTCGAGTAAACGCTACACCAAGTTTCGCTCCATACCGTTGGTCCAGAACCCCAGTCAACGCCCGTTTCAGCCGGGCCAAAGGTGTGCGTACCGCTGCGGCTTCGCATCCCATGCCTTCGGAAAAGTGGCAAAGTATATGTAAACTGGTAGCGTAACATGGTAGAAGGTCATGGATCCAGTAGTCGGCGGCTAGTTTCCATCATCCTCATGTACGTGAGGAGGGGATAACAAACAGCGAAAAAATTATTAAAGTATTACTTCACAACCAGAAGTGGTTGCGATGTCGCGCAATTGTCCTACCGAAAGCAAAATCCGAATTTTTCCTAATCGGTGACGTGCTACGTGCATTTATTATTATTACGCTATTTTATTGCGCCGTAATGATGCCTTGTCAATTGCATGAGACAGAGAAAAGAAGCAAAAACAACAAAGATCAGCTATTTACGAGCGCAATAGTATAATAGTTCGAAAACTCACGTTTCCCAATTGTTGAAAACCACTTCAGCAACACATCAACTTTGAAAATGAAGCTTTGACAGCCGTAGAGTACAGCGTCTTGTTGCTTAGCCTGTCGTGTTCAGTCACCAAAGATGAAGGCGCGCCAGCCGTGCGCCAGCGGAAGCAGTCGGCAGTCAGAGGAGCGGCTATATATACATTCTGTGAGCTAGTTGAGTTTAAAATGCACATAAAAATAAACTTCTGAAGGTATGCACGAAACCACGACGGAAAAGAGAGTGATGCCTCGCTGACCTCAATTTGCGCCGAATCAAACAACACGCTGAACCAAACACAAGCTCTGATGGCTTATTGTTCAAATACGCCCCCAAATCCGTTGGCTCATTTCACCAGACTGCCCGCATGCGGCTGCTGTTCCTGAAGCCAAACGAAAAAAAAAATTGACGCTCAACCTTTAAAAAAGTAATCTTCTAAATTTTGTAACAAAAAAGTTCAAGCTATTGAAAATAAACATTTATATTATTTTTTTGTTTTCGCTCTTCATCTCCAAACCCCGACCCCCCTCACCTAGGCACGCTTCAATCATCACGTGTTGTTGACGTCTATCGCAACAGGTTTCAGACCGTTTTCAGTTCCAATGTTGACCTACTTAGATTGACCATGGCAATGGTCCAAGTTTTAAAGACGATTGTCTTTCTTGGGGTACTTTGACGCAAAAAAATTGGGCAGATCCTACATGCCTAAGAATCAACGTATATATGCAGACGGGAGAAGACCGTGTTTCAATTTTTTTATAGAGCGACACATCATGAAATCAAGCTTATTATATGTACAAATGTTGCACGCACCGAATTATGTAGAATAGTTGCACATATTTATATAACCAGTTATTTGCGCTTACGCAATGATGCCAACTGGAACATGCCAATTAGCAACACAGTAAGCTGATATGAAGCGCTGATGCTCGCGAGGATGTTGGCCCTGGACAATCATACATAAATCAGTTTCAGCACATGGCAACTAACCAATATAAACGTACCCGGACGTGACTGCTGTATCAAGGCAGTCCATATGTAATGTTTACAAAATTGAGTAATCGAACTGCAACCACTATTAACGTTTCACGAAGATTAGCATCATTTTTAAAAACAGTTCTGAGACTTGGTGTAGCTCTGTGGTCAACTGCTTTATTGCTGCGCAGAATGCTTGGGATCAATTTCAGCAGGGAAGCTAACAATAATTCCTTGCATTCGTCAGGTGGACGCTACTGATGTCAGATATTTCTTAAAGCTCACACGTTCAAACTGTCCATGTGTGTTCTCGTTGTTCCTGAGTAGATACTAAGTGTCAATGACCTATGGCACATACCCGCCCGTGCGTATGTGCCACTGTCTGGTGGAAAGTGTTTTACGGCGTACGCGACCGGATTTTGACATTACTCATGTCTTGACCAGCGCATCGTATTCGTCAAACTATCTTACCCTCACATGCTAATTTTGGTTCATGCCAAGATAGGAGGGTGACTACGAAAGCACCCAAACGTAAGCAGCTAGACAGATAAATACGCTCAATGTCACCGAAGTTCTCTAAAAAATGCTTCACAATTAAAGTATTGATCTGTCTGTCCATTTGTCTGTTTTTAAACGATAGTCGAAACGGTTAAAATCAACACCATCCGCAGCGCCCACCGATATTTATCAACTTTCAGCATTCATACTTGTGTGATTGTGAGTTAAAAAGCAATTATTGCGCACACGCGAGGTCAATAACAACACGTCTATATTATGTGGTGTGTGTCTTTCACTAGTGAAGGCATACAAAAGTAATTTTAACGTCCGTAGCGTGTATCACGCTGCGCTGATAATGCAATGTGTTTAACGGCAAGTGTTTTTAACGGCAAGTGTTTTAAACGCTTTCTAAAGACGACACGGTGGTGGCACCACCGTGTCGTCTGTGCTCTCTACACATTACCGCCTCTGAGACGGGCGCACACGCCACCCCTCGTTTTGGAAGATAACAGCCAAAGAGCGCTCGTGTCTCACGTGCTTCGATGCAGTTGTTCGCCTCCGCTGCACGGATCGCGGCACCATAACGCAACATCATCAGGACACAACTCACCGGTTTTCCCGCGCAGAACAACAAATTAACGTTTTGTTCACTCTCCCAAGACGCAAGACTATCATCTTTGGACGGAATTTGCAGTAAAACATGCAGATATGAAGTGATTTTAGGTGCGAAGCATTTCTTAGCTACCTTCGGCGACTCAGAGCGTATCTATCTATCTATCTATCTATCTATCTATCTATCTATCTATCTATCTATCTATCTATCTATCTATCTATCTATCTATCTATCTATCTATCTATCTATCTATCTATCTATCTATCTATCTATCTATCTATCTATCTATCTATCTATCTATCTATCTATCTATCTATCTATCTATCTATCTATCTATCTATCTATCTATCTATCTATCTATCTATCTATCTATCTATCTATCTATCTATCTATCTATCTATCTATCTATCTATCTATCTATCTATCTATCTATCTATCTATCTATCTATCTATCTATCTATCTATCTATCTAGCCGCCTACGACTTCTAGCTCTCCTAGCCGTTTGGATAATGGTATCAATAACAAACTTGGTATGATATAACATGACTGTATGACGAATGTAATTGTCTAGTTATGACGTCAAAATCACTATATGTATGTCAGGAATGTCAAGATTTACATTTCATGGTCTTGCTCTTATTGCGGTGGTTCCGTTCACATGACATGTTGAAAACTGGTATGTTACGACATCATTTCATGGTGAACACAGGCGACAGACTCTGACATGAAAATCATGACATGCGTGTCCTGTAGCAACATCACAACATGTCACGCTTATGTCGCGCTCTCTGTCATTCGGCTTGCGTCACATAAACCAAATTTGGCATTTAGGTGCTTGAATGGGTGATGAAGGTATGAAGGTATGAGCAGGGTTTATGGTAATACGAAATTATTACCATTTATGTCGTGTGCGTTGTTACTTACACGTATGTCATTCCTTTTTGGCTACTTCACATTACACTGATTCTCCCGGTACGTGGGATCTGGCGGAGACCTATTTTACTTCTTGGGAACACAATTGAAAAAGAAATGGCCAACATTTGGTGAAAAGTGTTCATGGCATTACGTTATTTTCTACCAAAAGGTGCACTTCTCTCTTGGATTCATCGGTGTTTTGTACGCGCACCCAAAAGCGCTGGAGAACTGCCACATGTTCATAAGCGGCACTATGCAACGCGCGCGTGATGGTGCATGTGGTGGGCTCGCTGAATTGTCCTCGGAACACCATTTCGCACAGTTGCTGATGAAAAACAGTTGCCGCACTGACATGTTCAGCCCGGCGAGATTTTGGTCCCTCTGTTCACTCACTAAGTGCTCGAAAGCGTCGAACGCCATCTTGGTTCCAACAAGGTCGGCCAGGTTTTCGCTGTCCATCTCGTCGCTCAATGTTCCTTCCGTGCCACTCAAGGAAACCTGAAAATAGAGGCTATTATTAAAACGCTAATAGTGTGAAAATTGTTGTCTAAACATACTTGTGAAAATTGAATTAGCCTGTTTAGTAAACGTGCAGAAACAGTGAGGCCGTAAAATTATATAAGTTTTGAATGGATATTATATTCCGCGCATCATGTTCACAGCCACTTTAGGTGCATACGGACGTGACGCACGTTTAGTCTCGTTCGCCTGTCGTTGATAGACCGCGAGACTGGTGGTTAAGGCGTCCCTGATATGGACCAGCCAAAACTCGTAAGAGGACCGCTACATTGGCTACATAGGAGCGTGTAGTAACAGAAAATATGCAAAATAAAATACGTGCCTAGGCTACAACACTGTAGATAAGGCAAGCTTACATGCCTTCATATTGCCATGCGCATTTGTTATACTCACTTTTGTTTCATTCTGTTTTCATCCAGAAAGCTTATCGGGAATGCTCAGTGCAAACTACATCTCATAGCTCGAGAAGGCATGCCAATATTATGGATCGTGCTATTGAAATCGCGTGAAAGACGCGAACGGTCAAAATTATTCCGGAGGTGGCGCGGAAACCAGTTGTAAGGCTTGAATATTCGACGGCACATGTATAAATGCCTACGCATTTCGCCGCTATCAGTGCCAGTGTGTATTGCTGTTATCTGACTTTCCGTGCACAAGGCACAAGTGTGGTTAAATATACAGTTGCATATATATATATATATATATATATATATATATATATATATATATATATATATATATAAAATGTGTGTGTGTGTGTGTGTGTGTATGTGTGTTACTCGATTGAGGCAAAGTGAGGTTTGGTGTACTCACAACAGAGCTGTAAGACTTGCGCAAGCACATTGCCCTTTTTGTATATTCTTTCATGACTTCGTCATTTGGATCTGGCACATAACCATTAAGGGAATGTATGCCTCGTAGGTCCAATGCACCCATTATCGCTTGGCTAACCATCTGGAAAGAAAAAAAAAGCTTGATTGATATCTCGCCAATAAAATTAGTATAAGATGAAAATTAAGTATGTCTTCAACATATTGACATATGAAAGCAACCCTTCATAATTTTTATTGGTGTTTCACAGCTATAGCGCCATTTAACGTGCACGGACACGCGTTCACTTTTGGTGGTTCAGCATGGCCACGGCTGACGCCGTTGATCAATTATGAAATTATGAAACAGCTGTGGCGAGTGTGACAATGGTAGGAACGCTGTCACACAAAGCGCTGTGTGAGGCAGAAGAGCGTAGCTAATTGGACGCAAAACGTAGGCTATAGCCCACGCTTCTAGCACACTCAGGTTTGGCTAAGGTCACGATTTCATGGCAGGCTAAACTGATATTGAAAACTGTGGCTGGACTGGAGCTAAATGCAACGCGCATTGTGGGATATAATACACTGCGCTGCTTTTTTTTCTCTTGGTGATTGTAGACGAAAAACACAGTCTTATAACCGTGCGAGGCGGGCGCGCGTTGCAGATTTAAAGCAGTAGCATTCATGTGGTCAGTCTCTGTGGATTGGCGCTTGTTTAGTATATATATATATATATATATATATATATATATATATATATATATATATATATATATATATATATATATATATATATATATATATATATTGTAACAGGAGCCGAACGGTCCCCAGTCTGGCGGGATTGCTGCTGCCACTGGTCCTCGGTAGAAAAAGAGCGGGCAAGCTGGCGGCATTCTTCAGCATGTCGGGCAGCTTCGGACAGAATTGTACTTTCGGACTCATAAGGTTTATATGGAAGAATAGTGTCTACTGTATTTGAAGGTTCTCGTCCGTACAGAAGAAAGTATGGCGAAAACCCAGTAATTGCTTGTACGGCAGCATTATACGCGTAGGTGACGAACGGGAGAACTTGGTCCCAATTTGAATGATCAGAGGTGACGTACATCGACAGCATACTGCCAAGAGTACGGTTGAAGCGCTCCGTCATGCCATTCGTTTGAGGTTGGTACGGTGTACTTGTGCGGTGCACGATTCGGCATTCGTTGAGTAATGCCTTCAAGGCGTCAGAAAGGAACGCACGGCCTCTGTCACTTAAGAGCTCGCGAGGGGCACCATGACGAGGAATGAAACGTTGCTACAGAAACGTTCCAACGTCATGGGCTGTGGCAGTCGGCAGCGCGGCTGTTTCGGCATAGCGTGTCAGATGGTCTATCGCAACAATAATCCAGCGATTACCAACTAGAGTTGATGGTAGTGGTCCGTAAATGTCAATGCCGACGCAATTAAAAGGTCGACTAGGACAACGAAGAGGTTGTGGCGGGTAGACTTGCCCGGAAAGTAAGTTTTGTCGTTGGCACTGAGCACACGAGCGAATGCATTTGCGCACGTAGTTATACATGCCACGCAAATAAGATCTTAGTCGAAGCCTAGCGTATGTCTTGAAGAGGCCTGCGTTGGCACACTGTGGGTCTGCGTGAAAAGCTTCGCAGATAGTAGCTCGAAGATGGCAGGGTATCACAAGGCGACACTTGCAACCGTCAGAAAGGTAGTTGCGTCGATAAAGAAGATCATCCCTTAGGCAAAAGTTGCTAGCCTGGCGGCAGAGAGCGCGAGACGGCGAAGGAGTGAGAAGATCAGAAAGAATGGTCATGAGGGCACTGATCCAGGGATCGTTTCGTTGTTCCATGGTCATGTTGCGCATGGCGAATGACGCAAGTGCAGGCTCGAGGGAAGAGAGGCAAACACCTTCGTCCGATATGGGTGAGCCAGAAAGGGCGTCGGTGTCCGTGTGCTTACGACCGGATCTGTAAATAACGTGGATGTCGTATTCCTGAAGTTTGAGCGCCCAGCGAGCAAGTCGTCAAGAAGGGTCTTTAAGTGTGGATAGCCAACAAAGGCATGGTGGTCAATGACGACGTCGAATGCGTGACCATACATGTAGGGGCGAAATTTTCCAATTGCCCAACTAATAGCTAAACGCTCTTTCTCGGTCACGGAGTAGTTAGCCCCAGCTTTCGTCAAAGTTCGGCTTGCATGGGCGATGACATATTCATCAAACGCTGCCTTTCGTTGCGCAAGCACAGCGCCAAATCCAACACCGCTGGCATCAGTATGAACCTCCGTGGGAGCGGCAGGATCGTAGTGGCGGAGGATGGGTGGTGAAGATAGCAGGCGGCGTAATTTGGTGAACGCATCGTCGCATGCTGGTGACCAGGTGGAAAAATCCTTGTCACCGCTAAGAAGGACCGTAAGGGGCGTACATACGGAAGCAAAGTTTCTAATAAAGCGTCGGAAGTATGACAACATGCCGAGAAAACTTCCAAGTTCCTTTAAGTTCTTTGGCTTCGGAAAATCGGCGACTGCTCGAAGCTTGGCAGGGTCGGGAAGTATCTTGACCATTCTTGGCCACGTCGCGATACGACGTGGCCAAGAATGGTGAGCTGCCGGGCACCAAAACGACACTTCTTGAGGTTGACTTGAAGGCCGGCGTCGGTGAGGCGTGTGAGGACGTGCTCGAGACGATTTAAATGGGTGTCGAAATTGGTGGCAAAAACAACTACGTAATTGAGGTAGCATAAACATGTGTTCCACTTGAGGCCTCGTAAAATAGTGTCCATCATTCTTTCAAAAGTGGCCGGAGCGTTACAATTGTAGGCCGAAAGGCATAACGGTAAATTTGTGTAGTTCATCAGGTGTGACGAATGCTGTTTTCGGTCGGTCAGATGCTTCCATAGGTACTTGCCAGTATCCAGACCGTAAATCCAGCAAAGCGAAGTATTCTGCTCCCTGCAAACAGTAAAGGGCGTCGTCTATTCGTGGTAACGGGTAAACGTCCTTACGGGTAATCTTGTTTAAACGTCGATAGTCCACACAGAACTGAATGTAGCCGTTCTTCTTCTTAACAAGAACGACCGGTGACGCCCAGGGACTGTTAGAAGGCTGTACAATACCCGCTTGAGCATGTCAGCAACCTGGTCGTCAATAACACGGCGCTCCGACGCTGAGACTCGGTAGCGGTGCTGCCGTAGAGGCGTATGGCTTCCTGTGTTAATCTTGTGAGATATGTTTGATGTGCTACTGAGGCCAGAAGCGTTGCTGTCAAAAGAAGTACGAACCTTTTGCAGCAGGTTCACCAACTGGCTTTGTTCTGAAGAAGACGTTGCGACATCGATGGAGTAGTGGAAAGCGTCAAGGAGTGACTGGTCAACAACAAATTCAGAAATGAGTGCGCTGAGGTCCGTAGAAGTGCTCTGAGGTCCGTAGAAAGTAAACTAGATGGAGCATCAAAAATGTGACGGCTGTCGATTGGATGCACGTGACTGAGACATTCACCATAGAATAAAGGTAAACGCCCTTCTAGTGTATTGTACACGAGCGTCTTCGTGACGCCATGGTGGAGAGTAAGGAGAGCAACGGGCAGTGGAGAACATTTGCGTTGAATTAACAGGGCAGAGGGCGTATATAGAACATCACCGTCGGAAATAGCGTCACAGGACACAGTCACCAGCAGAAAAAAGTGCGGTGGTACGGTGGTGTCGTCGGAAGACAAATAATAGTACGGCAGAGAGGCTTCGACAGCGTCAACATCAGGAAGTGCAGATAGCTCAAGTTGAGCGCGACAGCAGTCAATGACGGCATTATTATTTGCAAGGAAGTCCCAGCCGAGTATCATGTCATGGGAATACGGGGGCAGCACTACGAATTCGACGATATACACAATCCCTTCAATGACGACTCATGTCGTACAGGCTGCGAGAGGTGTTACACTTTGTGCGTTAGCCGTTCTAAGAGAGAGGCCGGATAATGGCGTCAGAATTTTGCGGAGTTTGCGGCACAGGTTGATGGAACGAACGGGTAGAGCGGCTCCGGTGTCGACAAGCGCCATGACGACGATAACATCGACTGACACTTCAATGACGTTAGCTGGACAGGGGCGAGGACTTGTGCATGGCGACGGGGATGCAGTTCGTGCCTCGGGAACTGCGGCCGTTAGTTTTTCTGGTCGGTGGGTCCGGAACGACGACGCATATGGGAAAGCGAACGTTGACGTGGAGATGGGGAGAGGCGGGTGGGACCGTGTGGACGATCAGAAGGAAAGAAAGAGGAAGGAGGGCTAGAAGGCGTAGAAGAAAACTGAGGGTCAAAAGAAGGCATTCGTCGAATGTTCTAAGCAGCCTGGCGACGACGTCAATAACGTGCCACGTGGCCAACACCGCCATAAGCAAAACATATCGGACAGTTGTCGTGGGTCCGCCATTGGTCGGAGTAGACTCCGACTTGCGGCTGGGGGGGGCAGAAAACTGTGGTCGAGGTGGTATCGGCATAGGCGGCGGTGAATAGGTCGGCGGCGAAAAGGGCGGCGGCGAATACATAGGCGCTGGCTGGAACGCAGGCTGTCGAGGTCGAGCAACGGCCTCGGTGTGCGTGAGAGGTGCGGCGACTGGTGGCAGTTCATGGGCGGGAGAAAGAACTTGTGCGACCTGGTTTTGAATGAAGTCGCGGAGTGTAGACGTTAATCTGCGTGGTATATCGGGTACGCAGGACATCAAAGAGAGCTGACGAGCGACCTCAGCGCGGATGAACTCATGGATCTTGGAGAGAAGAGGGTCACGGTCTTCTCCTATGCCAAGGGTGGACAGGCTGGAAAAAGTCGTCGAGCACCGAGGGAGGTCGGGTGGAAAGACGTTATGTGCGCAACTCGTCAAAACTCTGGCATAAGTCGGTCAGTTCTAGGACAGTGCGAGGACTCTTAGAAAGCAACATTTAGAAAGCGTCGTCCTCAATGCCCTTCATGATGTGCTTGATATTAGGCTCTTCGGACATCGACTTGTTGACTCGCATGCAAAGGTCCAGAACGTCCTCAATATAGCTTCTGAAATTCTCACGAAGCTGCTGGGACCGAGTATGCAAGCGTTGTTCGGCACGGCGTTTGCGTACCTCCGGCCGTCCGAAAACTTGTTTGAAACTCGTTTTCAAGACTGACGATGTAGGGAGTTGCGCATCGTAGTTTTTAAACCTCAGCCTTGCCACGTCCGACAGGTAGAAGGAGACGTAGGCCAACTTGGCGGCGTCATCCTATTTGTTGTGAGTACTCGCTCGCTCGTACATTGAGATCCAGTCGTCAACGTCCTTGTCTTCTGTGATTGAGAAAACAGGGGGATCTCGCCGACGCAGAGAACCGGCGCAGAGAACAGTAGGCGGTGCCTGTGGAGGAGTTCGAGCGGCGCTCGCGTCGATAGGCATAATGTATGGTAAAATGCGATTTCGAAGCTCCAGGGTGATTGAAAACCAGCAGACGCCACCACTTGTAACGGGGTTTATTTGCAGAGCAAAACGCAGAAGGCGAAGCAGTCAGGAGCGCCCGGCCAAGTGCAGCAAGCACGAGCTTATGCTGATGGCGATGCCCCTGACGCGCCGAGAAATGCCGCCGAGGCGCCTCTTCTTCACTACAATTTATATATGAACCAGCGGCCCTTCTCTTCGTAGCGCAGGCAGAGAACTCAACTCTCATGAGTTTCCACTATAGGAGCTAGAAGTAGTTTAGCGCTAGTGTCTATGCGGTTTGTTTCAATGGCACTTCAAGAGATCACATCAGACTAGGCTAAAGTGCCCAGCACGCAACTCCTGCTTCTGGTTGCTGCAAAAATATTTAAACAACGACGTCCTAATGATAGGAAGTATCGTTATACTGCGTCCAAGTCCCTTGTGCTATACCTGCAGAATAAACGAATTCTCGTTGCTAACATCACGTAAAGCCACGGGCAACAACACTGTCGACTCCCACGTGCTCTGTTGCTCTGGATTAAGTCTTATTTTATCTGTACCGCTTTGAGAATGATAAAAATTACAGACTTCAGATGTCTTTCCTAAGAATAATTTTCCTGCGATACACAACGTTTGTATACGAATAGTAAAATAAAAAAAGTGTGCTGAGCTTGTTTTCAAATAAATATTGCTTCAACTTTTTCTATGCAAGCATGATTAAAATTAGTTTTGGATTATCGGTACTTGGAGCGTGTTTCTCAAGAACGGAGGTGTGAGAAGCTTGAACGTTGTAACGATTGTCGTCTTCATTGTTGTCCTGTGTATAGTTGTGCATTTTTTACGTTCTTCGTTTTATTTGAACGGCGCGCTGCAAGTAACAAGCTGCTTTGGGTTTTTTATTTACCATTCCGATAACTATAACTTTTGTTTCATTGCATTTGAAGTGAAACCGCGAGTTTTCAGGTATGCACGGACTTTATGAGTGAGGCCGACGCTTGGGCTAAAATCGCCACCTCACACTGTGTTGATGGTTTCATTAACCGTACTTCTGTTGAAAATGTACCAAATCGTAACGACACGTCGGGACTACGGTTGCAGGAGCTATTCGCGAAGGCCACAGTCATGATACTTTTCGTCACTGTTCCGACGACCAAGACCATTGTCAGAGGAAAGTGTCAGATGTGAAAAGAAGCAGTCTGAGTATGGTGTCATGGAATGCGTGCCCAAGAATCTTCGCGAACCGCGAAGTCATATGCACGGCTATCGTTGACGGAACTTTTTTTTCTTTGCAGCCTGATCGTTTATTTTTTCAATGTACCTTTTGTGCACGAAATAATTTCCCGATATCTCGATCGACTTAAGAATATGGATCTTTTATGTTAAAGAAATAAAATGGGAATAATGCAATACCAGAAGAATTTACGTAGCAAGAAAACACAACAAGCAGCTGGTCTGTGTACTCTTCGCAACAAACGAAATGTGACCAGTGGCAAGCATGAGCCGCCCATTTGTCATTATGAACATGTGAAGTGCTGCCAAATTGTTGTGTTTCGCGCCTGTCAATGGTGACAACCAAATGGGGCATTTCTATGAACGCTAGCAGTGCAGAGGGAACAAGAACGTTCGATACGTTTTTTTTATTATGAGAGCGACGGCTGTGACTTTTTTTATTCCACCAAATACTGGCGATCAAGGCTCTTCTCAGGATGAAATAACCAGTCAGGCCTAAGGGCCTTAACTTTATCATACACACTTTGCAAAGATATCTGTAGTCCAAGCTTACTCGTACAATGCTTGTAAAAATTTAACTTCGAGCCCACATTAACCATAATAAACCTTCATTAGCACTGTCTATCTGGTTGTAGAAACACACTAAATTATTCGTGCTTGAACACTGTAAAGTATAGCTTAAGCAAGCGGTAAAGACAAGAGGAGTGTTCATTTTCAGCATAATTTCAACGCAGAATTGCTCTAAATAAGTATCCAGAGTGACAGAAATCCGTTGAAGGAAGTGAATGGTGAAGGTGATCATCCATCGCCTCTGGGAGCAGCTATACCTTTCAACCATTGCGAATGATCGCAGTGTGATGCCCCCATCACTTGTGTCTGAATATGTGTTCTTTGCAGATGCACTAGCACCAAAGGCGACTGAGCTTCTACTCCACAAAAGCTGCTGCATAGTATTGTGACTCTCTGCTACCGGTGTGTTACGAAATGCTCACGCACGTACTTTTGGAATTTTTTGTGCGCATTCGTTCAAGTGCATCTGAGCAACTTCAGAAGATCAAAGTGTTGTGCGCTCCACGGAATTGAAAGAACGCCACCCTATAACCAGATTCATGCTGATGAAGGCAAGCCCGTGCGCCACAAGGTTGATTGATCGATCGATCGATCAATAGATGATAGATAGATAGATAGATAGATAGATACTGTTTTTCTTGGCCATGTAAGCTTCATATTCAACACTGTAGGATAGCAGTTGGCGATTTGGCAACACAAACACCTATTGTGTTGCACTGGCCACATTAACAGTCATTTCCTTGCAAACACATTGATGTTACTTCATAGAAGCTTTAACCTGTAGGCCAAGAGGTGTCTTTAGAACATGCCAGATGTGCACAGATTTTCCCCACGGAATGAATTGAAAATATTGTGTACTTGTAGACTATCGAGCTAATAGAATTAGGGTCGACTGATTGTCAAGGTCCCGAAGGTCGCGGGATCAAATCCCGGCTGTGGCGGCTGCAATTCTGATGGAGGCGGAAATTGTGTAGGCCCGTGTACTCAGATTTCGGTGCACGTTAAAGAACCCCAGGTGGTCGAAATTTCCGGAGCCCTCCACTACGGCGTGTCGCATAATCATATGGTGGTTTTGGGACGTTAAACCCCACAAATCAATCAACCATGAATCAATGATTTTCAAGGTGCATTAGAAATGCGTATCCTTGCGATAACTGATGTCGTATATTGCTATACTTGGTTTGCAGCAAATCTGTACTCCTTTTCTTTTTGGCGTGATTGAATTTACCTCGAGTGGTACCTTCATGGCGGCACCATAATAAAGCAGCAAGATAGGCACTTCAAATGCCACTGCGCAGAAACCATGACGCTGATTGATAAGTTATTTTCGTTTCGCGTGTTAATAAACACATGTTTATTTTCCTTAAGCATCCAGTGAGGGCTTTCGAGAATATATTTTAGCAGTTCATGTCTGTGTGTTCAAATACAGAAATGATAATCAAGGAATGATAGAGTGCAAAGAAGGAAAAAGCACAGGTTTTGCCTAATGCAAGACTACGTGCGTACCGTTCCAAGGCCACCGTAGTTCAGTGCGGCAACCCCATGCATATACATGAACGGACGAAGCATGGAGCCTGTCGGTACTGTAATAAGGTTGACATCGTAGTCATAATACGGACTGGTGCCAGTTTCGTCATACAACGGCGTCGTTGTGTCCATCCACATGTACCGAGAAGAGAGACCCAGAGCCTTTATCCACGCCGGGAACAGTGCCCCACGGTCCAGCTCCACATCCGGGTACGGTTCTGAGTCAAATAATAAAGAATGATTTGATAAATATCAAATAAAAATATCAAAGGTCTCCTCAACTGTGAGCAGCGTATTGTGCTTTTAAGTAGCTGTAATCTTTAATTCATAGCGTGATACCTGAGCCACTTGAATTTCGTCGAACTGTTGAGGTTGTGACTACTTCTGAGATAAAGTTGAAATAGTGTCCTCACAGAGTGCTTGATTCGCCACCGAAAACATTTCGTATTAGAATGTATTGCCTAATAACTATGTTGTGAATGCCAAATGCAACACACAGTACTTCATTAGTATTAATAGCAAAAGAATGGTGTATGCCTTGTAGTTCGAGATCCTGCATTCGTCTCCAATAGAATGGAACTTGAGAAAGCGCATAGTACGTCATGTTTACATAAGAATGGTTCAATGCTCGCCTCTCAGGTCAGCAATCTCATCAGCAAACGCATCAGCAATCATTCCGTGATTATTCTATGAATTCTTTTCTCTTTCATGACTATTTGTTTTCGCTATAAGAGTGTGTGACATAAAGCCGAGTTGTTAGCTCATGGAAAAAAAAACATTGTTAGCTCATGGCAACCAAACGCGCGTAGACACGAAATGTTGAAATGTTGATACGGCACATGGATGATGGCGCCGTCTAGTACACATAATTGCAAATGCCCTTCTTCGTGCGCAGTAAATTACACAAATAGCTATTGTATATTTCCCAAAATAGTTATTAAAAACCAAAACAATATTCCCACGCCTTTATAACAAGTAAACATGCTTGCTAATGATATATATTCTTAGATATATAGTGTTATGAATTGTTATTATAACGATTCCTTAAAGTATTTTGATGCCAACAATGACAATTTTTCAAGATATCAGCGTTTTCTTGGGTATGGCTTTTCTGGCACAGCTTTTTTGTCTAGAGTTTGTATGTTAACTCTCTAGAAGTGATACACGCATGCTCAGTGCCGCGGCAGCGACGGGATGGATGACGTCACTCACAAAGCAGCCAATGGCGCGCATGCTTGAGAACGACGCAGAGAACGACGTAACTGATTGTACAGCCATTGTAGACAACTCGTGACCGTATACATTATTCGCTCCAAAACGTTCACCGTAGTCCTATATTTACGTTCTGTTTCCCACCATATAAAAAAACCTGCCACCCATTAAGACGTAAATGTGGTTTTTCCTGCTGGCAAAAAGCTGGGAAGCGTGTGCGCAGGAGCACAGAAAAGGTTGCAGAGGGGCCACTACCTACCGCCCGTGAAATGTGCTCTATAAGGCACTCTAGGCGTTTCCGTAATTGTGCCAGCGGAATGGGGCACTTCATCTCTTTTGTCCTGCGTTGGTGTGCACATGTTCCAGACGGGCCGATGTGTCAACTTCGGTCAAAAAAAGCACGCCAATGCTTTAGGAGCTACGTCATCCGAGCTTCAGTCTCTCCATTTCTGGTACGGTGTGGTGTGCAGCTGAGCTACACAAAATCACTGGAGTGATGAGGCAGAAGGACTAGAGCACGCGTGAAATTGCCGAAACTTTTAATAAAAGTGACATACAGGTGCACGAGGCCGAGTTCACTCTGCCTCTCTTATTTGCCTACGCTGTCCTGCGCCGTTCCGACAGGGCTTCGGCAGGGGACGGAAAAACCAGTCTTTCTAGAAGAAAAGCATCCGAGATGAAGAGATGTTCCGCGACATTTTTGTACAGTATAGAGCACGTGTCAGCCAACAATGAAAAAAGCGCATTGCTCTACTGATGTTGAGGTTTTATATGTACAGCGTACGCAGTTAGAGGTTTGGTTGGTGTGCATAAGGTTTCATAATGCCATCCTTCTTGTTTAGGCCACGTTTTTCTGTTAAACCTTCAGTTGTTAGACAGCGCTTGTGTAAGGTGCTTTCTTGTGTTTCAAGTGCTAATTTTGGTGGTCAACATAAGAATGTTCAAACCAGCCCAATTCGCTGCATTATTGTTGTATTACTTCGAAATGACCATTTTTGAAAGCCTCCAACTCAAGCTCCCCACTCCACACTAAGCGCACTCATGCAGCATTATGTTTTTTTGTCATATGCTTAATGTGATATCATGCTACATGTAATCCCGAGGTGTTTTATGGGTTATACTAAGTTAGAACAGGGTGCATGTCTTTTAGAGCAGCGCTGTGAGCAGGCTGAAGTGCCTTTTGTGGCAGTCTTGGGGCATCCAGAAAGGCTTTTTGGAGCAGCTAGAAATGCCTTTTTTTAGCACGTTTGGAGCAGCCAGAATGCCCAGACCAGACGTGGCCCCGTTTTACAGCATCTGCGATGCAACATTTGTTTAACGCTGCAGTTGTCAATTACTACGGTAAATTGTGCAATATTCCTATTATTGAGATAGCAATTATATGGATACTTCTCGACGGATTGTCCATTGACTTTATGTCACGTATACTGTTCAAGCTACTTTACCCACGCCTCCCTATTAAAAAAACTGCGTTTTCAATGTATTCAACTGTGTGGGTAACACTGCGCTGTACAGTGTGTCCCAGTGCACTACAGTTGGAGGAAGCCACTGGGACACACTGTACAGCGTGGTCCAGTGTCTTACAGCGCGTTTGGGGGCACTGGTCAGCCTCACAGTGTCTCACCGCACACTGGAAATATTAGCGCCACATTGAAAAAACCTGGGCTAGATCAGGGCACTTTCTGTAAGACTTCATATCAGTCTATCGCAGAAAACTTACCAATCATATAGAAATGTGTAACCTAGTCTATGTGCTACACCTATATGGCCTTAGTTTTAGTTAGGTGATGCACGTGTGAGTACACTAACAATCATATGTCGAGCGCGTGGGCGTTTTCCTGAAATATGATGGAGTGTAGTCAATGTATTTCATAAACCGCATCGATAGAACTGGTAATTCTCAGCACAGTGTAACAGTAGTATTATTCTGATAATCCAGATCAACCTGCTCTAGCAGTCAGTCGTTCGGGCTCGTACCGCAAAAAGCCGCACGTCCCCGGCAGCAGTTAACCGCTGCAACACCCAATAGCGGAGTTATTAGCTTTTTATTTGTGTATACTTGAAGGTTAAATTATGATCTCGCTTGGGTCAGTTATCATCGAAACTACATTTTAATGGTTATTCTTTGTAAATAAATAGCCGCGATCTTCACAGTGACGTCGCTGAGCCTAGTGGCTATTTCGGCGAGAGGGAACTGCTGCGGTTGTAGTACGCGAAACGTAAACGAGGAGGACAGAAAATACTTCAAAACACATGATCGAAACTACAGTGTTCAGTGAGTAGTTCAGATGCGCGATGCTTTCTACGTAAAAATGAATAACCGGTTAGCGAGTTAGTGCAATTGCCGTAACACATCTGCGGTCACATTGATACGTTTTACGGGAAAACGTACCAGAATAATGTTGCGAGCCAAGGTAAACGGTAACAAATAAGCTGACAACCACCTATTATGTTAACCCGAAATTGAAGAGATTAAACTGTGCGTTTATAAGTGACAAAATGAAAATATTGGATGCTGGAAATAGTTTAAACACGAAAAAAATACCTCCTTTCTTGTTTTTCAGGTATGGTGCAAAGGGCAACATGTAGAGATTCGTGTTGTGTAGTGCCTTGAGGTAGTAGGTTTGACTCCCGCTCATTCCCTTTTCAATAGTATTTCGTGTTTGTTTTGTCTCTGTGCTCATTTTTCAGTCATAATTACGATATGGGCACGACCAAAATTTTCAAAACCAATATAAAAGCCCGGTTTTAGCTGATCACGGTTGTCTCATAATGCAGTGAGCCAGCGTCCTAGTGTCAAGCACCACATTATTAATGTTATCTGGTATGACAGTGGGACTTTGTCACTGTGATTTCCGATCGGTATAAGGGGTATAGGAGGGTAAATGGGCGTGAGTGGGGGCGAAAAACGTGGCTGAACGAGAGACCAAGCAAACCGGCTGAGCTCTGTTGCTTGGAGGGCACATGTGATAACAGCACAGCAATCGGGAAAAGACTGCCGTCGAAGCAGAGAGAAAGCACTCCACACATCATAAACTAGCATAAAAGAACGCGAGGGAAGCAGGGGTCCCTTGAACAGCCATTGTGAACTTTGCATGTAAAGGCGCGGCCGCAATCGCTGGCACGCGAACTAGCTCAGCATGGCGGGAACCACTGACTCGTATACAACTGATGCGCTCTCATCGCGAAGAAACAAGTTCGAATCTAAAAGACTTAGCTTGACAGCCGCGTTTCAATAACGTTACAATTTGTTGCTATTGCATTCAATCCTTTGCCGCACAACTATGAGTAGCCGTCTATATTTTTTTTCAACATGTGCGCACTATCGTCGACCAGAGTAGAAAAGTTTTGTATAGTGAAGCACAGCGGTAAAACGAACGACGCAATGAGTGTGCGCTCGTAGGCTAAACAAAGATAAGAAAAAAATCCCGATCACTGTTCACGGGTTTCTTTCCTTTGTGCGTACGTTTGAATTTAGCTGCAACCATTCAACATGAAATTAACGTGTTAGCGACAAATTGTATTGTTGTGTCAACTAAGGCTGCCAGCTGAATCCTCTGGAGCCAATATCGCTTTAATATATGCTGGCGACAAAAAATACAGCTATGCCTGCAAAAAACGCTTTCTCCGTACGCTTCCCCTAATTCTCGCTGAGAGTACAGCACGTAGAAGAGTTCACGAGTCATTCGCGCTGATGCCTGTTAAAAAAGCGTGCACCCCAGCGATTGCGACCACGCACCTCAAAACCTTCAACTGATCGAGTGGTCACAGTTTTATTAAAACTGAAACTGTAGCAGTTTCTGTAAAAAGGAAAAAAAAAGTCACATTCCCTTGTACGGTTCCTGATGGCTGTCACAGATTTTGCCTAAATTTGGTTGTTGTGGCTCATTACGGTGCTGTGAAACCAGTTAGGAGCAGCATGAATGGTTTGGTACAGGATGGCACAGGCAATAGGGTCTGGCGCACAATGGAGCAGCTGTTCCACTCCTGGTTGTGCAATCATCCCAACATGCACCCATCTGTGTTTCTGAAGATACTTTGCTACATTTCTCGCGGCATTTCCGTGATTTATTGACAACTGCCATAGGCAAGCCACGAAAACGGTTCTCTTCGGTTTTTGTAACTGCAAAATAGAGGTTATTGAGAACCACAGTATAGTCGCGCAAACACCCGTCACCCAAAGTCTTCATACCAAAGGACGTGAGAACAGAAGCAAACAGCGCTTTTTGAATCTTTACTAATTATTGTATGTGCTGTAAGCATTATGAAATGACCCCCCACCAACTTGGTCAAGCCCAAAACGTTACAAAAGGCAAAACGTCATTCACTTGTTCTTGTTCCGTGATATGTCACCTGCAGTTTTATACACTATAGCTTATTGGTATTTATACAAAAAGATATATCGTCATTACCACTCTATTTAGTGCCGGTTTACTCGTGCTCCATACCATACTTGCGATATATTCTTAATGCTCGTAACAGCATCCATTCGTAAAATAAACTGAGTTTAAACTGATAATTGCAAAACATAAGTCCTCGTGTAGTTACGCGTACAATCGCTTCATCACGCTACCAAGAGATGTTTGAGTGCATTCGATCGATAGAATTGTACACATTATTAATACATTTTGCCATCGCAACCTGCTTAGTGATCGGCTAGATAAAATATACCCCGTTACAACATACTTGAACTGGGAATGAATAGTTGTGGTATATAGAAGGCATTTTACAAGAGTCCTAACCATAACCGTATGTCACTCGGCACTTGAGCTCGAGAGTGTGAAAATGGTACGACCTAAGCAATCTTCTCGTTAAGTAAGAAGCCAAGTACTGTTTTCTGCCACAGTATAGATGTAGTCAAAGTTTAAAGCGATTGAAATCAACGTTGACAATCGCATTCAACATTTTAAAGCAGCTCCTGAAACATGTGTGCAGTCCTCCAGGCACCATTGTCCCAGATTATTTTAGGAGATATGATTCGCCATTGCGAAAAAACGCCAAGAAAGTGATGCATAATTAATAAAAACTGCGTTTGGTCCCCAGTTGTAAGTTATTGAAGGTGGCAGGTGAACATTTCTCGCAAAGCTATAATACGAGCCGCACTCATGAAAAAACTTGTGTGATTGAATTAGTGCTCATTAAGCAAGACGAGAAAGTCAAGCCAGAGAAAAGATAGGGGACAGACTAGCTGTCCTGTTAGATGCACAACGGGAGCGGCTACTCCCCTTGCGACCGTACCGAGTGTACACACGCGTTTTTATGTAGTGTAGTAGAGACGTGAATACTAACTGTAAAGTGCTTCTACGAAGTCATGATCCAAGCGCTGCCCGGGGCTTCCCACGTACGCCAGCATGTCTTTAATCTTCTTCACAGCAGCTAGTCGAAAGGTGGTGCTGAGCCAGGGTGACACATGCAGACCCATCTCGTAGGCAGTGCGTATTTCATCCACTATATTGCTCGCCCTCCTTACCAGGTACGGTTGAACTTCTGTTGAGGAAAAGGTAATAAAAGCAAGCCGTTTTAGAGAAGTCATTGTCGAATGCAGTATGACACACTAGTATATCGTAGTACAATAATGTTGTCTGTTTTGATTGTCTTCTCTTTTGCGCTAAATGAATTATGAAAGGTAGCCTTGGATGAGATAATGATTGAATTCACGCTATACAGGGAAGAAGAGTGACTGGAATAAACAACTAACTTTTACTGCTCAAAAAAGCCATGTATACAACTGTGTTAAATTGGGGGCAAGCTGTGCCACCTAACAACTGGTCAAATAGGTCAATTATGTAGTAGGCATTGGTGGCCTGGGACTTATGAAGAGTGTATAATAAAGTAAAACTGGAAGGTAGTGAAAGAAAGTATGTTAAATTTATATATTGTTACGTCTACGACAGGGGTTTATTCAGAGCCGACGTAACGGTCGACTCGACAGTATACAGCAGTGAACGCGCATCAGCGAGCACTTGCCACCAACCGAACGTCGTCCTCTTCTCCCACCACCATGTTCCCCGCTACACAGGTGCACATACCTAAATTACACATGTGGTAACATTTCCTTCCACGCAGACGAAGCCCACTGGGCGAGTCAAACAGTCTATCGAGGAATAAAGCGCTTCAAACGTGCAACATGGTCAAGTTCAGTTTTTGCAGACCGTTGGCCTTTCCAATGAAGGCGTGCTATGCGGTAAACTAAATCACTCATACGGTCTACAACAAGATAAGGTCCCGCATAGTGCGCTACCAGTTTTCTCGCTCAAACCGCGTTTTCTAGTTGGTGTCCACAGCAACACTAGGTCACCGCGATTGTACGTCACGTGTCGGCATCGGCGGTAAAAATGTGCCTTTGAGCGGTCTTGCGAAGCAAGAGTATGCAGTATTCAGGGTATCACGAGGTGGTCGAACATATAAAAGAAAGAAAGAACTGTAGCCGGTAGTTTCATGCTGAGTGGTGTTGAACGCATATGTGATAAAGGGTAGAATACTGTCCCAGTCCTTGTGATCTGATGCTACATACATAGACAGCATGTTCGAGAGAGTTCTGTTAGTTAGTTCAGTTAGACCGTTCGTTTGGAGATGATACGGCGTAGAGCGCCGAAACCTAGACGCACATACACAAAGCATCTCTTCCACCACGTCTGCTGTGAATTGTCGACCACAGTCACTGATTAAATTTGGGGAGGTCCATGTCAAAGAATTACAAAACGTAGCATGAAGGAAAACACATCGGCTGCAGTTGCCGATGGTATGGCAGCTGTCTCGCAGTACCGTGTTAAATGGTCTGTGCAAACGACTATCCAGCGATTTCCATCAGAAGACCAGGAAAAGGGTCCAGCAATGATACAAGCGCACTGCCCAGCAATGATACAAGCGTTTGTTGCCATCAGGCTTCGAAACATGATGAAAGCCGGTCACTCATTACATCTCACATAACACTTAACTCACTTAACATCTGCTGCGCACACAGGTTACAGCGCGTATTCTCCTAGTTCATTTTATTTAACCTTCAAAACTGAAGTAATCCAGAGAGAAGTGGTCAACAATGCACATAAAAATAAAACAATAGAAATCAGTAAAAATAGTCAGTTAACACAAATATTGTATGATCAGTTAGTTTTGGAAGTGAGAATGTCCGACATGACTGAGCGAAGCTTTCAGTGGTCCTTGATAGTACATATTGTGCCGGGAAGGTAATTGTATTGTTGAGAGTTCCTGAGAATGAATGATTCTTGACAGCTTTTGCTATGGCCTTGCATTATTCCAAACTTTAAACATTTACAGTGCGAGAATAAATGTAAAAAAAAGGATGGTATCAGGTTATCACGCCAGTAGGAATTCTAGAAAGAAATGGTGTGGTATAAAGCACGGCTAAAATACTCACGTCGTGAAGAGGGAAGGTAGTATTGAAGGAATCTTGAAACACTTTTTTGAGTACCCATGGAATGAATTCACAGAAAAAGCGTATTACCTAACAAAAAGCATATTACTTCATATCTGCTGCGCTAGCTTATCTAGTGAGAACTATGGCAAGGGTAGACATGCAGACAACCGAAGTCGTGATGTTTAGGTAGATCAGACACAGCAAAATTTTGCGAACGTATGAAAGGAACGCTAAATTAAAAGAATGAGTTTGTTCTGAATGTCCTACATCTCTAGTTCCTTCAGTGGCAGCACCACAAGCAGATCGATAGGGCAGAAAATAGAGGTCCGACGAAGTTTAAATTTCTTGCCAGAATTACCGCACTGGACAAAATAAACTTCCAAGTGTATGTTTTACATCAAGACGGCACTTCGTGAACCAATATCACTGAAAATTACTAAGGAATGTATCTGACCCCTAAAAGGCCAATGTGTTGATTTTGGATCAAAAAGGGACGACGTAGAGCCCCTGCAGAAGCATTGAAAGCATATGATCATGATTGGTGCTCAAATTATCAGGTGGCCCCAGCAACTTCACTTTGTCTTTGAGATGTTTCTAGCTTCTTAAGTGTCTTATTAAGGCAGCTGGATGAAATGGCATTTAAAAAGAGTGTTTTGCTAATGAGAGACAGATCTTTTTTGCTGTTTATTTTATGTTTCAATGGAAACGTTAAAAGCTCAGAACGCTCCCAGCAGCGACTCTGTTTCTCGAATTTTCACTTTAGCCATGACTCATCCTTCCAGGTATGAAAAATAGATGCTTCACCATGGATGTGACAGTGGCTTCACGAACGACCACATACGCGCTCTGTACTGTCATTGCTATTACCTGGAGTGGTGCAGCAGATCTGAACCTTGAGTCTCCTTGTCTCATTATATGTGTCTACTTTCGTAAGGATAGAGTGATGGCGCTTTGGTGAACTGCACCACAGGTGCACAATGAAGTGGACTTACCGGACTGCAATAAGGGGCTGATGACGGCCAGACGCATGACTTTTGTGACATGTTCAAAACAAGCATCGTTCTCAGTCCTACGGTCAAGGAATATATAAGGCTCCGTAAACTGAACCAGATGCGTAAAGAATTTCCAGGCAACCAGATATCGTAGTGCTGTTTCACCCATATCCTTGAAGATCTTCACGAGGATATGAAGTGCTGCTTTTCGGCAGTAGATATAGTCTGCAGCCTGATAAGTGTTGTTGGTATACAACATAATAAAATCAATCCAATTATCTGAAAAGAATAGAGAGACAGACAAGCCAAACATCTTGTTTACATTACTGCGAAAGCATTGTGCTGTCGTACTGATGTCCGCAAATACATTACACATATTTTGTTCTAATTTCTCTAGCACTTACTACACACCTTTTAAGGTATCTCCCGTAGTAACCATATACCCGTACACCTAATTTGTTGATATGTGGTGAGTGGTTCAATCATCTCGAGATCAAGGCAGACACTTGCGAGGAAGGTATCATGTTGAAATTTATCTTGTCCACGCAGTGTTTAAATTTCTTTACAGTTTGGCACAATCTCCCTCTCCGTAAAACCGTCTCTGTGGTATGAGTGTTTTGTGTAAACACTTAAGACTTGCACCCCACCCCCTCAGCCAAATTTCCTCAATGACTATCATTTCATTATCCCTCTCACATATACTATGTTTGTTCTTTCAAAATTAAAATACACAGGTTCTCTGCTTGCTTTTTTTCATTCTGAATATTCTTACAATGCCAGTGTTTCCAGACTTGTACCCCGGCTCACCTTTCTGATCTAGAACCACAACGTCACTTATCTCGACTATGCCTTTTTTACAAGCTTTATTGTGCTCCCATTTAAATTCTACCCATTCTGCCTGTCCATCGCATATCCAGCAGCGCCAAACATGCAAGAGCACTATACCTTCCGCCAGCACAACCGACCAACTACCTCCGAATATTTTTTAATATTTTTTATGACAACAGCACGGTACTGGAACCATCTGCCAGCATCTACCGTGCACCATTTCGACCCATCAAGATTCAATTCAAGATTGTTCTCGAGTCACGTTTTAAGGGCGAAGTCCCTTAAGGCGTGTTTCGTGCGTTTCCTGTATGTCCGCTATATGGCGGTACTTGTATATGATGAATATAAGATAAAAAGATGCGAAATTGTGGTAATTGGAGCATTGGCTAGATGGATGGATGAACAGATGTATGAATGAACAGACATACAGACAGACGGACATGTGCACAGATGAACGAACAGACAGACGACAGACAGACAGACAGACAGCGGACGGACGGATGAATGTACAAACGGACGGACATACAAAGAGGCGGACAGACAGGTAACGCAATTGTCGAACGTCTTACTGTTCGTTATGTCACTTTTTAACGGCGACAGACAGAGAGACGTACATACATTCATACATACATACATACATACATACATACATACATACACACACATACAGACATACATACATATATACACACATACATACATACATACATACATACATACATACATACATACATACATACATACATACATACATACATACATACATACATACATATGAACGGACGGACGGACCCATGGACATACAGGCTGATGATCGGAGAGACTGAAAGACAGACAGACAGACAGAGACAGATGGACTGACAGACAGACGCAGCCAGCAGGTGATTCATGGTTTGCCGATACATTCCTTCGAAGCTTCACCCAACTCATGATCGTTCACTCAGTGGATATTCTGTGATATTTTTTTGTAAATAAAACCATCCCTCATGTAATACCCAGCTGCTGCTTTTGAGGTATTGATTATAAGGCAATGAAAAGTAAACAAATAAACAATTGAATATGAAGCCTCTTCTAATAACTACAAACGAAGGGCACTTTAGGCATGAGAGCTTTCTCAAGTACACCGTCTCCTGGCATGCTACAAATTTTTCTTTAGCTTGCATTTGAAATGCACAGTATATAAACAATTCCATATCAAGTGTACTTAGTTCTGTCGACGATATACTGGAAGCTATTCATCAAGAAATATAAATGGGATTGCTCGACTATAATTGTGATAATAAAAAATTACGACCAAAATTGAAAAAATCGCTTAACAAAGAAATTTTAACACCTATAGAGCGAGGTCCGCATCTGGACTCAAAGGAGTCAAGGTAGCCCCCTGCAATAAGGGAGAACGTGGGTCTTGTTCTCTGTCAAAGTTTTTTTTTACACACGTCTCACGTTCAATGACTGCCAGTACATTTGTGCTGGCAGTCATTGACGGCAACAGGGAATTACGCTCCTCAGCCTCGGTCAGAAGAGCTACGAGCGCAGTTGCAGAACAGGTCACCATAGCCCTAGACATGACCGACCCTCACACACCACCCTGTTAACAGACTCACGAGCGGCCATCAAAGCTTTTGAGTCGGGTAACCTAGCGCGAGAGGCTGCCTCCATTCTAGAAAAAAGAACAGACCCTGGCACTCAATCTCTTGGTTTTCCGCCCATATGGGCGCAGAAGTTCATCAGCACATACCTAACCTCAACGAGCTTGCCCACGACCGTGCGCGAGATCTAACGCGCCACGGCGGCATGGAGGTCTTACGGGGTCAGGATGAAATCCCGCATAACGATGAAATCACGTCTCACTATCAGCTAAGTAGAAGGGCCTAACCTCTTCTTCACCCGAAGTTAGATAGGTCTCAGTCAATTACACTTAGAATGCTCCAGACGGGCTCGTTCAACTCGCGGGGCCTTCTCAGTCGTATCTTCACAGACGTTGACTCAAGTTGTTCGGAATGTAACGAAATTTATAGTTCCTTAGCGCACGTGCTCTGGCAATGCCCCGCGTTACCTAACGGCCCTCTGTCCAGCGAAGCCGACTGGGAAGAGGCACTCCGGAGCCCATCGCTCCAGGCACAAATCCATGCAATCTAGAGGGCCCAAGAAAGGGCGGAACATCACGGTGTCCAAGCCCTGACTTGGACGCGGCCAGCAGCTTCCGTTGGTCCCCGATAGGAGTTCCCGCGAAAGCTCCTCAGGATAACATAAAGTTCATTGTCTGTCTGTCTGTCTGTCTGTCTGTCTGTCTGTCTGTCTGTCTGTCTGTCACACGTCTCACGTCACATCCATGAGACGTCATGAGGATACGAGGTATAATTGGTATAACTACTAGGAATAACTTACAAATTCTGTGTTATTGTGCTTTTCAATGCTATAACACGACCATTCTGCCGATTCTGGCATGGCTATTATGCACGATAAGTTTGTTTCGATTCAGCTTGGGTGTTTTCGACTGCCATGGCAAAAATAAACAATGTGTAAACTGAAAATGTTGATTTGATTGATTTATTTATTGATTGTGATGAGTAAACGAGCAGCATGAGGCGCGTGCCAAACGTGGAAGCGCGGTGACGGTGCACGAAGAGAGGCGAGTCCCCCGAGTGCACGCGCAGCAGCCAAGTAGACGCAAAAAATTGGTTCGACTGAGGCTCGTGGCACACGATCCCAGTCAAGCAGAAAAACAATTGAGCAGAAAAAGCTGGCACAGAGCATTGGGACGCCGAGCTGTGAAGACGAAAGGTTAGCATCGCTACAACAACATAAGCAGTAGAACCGCCTGGTTCTGATAATTTTGCCAGAGGTTCAGGGGACTGCTGTCGTATAGAAAGAATCGAGTGAGGCTGCCCGGACTTGCCACGAGCTGTCGCAGTGGTTCCTGGGTTGACTACAGCTCCTCCGCTTCGATCTCGAACGTATGCGGCCCGCGCCACCGTCAAGACGCCGTTGACGAGTTAAACGTAGCCTAAACTGAGCTGGAAGATACGACGATGAATGGAACACACCGGCATTGAGGTCGAGTGGCTCGTATGGCGACGGTTTCCAGGACAACTTCGACAACGGTATCACTTCGTCGTAGCTCCAAGGGTGGCATCTGAACAGTAACAATGTTCTACTACTGCTAGGGTGCATAAGAGTGGCCACTGAGACGCCATCTTGCCTAGCAATAGTTAATGCTTAGAACTGAACTTTTCTTGAATCAGCGTCATTTACGGTTTCCTTGTATAGCCGATCATTGTGCGCATGTCTCTTTTGGGAAGCAAACTCTGAGTGTGAGATTTTTGGCATTTTTGGGTAGTATTAAAGTGGCTTTATTCTGTACCATCTCTGCCACGTCTCTCTCTTTCTCAAGTACATTCTTTATAAACGCTCCCGAGATAAATTTGTGACATTGATACGGGGGATTTACCATCTCAAAACCATCACATGATTATAAGACACCATAATGAAGGGCTCCAGAAATTTTTACCACCTGACGTTCTTTAACATGCACTTAGATCTGAGATGACCACCCTAAATCACTTTCAACCGAAAAAGGAGAAATGCTGATAAGCTTAACGCAAAGTGCTGACATTAAGGAAGCGTTTCATGATTAAATAAGTGGCGATAAGGTAAGAACGCTTGTAGCATTTTTGTCATTCAATTGGCAGTTTTTTAGGCGACCCTTGAAGATTCTTTGTCTTTAAATGTCAGTATTAAAGTTCTAAATTTTTGGGGATACATTAACGCGTAAGAAATAGCCTCAAAGACCTCTACAGCCTTCCTACATGCTACAAATACGAACGTCGGCATGTATATTGGCCAAACACACAAATAACTGCTCAGTGCTTTTTTTCTGAGCAGTTACCAATCAAGTAACTTTTATATATACATGAAAATATCAAGCGAGATTGGTCTACATTTCAAAATGTGCGTCTCTCAATGATATTCTCTGAAACGACGTGAGCCTCCGGTAATTCATTTATTAGGCTGCACTGCAAGTGATTTGTACTTATCATCGAAGTGTTCATTGGAGTGTTGACGAAATAAATATGATTAAGTTAAATGTAGTGAAATACATCTCACGAAACCTGACAAGGGATTCTTTTTTTAATAATGGCTCCATAAAGATGAGATGAATTATTTTTGACATTGTACATACGCAAAATACTTTCACAATCATGGTGATTTGGTATGTGTAAATCATCGCCAAACAACTGGTGATGTCAAGCTGTTTGTGATGTGCTGCTAATCTGTATAAACGTTGGAGAACAATTAACTAGCTATTATTATCATTATCATCAGATAATCATAATGGCCATGCCCACTGCAGGGCAAAGGCCTCTTTTATGCAGTGTCAATCAACTCCGTTTTCTGCTTCCTTCATACCTGCAAGCGTTTTAATCTATCTTACTCAGCTAAATTCCTGTCATTTCTTGCACGTTTGCCTTCTCTTGAAATCCAGCCAGTAACGCCTAATAAGCAGCGGCTATTCTCCCTACGCGCTACGTGTCCAGCCGGTGTCCCCTTCTTGACCACAATACGATATCCGGAACTCTCGTTTATAACCTTAACCACCACGCTCTCTTACACCTATCATTTCGCGTTACAAACTAGTACACCCTTTTTATTAATGTGCAACACATTGCTTCTATGTGTAAGGTACTACATTTTTGTTACAGGTTATCTACTGGCAGAGAGCCCTATGGTTCAGCTGTTCTGTATTCTGTCAAACGTTTTGACAAGCCGTGCATTCCCGGTTTTTTTTTTCAGGAAGATGAATAATAGTTTTTGTTATTAGCAATGGGTTGTAACTCGCATATTTCGATAGCATGAAATATAAAAAGTCTGAAAGTAGTAACAAAACAGGCACAAAACTTTCTCCTACCTGAAGGAACGTAAGGTGCTGTGTGAATGCCGAGGTCCTTAATACGAAGAAGCTCCGATTCATTTTCCAATTTGGTTTTATATTCGAATAAATGAACTGCAAAAATAATTAAAGACATTACATTTTGTACCAAAAAAGGCGATTTCATTCATTTGCTTGTCATGACAAGCACACCAGCTTAACCCACGCATGCAATCCTTAGTCTTACGTAAGCAAATGCAACCATGCAATTTAAAAAAAAACGTGGTTGGTCCTCATGTCATAGGGTATTAATAAAGAAGTTGCAAGGAGTTCGTATTTAAGAAACTATTACTAAAGACACACTGTTATTTATCAAATTGCACCGCATTCTACACAGGGCTTTCTACGTTTGCAACAAAGCTCAGAGGGAAATAGAGACATTGCTTGCATACATACTACACTGTAGGTATCAGTGTAATATATATGCACAAAAATGAATCACCAGAGCACAGCAACACGAACGTTTGTCCTTACACTAGCAAAATGGCAAACACACAGGCATCCACTTTTTTGAAAATGCGCGCAGACCATTCGCGATATTTTGTGTTGCAAGAAAAGAGAAAGTTTCTCACGTTGATCTTCATAGCCTTTTATCTCCACAGCAAGTTCCTTGTCCAAAGGAGGATTAGCACCATACATTAACATAAACTTTGTGTAATACGTCATGTCGTATCTAAAGTAATACGATGCCTTGTAGTCTTGAGCGTAATCAAGCTGTAAACGAACACAAATACATTAAAATTTATGATGGTGTTGCGAGTAACTGGTGAGAAAATTATTGCAACACAATGCTGTACAAACAGCGTACAAAAGAGTAAAGGACGACGTAAACGAAAAAGTCACAGCATATCTGCGGAGTGAATGATGATGAGTGGGGCGAAGCGTTGATTCGTCTATCCGTCCGTGTATCTGTCCATCCGTACATGCGTCCATGCGTCCGATCGCGTCCGAAAACGCAGACAGCACGTTGGTAAGACCGACGAGACGCGAGCTAAGGAAGCCAAGCACAAGCGCCTCCAGAATACCATTTACAATTTTCTTGCGCAGAACATCAAACAAACGTTTTGTTCATTCTGTCCAGACGCAAGACTATCGTGTTTCGTCGACATTTAGAGTGTAACATGCAGGTATGGGGCCAATGTTTTTCCTCGTCTTTTCTTGTCTCGCTTACGCGTGACGTATAACATTGTTAAACTAAGAGGAGCTTCGCCCTTAAAAATTATCAGAACCTCCACTTCCAAATTTCGGTGTCAGAACCAGACAGAAGACGAAGCTTGTGGAGTGAGCAACACTTTTCGACGTGGAAATGTGTCATGAGTAAAGCAACACCAAGAACGTGCAGACGTTCTGCGAATGCCGAGGAAGCGCGGCGCTACAGAGGTGTTCTAAGTAGTGCGCACTCCTGCCACGCTCGCGCACGCAACTGGCCACAAAGGCTCGTGTCGCGCGTCTCAAGCCATTTTGTTAAAGCCAAGATGATGAGGTGGCCTCATCCTGGGAGCGCCAGATGAAGAAGTTCGGAGGAGACAGCATTGCTCTCGCGGCGACAGCTTAATTGACCTGTATCTGGCAGTAGCGGCGTGAGGGTGCCGCAACGCAGCCTTTGATCACGGTTGTGACCGTGCGACACTCGCCGGACCTGCATCTCCTCACAAAAGTAATTATTAAGACGTCCTCTGCTCCTCACCTTGTTCACAATATGTCTACGACCCTCTTTACAGTTCTAAGAGTTCATGTTGGTGGGTATACGGCTAACCTGCCGAGACTCACGATAACCGGGTATGAAGTCGAGGAGACAAAGGGATCGTCAGAAAGATGCTGATGAACGACAATCGAATTACCACGGCTGGAGCGTCAAGGACATCTACTACGGAAAACTTCGTCGTAGTTCCGAGGCGACATCATGACCAATAAGATGTTTGGCTACTACGTGACCCTATGAGAGCAGCTACAAATACTGAAACAAACAAAATTTCACCACACAAACATAAACACAAGTCGGCTGTCCAGTGAAACCGAAACACCGATCAACGTAGAGTTCATTACTTGAGCCTCTATTCGCGACTGCTTTCATTCGATAACTAAATAGTTAAACGTCTTACTGTTCGTTATATCACTTTCTAACTACGAAGAAAGGTTCCGTCATTGAAGTCTTTGACGTTTCGGACGTGATCATCCAGTTCCCGTCCATCAGCATCCGTCCGACGATCCCACTGTCTCCATTGCTTATTGTGCGGTAATCGTGGGTCTCGGCAGGTTAAACCTACCCACCAAAATGAGCTCCGAGGACTGTCAAGAGGGTCATAGCTGTCTAGTGAAGAAAGTGAGGAGCAGAAGGTGTTTTGCTAACTGCTGTTACGAGGAGCCGCAGTTCCGGAGAGCGTCTCTCTTTCACAACCGTGACCAAAGGCTGCTTTCCGGCACCCTCACGCCACTACCTCCCGATATGGGTTACTTGGGCCTTCGCCACGAAAGCGATGCTGTCTTTTTCGACCTTCTTCGCTCAACGCACCAAAGGTCAATGTCACTTCATCTCAGTATAGCTACTGGTCAAGACCTTTCGCCAAAAAAGTAAGTTTGAGAGTCCCGCGGAGATTTAAAATTAATAATTGTGAAATAGCTAATTTTCGCAATTTCCGGCTTATATCTTGAGTGACTTATGCATTATGTACTTAACGTTCTCAAAACAAATGGAGAACAATATTTTTGTCAAGGTTTGTAGTTTGAGACACACCAGTAAAAGGCTCACTTTACGCGCGCTTGAGTACGTCTGTCCTCTTTCTCTTGGCTGTCTCCTAAATTCGCTCAGATCCTGGAGGCACTGGCGCTTTGTTCGGTCACCAGAAACCTTGCAGAAAAATTTAGGTCAGTGAACTGCTTTGCGTGCCGCGAGGTGGTTGTGCTATACTAAGGTTTTTAGGAGCCTTAAACTTCTGTACGGTTCTCTTTTAGGGTAGCATGCTGTCCATTAGGTTGCATGTTTTGACCATAGCCTCAACTGTTCATAGCTTGTCCGCTTCTTCATGGCTGTGGTACCCCCTTATTCGATCTGTAGAGTACAATTTGTTTAACACTTCTTGGGCCGATTAAAAATTCTGGTTTTTCAGGCAGCCTTCAGAAACTTCAGAAGCTGCACTAAGGCGATTGTGTAGCGTAAGCATGACCACACAGAAAGCGAGGTGCAGGCGTTGCGAAAGTTTAGCATTACTTTTGAATTCGTTTTCGTTGTTTTGTAATATATATGTTCAAATATCGGATACAAGATTTCACAGGAAAGAAATTCTCTAAATCTGCAGGAAGGCTACACATGCCGTGCTTTTCTTGTTGTAGCGACTGCTTCGCCCTGTATTGGTTATAGTTTAGAGCATCACAAACTTTTGTTGTGTGGCACTTACATGCATGAACGCTGCTGAGTCATGCATACCCTTTCTCTGTGCTTTCTTGGTGAAACAGCTGATGCGAGTGGCAGTGAAAAACTTCAATACAATAGGAAGGTTATGAATAGTAATGTGATTTTAAATGCGAATCATTTCTTAGCGAACTTCGGTAGTATTGAGCGTATCTATCTATCTATCTATCTATCTATCTATCTATCTATCTATCTATCTATCTATCTATCTATCTATCTATCTATCTATCTATCTATCTATCTATCTATCTATCTATCTATCTATCTATCTATCTATCTATCTATCTATCTATCTATCTATCTATCTATCTATCTATCTATCTATCTATCTATCTATCTATCTATTTATCTATCTATTTAGCCACCTACGACTTATAGCTCTCCTGGCAGTTTCGATATTGGTATCGATGAAAAACTTGGTATTGCATGACATTAACTGGGTAACGCATAACTAATTGGGTAACGCTTATTATAACTAGGTAACGCGTCGGCGCGAAATGCAGCATGTCGCATTTCGCGCCGGTTGCCGTCGGGCAGCGCCGATGGACGCTGGTCGCGCTTGGCGTCAGACTATAGACGAGAGCACGCCTATCTCAAACCCAGGCGCCTTCTGTGGTATACCCTCGCTCCCAGAGACGCCATAGTTTACTTGCAACTGCCAAGGCGCACCTCGCTAGCATGACATGCAGAGGCTCTGAGAGTTTAAAAGGCGAAAAAGCGCCTGGTCACGCTGCACCGGCTTTTGAAATGTCATCTTGGTACCACTGCGCTGCCACCTCATGCGACAACAACCAGCGCAAAAGGAAGAGATTGCTGAGCACCAAATGTGAAGTTCACAGCGCATCGCGGGAATTGTGCCGGTGCATTGTTTTGCGACTGCCAGATTTCCGTCCACAACGAAAAATGCTGAGCTCAGCCGCCCTTTAGGATATAATCGCAATCAGCAGAGAAAACACGTCCCCTGTGAAGTGTACGAGTAAGTATACCTATTGCGTTTATTGAAGCGTGACTCGAGCTGTTCCACTTTACAGCAGCGATTTGCGTGCAGTATGCCTTAGTGTGCGGCACAAAACTATTGCCGTACTATTTCGCAGGCCACGCGTTTATAATATGATATACGTATAACGACTCACGCGTGGATGCACGCGCCGCGCATGTTTTGTGCAACTATATTGGCCTACCATCACGATGAAAAGTGATGTGAAGGGCGTGGGAAGCATGGCTTTCGACTCGGACTAACTGCGTCATACCTTGGCTGTCACTAAGCCAATGTACATGTGCTTGCGGCCGGCATCACCGTAGCATTTTAAAATCTTGTTCTGTCTAGCACTTTTGCACCGCGTGTGTGTTCCGATTGCCCGGCAGGACTGGCAATTGATATACACATGCGGTGCGTGAGCACAACTCGGAGCAAGATTCTAGTGCTACATTGACGCCGGCTTACTACACAAATTCTTCCTTGTCACAGCCAAGGCACGCCGAAGTTAACAGTATTCGCGTTTCTTTCAGTCGAATAATGCATTCCTGATGAATTTGCTTCCGCAGCCTGCAATGAACGTGCCGCAGGCATTCCGGACTGTCGAGAAAGGTCTTCTCGCCGCTTTACACGAAATCAGCATCAAATTACAGCACAGGAACAGCGCGAAACATGATTATCGCCACACTCGTGTTGTGAAGTTTCGCGTTTGATTTGTAGAGCGTCAGATAGTGTGTCATTTTTAAGGGTGTTGCTTCGCCGTGCTTGCAACAGATGGCGCCACACGCTTTTCGATACGGCAGCAAGCACTGAGTTCGCTGTGTTCTGGTGTATAGAGTTCTCGCATTTTGCTTACGTAACGTCGCTGTGCCCAGCGTGCGGCCATCTCGATGGTACAGTGGAGTATATTGGTCCTTTCAGGACACGCTCGCGGCCGTTTTGCTACCTCTACATCTACCGAATTCGGTGTTACGTGACGTCAATTGATGACAAAATCTATGACTGGCGCAAACATAATATTCCTGACATCCGTGTCATGTATGAACATGACAACATACCACGCTCATAGCGTGCTCGCGGCCGTTTCGCAAGATCCACGTATACTAAATTTGGTATCACAGGACGTGAATAGATGGCGAAGGTAAACGACACATCCAAACGTCGTAATCATGACACTGAAGTCATGTACAGCATAATTTGCCTCGATCCGGTAACGTTGTGCTGATTTTAAAGTGACATATCAACATTTCTCATTCACGCCTCGCATATAATCGACTTCCACTGTACGTGGGATCTACAAATTTTTTATAACTATACTAGCAACAAATATGTAGCTGAGACACATCATGTAGGCCGTATAATGGCGTCCATGTAGAATGGTGACATTTTGCGGAACTTGAAAAAAAATGTTCCCTTTCGGCAAGTTCTCGCTCGTCGTTTGGCGAATTTTCCGCGAAAGTCAGTGGAAACCTAGGTTCATCTTCTCGGGTGTTCCACTACAGCCCGAGTCACGTGACACGAGCCTTTCTGTAACCATTCGCGTGTGCAAGCGTTGGAGGACCGCATGCCATCTAGTACTCCCTCTTGACATTTTGTCAAGCATGTCATCTTGACATTTTGACAATGCCAAGATATATGATGTGCGCAACACTGCAGGCGTAATACTTGTTGTCACCCAATCATGTTACATTCTAAGGCTGTTGTGAAATCAGGCCTAAAACAAAACTAACAATGATCAAAACTGGTGCGGAAGGAACTAAGAGTGTCTTGAATAACATGAAGCAGAAAAATAACCCCGAATTTTTTACAGCAATTTACCTGTTAATTGTGAAAATGGCTTTACACAAGTGCAGATCAGACGCACTTCGCGCAAACCTGCAACACTGTCCCAGCTAGTGCGCGATTGACGAGGCGAGAACAATCTCTAGGTGACCCGCGCAACGTACTTCCTCAGGTTTCGTAGTAACAGGGTTGTATCAAGTGCAGCATTCGGATAGGCACCGACATTTACACAACTAATATACAAGCGATATATTTCAAAAAATTGTCGAAAACAATCATGGCATGGCTATAACTTCTTCAATGGTAACCCGCATTTTTGTACGAGTAGTAGAGTGGCAGTTTTGTGGACTTGTGTGTTTTTTAAGACACAACACTAAATATATTTAAGAAGAATATCCATAAAATTATCGAAGTGATTTGTAGTAAATACGATGGGAACATGAAGAAAGTAAACGTTTTTGTTGAGTGGTTGCGCTGAATAAAATACACAAATGACTCAAGTGATCGTGCGATTTAAACACAAATTATGCGTCCATGACTTATCCTGTTTTCTTCAGGGCATTTGTCAGTTCTTCGTTTGATTGAAATAGTATTCAGTGAAACTATATTACAATGATACACCAAACAGCTCCATTTATAGTGGTAATAGAAGAAGTTAATTAGAGAGCACATTTCATGCCACTGGTAGGAACCAAAACTGCGACCTTCGAATAACTTATGTGGTGTTCTACACTCTGAGGTACTGCGGCAGTCATGCTAACACACACTTTGTGGCGTCTATAAGACATGTACCTGTACATCTGGCAGTGACTGCACTGCTTGTATTTCTGAGAACGAGGGCGAAACTATGTTTGAACAACAAAGCCGTTCTGAGTCGAGGTTGTCGTTTCCAGAATTGTGGCAGTGCTGATCATGTGACCACGTATTGTGGCGAGAGTGACCAACGGTAGGAGAAGGAGGGGTGCGTCTGCTGCGTGAGACGAGGATGGAAGATGTCGAGGGTCAAAAGTGGTCAGTGCCGGAAATGACGTATACAGCCGCGTTTATGCAGGCATACGTAATTTGATTCTAGGGAACATTGTAAGCTCTTACACTACATGCCCGCCTGTACAACAGCCGTATTCGATGCAGTTATCCCTAATAATACAGTGTTAAAACGTTCAACGATGATTGTTTATGTACCTCCATTACTCTCTTGCTTCTACGAAACTCCTTTGACCGGAATAAAAGGGAAATCAACGCTGGCACTCCGAGTTCAAGAGAGCCGCGAACAATCATCTTGACGGGATTGACTTTGGCCAGTCTATTCTTGTTGAGGATGTCCAGGTCTATTGAAGCCAGCCATTCCACGAGATATTTCGTCTGCGATAGAAGCGGGTGGAAAGTTAGAGGGCATGTATTCTTATCAGGCGATTCACTTAGCAGCCGGGGGCCTTTCGCAGAAGCACAGTATACAAAAATATTCGGAGAGATAAGCGATGTAGGATAATTGCAATCTTCTATTCAGAATCATCACACGCAAAAGCTGCACAATAAGCGTTGCAATATCTATATACAAGAAAACATTCGGTACTTTGTGGTAAAGGTACCGCTTCGGAGGAAGAAAGGGGAAACAATGGTGGAGCCCTAAGCTATGCCCTAGTTGAACGCAATAGCGATATCCTGTCTCTAGTTCGTACTGAGTTTAACAGACTCGTGTCAGTGAAGCCTTCGCACACGGCTGCATTCTGTGTAAAGAATAGCATGCATTGAACAGCATTCAAATGTGTGCGTAAAATGTTCTCGAGCGTGCTATGTGCCCACCACGCAGCCATATGAGAACACGCACAGTAACGTGTGTGTCGTTTTTAATGGGTGACCCAATTTAAGCCAAGATTTCATGATAATCACGCGCTCTGACGGCCGATGGCAACGCTTGTGCCACGTATTATTATTGCGATATTACACGTTGCATTGCAAAGCGTATACACAGGACCCGTGCGCTTGTAAAGCATGCGTTACTTTCATTCCATTTCCAAGCAAAAGAAGTTAATTGCACTGTACTCCCAAGCAGGCGATTCGCTCCAAGGCAAAACACCCGCTAGCTTCGCGAGCGACCCGTGCTCAATCCTCAATAAGACCCAAAAATGTTTTTACTATTTATTGTGCTTCTATCTTTCTCGGATTTTTGGCCACGCAAAACATCATGATTTTTCGCTTAAATCCAACGTGGCTGACGTCCGAATTGGTGCCAAACGAGTCTTTTAGCACTATCGCTTTGAAACGCCCTAATTTCAGCAGCCTATAAGCGAGCGTGGCTAACCACCTTATTATTTTAGCTTGAATACACAGCGCGGAAATTTTGCAGCCGCTCACAATCTCTTCAAATATGTCACGGTGTAGCTTCATGCCATTGAAATGTCGTAATTGACGTCGTTTCTATGCAGGAAATAACTAGCGCTTCCGCATCGCGTCCAGATCATGCGTGGCGTGACTTACCATGGTATTTGACTTAGTAGGTAAAGTGAGCTGAGCGCCAGAGCAGCACTCTCAGATTCTCAGGGGTGCCAAATGTAAAGATTGAAACAATCATTTGGGCTAGTCAAGCCTACTGATAGGCTCAATTATTTTCCATAAATTCTAAAACGGCAATATCACTGTGCCATTTAGAGGTGCTGTCCGAATGTATGAGGAATAGTGCGTGCTTTGAAGAGCAAGCTGCCTAATATTTGCTTAACGCAAGCTAAGTGTCGCCACAAATATATTTTGTTGTTTTTGTGTTATCACTTATCCAATTTTATGCTTCTTGCTAAAATTTGTAGATTTTACGCTACCTCCTAGGAGACAGATCTGCCTTTTATGACTTCGTTTGGCTTAGACCATAGAATTAAAGGGTCGAAAAGTGCGAGAGATGGCGCAATGGAGAGCTCACGATAATTAAGAACACCTTATGTCCTTTAAATGTGCACAAGTCGTAGAGTACACTAGCGTACAGCGTGTCGTTTGTATCTACGAGCAACTGTCTCATGCGGCATCGAAATTACGTGATTTTGGCCGAACGCTGAGAACCGTAGGCCCTTAGCCGTGGGAGTCGGCTATTTACAAGGCATCCACAATGTAAGTACTACAGAACTGTCTTTTAGTGGATAGTTTAGGAAGAGGGTGTTCCTATGCTTGTTTCAGCCGGCTATCTATTTCTTCAAAGAATATTAATTGTTAAAAATCATGCAGTATTGGTACTCACCTCTGGTTCATACCTCGATGCAAAATTCAAGCAAGCATAGTACATCCCAGTTGCTTTCTGCCACGAAAGTTGATTCGAATAAGGTATGTACGGAACTGTTAGACGTAATTGGTTTATGACGTGAATAGAATTTCGAAGCTGTAGAGGAAGCATAAATGAAATGTTATAGGCCCCTGGAAAATTGCGACAACAATTACAAATGTTGTTTATCAAACAAAGCAGGCGTTTCATGAATTGGTTACAAGAGGGTTTTCACTCTTCTATGCATAGTCTGTCCGTAAATTAAAATGACCAAGTCTGGTTAAAGCAAATTTTTTGGTCATATCACTACATCCTATTTATGTTCTTTGAAACGCTTTTGGGCTTCTTTACACGCAGCAAAAAAAAATTTAACTACACCATTTCAAAACACGTGCAAAGCCACCAGCCTTGACCTCTCTAAAAAAGTGCCTTCCGGCCCCTCCTCGAAGGGAATAGTGAGGAAATGTTAATGGATTGCGCAGCGTCCATAACTACGTTTCGCACGCGAGAACCCAGCGTTATAAGAATATTGTTTTCTTTTTTTCTTCCACTATCCTGCAAACGGCGCCATTCGCCGCACGTAGCGTGTTTTCTGTCGCGAGAAACGCGGTAGTGTTTCCAGCTCTAGTAGCCAGCATGCGCGTTTAAAAACACTATGAAGTGATTGGCGTCTCGAGCACACATTTCCGGATGTTCTTCAGAGGTGCGCAACCACCAAATGTTCGAGAGTGTTGGTGGTGGTAGTGGTTAAAGATGAGAAAAGGCACCTAATTTCTGCAGCCCGGTCGGGAGCACGGTGCAGTGCCTAGTCGAGAGTGAGGCGCGAGCGAACGGGAAGGTGGGGCCAGGGAGGAGAGAGAGGAAAGGGCGAGAGAAGGATCGGCGAAGCACTGCACCTACTCTCCTTCCACACTTTCTTGCACCACATGCTCTGGTGGCTAGGCGCATGCATAAGAACGCGCACCCGCAGCTGTTGGTAAGAGAGAAGAAATGAGAGCGGAGAGTGAGAGCATCGCCACGGACGTTTTCGACAACTCCGGATGTCTGACAACGCACGACTAATCGCATATAAAACATGGGCGACCCGCCTATCAAGCCGAGCACCGGGAAAATCTCACTCTTCAGACTTCTCTACAGGTTTGAGCACATCATGAAGTCTGCCGGCTCACTTGAGGTATGATGCAGCCCTGACACATCGATTATGCTAGCCAGACCGACTTCTTCCTATTGGCACGTATGAAAATAAGTCTAAAAGGTTAAGGCTCCGGTGGTAATAACCCCATGAAATGGGCTTTCACAAAGTTCACGAGAGAAGTCATGACTGCTCATATCAGGGACTTTTCTCACGGAGATGACGTTGTACTCGGTGTAGGGATGCCCAAGAAAATATATTTTGGAATGCTCAAGTAAGATATACTGACCGAGTCGTGGTCTAGTCTATTTTCACTAAACTTAGTCTCATTGTTTTATGGTCACGCCAACGTGTTTTCTCTCACGACCCGTCAAACGCTCCACCGTTTTAGGTTTCATGGATTTTTTTCTTGTGTTGCTGTTTGGACGATTTTTCGCAATGCATTGGATGTTAAGGACAGGATTGTCAATGATATATTGGTGGCATATAACTTAAGCCGAACAATGTAGTTATTTGTGCAGTCAGCAGCGGTACAGCTAGATCTGTATCAGCACACAAAGAGTATTCAGGTAAATGACATTGCTCTGCCGAAACAAAGCACTCCATAGCATTTGGTCATCTTGACCGAATGGCGAATGCACACTAAAACAACTTCATATTCAGCCGTGGCCACGTCTGTGTAGAGTGCGCGAGCAGCCAGTTTTTGCCTTGTAGCACAACACCTTCAGGTAGTCTTGGGTTGTACTGTGGTCGACCTGACAACGAAATTGCCCCAAGATTTCGCCCAGCGGAACAAAAACTAGCCGCTCACACAGTCTACACAGACGTGGCCACGGATGTACACTGAAACCCATGATTGTTTTTTATTAAGCTCGTTTTTTCAAATCGTTCCCAGCTCTAGGGCCTTCAAACGTGGTGCTCTTTCACAATGGGATGCTGCATATACGTGGACATCGCAGATGCTCGACTTCTGACGGAAGCAACTCTGCTTAAAATCATAGTTTAACACTTGGTAACAACTCTAAAATAATTTATGAAACCCAAGAAAAACAGTGCAGCTTCTCGTTTCGGCAGCCACATCAGCGCAGATGTTCATCACCGAACTGCGTTTTCTTGAGTCCTAAAGGTGTAATAAAACCTACACTGCTACATTTACTACATGCGTACACATGTAGTTGTTCCGTTTGAACCACTTTGTTGAACAGAAGCCGCTTTCTGAGGTTAATTATTTTGAAATTATCTTTTTTATAGCTTCTTAGCTGGATGATTTGGCAATGGCCCACATTTAGTCGCTTCAAACACTGCACATGTGAGCAACAGGGCACGCAAAGCGACAGCGTCGCCGAAGGTAATATTCTTATAGTCCGGTTCGAGCAGCGACTTACAACTGAAAGGAACACAATATTAACTTTGACAACTGCTTCCATATACTTGTTTTGTGCAATTTAAAGTTTTCAATTGTAAGGTGATGTTCTAACACGTCAAGTTAAATAAAACATGAATAAATATGTAGCCATTCTACATAATTTTATGTTATGTAGCCCGCCTAATTAACATTTCAAGTAAGACTCTCAAACGCTTTCTAGTCAAAAGAATTTTGCACTCCCAAGTATAGCATTTTCTTGAAAGTCATGTAATTAACAAGCATGACCAATTGCTATATTAGCCAAGCTGGAGTGTAAACAGTGCAAGGTGCATAGAAATGCATCTGCAAAACTAACTGAATAGTTATATGAGATGAAGATATCGTGCATTGCATAAAAAATGAACAGCTACTCAATACGACATAGTCGAAATTTATAACTTTAATGAAAATCTCCAAACTTAGACTGAATATGTTATAGCAAATAAAATAAAGACACAGAGAGTCAACCGTATCGTAAAACATTTTCTGCTGAACTGAGACAACTATTTGTAATATTCAGCAGTTCGTTTTTAAAATAAAAGTATCCTGATCATGATATATGCATTTTGTGTGGTTACTGAACAATCAGAACAATAAATATGGCATGAATCGCAATAACAGTATCTAGGGCTATACGTTAGCAAAAAACCGACATTATTATGAGGGACGACGCAGCTCCTGAAGTTTTTGGCTACCTGGAATTTTTTAACGTGCACTGTGATCGCATGGTACACGGGCGCCTACCATTCCACCTCCATCGAAATGCGACCACCGCGGGCAGGATAGAGCACGTGACCTTGGGGTCAGCCTCCGGCCACCGTACTCGCTGCACCAGCGCGGCGTACGAATGTGAATCATTTTGTAGTGTAAGGGGACAGGGTGAGCCCTATATCGCCTTGAATTTTAGGTGAAGTTTACGTACCTTTTCTCCGTAAGCACAGAAGCTACAGCAATTGTTTTACTGTCGTTGTGATCGTGAGCCATTTTTTTTCTTAGTGAAGCAGATATAGTAATCAAAAGTGTACTTGTCATTCTTTTGTAAAATTGGTGCATCACATACCGAATTATGAATTGATAATAGCTGTTAGAGGTCGTGTTGCAGAAGAGCGCTTTCTCAGACAACAATAATTCTGCTTTAGTATGTTTTATATTACGTTATTTAGGTTAAGGCTGAAATATATGATTCTACATACATGTGATTGCTGAGACAAAATAATATAATCACGAAAAAGCATGTTATGAAGTGATAGCGTTTAGCGTTGAAAATCTGCAGTATTTCAAAATTAAAACTAAATAACAACTCAAAGACGGACCCGTTCAATAAGCACTAGCAAGATACTCAATACGATTAGGTTTTTTATTTGTGTTGAAAGGTGTTGCCTGGTGAGCCTCATTTGTCGCCTGCTATGCAGCCGTGTCAGCACTGCACTGTCGACGCACTTCAAGTAACTGTGCAGTGTGCGGGCGAAATCCACAATAGTTCAGCGCATTCACACAGGCAATATTTCCATCATTTAGTGTGAACATAGCATCAAGACTGTATGTTTAGAGTGTTTGGTGCCCGATGAAATTTTTTTAGTGCGCTACCACACGTGCATCCAACGACTCGTTATGATTTTTAGCTTTGCCGTGGACGCTTTAGGAACTATTTCTAGATCAGCTAGCTTCAAATATTTCTGCTTAATACCCTCAAAGCCAGATGCTGGAAGGTGCTCTTTATGAATATGTTTCAACATTCAACGGAGCATTTTTTAAATTACGCCAGGTTTCAGTGTCCTTGGAGCAAAGGCCTTGAGATTGATGTGTATTTTTTGACGCCGTGTGAAAATATGTGAACCGGAAAGCCTATCGGATGTCATCCAAGCTGGCTGTATTTTTGTAATAGCCCAACAATAATAGTTTTGGTGCTTGCAAATGATGACACTACTAAGACGTGCCCAACCTGATATGAATTTCCTGACAGAAAGCTTGGTTCCTATACTTTTGTTTTCGCAGTTCTTGGCACTTATTTTTTCCTAATGTGCTAAATGCACCCCGGCTTGCAAACTGTAACTCCTCCTCCAAGAGGGGCATGACAGGCCGCAACACAAGTTTTCTAATACATACCATTTAGAGAAAAAATTCGTATTAAGGCAAACAAAAGAGTGACTCTTGTTCAGAAAATGGTGCACATTTCAATTAAAACGAAAGCGAACAAAACTGAATTTCATGCTATCATTTTGCTTGCCCTCTCCCATCAATTCTGCATTTCTTTTCATCGTTGAATAAATTGCACTCCCACTGAACACAATATATTTTTACAGTCCCATGAAACACCGCTTATAATTAGTCGATGTTGGTCATTGTAAAGAAACATATTACCATTTAATTGATGCATTCAGTATAGGCAAAATGAAAACAATAAAGGAACCTCCAGGCCTGCGCGGAACACGCTGCACAGTCGCACCGAAAGCTGGATGAAGGTCAGCCTCTCAGAGCTATTAACTCAGAGCATTTCTTGACGAACTTCAGCGACTTTGAGCGTATCTCTATCTATCTATCTATCTATCTATCTATCTATCTATCTATCTATCTATCTATCTATCTATCTATCTATCTATCTATCTATCTATCTATCTATCTATCTATCTATCTATCTATCTATCTATCTATCTATCTATCTATCTATCTATCTATCTATCTATCTATCTATCTATCTATCTATCTATCTATCTATCTATCTATCTATCTATCTATCTATCTATCTATCTATCTATCTATCTATCTATCTATCTATCTATCTATCTATCTATCTATCTATCTATCTATCTATCTATCTATCTATCTATCTATCTATCTATCTATCTATCTATCTATCAGCCGCATGAGACTTTTAGCTCTCTTGGCCGTTTCGATATTGGTATCGATACCAAACGTGGTATAGAATAACATGCCTGTATGAAGAACATATATGACTAGTGATAAGAGGAAAATTATGACATGGATGTCACGAATGTCATGATTTGCATTTCATGGCCCTGCAGCTCTTCCGGTGGTTTTGTTCACATGGCATGTTGTAAAACTGGTATGGTATGCCATGATTACATGGCGAACACAAGTGGCAGACCCTAAGAATAAAATTATGACATGCGTGTCATGTAACAACATGACTACATGCCAAGCTCATGACTGTTTCGCTAGCGTCATATATACCGAAATTGGTATTAAGGTACGTGAATGAATGACGAAGGTATGTCATTGTTGCAAACATGATAATCACAAGATGCGTGTCATGAACATGACTACATGCAATACTCATGATGCGCTGGCGGTCATTTCGCTAGCTTCCCCTATGCCAAACTTGGTATTCCGTGAGGCCCATGGATGATGTAGGTATATTACTGGTGCAAACTTGATAAACATGAGATTCATGTCATGTAATAACACGACTGCATGCTACGCTCATGATGCGCTCGCGGCCGTTTCGTTAGCTTCCCATGTACAAATCGGTATTACGTGACCTGAACAAACGACATAGGTAAATGACATATCGTAACACGTGAATATCACGACATGCGTGTCATGTAACAACATGATTACATGCCACAGTCATGATGCGCTCGCGGCTGTTCCGCTAGCTTCACATATATGGTATTACGTGATGCCAATGGATGACGAAGATATGTGACTGGTGAAAACCTAATAATGATGAGATGCGTTTCATGTGAGAACATGACTACATGCCACAGAGAAGGCAACTATACATTTTGACATGACGCGGTGCACGTGCTCGCCGGCGTTCATTTCATCGCGTCACGCCGGCGTTGGCACGCCAGGCACCGGTCCTGCAATATACTCGCAGGCATCGGCGCGAAATGCAGCATGTCGCATTTCGCGCCGATTGCCGTCGGGCCACTCCGACGGACGCTGGTCGCGCATGGCGCCCGACAATAGAGTGCTAGCGTTTCGCTAAGCTAGCGTCGTTGTGCCCAGCGTGCGCGCACGTCAACGCTACATAGGAGTCTATTGGGCCCTTCATGATGAGCTCACAGCGGTTTTGCTAGCTCCGCATATACCTAAATTGGTGTTACTTGACGTTAATTGATGATAAAAACTTCTGACTGGTGCAAACATGATAATCCTGACACGCGTGTCTTGTAAGATCATGACAACATAACACGCTCATAGCGGGCTTTCGGCCGTTTTGCTAGCTCTACGTATACTAAATTTGGTATCACGTGACATGAATAGATGACGCAGGTAAACGACACATCCAAACAAGATAATCACCTCACAGAAGTCATGTACGGCATTATTTACCTTCACCTTATATTGTTGTGCTGATTTTAAAGTAACATAATGACCTTACTTATTCATGCTTCGCATATGATGGAATCCTACTCTACGTGGGATCTGCCCATTTTTCGAACAGGTAACAAAGCTGCGAGAAGGGCTGGAGCACCGAGGGGCAAGCGATGAAGTGCTTAGTATATTAGACATATTGAAAGCGTTAAAAGTGCACAAGTGAACACAGCAAGCCTAACGCACGCTAGTGGGAGATTTGTTGCATATGTATATGTGTGTAATAAGCACTGACACTTGAGAAAAAAAACTCGAAAGAAAAAATGGCGTGGCTCTGCCGTGTAAGACCGGGCTGGCCTAGAAGAGACCCCGGCACGAATCCCGCTGTGTCCTTCGTGTTTTGTTTATATTTTTTCCTAATGTGTGTGATAATGGTTACAGACAACACCTGTGGTGGCGGCGGACAACTACAGCGCTGCACACGACCATTGTGATCTCCACTCACAATGGCCGACCGAACATTGTGAGCTTTCGCTGTAAAAACGCGTGTTGCCAAAACGATGAATCTTCGTGTATAATAATGTTAGGAATTATAAAATACTGAAAAGCTTTTTTTTTCATTGAAACTATGAACGCTGTCTCTTCAGCTATGAAGTCGTGCAGGCACAATCGACCGTAATAATAGGTTCGTGTCTTGCAAATGCATATCGCGCTATGCAACTGGTGGTTTGCCAACAATATGCGATGAATACTTTCCGCAAAACGTGGTTTGAATGACACCCCAGGCGACCAGAATTTCAGGAGTTTTGGAGCACAACGTTGAGGCACGTCGTGTAATGTTGTAGTGATATCGGAAAATTAAAAACCCAGAATGTATATATATATATATATATATATATATATATATATATATATATCATCACTGTTGGATGAGGGTTACGGCGGGGAATAGCATTTTCTATGAGTTTAGAGGGGGTAGCAATGAAAAGCAGTGCGTAATGAGGTATGCGGAATGTATGTACTGATGATAGAGTACTCTAAACAATAATCAAACCGGTCTTAAAGTTCAAATATTCAATCAAATTATCATAGGTTATTTTAACAATAAGCTTTTAGTCAATATTTCTACCGGATCGCAGTCGCCATTATGCAACGCTAGGGCAATGAGCAAGTGTACTTGAGTTTTGCGAGATCCACGTATTATCAGCCAACACGTTTGATTTGTTGAACAAGGTACAGTCAGCCATTTGACTGTACATGCTGCTACCATTGTGTTAATTACGCTTCAACTTGCTTTAGCAGCTTTACGCATTAGTGTTTATGACTATTGAATATTTTACCAACTGCCCTTTTGGCGCTCGTTGTCGTGGCGCTAAATGCATATCTCATGCGTAGGAACTTTAACCAAGTGTACAACTTTTATCCGATGTTATTTTTCCACGAGGTTTTATTATGTGCGGCTAATATGTACGAAACAAACGAACATGACATCCATTGGGCACCAGTGATGGCGCGGCTGAAGTATTTATAGAACTGAGAATAAGTGATGACAAGACAATAGCGACCAGTGGTGCCGAAGATTCATTTCAGTCGTTGTTTGTTACTTTTCATCACTAATGTGTCACAAATTAAAACAAGCTCTAAATTGCTATTTATTTCTTTACCGCATATAAAACAATTATTACATATCAGGCATGCACGTTTTTTGTGCCTAAATTTGCAGTTGTCTTGCTTACGTTTTCAGATTCGTTGTAGCCCCTGAAAGAGTTACAGACAAACTTGTAGAAGTCTTGGCATGGGTCTATGGAGAAGTCCAGCTTTTCTCGTAAGCGTTGTGCCAATGCCCGGCAGGGACATGATGAGCAGTCATACGAGGGTCGGAGAGGCGTCGGATAATAGTGCCGATCTGGTGGTGTTGTCGCTGATGCATTTGTCGTGTGCGGAGTAGGCTGTTCCGATGGTTGTGTTACACCGTCCACAGAATTTCCCGGAAAAGTGAGGGATTGCACTGCGTCCACCTGGTGGGGCCGGAAGCACAAAATTGCGGTTACAGGCGTTCTCTCGGGGAGCGTAATGAGTAAAATACTACTTCCAACGTACGCAACGATGTTGTGACTGAATATAAACGTGAAAGACAGCAAACAAAGCTTTCATGAGGGCTTCATTCCTTAAGAAAGTTAACCTCCATTCGAGACCTTTCTGATGACAAACACATGTATGCAAATGAACTGATTTCAAATTCGAATCTAATGGTAGATAATTGGATATTTCTATTGGAGTTCAGAATGACTTATATATTATCTTCGAATAAATCGATCAGGACAAGTATGACAAAACTAGAAAGGGGTCATCGTAGTGAGGGCAGCTGGCTAAAACAAACGCTAACGTCTTCACAGTATACCATGCATAGCAACCGGCACTAACAGACGGAATACAAAGCGAGTGCTTGTTGATTTTTTTATACCAGTGTGTAATTTCCATTCATGAGGCTATCACGATCAAGACGCTCAAGTATTCTGCAATAGGCCTTTGATTTGATCTAACACGATCCTTTAAAACGCTTGGAAGAGAATACAGCTGCACTTTATCCCCAGGTATCGCTGAAACTTTTTTAGATACCCCTACTACTGAGGAGCATCGTGAAAGAGTGTTTCAAACTGTCGAAAAAATTGCAACATCACGGCAAGGCACTCTGCAGCAAGGTGGTATGAAACAGACAACGTTGATTCTTGAAATTTTTGTCTTTGTGTAGCAGGGATTCACCGCGTTATGTACCCAAATACTCAGCGGACATCAGCAGATGTCATCGTTCTTTCTGGCGTTTTTCAATACAATATTCTGTACTGGAAATAAGATTTCATTATAGATGATTTTTTTCAGAAACTATGCGGCACTAATTTTTCTAAATACGAATTAGTTTGAAATTTTACTAGACGCGGACCCATTGTTATTTTTATTATTGGACTTTCATTATTTCATTATGTTATTTTCATTTTGACGTCGTTCTGCAATATGTCTAAAGAATTTTCCTATAAATGTAAAATTTATCAGTTAGCGATAGTAGTTTCTCATGCACATCTTCTGAGAAAAGTAGGAGTGTGCCGTGTGGTGTACAAATGTTTGAGCAGCCACGCTGCACTATAGCAGCTGTAGGCTCGGTGCTACTATGTCATTAACATTTATATGCGTAAGAAGAGCGATAGATAGATAGACAGATAGATAGGTAGATAGATAGATAGATAGATAGATAGATAGATAGATAGAGATAGATATATAGATAGTTAGATATAAAGATAGAAAGATGGATAGATAGATAGAGAGATAGATAGATAGATAGATAGATAGATAGGTAGATAGATAGATAGATAGATAGATAGATAGATAGATAGATAGATAGATAGATAGATAGATAGATAGATAGATAGATAGATAGATAGATAGATAGATAGAAGGATGGATGGATGGCAAGCTGGACGTATATTTTAGGACGAACAGTGCCTAACGGCTCCAAAAAAAAATTAATACGGTAAGTTTAATGGCAGTTTCGAGCAATTACATGGATTGTGGACAGTTTCCACTCTGGTTCAGAAGCAAGCATAACCCTGTGTGATCATTCATGTTTCTCGCTCAAGGTTAAGACAGCTTACAACACCTTAACCTTCGGTACATGGGCTCTATAGCAATAGCACATAATATAAAAAAAAACGTAATAGCTGCCTACTCAGCAACCAAACGCGCCGTTTGGAAGTATCACAAACCAATAATTTGGATGTCCCCTAGCACTGCCTATAACCTGGTTTCGACTTGTGAAAAGTAAGCGACCAGCAGTTGTGTGATCGTGAAAGGCTTATAACAGTTGCGTACGTAGCTATAGTGAAAAAAAAAATTGCTACCATCTAATGTTCATGTGCAGCACATTTGTTTTTATAGCTTAGCTGGGTTAGTTTGCGGACCTAATATCGCACTTCCTCAATAAGAAGCTTTACATAGGCATAAAGGGGCAATAAAGAGAAACAATCACTTGATATAAATTGACAAATAAAACTTTCTGTGTGCTGACACCATGTTTCACTTTTATAGGCTCGTTTTGAGCGGAGAAAATTGATGTCAAAGGTTAATATTGTATTTCGTGTCAAAATTGCCGTGCATGAATCCGAAAATATGAAACGCGGTTTTTGTGTTTCGGCAACATTTCATCGATGAAAACTTCTGACACCTCGCATGCTAGGTGTATGACACCCACAAATGACAATGTATAGCCACGGTCACGTCTGTGTATAGTGCGTGAGCAGCTGACTTAGCACATGCCTGCATAAACGAAGCCGCCTTTGAGGCGACCTAGAATTTTTTTGTTCACGCAGCTGCTGCCATTTTCATATATTCATTTATTCGTATGCCTCAAAACAGTCACAATGCGTGCATCGTTGACACAGGCGCGTTTTTTTCAGTCGAAAGGATCTTGGTCTCATGAATTACACATGACGAAAGCGCTTTTAAGCAGCGCAGACTATCGTTGAAACAGGCACACCTTCCACCATTGTCATCCATGCAGATCATGCCTGCATGTGTGCAATGCCACGCATGCTTCTGTGCACGTGACGTCACAACCCGCAACAACTGCTACAAGTGCAAGCACCGCAGAGCAAGGCCGGTCGCTCGCGTGCTATACACAGACGTGGTAGTGGCAGTACTTGAATTTCATCAACTGGAAGCTACGTAAGAACGACTAGAAGTCTTCACATTTCTACGTTATGGCGTTTGGTGGGTTATTCTCAAGGTGGCGTCTCCTCGCAAATTTTCTTTTCACGTGTTTTTTCGCTTACCAAGCATCGTCTCGTGGTAAGAATGGTGCTATAAAAATTTTAAAATTGTACTTCACAATTACGCAAAAAAATGATTTCGCTGTTTCATGTCCCTTTACAGGGTGCAGCTGCAGTATGGCTGATCATGTTGACAAGACGGAAATATAACGAAGCTGCTCGATAATGATGAGTCAACTGCTGTTAGTGCGTTCTATAGCGGATGATAAGGTGAGAGAGAGAGATAACTTTTTATTGGAATGCAGAGAGTTTACCGGTATGCAAAATTCGCTGACTTGCTACTCTGTGTGGGGAATGGGATTGAGGATTGAAAGCACAAATATGAAGAGAAAGAGAAAAAACACAACTTATAAATTTATATGTTAGAATAAAAAGAAAAGAAAGGAAAATGCCACTCTTTGACCATTGATTGAGGACGTGCGTAAGAGTTTTTTCGTGGTGTCAAGCTACGGCTACATCTTGTCTAGCTGACCGAAGCTGTCCAAGTACGCAAACAAGCGTTTCATAGGACGCCTCCGTAAAGTGGGGCAGGCTAAAGGTCCCAATACACAGTCAAGACAGAATGTTCTCTCGTTTATAGAATGCATGCTATGTTCATAAAGCGCACGCTCCTCAGCATACGCTTTACACTCAACCAATATATGTTCCACAGATTCGATGGAGCCACAGTTGTTGCAATACGGACTCGCTGACTGACCGAAGCGGTGCCGTAGGCTGTTAACAGAAGCACTGTTTAGACGTAGACGATTGTGATAAGGTGAGGCTTTCGAAACAGCGTTAAAAATGTTGCTTTGGGTATAAACACCTTGCACTGTAGGCGAAGTCACAATAAATATAAATTTGTAACAACGAGAAAGTTCAGTGCGAACCTGTCATAAAGTTTACCCAAAAGCGACAATTACGTTATGCGAAGCATAAATATCACTTTCAATTTATATAATAGCACAATGTCCTCTTTTTTCAATCTGGTGTGTTTCAATATTTAAAAGGTACAAATCATACTTTAACTAGACAACAAACAACTGAGAAATGTCGATGTCTTCTGGACACTTACCGTGGTAGTATCTTCTTCTGATGGTTTGGCACGTGTAAATCCTAGCACGAACAAGCAAGCGAGCAGTCCCAGTCCAGCAAAGAGCAATGCGACTAGGTGGAGGTTGAGGTGACGGTATGCGCTTGTCTTCGCATTTTCAGGGTCAGGAAGTTGGGGCTCGTTGAGCAACGGTCTTTCCTGGTCCTGTATTATTTTTGTCAACGGCAAAAATCAGATATAATATTGTGATACATGTTACTGGAACTGCTCATTTCGTTCTATCATCACGTAACAGCCGTCTCGGGTTTATGTGCAGGCAGCGGCCGCCGCCAGAGGTGCAGCCATAGATGAAGCGAAGTACGAACGTTGCAGTCGCTATTGTCTGTGGGACAGCCTCGGCTACTTTAAACACACACCAAACGTAAACGCGTGTCTGAGTGCATCGTGATTCTAGAAATGGGCAGTCGGGTAAAAACAGTAGATGCTGAAACCGCAATTAGTTCACGGTGGATTTCACCAGAAAGACAACAAAAAAGTTCTGGATTTGAAGCCCCACAATTATCATAACACTACGAATAACAGTGATCTGGCAAATACTATTGAAGTTTCTTCACTGAAAACAACACTAATTAAAAGTTATTCCTAATATTTTTCTCTCTGCGTGAAATTCAACCGCCGTTATCTGTAGAGTGCCGCTAGCAAAGTGATTAGTGTGGGCCATTCGTGCGTCCGGCGAGGCGCAACTGCGTGGTCTAACAATTGTTTGGTAAGGTGCAATGCTAGGATAAAATATTGACCTATTGACGTATCCCGTGGGGACTAACAGTTAGACCCGGTGCCTTTCATTCTTTAGACTATCAATAGTTGTGGAAGTCTAATCAGTCAAGAAAGCGACGAGCCGTTTTTCCGCACAGGGTTTATTATTGAAATAGAACAGTGTGCCTTGCGTGCTGAACATGAACGTGATTTTTATTCCAATTTTTTATGCAACACTCCCCCCCCCCCCCCTCCCAATGCAGCCCCAGTTGTTTCTTCTTCTTGGAAATTTAGGCTCTGCATTCCAAAAGTTGGACGGCCCCTAACTTAGGGCAGTGAAATAGAAATTGCAGGCAGCAACGATGTACTACTCATCGATGTATTTCTTGTTCAATCGGTGTCAAATGAACACCAAAGAGCAGCAAGGATTTGCAATTGTACATAGCGCGCTGTATACAGTCCTGACCACTGACGGGTGCGCACGTCTGCTTTTGTAGTACTGCGCGTATGCACTCTTTTCGATTGTGATTACAGGACAGTACGCACTATATTATTGTGAGTAAGATCCTCTGTTCAAATTTTCTGTGACGTCAAGATATGTTTGTACACTCATTAAAGATAGAAATCATTATTTTCTGCAGGCGGTATAGCGTATACACATATTGCACGCTGAAAACCGAAAACGCCCTTTTGTTGTTTGTTTTGTAAATGAAACCACCCGTGGTACGCAAAATGTGTTCGCCATTGTCAGCCCCCACCTACACTTCAGCTCTCCAAATTAAGGCAGCGCTGCAGAGAAAGCGCCACAATCATAACAAGTGTAAAGTGCTCTGGTATTACTATAAATCTCACCAGTTTGAATGATTTCACGCTATTAAGTCTAGCAATTATGAATTGATACGGGAATAAGTTGAGAAAGTACATGCGAAGTGCAATTTGAGATCATCCTACAGAAAAAAAGCATGTGACGTTTGTTGTAGCCTAGTTTCGTTCTAAGATGAGACATATACTTAAGCTACGTCAGCAGAAACTATTTTTCCAGCTGCAGCTGCAACGCAAATAATTTGCATCACGTTTACGAGGGTTTCATTTAACAACAAATAATATGAGTTTGCGCGCCAACGGACGTCACTTATGCGTGGTTTCGGTTGACACAGTGGTAATTTGGCTTCATATTTAATGAGTCCGTCTGTGATTTGTATGAAAATAGTGGCACAAAGACGTTCACAGGCCATCACGAAAAGTGACGTGTCCGGGTTCAGTCTTCGCTATGTATGCTAAAAAAGAGTTTCAGCATTTTGTTGTAAAAACGTAGCCCTGGTCTTTCGCAACACCAACCGATTGATTGATACGTGGGGTTTAACGTCCCAAAACCACCATATGTATATATAAGACGGTTTAGTGGAGGGCTCCGGAAATTCCGATCAGCTGATGTTCTTTAACTTGCACCCAAATTTGAGCACATGGGCGTACACTTTCGCCTCCATTAGAACTGCAGCCGCCCCAGCCGGGATTCGATCCCGTGACATGTTGGACAGCAGCCGAGCACCTTTGCCACTAGACCACCACGCCGGGGCGAATCGTAACTGGGTATTCTTGTGCTGTGAATGGGCTCACTTTTCTCACTGTTACAGTTTTTCTCTCGTCTTACGAGACTGGCTACACATGTTATCCCTGCGCGCCAATATAGCTGGCGTTTTCAGAACCTTTACGATTGATTCTTCATTTTTTCTATAGGCTTGCGCGATGATGCCGATCGTTTACTGCTTTGCGGCAACTATCTGTGGACGGTAATGCCCGTGTTTGTTATACGAGTAAACGTGCTCTATCATGTGGCTGAGCATTTCTTAATATTCTTTCTTTTTTAGCAGCATCACCGTTCAAAAGGAAACCAGTAGCAGTGGCGCGTGGGAACGTACCGCAATCAGAAGAAAACTGAATAAGGCACGTGGACCAAGGCACGAGCAACCCAGGCGATGCTCTTATTTCCGCCGACAAAACCTAATTGTCAGGTAGAAGTTTCAACCGCTTATCATAGGCGTAAAGGGGCAATATAATCTTAATTTTGGCCGGCCACTCTCATTTTTCACGCATTGCATGCATACTAAAACGACAATATGAAGATTAAGCTAGAGTAATTCTCTTAGCCTCCTTCTCGAAGAATAGTGCTAGCGCAGTTCGTTCTCTCTATCACAAAATAGAACAAATCACCATGTTTGAGCGGTGTGCGTGTAGACCTTTCAGGAGCAGAGGCGATGATCAATAGGCGACGACCTTCTCGGGCGCTCACTAGCAGTCACCGAGAGCACCGGAGCACTAGCCACGTTCGTAAAGAAGGGATGTTGATTTTAATGATGATAATAGCTTTGGAAAGTGTATGATACCCACTAGATAAGACGGGTATTGCTTATGCTACTTCTGGAAAATTTTCTATGCTATCTTGCCATAAATATATTTTGCAGCTGTATACAAGAGTATTTGACCCGCCACAGTGGTCTAGTGGCTAAGGTACTCGGCTGCGGACTCGCAGATTGCGGAAGGAATCCCGGCTATAGGGGCGCCTGCATTTTCGAAGGAGGTGAAAATGGTATTGGCTCGTGTGAACAGATTTGGGTGCACATTAAAAAAAAACACAGGGGGTTTAAATTTCCAGAGCCCTCCACTATGGCATCCCTCATAATCATGTGGTGGTTTTAGGACGATAAACTTCACATATCAATTTATTCATCAATACTTGAGTATTTATTGTTTCAATGCATCTTATGCAACTTGTCAGTGTTCTCGCTTTCAATCCATAAATGTGTTAGGAAGTGTTTGTCATCGCTATACCATACACATTTTTTCTTTATCTGTTGAAGGTTGTGAATAGTTGTGTTCAGGCGTATTGCCCAGACGAAGAAGAACTAAATTAAAGTTTTGCCGTCGGCGTCTTTACTTTCATGATAATAGGTGCTTTGAAATTCATCCATCAAGATTGGCGGAGATTTTCGTGCTTAAATTTCACTTTTGGGAAGTTATATGCATTTGCGTCGTGAGCGAGTCTCTTGTCATTGATAAACAATGGCCAAGATAAGCCAGACTAGTGGACGTTTGTATTAAAACTATGATTTTTCTCATATAGCTGCGAATTCGTAGCAAACGACATTCACTAAAAAGGGTAAAAGGCAGCATGCATTTTCACATAATATACGAAGAAAAAGAACAACGGTCGCGGTTCCGGTTTGTTTGTTTGTTTGTTTGTTTGTTTGTAGCCTGGACACTATGGCACATACCCGCTCTAGGGGATTGGCCTAGGAAAGATATAGTAGCCTATTAATAATAACTGCACTCTTGCTTACCGAAAACGTTGAAAGTAAAGAAAACATTACAAAGAAAGAGCAATGAGATGAGCTACAAAATAGGACTGGGAATATACACAATTAAAATAACAAAAATATAATCTTCCAAGCCGACCAAACAGCTGACTTTGCCTGACGTTATTATTTGAGATGAGTGTTTTATATTTCATGCATTTTAAAAATAATTCGCCAGTATTTTTCTTGCGAGTATTTATGAGTGTTTATATACTGATGGTATGCGTTTAGTGAGATAAAAGGACGCTGAAGCACTTAAAAAACAATGGTATAGTCTCATGATAAGTAATTCCGTGCGGAAAACTTGAAGGTCAGGCAACAAATTTGCATAAATGACCGCAAATACTCTTATTTTGCCGAAAACAAGTGATGGGTGCCGCAGTCGGCATCGCGAGTCTTGCCGTTACCTGTGATTGGCCGAAGTTTCATGATATCACGTGCGGAGCGGCGAGGATAGCTTACCGCGCTCGCCGGCAGCTGATGCAGGCTTATCTGTTGAAATCGGGTAGTTGCTCCTAGTAGGGCGAACTGGGGAAGTCGTATTGTGTTCGCTGTACATATCTACGTACTATGGGCGTCAAATGGAACGCGAACAGCGGCAAGTCTTCGCAAAAGTCCCGTTATCACCACGGACAGGCGTGCACATCCTGTTCGGCACCTGTGCGCATAAGTGTGTGCCTGCCCATGGTGATAAGTGGACGGCACGCACTCTACCATCACGTAGGCTTGCCGGTGTTCGGGTTTCATTTGACGCCGATAGTACGTGTGTGCATGTTCGAGCCGGTCCCCTTTGTAGAGCAACAATCAGAGGCGATGTCAGCGCCGATCATATGGCACAGAAAAACGAGTCCAACCTGCCCTCCCGCTTCGGTAACCCACACTGGTGCATATACAGTGAATGCCAATGCTTGATTTCACAGCGTGAAACTCATACAAAGCAGATGTGAAGCCGTGAATATTCAAGTCAATAAAGAACAGCAGCATCGGCATTCGCTTTTAGCCGCGTGTTGGCACGACCATCGTTACGCGCGGGCATCGTGCGGAAACATAACCTTTTTGTGGATTTCACTGGTCAGCATGCAGCGTTGCTGATGCAGTCAGTGTAGCTCTTCGCAATGGGCAAGGAGCATATGCCGAGTTATTGCGCTATCATGAGAAAAACAAAGCCACACGAGTGTCTAACTTTTTCTGCAGTGGTGACTTATGCTCGGAATGGCGCTACAAGCTCGCAGGAATAGTATGTCCTATATATATCATTTCTGCTTTTAACATACCTTCACGTTTTCTGTATTCTGGCCAGTACTACAGTGATGACGTGTTGAGACGCAAGCGTTAAAAGCATGCAACTCTCCTACAGTGTTTCCAATTTCGATGCTGTGCAGTAATATATATCTGGGTACATGGTTTTTTTGTCGTTAAGAATTAACTTTCAGACCTACGCTTCTGCTGTGGGTGTCAGGTTACGTGATCATAAGTTGTCGTTGCTTCCCTGAGTTACTCATCAATGTAATGACATCAGCGGATCGCAGGTTCCTAAGATGCTCGCCATAAACTTTTTATGCCAAACTGTTCTCAATCTACGGCCCTGAAAACCTCCCGTACACATTGGTAACACGTCGTGAAAAGCACACCAGAAAACATGTCGCACTATTTTACATCTGTGTTGAGAGGAGAATATGGGGGCTGTGAATATGCTGTGTTTTTCATTTCTATATGCTCCCTCTATGCCCTGATTCCGCAAAGCCTCCATGAGTGGTGATATCTTCAACGCATCGATTGCCATCTCGTTATCGACAAATGTTATGTATAGGGATATCGAGGTTTGCTGTGCTCGGAGTATGAATATAGGCTACTGTTGTGTAGGCTACACTATATATATATATATATATATATATATATATATATATATATATACATATGAAGTCTAAGAGACAACAATGCCAAGGAATGTATAAAGGAAGTTATTAGAACCATTGTATTGTAAATAGGAAGAAAAGAGGGTGAAAAAATAACTTGCCGTGAGCAAGAATCGAACCCACGACCTTCAAATAACACCTTAGATGATCTATTCGAATGTTCTTTGTATTATTAGAAGGTCGCAGGTTTGATTCCTGCTCACGGCAAGGTATTTTTTCACCCACTTTTCTTTGTTGTTATTTACATTACATTGGTTCTTATAATTTTCCTTATGAATTCCTTGGTGTTATTGTCTTCTTTTAGATCTCATTATTAGTGTGTCAAAACTTGGAAAAACGGGCCCTTAGGTACGCACTTCTTTCCCATATATATATATATATATATATATATATATATATATATATATATATATATATATATATATATATATATATATACATTCACGTTGCAGTCAGTGTAATATATCAGTATATGAATTTGGCAACGTTTAACGCTAGCACCTTATCTAGTGAGGCAGTCTAGGTGTGTCATTCGAGAAACTTGAGGGCGTTAAATGGACTCAGTGAAGTTAAGAGGATTGATGAGGCCTATGCAAGGCTACAGAATTGTCACGTCTTTTGCCATTATGACTTGCGTGACAAAAAGAGCAGGGGTGGAATTTCTATTCTCAAAATTATAGGTGGTAACATAGAGGAAAAATGTAGCATAAATGAACGGGTGGCATATGTCCCAATTTATATTATTAAGAGACACAAGACGAACGTGTTTAAGACCTACGCACCTATCCCCAATCATGATGAGGTATTATTTGAAAGCTTCTTTGAAGGCATAAAATCAGCAATGAGTGAGGTATACTGCTGGGCGACTCCTATGCAAAGGTAGGATAGGAGCTGGCTGGAGAGCAGGCAGTAGAGGATTACGGCATTGGTACTTGAAATAACAGAGGGGAGGTACCAGTAGAATTTGCAGAACGCAATGATTGGCGCATCTTCAACACCTTCGACCGAAAACCAATGAACCGTAAGTGTACATGAAGTTGCCCTAATGGTGAAAATAAGAACGAAATAGTATTTACACTGAGTGCACTCGCAAGCATCATGCAGGATGTGGAAGTGCTTGGCAAGATACGACACAGTGACGATAGAATTGGAAGTCTCAAATTCGCCGAGACTTGAATATGTAACGACAGAAACTAATACGCAAAAAGTCTATCAATGAGGTGGAACCGAGAAGAAAACTAAAGAAATACATGTTCTCGCTTCAAAATAGACACTCAACTCTTATCGACGACACCGACCTTAGGGTTGACGCAATGAATGATAATCTCATGAAAATTATTAAGGAGTGTGGAAGGGAAGTTGTATGGTAGTTAGACAAGACACTGGCAAGCTGTCAAGATAATCTCATGAAAATTATTAAGGAGTCTGCAAGAGAAGTTATATGATAGTTAGACATGACACTGGCAAGGAAGAAGGAAGGAAAAAAAGAGGAAATGAATGACAGGGAGGTTAACCAGCCTATGGGCAGCCGGTTTGCTTCCCTGCGCATTGGAGGGGGATGGAGGAGATGAAAGACAGAGGAGAGAGGGAAGAGAGAATCACACAGCACATTCAGCAACAAATGCGCGCACACTCAGTCATAGTCCAGTCTTGTCTTTCGCAGTGTGTTACATTGCTGTTACAGCCGCTTGTTCAAGTCCGTGTGGCGTAGGATTTTCAAGAGCTTTTGTCGCTTTCTGTTGCAATGTCTTCTCTAGGGAACTTTAAAGAATAGTGTCCACAGAGAGTTGGCTGTTGTCGATGCGCGCAAGAATGGACGCCCGTGACTGTCTCTGGATGTCACACAACGGACAGTCGCACAGAATGGGGTGTAGCGTCTCTTCGCAACGACAGGCATCGCACAGAGCGTTGTCGGCCACTCCAATGTCAAATGAATAAGATTTTGTAAATGCCACTCCAAGCCATAAGCGATGAAGAAGGGTGGCCTCCCTTCGGTCGAGTCCAGTGGGCATGCGGAGAGCCATCAAATAGGACAGGTGGTGTTGACGATTCGTCTCGTTTCTTGGTGGGCACCATAGTGATAACATGATTTCACGTGCAAGTTGTCGAAGAATACTAGCAGCATCGGTCCGCGAATGACTTTTGGCTTCTTCTCGTGTTCCTTCAAGAGCTGCCCGCGTGGCAGTATTGGCATGTTCGTTTCCTATGACGCTGCAGTGACTTGGCAGTCACTGAAGTGTCACATGATGGCCTTTCTCGTGTGAAGTGTGGAGAAAGCATTGAATTTTGAAAACAAGCTGTTCGCACGGCCTGCAACGCAGTGCTGTGAGTACGGATTGCAGAGCAGCCCTTGAGTCACTAAAACTCGACCATTGTTGCGGTGGTCCCTGATCAACCACACAAAGTGCAGTGCACGAAGCAGCTAGTTCCGCTGCTTTAGATGCCGTGGAGTGGTCAGCCCTAAAGCTGATTGTAACACCTTTTGCTGCAATTCGCCACCTGCAAGTACAAAGACTAGCTGTATCCTTGTACGACCTATCAATCCCGCGGTCTCTGAACGATCGCCGTGTTACAGTGTCCACTTTAGTTGATTTTAGGAAATGGTAGGGTGAAAAAAAAAGCATTGGTTATGATGCCGATGAAACTGGGCCTTCGTTGCGATCCGAAAAGTTGGAAAGACAGGCACTCAATTTCCGTGGTCACAAGCGCAAATAATTCAAATGATTTAAAGGCTTCGTAAATACAGAAAGCTGAATGACATAATTGTGACAACTTTCGTAAATTTTGTGCTATCTTTCTGTTCTTTTTATATTGCTGTTTATATCTTCTTTTTAAAGGTAATTCTTAGTGCTGGAAGTTTTTTTTTCTTGATTGTTATAGAATAAGGGGCTGTGAGGAAACGTTGCGGATGTCCCGTTTTTTTTCTCTGAATAAAAGAAAATTGAGAAATTTTCGGTAATATCTAATACAGTCATGGCATAGGTGTCATGTCTGATATCCAACATAAAATTATGTGAGACGGCCAACTAGAGGGCTGCAGAAATTCAGACTATCTGTTTTTTAATACCACGCACGCAACTGCTATACTGGTATCCAGCATTTGAGCTCCATTGAAAGACTGCCCAGTGGCCGGGATTTCAACCTGCGTTCTTATGGTATGAAGTTCGTGGTACAAGCCAGCTCACGCGCGGTTTTCTTTGGTAGACGCAGCAATGATGTGGCTCTGTAGTTAAGGAGACAGCATGGAATGTTTGCGAAAAGAGTGACACAAACATGTGCAGGAGATATCACAAAAGAGGCGTGTGTGTGTTTCCGGGTTTATTCCGCACTATTTGTCTTCGAAGAGAATGCCACTATGTTCTTCAAAAAACCTAATTATGCTATTCTGCCGCACCGACCGAAATATGGCTGAGTTGAGTTTGCTTTTTGACTCATAATATTAGGGAAGGGCTGTTCGAATAACTGACTCAAAAACAAGACTTCAAAGACGTGGGCGACATATCTGACAGGTGCATACGTCTACATCTACATGATGAGGGAAATCATTACTGAAAAATTTGCCTTGTGTTGTTGCTAATGTTTTTCACTGACACTTTCTCACCACATAAACTGCTACACATGTTAGCGCTGCTTGCAAATGGTTAGCCGGGCGCGTTAGAAACTCCACGAATCACATTGCAGATGTCAATATCACTTTGTTCGATGATGCCTGTATTATAAGTGCTTTACTCGGTGATCAATAATCTCCCGGACGGTTATACGACTGGACATGCTCTACCATGCAACTGAGTATTCGCGAGTGTTCTCTTTTACCAGCGTCACCGTCCAAATAAAAGACCACAAAAGCGGTGCGTGCAGAACGGACTGTGACCTGAAGAAAATTTAAGTAAGCGCGTGGCTGCGAACACGAGCAGCCCGGGTGATGCTGTATTGGACCATTTTTCTGCCTACAAAAACTGCCACTTAGAGCCTTTCCGCACAGTAAATACTCCTGTTTATTGCGGCTTGGTGCTCTCAATTCCTATCACGTTTTGCATATTAAGCTAGATTATTATGATTATTTTAAAGAAGTTCTTGTAGCCTCCCTTGCGCAGATGATTGCAGGTGAAAATGCTGTAGGCTCATGTGCTCAGGTTTGGGTGCATGTTAAGTTACCTCGTGTGGTCAAAATTTCTGGAGCCGTCCACTATATAAGGCGTTTCTCATATTCATATGGTGGTTTTGGGACCTTCAACAACAGATAATAATATTCACGTAGACTAGTGCTGGTGCCGTTTATTCTCTACAAATTCATTGGAAAATTTATCACATCACCTTGTCTTAGCGGAATCCGTGAGGCGATTTCAGACACAGAGGTGAACATCAGCCGCTCAAGTCCTTCGTTCGCGCTAACTGGCAGTCACATAGAGCGAACGGTAGTGCACTTGGCCGGGTTCGGAAACCAGGGTTATTGATTTCAATTATGATAATATATTTAGAAAATAAATAACACCCACTAGCGAAGACGGCTATTACTGACACTGCTTTTATAGCGTAAACTTTTTCCAGCTATTTTGCTGTTATATTTCGCACCTGTATACTCGAGTAGTATTTGTTTACCTTACAAAGCTGCAGACATTCATACCGTTCATTTTCTATTCCTACGAGTGCATCTGTCAGTACACTGGCCTCTATTATTTGGCTTTCATTCAAATGCAGCCTTCTAGATGCAATCTCTTTCAATTCGCTTGCATATCATGATTTCACGCGACATTCTCACTCTCAATCGATAAATGGTGGGAAAGTGTTCGTCATCGATGTATTATACTGTACAGGGCTTGGCAAAGACATCTTCAAATTATATCGTGATACAATACAAAATGCTGAAAAAAGTAGTATAGGTAGACACACAAAATAGACTGAAAAATTGTACCCTATACGATACTGAACTGTTGCATCCTAAATATTTTGATACATTCGCAAATTTGTTCTGATAGATCTCTACAATCGAGTAACGAACGCGTGCGCACAAACACAGTAGTTTTCGACTGTGTTTGCGCCTGAAGTTTTTAATTTAAATGTTTGCTGGTACCTCAAACGATCTGTCTCAATGTAAGCAAGTTGCACACTTCATTGCGGAACAACACCGCTAGTCACGCTGTTGCCGCCAATAGCTATACGATTACATGGCGTTTAGTAATAGTAAAATATATAGAGAAAACAAAAAAAGGAAATTAGATAAATGGCTAAAATGTATAAACTGTTCTGCATCTAGAATGTGTGAATAATAAGATGAAATTCACAATACTGGGGACCTTCCTAATAACTATTAATTAGGCATGAGATATTGTCAACTTACATGTTAAGGTAAGTCGATAACAATATGAGTACTTATGAAAAACTGCCATAGATGGCTTGTTAGAAAGTTCATTAGGAAACGCATCATTTGATGTAACAATGTTTTTGGAATCTTCTTAGTAAGATCTCTGAAATGGCTATCTATTACTTTCAATATGATTGGTGCTAACCAATTTTGTCAGTTTACCAAGCAGTAAGCAGCGTGTTTGGTGCTGTATAATCAGTACACGTGCACATAACGACATAATTGTTTGCCAAATCGCCTTGGCAGTAGGTTGAACTCAAGTGACTATGAAGGTGTAAGCAGTAGCTTAAATGAAGCTGCAAACTAACGTAAAGATGAAAAGAGGGCTTATTCTAGCTGTACTTTACAAAACGCATCATGACCTCATAAGGACAAAAGAAAAAATGTTCAGAGTAGTAGGTAATGTTCAGAAACGTTGAAAGTTGGGTGACTTGGAGAGATGTCATGTTTAGTTATAAAGCATCGCATGGAGACAAGCACAAAAAACAACAACAAAAGGAACACCGCTTCACTCGCAACTCGTTCATTTCCCAGAAACAACATGGTTATATAAAACATGGCAGTGCGCTACAATGATGATCAAATTACAGCTTGCAAAACAAAAAAAAGTTTGCAAAACAAAACACATACAAAAATTGCTTAGACAAATAAGTGTCCTGCGTAAAGATCCAGACTTTTTTATATGATTACCATGCCTTTTGTGTATTCGGACTGAAGAAACGCGACCTGAAAAAAAAAATAAACGCGTGACGATGGTGGCTCAACTGAAAAATAAAGCACACTATCATGTTTATTACCAAAATTTGCACTTGTTTCGTGGATTCTTGGGTGTTCCTGCCACACATTTAAATGCACTGGAGAACTCAGGCATGCTCACAAGGGGCACTATGCATCTTGAGCGTGGTGCCGCGTAGCGAGGGGCTGGTCTGCTGCAGTACTGATCGCACCACTTCAAACAATGGCTCATGAAGAATAGCTGCTCCGATGAAGTTTTCATGCTGGCAAGTGTCACGTTCTTGTATTTGCTGGGCAACGAGGAGTAGGCTGCGTACGCAACCATGGTTCCCACAAAGTCGCACAGGTTTTCAGAGTCCGTCGCGCCGTTCAACTTTTTCTCCTGGCGAATTAAAGACAGCTGCAAATAGGGGCACGTATTGAAAACATTGGTTAACGAAGATGTATTTTTTTGGGTATAGACTGCGAGGATAAAGCAGGCAAAGAGGATAAAACAGGCTTCTCTAGTTGCTTTGAGTACAAACGTAATGTTGCTTTGTATTCATTTGAAGTTTTTTTTTGTATATTGAGACAATGAGTCGAAAAGGCAGTTACTGGTGCTTGTAAAGCTGAGCGAAGCTCTAGCAATAATATATTGGCGCAAAAAGTAGGGGAGAACATTGAAAATATAATTGGAATCGACTGTTCGCAGTAACTCATACAATGAATTTTTGTATCATTATTTTGCGAAGCCCTTATAATATTCAGTTTCACTGTCACTAAGAAATTACCGCTTATTCGTCAAATAAAGTTATTCTGGCATAACAGGAGTCTTTTTAGAGCGTCCAGTGCGAGTGAACGTGTTTTTATGAGCTCTTGCGTCGGCGAGAAAGTGTGCAGCGTCTCTGTCGTCTTCAAATGATTGCTGTCAAAGTATTGCTTCAATTCTCCAGAATTGTACACTCTTTCATAGATCTCATCCAGAGTATTCTACCAAGCCTACATTTTTCTTGATAGGCCTATTTTTGCCCTTTTTAAAAGCTTTTCTGCGTCCGGGCACCCACCCGTGCTGACGAAACGGCTTCATGCTGGAGGTGCCGGTCGTGGAAGACGGGGAATTTATTTCTTAAAAAGACACTAACGCGCGTTGGTGGCACACGGCTTTTGAAAAGAAAAAGCGTTCTCTTCGACAACAAGCGTCTGATGTTTCTCGAAATGCAGGAGCGGCTGGCCATCGCACGGCCACCGCGCAAGGCGTCGTTCGGTGTTTTGCAGGCGCATCTACGCTTCCCCGAATGCCGAGGAGCCATATTCCATTTATAGTAAGTCTGAAAGGTACCTGGATGTCAAGAAGGTTAGCTTGATTCATTTAGCCCCAGCCCTGTAGACCGCCGCAAAACGATCGCCGGTAAAAACACTGAAGGATATCGCCTGCCCGAGCATAACTCAGAAAAAATTAGGGAACCCATAAGCTTCGATTTTAAGAGTTGAAAACGATAGCGAAATTCGGCCCCTGGAGTGACCTTCAACCACGAATTGCATACATATTATTATGTTTCCACACACACACACACACACACACACACGCACACACACACACACACACACACACACACACACACACACACACACACACACACACACACACACACACACACACACACACACACACACACACACACACAAACACACACACACGCACACACACGCACACACACACACACGCACACACACACACGCACACACACACACACGCACACACACACACACACGCACACACACACGCACACACGCACACACGCACGCACACACGCACGCACGCACACACACACGCACGCACACACGCACACACACACACACACACACACACGCGCGCGCGCGCGCGCGCGCGCAAGCGCGACATATTTATTGTAATGCAGTGACTGTGCAGTGTGGCCACTCCCGTCTGCTAGAACGGCGCTCTACTGTATTCGAGACACATTTTTCACAATGTTTCGCAGATGACACACAGACACACACACATTCGCGCGCGAGCGCGCGTATGGCACTGTCAACGTCAAATGATACCCGAACAGCGGCAAGGATTTGAGATAGTGTAGTGCGTGCCGTCCAGTTATCACGATTGACACGCGAGGGCATCTTCTTCGACAACTTTCAGGATATATTAGTGCCTGTTCGTAGTGATAAGCGGACGGTGCGTCATATAGCATTGCGAAGGCTTGCCGCTGTTCGGGTTTCGTTTGACGCTGACAATATATACAGGTGTTTGATCTAAAGCAAGAGTCGCATGACCTCCAAGATACACGCCGCACACTCACCATCTCGGACGCCATAATTACTCTCACAATGCCTCACAGATTGAAGCACATTATCTAACGTTTGCTTTTTGCTTCATCAACGCCTCTGAAAATTCATGACATATTTTCCGCTAGATGGACATAGTCGTTCATTATAAGGCTATCTGAAAGCTCCTGTGTGTTTTTAGTGGGGATGGCTGCACTATCTCGGCCTTTTTCGACGTAGATTTATGACCTCCTAAATGCGCCTACAAATGGCAGAATGGGCTCGTGTTCGTCCTGAAACTTGCCGAACAAATGGTGTTAAGCAGACTCATTTCACTACATGGCATATATGTAGCGTTTTTTTTTTCCGAAGCAGCTGCTAGTAATATCGTGACTTTGTAGTACGGCACCTGCTTGCCACGCGAACGGCCTGGGTTTAAACCTCTATGGGACTGAAAATTTTGTTGTTTATTTTATTTGCTTCTTTCTTTTTCACTCTCGGACGAGTTTTCGCTCACAGCCAACGGTGCCGATGTTGACGTTGGCGATGTTGACACGAGCTCTATAACGCTACCGCGTTAAAATTGTTGTGGTCTTTACCACAGCGTCCCGCAACGCGGGCGCCTAGGCAGCGTGGTGTCTCATCCGCTTTGGTTAAACTGAGTATCAAGTTTCGACCTACATGGCCGCTTCTGACGTCACCTGCAAAGGCGTCATCTGAGAAGACGATGTGCACATCGATGAGTGCAGTTGGTGGCGATGATCGTCCACCAGCGCAATCCTAAAGCCATAGAGGTGCATCGCATGAAGGAAACGACTACCGTCGTCGTTTTCGTCAGTGGTCTCAAGGTAACCAACTAAGTTACGTGTGGTACGAGCATGCTACGGTGCAATTTGTACAGGAGACAGACTGACGCTTGTTATGGGTGTGGAGCTCTCAGCCATCATGTCAATGTCTGCCCGACACCGACGAAGAAAGTGTGCTGCGGGTGTTCTGTCAACGATCCAGCGAACGATCACTAATGCCGGCTTTCATGCACCTTAGGCAAGGAAGGGGGGCACATCTAACGGCCGACAAGTCCTGCCAGCATTGATACCAAGTCTACAACTTGTTGAGGCGACCAAGATGGCGTAAAACGGGTGTCAAAGAACTCAGGCAGCCCCTAGAGTGGCTGACGTCACGGGATTCAAGCGTGGCACCAACCTTGAGGCTGCGCTCTCCCTCGCCAGCTGTTGAGAAGAGTCGCAGCAGCTCAACAGGACGCTCTCGCTCCAAGAGGCGCGCCCACTCCAGACTACGCTTCCAAGATGCTCCCAAAACCTGGGGGAATTGCACCAAGCCAAGCTCCGCGCAGCAGCCAGCACAGGTAGCGCACGCGGCACTGCCATAGCAAAAGGAAGACCCTTAGATTGCACTCTTACTTCAAGAGAATGCTACCTCTAAAGCGCAGCTTCAGCAGATGAGGGTTGAGTTAGAGGCTCTCAAATACAGCACAGGCCCCGGCGCCATCGTCGTCAGTGAAGCTGCGGCAGGATAAGAGAAGAATAGGTACGGAAGGAGAGGTAGCGGCGACTTTCGTTTTGGACGTCTTGGGCGCAACCAAAGATTCACAAAATTTGGTAGCGTGGCAAGCGGAATGCTTTGACCTCGTAGCATGTAAACTTGCCATGATTGAAAGCAAACTCGCTCTAGGCGGAAACTTTTCCGTCGCGGTTCCACCTGTCTCACTCGTTCTCTGCGGGCCGGGGTACACCAATGAAGAAGTCTCCCGTCGATATGGACGTGTCGTTAAATTGGCAAACCAGTAGCAGTAGCCATGGCTCTCAACGCAACTGAGTTCGTCATTTGGCAGTGGAACTGCGCGAGGTTCAGGAAGCTTAAGGCTTCCCTCCAGCAGTACGTTGCTTCAATGGCGGTTCACCCGCATGTGATTACTTTATAAGAAACCATTGACGTGGCAGTTGCCTTGCCCGACTATAAATCTATATAGTTTATAGCGGAGGGGCAACGTGGCTTGGCTGTCTTGGTTTCGAACGACTGCGTGTTTTAAGAGCACACATTTGAGCTCGGCAACTCTATTTTGGAGGCTCAGCTGTTCGTACTCCTATTCAGGATATTGTCACTGGGTCGTGGCGTGGACGAACCGAGCACACTTCGAGTCGAATAATAAATTGTTTATTTGGGCGAACCTGTGCCCAGTAAACAGAAAGTCGGACTACAGTAGCAGTCTTGGACTGGTAGCGTTTAAGAGGATTTTATTTCCGGATATATGTTACACAGTTTATCTGCACACATAAAAAATAGACAATGGTCAACAATGCGTATGTACGATGCAAGCTGTTATATACAGCGAAATAACTTATAGCGTATGCAGTGACGTACAATGCAAAAAGTGTTTAACAAAGACAGCACATTCATGACATCAAGATGATTAAACCTAAATAAACAGTGAGGCTACATGAACAAACACGGGGAGGTCATTCACAGTGTAGCGTGATATTTTGCATTCACCTATGAGGATGTCACACAGGTCCCGTTAAATAGGGAGGTGATCGCCGGACTAATTCCAAGGGTCGAAGTATTGGCCCCCCGAACCGCACCATGAAATCGTGGACAATTTAGAAGTGGTCCTTTTTGGCGCACAAGCGGACGCCGGCTGTGGCCCAAAGAACAAGTCAGAGCCACGAGTTGATAAACAAACAAAATTATATTCTCAATAATGGCAGATTGAAAACAATAAACAAGAATGCACACTCCACAATAGTTGCATACAATAGGTCACCAATTGAACACCGTACTACACAGTACAATCAGCCACACTCGAAACAACGGACACAGACAACAATACGGACTACATTGCAGTCGCATGCATTGAACAACCAAGACACTTAAAGACGAAAGAGATAGAAAACCTATTCAGTCCGAAGTTCTTGGAACAAAAGTCTGGATGATACTCTTCCGAGAATCACTCACTCAAAGTCCAGCGTTGTTGTCGTTCCGCTGCCCCTGAAGTTTCTCTTCCAGGAAACCTCGCGTCTTCAGTTGGCCTCTCTCCAAGCTTCAAACTTCTTCGGCGGAAACACGTCGGCTTCACACACGCAGCTGTTGCCACGCGTCTTCGCTCGATAGCGGTAGACACACGCTCTTGCCTGTAGCTCGAGCCTTCACCCCTCATGTGGAAATCCTCTTCTTCTTCTCCTGCTTTGACTCTGCGGACAAAACCTTCGCCGACTACACGGCGGAATCCCTACGCGCTCTGGCGCTAACTTCCGTCTTCTCTTCGAAGTCTCTTTTCCAGGAAACCTCACGTCTTCTCCTGCTTTGTCCCTACGGACAAAACCTTCACCGACTACATGGCGGGATACCCTACGCGCTCTGGCGCTAACTTCCGTCTTCTCCTTCGAAGTTTCTCTTCTAGGAAACCTCACGTCTTCTCCTGCTTTGTCCCGACGGACAAAACCTTCGCCGAATACACGGCGGTATACCCTACGCGCTCTGGCGTTAACTTCCGTCTTCTCCTCCTCTCCCGTCTCCGCTGCTCAATTAAATACCATCCGCGCAAGTTTCCAGAAGGTTCTCGTCATTTCGTCGGCGCGATACGCAGCGAAGGCTGGGGAGAGGGCGAGACGGTTGGAATGCCCTCCCCGTCGGATGACTCAACTCGGTATGACCACGCCCCTTTCGTTCTAGAAAAATCAAGTGCTTGCTCGGCAGCCGTTGTGAGGTGAGAAGGTTCGTCGGCGAAGCCACGCTTCCGAGAGGAGAGGCTCGCGCGCCCGGGAAGCCTTTAGATGTTTGTTTTCTTTTTCTTCCTTTTTCGTTGACCTCGCGGCGTCACTCCGGCGGTTCGTCGCGAGAATTTGGCAGCGCGCCCTTTTTGAGCGCTCGTCCTGTGACACTGCCCCCCACTTTAAGAATATTATCTCATAATATTCAAAACCACACAAACGAGCGCGAACAGTCCCCACACCCTCACACTCTCAAAGACTGTAACATAGTCCGTCGCTCATGACACGTCACATTCACAATATATCACTCAATACGATTGTACATTACAATTCAATCTCACACACATGAAATATAACCGCAGGTACATGAGTACAACGTTTCATCACACATTCCAAACAATACAAACGTACAAGGTTCTGGCTTTACAACAATTTATACAACACCATACATCACAGCACAAACACTTCGACACTTGTGACACAGAATAACACAACATTAACACAACATATGGCACTCAGCACTGCCAAACACATTCTGATTCGACTTCAGCACTTATCCTGTGTACTTTGCGCGGCGCTTGCGCCCTTTCTTGCGGTGCTCGCTCGATCTCTTCTTGTGTTTCCACGTTCTTTTTCGGCGAGCCCTTTCCAACGACGATATCTCAGGCGGCGTCTCAGCCATCGTTGTCACTTCTGACACTGTTATCGGGTGATAACGCTCAACCGATCCTGTCACCCGCTTGTTCATGTCACGACATTGGACCTGGCTGGCCGACTCCGTCACCTTTACACTGTCTGTAGCTTGAGGTCGTGCCGACGTACATCCAGCTGCCCAGCACATGAACTCATTCAACTCGATCATCTTCTCATTCGCTGTCTCTTGCGCCGCGGCTTCACCTTGGGCTCTAGTGCGATCCGTCACGAGTTGCTCCTCCACTGTATCTCGCGGTCGCTGGGTTGGTGAGGGCTCTATCTTAGGGTCTTCTCCCAAACATTTCGGATCATTCCGTCCTCGCGCCCCGTCGATGTTTCCGATGACAAGGTCGTACAGGGGGGTTGTCATGCATAAAGCAGTAACCTTCCCGCTGAAGTACGGGGTTTCAACCTCAATTTCTGCTTCGGGAAGCATCCGAACCGTACGGTCAATTAGGCAAACCGGTTTCATTTTGCCTGTTAACTCACTTTCTTGTACCAGATTTCTCCGCACGATAACAGTGGAGCTGCCGGTCTCTCTTAACACCGTAATCTTTTTGTCTGCAACTTTTCCAGGCAGCGTTGGCATTCCCTTGGAAACACCGGTTGGCTGTTTTGCCATTACCACACCCACAATAGGAATTTTCTTCCTATTTTTCAACTATACGAATCCATCGGTGACGTCATCAACGGTTTTTTGTGCCACTTGTGCACAGGATACCTGGTGAGCTTGACTCGCTCCGTTACGACATGCGTCTGCCTTGTGCCCAGTCTGACCACATTTGAAACATTTTACAACTGTGGGGCTCGTGAAGTTAGTTCGGCAGTGGTTAGCACGGTGACCCACTCGGTTACACAGAAAACATCGCGGAATGTTCTCCGGTGCACGCTTCTTTTCCTCGGGAGCCGATTTCTTCGAATCCTCGGGACACTCCTTCTTGACTTTGGCCAAATTAGTGCCACTTTGCGCTTCCAAGAATCGATCAGCTAATTCAAGCATGTCTTCAAGTGACTTAGCTCTCCTCTCTTTCAAGTACAGCGACAGGCTTGGGTGGGAACTAGTAAGAAATTGTTCTCTAATTAGGAGCTCTCTAAGCTCATCGTACTCCTGTGCTGTCCATGAAAGTTCAATCCATCTGTCGAAATAATGGCAAAGTCGGGCGGCATAATGCGTAGCCGTCTCGCCATCAGCTGGCTTTCCTGTCTGAAATCGGTCTCGGAATCCTTCCACAGTAAATCTAAATCGCTTCAGCAAAGCAGCTTTCACCTTTGCATAGTTGGCTGCATCGGTCGGCGTCAGCCTACCGTACACACTGAGCGCTTCACCACTCAAGCAAGTACTCAAAGCAGTTGCCCATTGATGTTCCGGCCAATTCTGGCTCCTCGCAATCGTCTCAAATCTGTGAAGGTATGCGTCAAGGTCGTCCTTCCTTTCATCAAACGCTACGAGCAGCTTGCTTGGGTTCAAGCGGAAGCCATGATCTTCCCATTCGCTGCTTTCAACTCTAGCTTGGACGGGAGTTTCACTTCGCTGTTGCAAACGGAGCCGCTCGAGTTCCATCTCGTGCTGCCGCTGCCGTTCCCTTTCCTCTCTTTCTTCTTTCAGCTGTCGCTCCTTTGCCTCTCTTTCTTCTCTCGCCCTCTCAGCGGCCAGCTTTTCTATCTTCAGCTCCAACTTCAATTGCTGCTCTCATTCTTCTTTCAGCTGTCGCTCCTTTGCCTCTCTTTCTTCTTTTGCCCTTTCAGCTGCCCACTTCTCTCTCTCCACCGCCTCTTTCTTCTTCTGGCTTACCCATTTCCGTAGTTCGGCGTCAGAAAGTTCCATCTTCTCACCAAGAGCAACTAACTTTTCGAGGTCCATGGTGTCTCGCAAATAAAACCTTGCCACGTGCAAAAAGTATCTGCCTAAATCAGTCTTTCGGAACACTCCCTTGCACTCGTTAACGAGAACACTGAACACACAAAATTGTTCCGATAGCAGTATCAACAACTCGAGGCTCTTTCTCACTACTTTGGAAACACTGTGCACCAAAAGGTCCTGTTTCTCGGACGCCAGATTAATTGTCACACAGGTCCCGTTAATTAGGGAGGCGATCGCCGGGCTAATTCCAAGGGCCGAAGTATCGGCCCACCGAACCGCACCACGAAAGCGTGGACAATTTAGAAGTGGTCCTTTTTGGCGCGCCAGCGGACGCCGGCTGTGGCCCAAAGAACAAGTCAGAGCCGAGAGTTGATAACCAAACAAAATTACATTCTCAATAATGGCAGATCGAAAACAATACACAAGAATGCACACTCCACAATAGTTGCATACAATAGGTCACCAATCAAACACCGTACTACACAGTACAATCAGCCACACTCGAAACAACGGACACAGACAACAATACGCACTACAATGCAGTCACATGCAATGAACAACCAAGACACTTAAAGACTAAAGAGATAGAAAACCTATTCAGTCCGAAGTTCTTGGAACAAAAGTCTGGGTGATACTCTTCCGAGAATCACTCACTCAAAGTCCAGCGTTGTTGTCGGTCCGCTGCCCCTGAAGTTTCTCTTCCAGGAAACCTCGCGTCTTCAGTTAGCCTCTCTCCAAGCTTCAAACTTCTTCGCCGGAAACACGTCGGCTTCACACACGCAGCTGTTGCCACGCGTCTTCACTCGATAGCGGTAGACACACGCTCTTGCCTGTAGCTTGAGCTTTCACCCCTCAGGTGGAAATCCTCTTCTTCTTCTCCTGCTTTGTCTCTGTGGACAAAACCTTCGCCGACTACACGGCGGAATCCCTACGCGCTCTGGCGCTAACTTCCGTCTTTTCCTTCGAAGTTTCTCTTCTAGGAAACCTCACGTCTTCTCCTGCTTTGTCCCTACGGACAAAACCTTCGCCGACTACACGGCGAGATACCCTACGCGCACTGGCGCTAACTTCCGTCTTCTCCTTCGAAGTTTCTCTTCCAGGAAACCTCACGTCTTCTCCTGCTTTGTCCCTACGGATAAAACCTTCGCCGACTATACGGCGGTATACCCTACGCGCTCTGGCGCTAACTTCCGTCTTCTCCTCCTCTCCCGTCTCCGCTGCTCAATTAAATACCTTCCGCGCAAGATTCCAGAAGGTTCTCGTCATTTCGTCGGCGCGATACGCAGCGAAGGCTGGGGAGAGGGCGAGACGGTTGGAATTCCCTCCGCGTCGGATGACTCAACTCGGTATGACCACGCCCCTTTCCTTCTAGAAAAATCCAGTGCTCGCTCGGCCGCCGTTGTGGGCTGAGGAGGTTCGTTGGCGAAGCCACGCTTCCGAGAGGAGAGGCTCGCGCGCCCGGGGAGCCTTTAGATGTTTGTTTTCTTTTTCTTTCTTTTTCGTTGACCTCGCGGCGTCACTCCAGCGGTTCGTCACGAGAATTTGGCGGCGCGCCCTTTTTGAGCGCTCGTTCTGTGATAGAGGACAATTTTCTCTCGCGCTCAAAAACAATATTGCACAAAGGACATGTTTCTAAAGAAAAAAAGAAAAATACACACTGTAATGTCACAGTGGTACAAGCTCTAGCCCACTTCCTCAGTAGGGGAGGGAAGGCATGGACACTCTGTTGTTTTTTACGATAATAAATTGAGTATACCACCGTCGGAGGAAAGCCTCCTCTCCCAGCGTGACTAGTTCTGCGTTAAGATGCATAAGCATTATGTTTCTTAGCCGATGTAGTAGGGGAAACATGACTCTCTGGGGGTGTCCCCTCAGGCAGGCCAGTCCCCTTCGTTTCCATAAGACGAAGGCTCCGATAGCCATTAAGAGTACGACTAAGTTATCCCTGTGGCTAGACTTCCACTGCATACTTGTTTGGAACATCCTGGTAACCATGCGCCAAAAGGTGCGCGCTACTATACATTCATAGAAGACATGGTGTAGTGTTTCAACGCGACCGCATTGCGGGCATGTGGCGGAGGGCGCCACGCCCCACGCCGCAAGGCGGTCGCCCATTGGTAAAAACCCCCCTTCCCTGAGCCAGTTTAGGTCACGGACCTTGGAGGGGAGAGACGTGTTTGTAAGAGTCCAGCGTCTTTTTGCCCGGCATTTCTGGCGCTGTTCTTCAGATAGGCTTTTAAATGCTATTAATTCGCTCATGTCGGTGGGGGACCTTTTCATTAGTTCTTGAAGTGGAAAATCGTTTCGCCATTGTTGCAGAGATTTTATACCATGTGTGTAATACGCTGGTGGCTGCTCAGCAGCTGGTCCCGTGTCGTTTGCTAAACAAAAAATTCTTCTGGAGGTTCCTAGCAGATACACTACAAGTTGCCAGCTGCCTCGATACAATGAGTTCTCTAAGAGTGCCCAGGTGTTTTCGAGAGCCAACATGCGGCACATTACACCAAGATTGGGTACACTGAACCCTCCCATTTTACTGGTAAGCGGACCAAGGCTCTGGCAACAGCTTCGGCGTGGACATCCCAGAAAAAGGAGCCGCACGCAGTAGCCACTCTCAGCAAAACTCGTCGAGGTGGTCGGGCAATTCTGGCTACATAAAGCAGTGGCGCTGTTATGCTGCATTTAATTAGGTAAGCTCTTTTAGTAAAAGGTAGTTGAAACGTTCTGGCGAATTCAATGCGTCTGTCCACTTTGTGTTCGATTTCTTTCCATGTGGTGCGGGATACCTCACCAGTCGAAAGGAAAGTTACACCTAAGACTTTAACACCTTGGACGATTTGGACGCCATCAGAGAACTCTTCACTGTGCATCCCAAAGCACAGTGCCTTGCTTTTTTCGGGATTAAGAAGTGCTCCCGACAAGTAACTATACGTGTGGAATATTCGCAGAAAGGCTCTGTAGCTATCTATGTTCCGAATAAACAACGAGATGTCATCGGCGTATGCCGCTACTTTCACTTTGCCCAAGCCTGAAAGAGAGAAACCGCGTATCAAAGTGCATTTCTGGATTTGTTTCAATAATGGATCTATGCATAATACAAAGAGAATTGCGGAGAAGGGACAGCCTTGTCGAATGCCCCTACTTACTGCAATAGGTTCAGATGTATAGCCATTCACTACTAATCACGTTTCTATGTCTGTGTATAGTAAATGGAGGGTGTCGGTTAAATGGGCTGGGAAGCCATAACACTGAAGCACAGCGAAGAGATAGTTCCATTCTACGCGATCAAAAGCTTTTTCCTGATCCAAGGAAACAAAAAGTCCAGATATTTGTGTTCTTGTAGCGTACGTGAATAACTCGCGAGTCAGCGCAAGCGAGAAATAGATCGTACGACCTGGGACACAACATGTTTGTATGTCGCTTACTATTTCTGGTAGAATGGTTGTTATGCGGTTTGCATAGATGGCTGTCAATATCTTATAATCCGAGTTAAGTAGCGAAATGGGCCTCCACGCCCTTGGATCGGACGGCTCTCCCTCGCTTTTAAGCAAGAGTGTAACTCTGCTCTCACGAAACGTATTCGGTCTGATTCCGTCTGCAAGAAGCCCATTAAGCATTGTCAAAAGGTGGTCTTGTATTGTTTCAAGGAAGGTTTTGTAGAAACTTACTGGTATCCCGTCAGGGCCGGCGGCGGAGATTGTGTTCATGCGCTGAAGCGCGAAACGTAATTCATCCAGCGTCACTGTACAGCACAGACCATCGCAAAGCTCCTCCGGTACGCAGGGAATTCCCTCGCAAAACTAATTACCTATGGTGGTATAGTTCACGTCGTTTGCGTTCTCCGCCCTGAAAATATTCAAAAAGTGTCTTTCGAAGACCCTAATTATGTCTTCTGCTCGTGTAGGCTGTTCGCCGTTCGGCAGCTGAACGAAAGGGACATGCATTTGTTCACCCAAGGAGCCGTTGCGAACACTTCGAAGAACAGCTGGATCTGAAACCGGTCGTCCGTTGATAAAAGACTGCGCAGCCGTGTGCCAAACTAAGACGTAGAAAAGTTTGTACCGCGCCTTTAACTGATCGAGATAGTCAGCGTCTCGCCTCTGCGTACAATGCGCGCCTTTCGTAGCGTGTCGTTTATCTCTGTCGTCAGGCGCGCTTTTCTTTCGCGCCCCGCTTTGATAAGCTCGGCGCGCCAACTGTGTTTCAATGCGTGCGAGTTACGCGGTTCAGGCGGCCTTTTGTATGCTTGCTCTAGTGCATTGCGCAATATGCTACGCTTTCCGGGTCGTGTACGAGTGTGGTGTCCATTTTCCAATGGTTTCTAAATGTAGTGGATTGATCAAAGAAAAGTTTTGCAGACACTGGAAAGTGGTCTGTAATGCATGGAACGTCCGGTGGGAAATGTAGGACCTCGCAACTAAGGACATGTGTGGCTAGCAATTCTGGAAAATAAAAGCAGTCTAGCCGGCTCATGTTGGGACCCCGTTGCCATGTTGCAACGAAGTCATTTCCGCGAGTGTCGACCCACGCATCTCTGAGCTTGAAACTGCGGATGAGTTGTCGCAATGCGCTAACTCCGCTTTATTGTCTGCTTTCGCTGCGTCCACGCGCATCTCTGTCGGTGTCCTCAACACAGTTAAAATCCCCTACTAAGAAAGTAGGGTAGCTGTCAAACATAAATGAGTTGAGTGAATTGAAAAAATCGACCACGCCCCACGTTGAGCTGCGGCATATATTACAAGCGCCCTTACTCGTCTGCCGTGGAGGTCAAAGTCTACTGCTAGTGTGCGGCCATCAAAACCATAAACACAGTGTGCTCTTCGACGTAACGCTGGTGTCAAGAAAACAACTCCGACTCCGCACATCTTTGAATCAGTCAGCGAAAAAGGCTTCAACTCCAAATTGTGAAAAGGATTGCACATCAACAGGGGTTCTAAAATTACATTCCTGTAGGAAGAGGATGTCGACATGACGTGACCTTGCGAAGTTCATGACTTCTCTCTGCTTATTTTGGCGTCTGAAACACCTGACGTTTAAGGAAATAAAATGCACCGTAGCCATTTTGAAAAAGGGAGAGTGCGCGCAAACTTCAGAGAAACCCCTTGCAGGGGGTGGGGCGAGCGCTCAACGAGTAAACAAAACTAGAGAGAGAAATGCTCTGACGTCGTCAGAGCATTAGCGAGTTTTTGGGGCTTACTACTGTCCGTAGAGCCCTCAGAGTCCGTGGTTGGTGGGTGGGCTCGTTTGGTGGCTGGACGGTCTATTTTGATGGCGATGGCACCGACACTCGCAACGGCGGCCGCACCTGTATGCTGGTAAATGGCGTTTGACAGGCTCAGTTTGCGGGTCTGAGCCGAGTACTTGCTGGCGCGGGCGCTCGTCGTTGTCGGTGGCATAATCACCGTTGTGGTCTTGTCTGGGCTGATGACCGGAGCGTCTGCACGTCCCGTTTTTCGGGTACCGCGTCCTATCGAATCTCTCGGTGCCTCGGAGCTACTGGTGGTGCCAACTGTGTCAGAGCTGTAGCTCTCGTGGTTTCTGCTAAGTTCGGGCACTCGGGCTTCGGCTTTGAATGAGCTGTCTTCTTCATAGGCGTACGGCGAAAAGTCGCTGGTCTCGGACGGGGCGTGAAGGGTTGACGAGGCTTTCTCAGACAGGATAGGCAGGTCTCCTGCGTCTTGTGGTTCAGCATAGGCGTCAGTGTCGCTTGTGTCAGTGTCGCTCGCTGGCTCGAGCGCCGGATAATCATCTTGCAATGCGGGCATGAGGTCGGTGCATGCTTGTCCTTCGGTTGCCGCTGCTGCGGCCGCTGCGAAGGTCTTCGGACGTACGCAGTCAGCTGTTGCATGGCTGCCCGAGCACATGCGGCACGGTTCTGCGCATCCCTCTGTGGCATGTCCAAACACGTTGCAGCGCGTGCAACGAGGCGTGGCACAATCTTTGGCGATGTGGCCAGTATTCTTGCACTTAGAGCACACTTTATTGACACGCCGGTAGTCACACATGACATTGTAGCCTTGAACTGTCAGAAAGTTTGATATTTGGCTTTTCATTTCCACTCGCGCCCCACGGACACCTGTGCCAACCCCAGGGCGGCCCTTGAACACTGGCTCGTGGATATGTTGCCCGTTGCCGTAGACGGAGAGAGCAGTCGCTAGGGCTGCGTCGCCTACCCACAGCGGTACCAGGAAGACTGTGACGTGGACTATTTCAGGACCTACGCTGACTAGTGGAACTAATTCGCCGTTCAAGAGAATGGCGCCCCGGCTCTTCAGCTTGGTGGCTGCATGGACGTTTGCGGCTGCGGCGCCAAACTTTGCACCTCCCATGTGCTGGAGGGACTTGATACTGGCTGGGCCGGTTACTGCTTCGAGGGCATCTATGATGTCGTCGACGGTGCTCCTCTCTGGAGCACTGAAGTTAAAGCAATGAGCTTTCGGCAGTGACGCTGCGAAATCCATCACACTTTCGTCCTGGCCCTGGCTCCCACGGCTTGCGCTGTGGTGCCCGGGCGTTGGCTCACGATGACGGCCTTGACAGAGCCGGGGGGTTGTTCAGGGGTTCGCTTGTGCTCGATAAGATGGGATCGACGACTGGCAGCGTGCCTGGTCGCGGGAATCCCGGCGCCAGGTAAGCAGTAAACGGAGCGTCGGCCGTCGATCAACTACTGACAAGCGGCGAAGTGCGTCGGCACTTATAGTCTTGCCATCGAATGTCCTAGCGTTATCGCTGGCGGTGACGTAGGTTCCAGAATAATCTGTGCAGTTCACAGAGTGAGCGTGATTTTATCGAAATGATCTACTACATACTGTCCTGAAGCTTCTCGAAAACTGCAGGCGCGGTTTGCGCTGAGAATTGTGTAGTGTATAGAGGCGATAACAAAACTTGAGAAATGTCATGTGGCATTGCGCCCCTCTAAAAAAGGCATCGTCCCGATGCTTTAACTAAAGATGAAGGTACAACAATAACGCAAGAAAGTACAATAAATAAATACGATACAGCAATATTACAAAAAAACACTGTTTCAGTTTGTTAACGCGCATGAAACGGCTTGAGCGCGCGACATGGACAGCTTCAGGTTGCGATCGGCGTCGTTGAGAGTTCGTGATGCCGTCGGGTACAACTTCGTGATCAAGTGGGCTGAGACGTCAAACCACCATGTACGGTCCAAAGTACCGTCACAGAAGATTTTCACTGAGTCCTTATCGCAGTATCGGCGTCCACACTCAAACACGTTCACCGGGCTGGTATTGCACGAAGCGTCATCAAAGCTTGTAACGGCAGCTGTCGGTCGTGTGTTGCATCTTAATACGAAGACGCGCGAGTCGTCGGGCTTCTTCGGCGCGTGAAAGGTACTCACTCACATCGAGGTTTTCTTCGTCGGTGACGGTGGGTAACATGGCACCGAGCGTCGTTGCCGGGCTCCTTCTGTAGACCAATTTGTATGGAGATATCTGCGTCGTCTCCTGCACCGCTGTGTTGTATGCGAAGGTCAGGTACGGAATAATGGCGTCCCACGTCTTGTGTTCGACATTGACGTGCATTGCCAGCATGTCGGCAATCTTGTTGTTTAGCCGCTCGGTGAGGCCGTTGGTCTGTGGGTGGTACGCTATCGTCCGCCGGTGGTTTGTCTGGCTGTATGCCAAGATCGCTTGAGTTAATTCAGCAGGAAATGCCGTTCCTCACTTAGCGATGAGGACCTCCGGGGTACCGTGACGTAGGACGATACTTTTGACAAAGAACTTATCTACCTCGGACGCACTGCCTTTGGGCAGGGCTTTTGTCTCGGCGTAGCAGGTGAGGTCGTCAGTAGCTAACACGATCCACTTGTTTCCGAAAGCCGACGTCGGGAACGGTCCCAGTAGGTCCACACCAATCTGCTGCAACGGTCGGCGAGGTGGTTCAATTGGCCGCAGAAGTCCCACTGGCCTTGTCGACTGTGTCTTCCGTCGCTGAGTCCCAGCACACTCTCACATAACGAGTGATGTCGGTGGAAACACGTGGCCAGTAGTACCTTTCTTGTATTTTCATCAGCGTGCGGGAAACACCGAGGTGCCCTGCCGTCGGATCGTCGTGCAGGGCCTGAAGGTGTTCTGGTCGCAGAGCTGAAGGCACCACAAGGAGGTACTTTGCTCGAAGTGGTGAAAAGTCTTTGTTTTTGAGAATCCCGTTACGCAGGAAGAACAACGCAAGTGCGCGCTTGAATACCTTCGGGACTTCGGCGGTCCTGCCTTCGAGGTATTCTATTAGGGCCTTAAGTTAAGGGCCGGCCCGCTGTCGTTCAGCGAAGTCGCTGGCAGTTATCGTTCCCAAGAAGTAGTCGTCATCCGGATCGTCGGGTGGTGGTTGTTCGACAGGCGCAAGAGAGAGACAGTTGGCGTCGAAGTTATTCTTGCCAGACTTGTAAACGACGGTAATGTCATCATCTCGACGTCTCAGGCTCCATCGTGCGAGGCGACCAGAAGGGTCCTTCAAAGTGGCCAGCCCCACAAGGCGTGGTGGTCACTCACAACTTTGAACGGCCTGCCATAGAGCTAGGGGCGAAATTTCGACGTAGCCCAGATGATGGCGAGGCACTCCTTTTCGGTTGTGGAATAATTTGCTTCTGCTTTGGATAGCGATCGGCTGGCGTAACTAATAACCCTTTCAAGTCCGTCAGCGCTCTGCACAAGAGCGGCGCCAAGACTTACGCTGATTGCGTCAGTGTGTATTTCTGTCTCAGCAAATTCGTCGAAATGGGCAAGTAAATGAAGGCGTCTCGAGGCGATGTTTAGGCTCCTGGAAAGCGTGTTCCTGCGGCGTTTCCTACTTGTTAGGTTAGTGAGTGGATCAGCGATGCGGGCGAAGTTTTTCACAAACCGCCTATAATTAACGCACTGGTTCGGAAATCGGCGCACCGCCTTCTTGTCAGTGGGCGGCGGGAAATCAGCGATGGCGGCTGTTTTTCGTAAATTGGGACGAAGTACAGACTTGCTAATCACGTGCCCCAGAAACAAGAACTCCTCGTACGCAAATCTGCCCTTGTCTGGCTTCAGTGAGAGTCTGGACGTCTTGATGGCTTCAAGTACAGCTTCAATTTGCCGGAGATGCTTGTCGAAACACGAGGAAAACATTGACGTCGTCCAAGTACACAAGGCAAGTCTGCCACTTCAATCCTGTCAATACTGTATCCGTAACGCGTTGAAAAGTTGCAGGAGCAGAGCAAAGACCGAGGGCATCACTTTAATTTCGAAGAGGCCGTCCGTTATTATAAACGCCGTCTTCTATCAGTCTCTTTCGTAGACTTCGATTTGCCAATAGCCAGTCTTGAGGTCTATTGATGAAAAGTACTTGGCGTTATGGAGCTCATCAAGTGCGTCGTCTATTCGTGGGAGAGGATACACGTTCTTTTTTGTGATTTTGTTCAGGCGGCGATAATCGACGCAGAAACGTATGGTCCCATTCTTTTTCTTCACTAACAACACGGGGGACGCCCATAGACTCTTGGACAGCTGGATCATGTCATCCCGCAGCATTTCATCAACTTGTCTCTTCATAGTCTCGCATTCTCGCGTCAAAACTATGTACAGACTCTGATGGAGTGGTCTGGCATTTTCGGTTATGATGTGGTGTTTTGTGATTGGGGTCTGCCGAATTTTTGATGGCGATGAAAACCAATCTTTGTATTGCAGGAGCAGGACCTTGAGCTGTTCTTGCTTTTGTTCGGAACTCTGCAAATGACGTCGAAAACTGTGGGAGGGGCTTGGTTCCTCTGAACAGGTACCGCAGAATCGGCGAGGGCGAAAGCATTGGTGGCATCTACAATTTCTTCGACGTATGCGACCGTTGTTCCTTTGTTCACATGTTTGTACTCATTGCTCAAATTCGTGAGCATAACCGTTGATTTGTCTCCCCGCAGCTCTGCCATTCCTCTTGCGACGCAAATATTTCGGGTGACCAACAGATGCTGACTGGCTTCAACGACGCCTTCCAAGTCAGGTGATTTAGGAGCGCCGACTGGAATAATGACGCTGGCGCGAGGCGGAATGGTGCCTTGTTCTTCCAGCAGATTCAAGGCATGGTTTCGTGACGGCGTGTGCGGCGGTAGTGCTTCTTCTATGGATAACGTTATCGACTTTGTTCTTAGGTTGGTGACAGGACCATGGAGGCATAAGAAGTCCACGCCAAAGATGACATCTTTCGAGCAACGCTGTAAGACTACGAAGTCTGTAGGACAAACACGGCCGTTAATGGTGACTCTCGCTGTGCAGATTCCTGCAGGCGTTACGAGGTTACCTCCGGCTGTGCGGATTTCAGGGCCTTCCCAAGCTGTTCTAACCTTCTTCAACTTCTCGGCGAACGACCCACTGATGATGGAATAGTCTGCTCCAGTATCGACGAGAGTGGTCACACTGTGGCCATTGAAAGAGCGTCGAAATCGCTAGTACGCTGTCTTGCGTTACAGTTAGGGCGTGGCGTCGGGTCATGGCTGCATCGGCTTGTTCTTCTTGTTCCATGTTGCGTCGTCAGGTCCCCTTCGGTAAGTGAGGTTTGACCATCAGGGCTTTGCCTGGTTGGCGTTGTGTTCGGAAAACTCCGTCGCGTCATCGTCGTCGTCGGAGGATCTTCGGTAGTTCGTCGCAGAAAAAAACCGCACCTCCATCGGTTGCTGCCCTTAGTTTCCTGGATATAGGCTAAGAGACCAGCTCCGCGTTGCGCCAGAGTACTGCCAGTGGTGCGGTGACATGCGGCGGCTGGGCGACGGCGAATGGGAACGACTTCGTGTTGTCCATCGCATTCCTGTCAGGTAGTCGGCGATGTCACATTGCCATTCCCCTGGCTGCGAACGTGGTGCATTGACTGCGAAGCCAAGCAGTTCCATCTTTCGGTACTGGCAACGGCGGTATGTGTGCCCGGCCTCGCTTCAGTGGTAGCAGAGCGGGCGATTGTCAGGCGCTCAGCAAACGTCCGTTTTTCTGGGCGCACTGCGCTGGCCCGCTGGCGAACGTTAGATGTTGGCGGGGGTGGTGGCGGCAGTGGCGTCTGCGACGGAAGTGCGATGGGGCGGTGTTTTGGCGTGCGCGTGGAGGAGGGGCGTGACGGCGGGCTGCAGCAGCATAGCTCATGGCTTGCAGCTGCGGCTTTCGAGGCTGAGGAACGCCCAGCAATTGCTGGATCTGCTGGCGTATGACGTCCGCGATGGATGCCACGTGAGGCTGCGCTGAAGTAAGTAATTTTCGCAGCTCTTCTTTCACGATCGCTCGGATCGTTCCACGCAAGTAAGTGGTTCAAAGCGCTTGAATGCCGGCGGAGCTTGTAGACGAGAAGCTACGGTTATATTGCCGCGTGCGCCTCTCGAGTGTCTTTTATAGAGTAGATGCTTCTAAAATGAATTTGGCGACCGTCTATGGTGGGTTTCTGATCAGCCCACCGAACAGTTTCTGCATTACTCCTCGCATGAGCAGACGGACCTTCTTCTCCTCGGAGATGTCGGAGTCAGCGTAGTGGAAGAGTTCATTCATATCTTCCGTGAATAGCGCCACGTTTTAATTTGGCATCTGCATGCGGGTTTTGAGGAGAGCTGCGGCCTTCTCCTTGCGCACCACACTTGCGAAAGTGGTGAGAAACCTGGCGCGAAACACGTCCCACGTTGTAAGGCTTCGTTCTTGATTCTCGAACCAGGTCCGAGCAGCATCTTCTAAGGTGAAATACACATGCCGGAGCTTGTCATTATCTGTCCATTTATTGAAGGTGGCGACGCAGTTGAACCTTTCGATCCAGCTTTCCGGGTCTTCCAGTGGTGAACCGCGGAAAGTTGGCGGCTTCTTGGGTTGCCGGAGCAGGAGGAGTGAAGGTGGAACAGGCGCTGACATGGTTGCGGTGGTCGTCGTCAACGTCTTGGTTTTCTGAGCCTTGTCCAGTAAAAGCCCGTATTCAGGTGGCAGACCTTGTTGCCTGCGGTTAACTCACTGCTCTTTGCTGGCGTCGGTGTCTTCACGGCGTGGGCTGGGTGCACGGCTTGACAGAGGCGTACTTTATATGGAAGAAACAGCACCTCCACCAGAAGTCACGGGGTCGTGACGTGGACGAATGTAGCACACTGCGAGTCGAATAATAAATTGTTTATTTGGGCGAACCTGTGCCCAGTAAACGGAAAGTCGGACTACAATAGCAGTCTTGGACTGATAGTGGCGAACGGAGCGTCGGCCGTCGATCAACTCACAAGCGGCGAAGTGCGTCGGTATTCATACACTTGCCGTCGAATGTTCCAGCGCTATCACCAGTGGTGATGTAGGCTCCAAAATAATCTGTATTTTTCGCGGAGTGGGTGTAATCTAATCGAAATGTACTACTACAGTCCCGAAGCAATTCTCGAAGACTGCAGGCGCGGTTAGCTCTGAGCATTACGTAGTGTACTATGGCGATGAAAACACTTGAGAACAAGAACGTGGTAATATTCGTATTGAGTGTTTGCAGCAGCCATCGCAATCACAAGCAGGCGTTCACCTCGGTGGTCGCAAAGGTGGCTGCTCTTGCAGTCAAGTTGCCGCTTATAGCTATCGGTGACTTTAATGCACCTGACCCAGCTTGGCGTTATCTAAACGTCACTGTTAAGGGGAGAAACCTTGTTAAAGCTATGGCCGGCTGTTTCTTGGAGCTGGTCATGAACTGTAGGTTTCAAACTCGGCTGGGTGATTCCGTTTCAAGAGACACCCCTCCGGATCTGGCATTCATCAGAAATGCGGGGAGAGTTCACTGAGCTAACTTGCAGGAAAGTCTGGGGCGTATTCACTTTATCCTCGCAGTCACGCATGAAACCCGGGTGGCTCCTCCTAAAGAGTACAGTGTGACAGACTGGGACGTGTTCAGGAAGCGCCGGAAAGCTGATCAGATCGAATATGCCACGTTCGAGGGTCTCTTTTCTCGAGTCGTGGAGAATAAGCTCCTCACCACCAAGACTGTCCAAATTGGTTACAGGTGAATACAATGGACTCGCGTCTTGTGAGATCACTGGCTGAGAGATAGTGCACGCAGAAGCTAAGTAGGAGGCTCCGGAAACACACTTCTCTCCTGAATAAAAATATTAGGAATTATACTCAGGAGCTTTCTAGGTAGCAGTGGAACAAGCTTTGCTCAAAAGTAGATGGGTAGATGCACGGAGGAGGTAAACTGAACCTGTTGAAATCACTACTTGATCAGACAAATTCCAAGAGTATTCAGAGGTTGGCAATCGTCCGCTTAGTTCAAGCACAGTGGATCAGTGGAGTAATTGAAACCACTTTACTCTAGGAATCGGCAGAGCGATACCTTCTGCTTGGCCCCTCCGGGAACTGGGATTACCCGGGCTACTAAAAAAGTCCACTCGATGAAATCGACTCGCTTTTTACGTACTTTGGGAACGAAGAGGTGCTTCATACGCTTAACAGTCGCTCAGCTCCAGGTTCAGACGGCGTTACAAAGAGGTTAATGCACAATCTCGACGGTATGCCCATTGCTAAGTTAACCGAGATGGCCAATACTCTCTGGACAGAACGGCACGTGCCTGAGGCCTGGCGGACCACCTCAGTAACATTCATTCCCAAGCCGGGCAATGTACTCGCCACAGAGAACCTACGTCCAATTTCTCTCGCATCTTGCGTGAAGAAGGTGATGAAGCATGCTGTACACAACACAGTATCTCGGTATATTGAGGATAAGGAGCTGTTTCTATACAACATGGTAGGCTTTTGGCCGGGTCTCTTTACCCAGGATATGATGCTGCTGATTGAAAGGCAAGTTATCGACCGACAAACCCGAGATGTTCGGGCTATATCGGCCCTTGATCTAGCCAACGCCTTTGATACGATTTCAAATAAGTTCATACTAGAGAAGTCATAGCGCATATACCACGTTCCACACCTATGTTCGCACCCTCCTCAGAGACTGCAAAGCCACCATACAGGCGAATTATAATCGGAGGTCTTCATTTCAGGTGCGAGGGGCACGCTGCAGGGAGCGGTGATTTCACCCCTGTTGTTCAACACAGCCTTGAAGGGCCTCTCGGAGCGCCTTTTTACTGTAGCCAACACCAAGTACGCCTTAAATGCCGATGACTATATAGTCAGGTGCATGAGTGATCCGGTGTCTGAAGTGAACGAAGCGCTCTAATCCACTTTAGACACTATCACAGAGAGTTTTTTCTGCAGTTTACAGGGCTTTGGTTATCCCCCTCTAAATCGAGTTGCTTCTAGATAGACCAGGTTGACCCGGAAGGAGACGCGAGTCACCGCTTGATCAGTTGAAGATGACTTTAACCACACAGGATGGGCAGTCGATTCCTAGAGTCAACTGTATTCGGGTGCTAGGCTTCGTTCTTGAATCCAACGGCATAAACTCGCAGGTTTTGGGCCTCCCGATGGGCCTCCCAACGAGCACCGGCACTGACAGGCTAATGAGTCTGGGCATGCACAACACCTTCTCGGAGAAGACCGAGACAGAGACACTAGTTCAGATGGCATGGCTTTACTACACGAAAGCTGGGCAGCGTCTCCTACAGTCGCTGCGATGTAATCATACGGCAGGGGAGGAACAGAGGCTCTTATCACAAACAATGACGGGCACCCACGAGATGGCACCTTTCTCGCGTAACGTTCATCTGCAGTACAACGTTGGCCGGCAAAAGGCACGGGCCAAGTCTCACCTCGATTTCGTGGCTAAATCCAAGGGCAGGGTAGCTTTCGTCGATGCGGCGCAGTATGACTGTTCTGATCGTTTTGTGGCTGTGGTCATTGATTATCGTCGTCGTGTACTCAACTCAGCTTCCGTGAGGAAAGTGTCTGCCCCCGTAGCAGAGCAGATGACGGACTCTAACGTCCAGGGATATTTACTGACTCCAGGGCTGCCACCCGGGCATTTGCCTCGGGGATAATCTCCAGGAAGCTGCCGCTCTTTTAAATTCCAGGGGTGTAGTTGCCTACCACACAGTCATTTGGTTTCCAGCCCATATGGGCTGAGAGGTGAATCCCACTCTTCCCAACGCCAACGAACTTGCCCAGAACCGTGTGCGAGAAATGACGTGCCGCGGCGGTACGGGCGGGTACGGAGGTGGGTTCGCAGATAACTTTGAATATCCACTTGGCAGCTTTATCGACGTGAGGTCCCATTAACAGTTGTTTAGGTGGAGGTACACGCTTCCGCATTCTAAGCTTACTCGGCCGCAGTCCTCGGTTCTTCAGATGCTACAAGCAGGTTCATTCCCGTCTTGTAGCACATTCAGCCAGTTTGGTGATGGTATAACTCTAGGATGGCCTGGTCGTTAGGATCAAAACTCCACACTCGCTCACATGCTCTGGCAGTGCCCGGCGTTACATGGCGCGAACTTCAGCAGAGAGCAAGACTGGGAGAGGGATCTTAAACGCTCCGAGCTCTCAGTCCAATACTCGGCTCTCCAGGAGGTCTTCTAACGGGCTGAAGGCAATGGCCTTCCAGTGCCGGTGTGGACGTGGCCAGTAATTGCGGCGGACAATTCTTAGGGGTGTAGCCTGACCAGTTTTCCAGGACCAAGCAAAGTTCATTTCACTTCACTTCTGAATTTACACCTTTTATGAATATTAGTAGCGATATTTGTTTGAGAAGACATTGTTTTTTGTGACAATGCAGCGTGACGCATTAGAAAGCTAATAAGGCACTTGGCTGTTGAACCACTTGTAGCAGTATTGAATTCCTGCCACGGCGGCTGCATTTTCAATGAGGGCGAAAATGCTTGTAACCTGTGTGCGTAGGTTTCAGTGTAGTTAAAGAAGACCAGGTGCTCGAATTTTCGGGAGTCTTCCATTTAGGCATCTCTCATAATCATATGGTGGTTTTGGGATGTTAATCCCTGAACTTTACTATTCCTATTAATAAAAAGCTTGAGACGCTAACCATTGTACAGAAATGGGTAAACACAACAATAGAGAAAGAAAAGCCAAGATTTGACATCGCGACATCGCCGTTTGACAATGGCGAGGAAAATAGCTTTCGAAACAATATTCTTCGTCTACCGCTTTCAAAATAAAAAAGCGAGATATCATAACATCAGCGAGACTCGACTAAAACGAACCTGCACGTTCACCGCATGTATTGGGGAAACTCACAAAGGTACAATAACTATGCCGATTGACTACTGACACGAAGGCTTAGGGTTCAATAACGGCTGCAGCGGCCACAAATAAAGGGATGCCGTACACTAGAGGCGCGTATATTTAGGATAACGTTACAAAAATTCAGATAGTTGGAATTTTCAGACCTTTTCAATAACTACAGCGTGCAAAAATTACACAGTTGGTTTGCCCAGTAAAACCACATATCTTTATCACGTGGAAAAAGTTTACATTGTTGCGGTACGCCAATTCTTTTTTTGGGGGGTGAGAGGGGTCCTGTTGCTATAACGTGACTTCGGCAGCTATCTTTACCGCAACCGTTTCAAGCACTGGACCGTTATACGTGAATTGAAGACGATATCTGCGGAAAACGTTCGATTATATAGGTTATCTGTAAGTGCCTTAGTTGTCGAAACAACCAGGTATTTTGATTATTGAATTATAGTCATGCCCCTGCACCAGAAGCATGAGTTGAACATTACAATATACCCCCTTGGACTACCTAATAAAGTTAAATCCCATTCACTGACAAATTACAACAGAGCTCAGCAGTACGCGTTAACAATACACAAGTCTGCCATAAATATTCGCTTTTGCCGCTGCCAACCACCATCGGACGCAGGGTTTTTAAAAAAATTTGATCAAGTATACCCTGTTTAAATGTTGTGAGACCCTTGCCTCTTGAAAAAACTGGGCTTGTACCAGGAACCGGGAGAACATATTTCGCTCAGTGGATTCTTTAATAAATGCTCTATTCATAACGATACATCAATACCCCTGACGGGCGATGCATTTTCACGTGTTATATCTCGCTCATCAGGGTGACAGTGACAGTATCACTTTGACACTTGACATTTCCAAGTATTTGTGCTCTTGATCTGCCTTGACCTATTAGTATTTGTAGTCTGGGATTGTTGTGAACATAAAGCTACAGAAAGACCGTAGTCATGTGGGTGGTTCTTAAAACTAGCTGCTTCTACCATTATTGCAACACTTTCTTCAATGCGTTCCAGATGACACGTTCCGAAAGAGAATAACAATAATATAACGCCGAAGTGGTTTACGCCTTTTGATGAACTGAAAATTCAGTGCTCCATGTTCATATTGGCTATTATGTTTGCATGTGGTGTAAGAACCACGCATCAAATGCAAAGAATAAGGTTCAAGGCAGTATTTGCGACGGTTTGCTCTTTTTTAAAAGCTCGTTCTGCTGCGACAAGTCATTTTTCAAAACTTGTCAAGTGACCTTCTGGCATGATGCCACCATGATGATGGATTTTTTGTGCTCCCGGTGCGCTCCCTTTCGCTCTCTCCTATATTTGAGTTCTGTATTACCATAAGCATTATTTCACACTTTATGACTATTTTGCCATTTCGGACTGTTTGTTATAATATAAATATTTCACCTTTCTTCTTTTTCCTTTAGAAATGGCCTATGAGGAAACAGTTAAATATTTATTGAAAAAATTTTCTAAAGTATGCACGGGAAGGCAACTTTAGATGCAACCGAAGTTTTTTGTTTTGGCGTAGATTGCGCTTGCGAACAAGACAGAAGCCTGACTACCATATAATTACAAAGAAATCAGTAACTCTGTATAAAAGGAGGTAAATTTTGCGTACTCACAACAAATCTATGCGACCTCCACAAGCAGAATGCCCTTTTTGTGTATTCCTCCTGGAAGCCTTCGGTCCACCAGTATTCATCGTCATTGTGATCTACATCAAATGCGTGCATGAATTCATGGCCTATCATCTGCAATGAAGCAAAAGAAGGCTGTTGCAACGGAGAAATATTGTGTCTTTCACTTTAAGAAGCATGCGCTATGGTACACCAGAAAATGGCCAGGCAAGCAAAAACTGCGCCGAGGCACTTCATGTGTCGGAAGTCTTGCGACTGCGAATTAAGGTGAGTATCGCCTTTCGCCAAGACGCCGATAGCTGCTCAACGATGGCTGTCAGTGTGGACGCAGCACTTCAAGTCACACTACACCGTAAGTTTAAAGGCAAACATTCTGGACAGAAGTCTGTCTGGCTAGGTAAAATAAACCGGCTCTTTAACCACGTTTGGTCTTGTGTTTGACTTTTGAAAACTGACCCTAAGCTTAGAGACCTCCTTGGTCTTTTTTTCATTGTGTAACTTCCAGTCGGCACCGGAGCGACTACTTTACAGTCCTTTTCTGCCTCTCCTCCACCGTACTTCTCTATCGTTCTTGTTAATACGTAGTCATGTTTATCGGTTCCAGAGGCCGTATGCATACACGCTTATATTGATCCCACTTGGCCAGTTAATGTTTTCCGGTGTCTCTTTTATGTGCCAAGATTGTAGAATTGTCCTTTGGCTGCGGCTACCTTGCTTTTCGATCACCCGTGCAGCGCCCAAGTTGATTTGAGACGATAGACGATTGCATGAACTTTTAGAGATCTTTGATCGACCTCGATAAAAGATCATAGTAGCACATCAAGATAGACTGCTCCCCGACAAGCCTACCATTTAAATGACATTAATTATTGAAAAAAAAGGTGTTCGCAAACGACTGAACTCTTCAAACCTTGAAAAACCCAACTACTGTACACCCCGTTACGACACTTGTGAACGTCGTACTTTATGAACAATGCTATTACGATCAAAATATAGAACTAATGAAAGATTCGTTTATTGCCGGTAGTAGGCACTTACAGTCATCAATGCTTTTTTTGGGGGGATGCTATAGACTGCAATATCTACAGTTCTTGGTTCTGCTAGTCGTTAACAGTATATCTCCATAGCCATATCACACTCGTGCAACAAGTCATGACATGTATAAATAAAATCTGAGGTTTCAGGTTCCGAAACCCCAGTATGAGTATGAGAGATGCCGTGGAAGAGTGCTTCGGAAACATCGACAACATTGTCCACTTTAACATGCGGTGACATTACTGTTATCATGGAGGCTCAATGGCTTTAACCATTTCACCTCTACCGAAACGCACTCACTGCAGCCGGCATCTAACCCGCGACCTTTGGGTGAGGAGCTGAGCACTTTAACCACAGCACCCCCATGCCGGACTTCTCATGAGAGAATATATATATTATGACGACTCGGTTGTAACTGCGTATGATGACTCGGTTTATTCACGGGAGTGAACAAGGGCCAAAAAAGCGAAGAAACACTCTTCCGAAAAATGATCAAAAACGTGATCCCGAACAGGCGTTGAGAATTGACTGCTCCTCAAGGGAAGTTAAGGTGGTAAGTAACATCACGTGAAGACGTTCAAGCGAAAGACGTGAACAACTTCAGTGCTCCGGTAACGGCGGTCAATTGTAACGGCAAGTGGTGTCACACGATAGTTGACCGGTGAAGCCTGCTGCAAACCTACGTACGGGCAGGGGAACCGAGGTTGCAACTTATTGCACAGACCAGGTGTGCGAAAGGGTCTCAAGAGCAGCAGCCTGTCGTCCGCCGATCCGAATGAGACAACCCAATGAGAAGTGTCGTAACCAATCTTTTTTTGTTGTTGCATCGCTTCTGTGTTCATACGAGCACGTTGGAAACACTGGGCCAAGCGATAAACATATTCCTCGCAAGAAGACACGGATGAAATACCATTCGCGGTGAAGATTGAAACGTCGATAAAGAACGGCAGTGTTGTAGGCGAAAGTAAGAAAGGTAGAAGTTTATCCCACTTTTTGTGGTCTGGCTGAATGTAGACAGCGACCATGTCAGCAAGAGTTCGGTGAAATATCTCGGCCAGACCATTCGTTTGAGGCTGTTAGCTTAACGCTGTCTTATGTGTAGTGCCCCAAGAGCGGAAAACTTCACGTAGCAGTTGGGATAAAAATGCCTTTCCACGATCGCTAGGAGTATCCGGGGAGCACCATGACGCAGAATTATGGCCTGAAAAACGAAGGCCGCCACTTCCGCAGCTAAACCAGTAACTGCAAAAGATGTCTCTGCGTAGGGCACCAGGTGAACAATGGTGGTTGATCGATTTACAGTTCCAGAGATGAGAAGAGGTCCATAAAAGTTTATACATATCACCTCAGATGAAGTTGTGGGGCACGGCATTGGCTGTAATTGGCTGGCAGGGGTGGCAGTCGGTAATGTACGGTGCGGCATGGAGAGCAGAAACCTAGCGTACGCTAGTAGAGAGGCTAGGCCAGTAAAATCAGCTTCTAATGCGGTCGTAGGTTGTGCAAAAGCCGAGGTGGCAAGCCATCATATTGTCGTGAAACGCATTAAGCACCTGATGTTGAAGATCACGTGGTAGAACAGGTACCCAGCGTTTACCATCAGGATGAATAATACGACAATATCATATACCATCCTCCAGCTTAAATTGGTCGAGCCGCGTGTTAGGTGGACGCGAAGCTCTAGAAAAGAGATCTATAAAGCGCCGACGATACCGTTCAGCCAGCTGGCGAGATTTAAGTGGTTGTTCGTCGTCAACGAGCAGCTGATCCAGTGAGGCTAGAATGACCATCAAACTGGAAGTGACGTCTAAACTGGTCGAGTTGGGAAGGGTCGCAGGAGTGTCAGGTGGTGCTGTATGTAGTGGGCAACGCGAAATAGCGTTGGCATCTTGATGTCTTTTGCGAGATTTTAAAATAACCTCACACGGATACACTTGCAGGAGTAAAATCCACTGACCCAGATGACCGGACAGGTTCTTCCATGTAGAAAGCCAGCATAAGGCATGAATGTTCGTTATAATAGTGAATTGACGGCCGTACAAATAAAAACGGAACTTTTTTACTGACCCAACCATGGCGAGGCACTCCTGCTCAGTGATCGTATAGTTCTTCTCGGTAGCAGTGAGCATTCTACTAGCGTATGCAACAATTCCCTGTAGTAAAGAACCATCGCATGGCATAAGAACAGCAACTATGCCGCAGCTGCTGGCGTCTGTATGAAGGAGAGTCGGGGCAGTGAAAGAGTTCAGGATTTCAGAGAGTTAGTTAAGTTCTGTTGCATCAGTCGGGATTTGACGTTAGTGCTTTCTTCAAAAGATAAAAGGCCGACTTGCATTTTCGAACTACACAAAGGAAACTTCAGAAGGAATTAGCTTGTGTAGTGGCCTTGCTTTGGAGCGAAATTCCGTAAAATACGACGTAAGTAGGATGCGACGGCAAAAGAACTTCGCAAATCCTTCGGGTTTCCGGGGCGTGGAAAGCAAAAGATGGCAAAAATATGCCGGGGTTAGGGCGAAGTCTATCTCTGCTAACAAAATGGCCGAGAACCTTGATGAATTTGCTGGCGAAACAGCATTTCTTGGTGTAGAGTTGCAGACCTGCGCCAGGGACACATGTTAAGACTTCAATCAGGCGTTGCAGGTGCTGAGAAAATGTTGAGGAAAAGATGATCTCGTAATCGAGGTAGCAGAGGCAGGTCTTCCCTTTAAGGCTATGCAGCATGGTGTCAATTACGCGCTCAAAGGTCGCGGGCGCACTGCAGAGGCCGAAAGTATTCCGGTTACATTGAATTGCAAATGTATTTTCTTTATCGCCTTCTTGCATGAGAATTTGTTAATACCCCGAACGCAAATCAAAGCTTGAAAAGTGTTCCGCGCCTTGTAGGGAATCAAAGGCGTCATTATTGCCTGCCATGGGGTAGACATCTTTAGGTATTATAGTATTAGGTGCCGGTTACTGACGCAAAAACGCATGGAGCCATTCTGTTTGCATACAATAACATCACAACAGACGATGACCAAGGAATAGCTTATAGACGAATGAGCTCTCGTTGGAGCATGCCAGCGATATTTTGCTCGAAGATTTTTTTCACTCAGAGAGAGACGCGCTGTATGGGCTGTGTTGCACAATAGATGTTCCATCTGTCTGAATGCGATGCATTGCTTCGATAGTCTGGGCCTACGTGGAGGAGCGAGCGTCAAAAAAGTCGGCGCGTTTTGCTAGCAAAGCAAGCAGTAGCCGTCAAACCATCTTTGATAATTGCTCTGAAAGGGGAGGAATATCCAGGCTCACAAGTGTGAAAGTGTTTGGTGGAGATAGGCTTAAGTGGCGTGACACGTACAGGCTCAGCCTCGACAAAGTGGGCTATTGTGATGTCCAGTGGAAGAATAATTTTCTCTGATGTAGCATTCATTGCATTGATGAACGCAGAGTCATTGCGAAAGCGTACCACACGTGACGGCACAGCTATGCCTTTGGTAACGCTATTGAATAAAGGGAACACCAAGATAACACCATGACCAATGTTGTTACTTATTAGGGTAACAATTTGATGTTGACGTGGCAGTAGCTGGAATTCTTGTGGTACGAACAGGGCAGGGGGCTTTATATATATTCGCCAATCATAGAGTCTGTATCGGTGAGTTGCAAAATACGTTCTCTGCTACATAGTGTGGCCGAAGAAGGAGATAGAAAGTCTCACTCTATTATTACTCGGGGACAGCAACGGGTTAGCACAGTAAACTGGATGTAGTGAAGGACATCGTCAATAAAAATGCAGGTCCTATAAAAAGCGAAAATGTGAAGGCTGTTCCCCTGTGCTGAGGCTATGGCAGCTACAATATAAGGCGCAATGAGTGCCTTGAGACGTTTAAAATTAAAAGCTAGTCACAGAAAATATCGCACCGTTGTCCACAAAAGCATCCAGGAGAACTTCTTCCACTACGACAGAAAAATATTGAGCAGGCATGGTGGATGCATATCACTCCTACTCTTACATGCCTTATCTCTATCAAAAACTGCACCACTTAGTTTCCCGATTGGTTGTCAGTGATAAACGAAGGAGGGCGAAGTGGAGAAGTAAGCGATGATAGGGTGAAGGTGAGTGGAATCGGGCTGAATAGTAAGTTTTCTGTGCCTATAGTTGATGCGGATAGAGATAGAGACTGCTGCTGGGGAGATTAATAGCGCCGGGCATAAGAAGGGCTACTTAAAAATCCTATTCGAGTATTTCGTAACCCCGAAGCTCGTCCTGCTGGCGCGTGCGGCAATTGCGCGATATATTGCCGCGGTATCCTCAATAAAAGCATGTTGGAGGAGACGCCTGCCAAGACACGTAGTAGGGTGCGTTAGGCGCACCGAGTGTTAGCGCACTCAGGTGGGCAGGTGAAGGGTCGTGGTGGCATCGACTGGTAGGTAACCGGTGGTGCAGCAGCAACCAGCGCAAACGAAGGCAGCGGCAACGTAGAGTTTACGCCGCAAGGAGGCACAGCCGCAACTTACGCGTACGTCGGTGGGCTGAACGCATGTGGTAGTACGTGCGCTGAGCCCCTGAAGCAGTTAGTTTTAAAAACGATCGTCTTTCTTGGGGACCTTCGACGCAAAAATTTTGGTCTGTCTGTCTGTCCGTCTGTAAATTTTTTCCGTTTGTCCACTCTTAACGGCACCAGGTACTTGAAACGGCCGACCCCAACCGCAGTGCCCACCAATGTTGCTCAAGGTTTAGCGTTCACGCTTGTGCTATTGTCAAATAAAAAGCAATTATCGCGCATGTCTTGGGCACCATAACAACGCGTATATGTCCCGGATGTGCGTCTTTTACTTTAAAAGGCATACATAGGTAATTTTGAGAACCATAGCACTTATCACGCTGCGCTGACCATGCACCGCTTGCATGAAAATGCGAATGTATTCAACGCTTTGCTAAGACGAGATGGTAGTGGCACCTACCCGTCGCCTTGCGTTCTACACCTTATCACCTCTGAGACAGGCGCGCACAGCCATCTATGAAACACGCACTTCGTTTTCCAAGAAAACTGCCAGATGGCGCTCACGTCTCACAAATGACGTGACTTGATACGCTCGTTCGCCTCCGCTGCAGGCTCGAGGCACTCTAACGCAGAGCCTCCAGAATACCATTCACCAATTTTCTTGCGCAGAACTTCAAACAAATGTTTTGTTCGCTCTCTCCAAACGTGAGATTATCGTCTTTCAACGACATTTGCAGGTTAACATGCAGATACGGGTCCAGTTGTTTTCTCTAAAGACGTCATGTAAGGCTAAGCCTGAATGCTGCGTGACAGAAAGGCGTGGTGGCGAGACCCTCAATGACTTGAACTCTTCTCGTATATTCTCCCTGGCGAAGGGCTGCAGGTCTCGGTCCACCTGGTCGGTGTTTCCTTGTGCCGATTGCAGGTGGACAGAGTACTGTTCTGAAAGGCGCTGACACGTGGTGATGACGTCAACGACAGTAGACGGATTCTGTTGTATGCCAGCATCAGGGGTCCTTTTCGCAGGGGCGGAGCCAACAGCTGGTGTACCGAAGGCTTGGCAAAGCTGCTGCTTGAAGCAAGGCCAGTTGGTTAAGTCAATGAATTGAAGAGCTTTCTCCTCGCAACACACGTGAGATAAAGGGAGACGCCATGGATCTTGTTAGGGTCGTTCTACTGATTAGTTGCGTTTATTTGCTCGTAGTTATCGAGACAGTCCTTAATATCTTCTTTGCGGAGACCGGCGAAGATCGAGGGGTCATACTGGTGGTTGACGATGTAAAGAGGTTAGCATGCGGTGCTGGGGTGGGAGCGGCAAGGACGTCCACCCACTCGTTCCGAGACATGTTTGCAGACTCAAGGTCCTAACGGCAGCCTGAACGGAGCTTAAGTGAGTAGACGAGACGAGGAGAAAACCGGGAATCGTAAATCTACCTCTAGCACGTATGACAACCGGGTTTATTCTCAGGAGCGAGCAAGCGCCACTGATGTGAAGAAGCACACATACGAAAAATGATGATAAATATGAGCCCAAACAGACGATCATGATAGACTGCTCATCAAATGGGGATGAAGTGTGTGATTGTGATGAGTGGAGTGTGCGTTCAAAGAGCGCACCTTTTGAAAGTGCTCGTCACAAAAACAGAAAAGAACAGAGTGCACGCGCGGTGCAGCCTAAACAACGACAATGACGACGGCAGTGAAGACGTCGTGTGCATGAGGACGCGTGGCACCCGTAAACAAAATAAAAGATATGGTAATCAATGATAATAGACCATTGAGATTTCGAGGACCAATGGCTGGGTACCACAAAAGTACAGAATTTCCGATCGGGACGAGACAAGTGGGCCAGAGCGGAAGCAGAAGCCTGAGCAGAGCAGATCAAGGAGAGTTTGAAGAATACGGGGCAAGCGGAAGGTCGTCACCGGACAGGGCGCTGAAGATAGGTCGTCGGGCGTCGTGTCCGAGCCTTCAGGACTTCATGTTTGTTTTCCGTCTAAAGCCAGCTTTTAGCCAGATACTCATTCGTGTAGTTTGTGTTGAGTTTTTGCTTTAGTTCTGCAGTAAATGTTTATGTGTTGTTTGTGGAACGAACGGCTTTGCCTTATTAGTAGAAATCTCCGAGGCTAAGCACAGGAGAAACAAATCAGCGACAAGAACCTGAGTCACAAACGGTCCTGATTCACAATTATTTTGTTCACGGGGCGCCACGGGTCCTCATGCACGCGACGTCTTCACTGCCGTCGTCATTGTCGTTGTCTAGGCAGAACCGTGCGTGCACTCTCTTCTCTTCTGTTTTTGTTACACGCACTTTCCAAAAGAGCGCACTTTGAACGCGCACTCCACTCATCACATGATATAGGCCTACCCTGTATATAAATAAATAAATAAATGAATAAATATATATATATATATATATATATATATATATATATATATATATGTATATATATATATATGTGTGTGTGTGTGTGTATCTAATTAAAAAAGTGTCCTTGTATGTCAATTTCTTCTTGGGTTTCGGGGGTTTCCACATGTGCTTATTTAGGTTTTGTCCAGTTCTGCAATGCTTCTTCAGAGCACTCGGCATATCACGATATTAAAGAAAGATACCTGATGCGCAATGACAAAAAATGTGTTTGATCTCACTATTAGGAATTGGTGTAACACAAAACTGAAACATGCCTTCACAGGGGTAGTTGAGCATTTTTTTGCATTGTTTCACCAAAAAAGGGCGAAGTAATAAATGCCAAAGCTATAAACTTCAAATTCATTAGAAGAACAAACAACAAGCTCGAAACTTCAACCACTCGACTCAAGCCAGAAGCACGTGCAGAATGAGCATACACAGGACGTGTGCGGACAAGTAACTGTCGATTCTCGGCACTTGAAGCGTGCATTCAACGAGAAAGGAAGACTCTAGAGACCACCGCGCATGTATACACATGACAAGCGTGAGACATTGTCACAATACTTACTCTTTCGTGTGTGAGCAACGTGCCTCTTCCGTAGGCGCGGCTGCGGCAACGAGCGAAGTGACCTTCGTGCTCTCTAGATTTACGAGTCTGATAAGGGCGCACGCAAGAAAGATACTTTTTGTGTAGGCGACACTGATCGAAACGCTGGAGGGGACAAACTTGAGAGCCCGTCCAACGCCAGACTTTCGCGTCATCTGTCTACTCATGACAAAAACGTGCTGAAGGTATGAAGCTGTGAGGAGCGCCAAACACTATCTAGTACATACAAATGGCTTGCCGTTAGCATCCTTGACAACGTACGTCGAAAGAAAGTAATGAGACAAGAAATATCGCTTCGCGGCGTACTAGTTAGCGCCGCGTTCTGTGGCTGAAGAGATCGCCGAATCGACCGCCCGCATCTGATCCTTTCATATTCGTTTTTTTTTCTTTATTAACTGTAGAATTCTATTTTACAGCATCAAATCCGTGACGGAAATTAGTCAGCGAAGCCGTGATAGACCCAGGCCTAAAACATAGTGTTAAAAAAACGAAGCGAGTGCTTACCACTCCAAGCCCGCCATAGTTCAGTGCGATTGGGCCGTACAGATACAAGAACGGACGATGCATTATGCCGGTCGGTACAGCAATACCTTATTCGTGTGGCCAAAAATAGGTGTTGACATCGGTTTCCTCGTAAAGGACAGTCTTCTGGTCAAGCCAAGTAAGGTGCGTGTTGAGAGAAAGGTACTTCATTCACGTGGGGAATAGTGAGTCTAGTGGTACGTCCGGATAAGGCTCTGCGACACATGATCAACAACAGTTTTTTAAGCTATAATGTTTTACTTGCTTTAGGTACACTTCTTCAGCAAAGCATACGATATAGTTGTGTTCAGAATGAAGAGAAGAGAAACGAAACTGACATAATAAGCATTGAGTGATAATTGTGAACACTGACCTCCATTCGGTGTTTGAGACATGCCTACCAGAAGATGGCTCCGTGAAACATGGTTTCATTAATAAGCACGCTGGACTGCAGGGCGCCGCAATAAATAGAAACATGTGTCCTAACACATACCAATTAATCGACGTTTCTTAAAGCTAGTGACTGAGTAGCATATTTCAATGGTTTAGTAAACCTGCTTGCCAAAACACAAAGCGCCGAATAATTAGGGTAACGCGCATGCACGTTGCGCGAAGTAATTTTTTTTCTACAGGTGAGCTCACTTTAGAAAATGGAAACTACGTTTTCAGTGCTAAGTGATACGCCAGTCCAGCTACAGCTTAATCTGTGAGCATTGAAAAGAATATTTCCTAAAGGCAGAACGCTGACAGGATACTTACGCTGTCTGCTTTGAATTGATTTCTGCCTAGTAACATATATACAAAACTAAGTTGGTTGATTTATGAAGCTTATTAAGACATAACTAAATTTCTGCATTGATAAAAAAGGCAATTCTTTCATAGTGGGCTGTTGATGCTGCTGCAGAAAAGCTACATATCTATGCAGTGATGATGATGAGTGGGGTGAAGCTTCGTAAGGTTCTATCAGTACACTGTGAATCGCCCATTTATTAGCCGCGTCCGTCCATCCGTCTGTCTGTCTGTCTGTCTGTCTGCCTGTCTGTCTGTTTGTCTGTCTGCCTGTCTGTCTGTCGGTCGGGCTTTCGGTCCGTTCGTCTGCCTGTTTGTTTGTCTGTCCATCCGTCCACCCATCCATCCGTTCATCCGTCCGTCCGTCCGTCCGTATGTATGTATGTATGTATGTATGTATGTATGTATGTATGTATGTATGTATGTATGTATGTATGTATGTATGTATGTATGTATGTATGTATGTATGTATGTATGTATGTATGTATGTATGTATGTATGTATGTATGTATTCAAGGCCAGTTAGCCAAAATTCACAGCGCCCGAGCCAGCAACAGCGGGAACGAGAACCGTCTTTAATGCGGCATTCAAAATATTTAGAAACAGCCTTCCGAACCGACTCAACACCACACTGACGCAAAAATGAACACAGAAAAGCCGGAACAAACAGTCCCTGCAGTCTAGCGGTCATTGGGACATACGCAGCAAAACAACGGCAGGAAAGCCAGCATGAACAGGAAATAACACTCACACGCAACTCGCTGTAGACTACGGGCCATCGGCTGGCCTTATAGCCGACGCCCCCAAAATTAGTGAGACCTCTTTTCTGTAGCACGCGCGGCGGAAACAGCCTTCGAGCCTAAAGTGCCAACCACTGGCACGTGTACGCACGCGCCTACGCGTCAAAAAGCGTCTAGTCGCGCCTGTGGTGGGAAAAGGCACGCAACCACTGGCACGCGTAAACCACAATGACGCCCACGCATCCAAAGCTGATGCACAATGTTGCTTGAGCCTTTGGTTTGTCTTAAAAACTGTCCTAGTTTAGCACAGAACGGCGCGCTCTGAACTGAAGTGGGTTCGTACGACGCCGAAGATATCATAGCGAAGAAATCGTAAAGTAATGATAGTGCTTCACCCGCCACAGTTTTGACAATTTTAGAAGTAATTGACATCGCAGTGAGCAAAGTAACTACTGTGGTTTGCACCAGAAATACACAGCGGGGCGTGCCCAACTCCCGCGAATAAAAATTCACGTCTAGGATAATGTGCATCTATCATAGACATGTGCAGGGTTCTCCTTAAGTGGGGGGGGGGAGGTATATTCGCTGCAGTACCCCCTTCCTATTATGTCAATACAGAGGCTGTCTGCTGCATTAGCGCCCACCTCCCTATTATAATAATCTATGGAGCTGACATTGCACCCCCCCCTCTCTACGGTGACTAAGGGGCGGTCGCTCCATAATAATGTTTATAAATCAGGTTTATAATAAAACAAGGTGTATTAGTCACCAGTTTACTAAAGCTACACTACCAAAATCATTAATATTCTGAATATCTTGGTACGTTCAGTACAATTACACTTTATAACTTACACCTCTCATCAACTTAATAATCACTCCCAAAATATCATTATGCGTCAGATTTAGGTCATAAGACCACAATAGAGCCCTATGTAAAGAGCTTTCGGATGTTGTCTGTGACAGGTACTTCGTAGAATGCTTCTGGGCATAATTTTGTAGGTGAAATACGCTTTGACACAACTAACTGCTCCTGACACTTCAAGATGTAAGAGATATTGGTTATAATACTGTACTAACTGAATCCTGTATGGTAGACTTCCGAACGTTCGCTGTAATCAAAATATTTTCTAAAGCAACAAACCGCACCCAATACTTCGTGATGTGGCAGATATTGCTCAAACGACTGCAACTGAATCCTGTATGAAAGATTTCTGGACATTCTTTGTAGTCAAAATGTTCTCTAAACAAACAAACCAAACCCAGCACCTCATCAAGCCACGGATATCGATCATAAGATTGCAACTAAACCCTGTATAGAAGGCTTTCATTGTCAGTAGTCAAAATATTCTCTAAAGTGACAAACCACACCCGACACTTCATGATGTTACAGATATTGATCATGAGATATCAACTGCACCCTGTATAGAAAGCTCTTAATGATGTGTTTTAGAAATATTTTCTAATGCAAGAAAGAACACTTGGCTCCCAATGATGCAACAGATATTATTGTACGATAGGAACCAAGCACTGTGTGGAATGCTTTTGAGCATTGCCTGTAGTCGAAATATGCCCTTATGCAAATAACTAACCCTGACACTTCATGATGTGAGAGATAATGCTCAAAAGACCGCAACTGAAGCTTGTATAGAAGACTTCTGGACGTTGTCTGTAGTGAAAATATTCTCTAGAAACACAAATCGCACACACCACTTCATGAAGTCACAGATATCGGTCATAAGATTGCAACTGAACCCTATGCGGAAGCCTTTGGACGTTGTCTGCAGCCAAAATTTTCTCCAATGCAATAAACCACACCCAACACTTCATGATGTCACAGATTTAGGGCGTGAGACTGCGATTGAGCCCTACTCACAAGTCCTTTCGTGATGTGTGTTTTAGAAGTATTATCTAATGCAAGAAAGTACACTAGGCTCCAAATGATGCAACAGATATTGACGTAAAATAGGAACCAAGTACTGCGTAGAATGCTTTTGAGCATTGCGTGTAGTCGAAACATGCTCTAACGCAATTAACTAACCCTGACACTTCATGATGTAGGAGATATTGCTCAATGACTGCAACTGAATCTTGTATGGAAGACATTTGGACATTGTCTGTAGTCAAAATATTTTCTAGAAACACAAATGGCACACAACACTTCATGAAGTCACACATATCGGTCACAAGATTGCAACTAAACCCTGTGCGGAAGGCTTTGGACGTTGTCTGCAGCCAAAATTTTCTCCAATGCAGTAAACAACACCCGACACTTCATGATGCAACAGATACCAGTCATAGGATTCGAACCGAGCACTGCGTGGAACGTTTTTGATGGTGTGAACTTGTTTATATATAAATACTTTTAAAAATAAATATGTATAAATCAATGTTTATTTGTATATTTTGTATTTACATACATACCTCCTGCAGCACGGCTACTGCAGGAGGTAGGTACATAAATACAAAATGAAAGCATTGAAACAGTAGTATCACAATAAATGTTCCAACGTAAAGAAATATCACTACCTCTTAAGTGAAGCCCGGTAAAAAAATGACAGAAATAGAAAAAGTGCCTACAAAAAGTCACACGCTGGTATCACGAACCAAACCAAGCAGATCATTCCAGTGTTTGATGACTTGATTTGAACGTGTTAGAGAGCAATACAAATGGCTTCTAAGCTGTATTGTGATTGCAGATCAGTGCAGTGTTGAAGGCTTGTGCACTTTGCTGGTAGTTTAAATATCCTTTAACATCTACAAAGTTCATCTGACACTTCTTGATGAGACAGATATTGGTTTTGAAATTGCAGTTAAGCATTGCGTAGAAGGCTTTCACATGTAATCGATAGTCGAAATACCCTATATTGCAATAAAGCATGCAGGAAATTTTTTATGGGAGAGATACCTGTCATAGGATTGTACCAGAGCACCATATAAAAGTTTTGGCAAGTTTTCTAACGTAGCTAAACTTGATATCTTGATAATTTGAATATGCTTAAGTGCATGCATATATAGTCCAAAATAGTGCGTATACTAAAAACTGAACAGAAATGAAGCAGTCCTTGGAAAAACATACAATGATTCAATGTTTGAATCCATCTAATATTATCTTCAGCTCATTACAGTCTGGAGGAACAGATAAATACATGCACAGTTTTGAACAGTCCCATACGTCAAATGAGCAACTTTTCGCATTTCTTCTAAACAAATTGCAGTACAGTACTAGTGCACTTTCAATCAATCTGTGCATACATGTGATGACCTTTTCTTTCTACTATCGTGTCATCGTGGAGCTGATTTCAAAATAGGTGATTTTCCCAAGGTTTTCAGTTATTTGTCCAGCTGTAAACAATATGCCTATTATATTAGAGTAAACTGTAAAATGATGGAGAAGCGCCATTGTATGCCTATAGCTGTGAGTATCAGAATGAACAAAAAATAAGAATGTATGTGGTAGAATCATTCCAAACAAAGTATGTGCTACTGAGCGTGGCAAAGAAGCAGAACAAGCGAGAAGTGAAATAGCAGGCAATATCAGCAGCACTTAATCATGCAACTTTCTTTCTAGATATCCACAGCAATGCACGTTTGAATGTCTATCTTGTTCATGAATAGAAATGAAACCGCTGACAGCTGAATGTGTGAGCGTCGGTGGTACCCGACACGAAGTCACATCAAACTGCTACTAACCAGCGCACGCTTGTTATTAGCTTGGCAACACACGAAAACGATTTGCACCGAAGCCAATGATTGTTTCAGCGTCGTACAATCTGCGAATGCACTTGTATATGTACGCACTGTCTTACATCACCGAAATATCTTGACTGGTGCAAGGTTAGCTTTCAGTGATGACGAATACTGATGTTGAAAACAAACACAGTGCAGATAAAATCTCCTTATGCACTACGCAATGTTTCGGGCGTCGTATATAGAGTCTATGTTGCAACGGAAACTACAGTCGATTTTTTCAGCCGATGTTCCTTGCATGAGCTGGTTCATGCGAACTCGACGGTAGGGGCCTACGTTGGATGCTGATGACACTGCTCTGAATATCCTCCGTGGTAGGCGAGGGCTCACGCTCAAAGCCTCGAACCTCCGAAGTCTGTTTACACTTTTTTTAGCACAGAAAATCACAGATCAAAGAACAAGAACACCAACATGCTCCAGAAGTCTGTGCGATGTTTTCGCTCCGGCGAAGATCGCTCTCGGGAGCGGCGCAAGCACAGCCGGCAGGCATTCGCTAGATTTGTTGGCGTCGCTCGAACTCGGCACAAAACCGCATCACTCTGGTATCACTCGCAGTCTTTTGTCGTGTCGCTGTCGTTCTAGATTACAAAGCGGTCACTCAGGAACGTTTAGAGTAGTTTCTGTGCTTGCTTCTGCCTTCGAAGCGGCGGCCATTAGGCACAGCATTCGGAGGCAGCGCAGCCTCTGGTTGGTTGGCGTCGCTGTTCGCGTGGTGACGTGGTGAACGCGTGGCGAAAATATCAAGCCCGGCTTTATTCTTCGCGCCTTCTCGCGTATGCCCCTCCAACGCCGACGCCGATGGGCGCATTTGACACTTTTGACGCGTAGACGCGAGCATACACGGGCCAGTGGTTGGCGCATAACGCGACCGGCGCCGAATCCCATCGCCCATCTGCCACCGAAAAAAACCACTGGGCTTGTCTCACACCCCTCCGTATCTCCAGCCGCCTTTCTGTCCCCTGTTGCTTTTTGTATGCTGACGCACGTCCCGAGCATGTGCAATGCGCCTGCGTTTTCCTCGCCCTGCTTTCACCGTGCGTGCTACAAATAAGGGCCCATCGGCCCGACTGTATTGATTAATTGATTGATTGATATGGGGGTTTTGACGTGTCAAAACCACCATATGAATATGAGAGACATCGTAGTGGAGGGCTCCGGAAATTCCGGGCCCCTCGGGTTCTTTAACGTGCACCCAAATCGGAGCACACAGGTCTACGAGCTCGACCGTATGTATGTATGTATGTATGTATGTATGTATGTATGTATGTATGTATGTATGTATGTATGTATGTATGTATGTATGTATGTATGTATGTATGTATGTATGTATGTATGTATGTATGTATGTATGTATGCATGTATGTCCATCCGTCCACCCGCCTATCACCCTAGTGAACACTCCAAGTACAACCATTCGTCGGTCATTCCAACAACTAAACGAGAGGCGGTTACCAATATCTACATACATCGAGGACGCACGATTCATGGCTTCAGCTTGTTCACCCCCTACCCCCAAAAAAAACAAAATGTTACCACAACCAAAGAAGCACGCACACATAACATATTTATTTTTCTTTCTTTTCAAACCTTCCTTAAAAACACTTTTTGTGGTGTTTCTGTTCTACATTTAGTTCCTGTATGTGATTTTTTATACAAACTATTTGGTTATGATACATGACACGCAACAGGGAAGAACCATTAAATATTTTCACGGGGTCGTGACATAGACGAATCTAGCAGTTGGCTTCTTCTTAGTGAAACTATTTGGCCATACTTGCGGCCGCCAATCGGTAGCTCAAATTTTGGCAAGCGATGCACGCCGTATACTCAGTGTACAGACATCGGCGCATACAGCCGTCAGTCGTCAATAAACTGACAATCAGCCAAGCGCATCGGTTGCTATATATGTATCTGTTGAGAAAAGGACGAGCCACCGTGCCCATGGTGAAACCCACCCGTTGACTTCTTCTTTATTGCGAACACTGCTGGTAAATTATCTAATGATGACAGCGACTCTCTTCATCGCTCACACAATATTTAACATCCTCCACACCCTTGCTATAACAATTGTTGATGAAGAACACTAACACGCACCAAGGTCGAAGCACACGCTGTTCAAGAGTACTTGTATAACTCCAGGTCAGTTCATGTGGGAAAATCCGTGATATCCAACCGCGCCTGCTTTTCCAGCGGTGCTTTCGGCGCTTGTTTTACCCTAATGCTTTTGAATACGTGACGTTGATGAACCTACATTGTCACTGAGCAAGTTTTCTTCGCGTGAAAACTCACAGATAAGACTCTTCTAGAGAGATCTCGTGTAGCTATATTTGAACAACCTTTTCCTTTGATTTCTGTACGTTGCTGCATTTAACTTGTAACCCTTCTGCTTGCGTCTTCATCTGGTCTCTCTCAATCGGCGCTGTTGCGCTGAGTTTGCGTTTATCAACTTTGAGGAAATAAGCTGTGCTTTGCACACTTTCTTCAATATTAACTTCTGTAGGTTTCTTGAAGGACCTAAGCTTTCAGCAGCGCAAGAGGCTGGCTTTTGTGTCGTCGTGGCCCTTTGTTTCTTTGTTCTGTTTCTTGTCGCTTTGAGAATTGACCTTGAATTTCCTATAGCGGGCACTTGTACGCAGAGCGATGACGACTTTACAACGTCTAAATCTCCTAGCCTTGGCTTGGACGTATCCTTAACATCTAGTGGGTAGCCCTTTGGGTCTACAAAGTCTTCCCCCTTTTCAATCTTGGGAATGCCTTCCACCTCGAACACCGCAGTTGTTGTAGATGTCTTGACAACAGGTTCATGGGTACGGCACGCTGACGACAGCTCTGCAGGCGTGGGCCGTGTCCTTGTAAATAGTGGTTGTTCTGAGCAGGCTCATTCGATGGTCAATACTTCAGTGAAGGTCCTGATCGATTGACTTCCACCACGCTCAAGAATATGTCCTGAGGCTGACTCAACTGGCATTCGTGCTACAAGACTGCTGTCTAATAGGCCTTGGCTGGATGGGGGTGACGCAGAGAGTGCCTTTCTTTGTGCTTCCATTTTAATCTGTAGTCTTGTCTCCAAACGAGCCTGCCGTACCTTCAATGCGTCGGCGATTTTATACTCGGTTCTGACTTTCGCTAGAATGACCTGACGCTCATAAACTTCCACCTCCTTCATGTCGGCTTCCAAATCATTGATGTCAACTGCATTCTCTATTTCCTCGTCGACTCTTCTTAGTTCCTCACATTGCTCAATCAAAACTCGGTGAATATGGCGTAACTCAGAGATTGGTGGGCAATCCGATTGCCGAAGACGTTCGGCGTCTGCGATGACCTGCGTGACTGCCCTGCGTGTTTGACTCCGCCTTTCGTAGAGGGCCTCCATGATCCAGTCCAGTGTAGAAAACGTGAGAAATCACTGGCCGGCCATGTCACGAGGCGAAGTCGGAGTCATCACGCAATCCATCGCAGCAGGTTCACACAACGAATACCTGTCACTTGTAGGGCTCTCATTCTTCGTGATCTTGTGCATATCGGATCATCGTTGTGAAGGGCGAGTCAGTACTTAGCCAGTAAATACGTGAGGGCTCCCGTCATGCGAGCCTCCAGATGGTGCCTGCACTCACGAGACTGCACTGCCAAGATGTACTTCGTTGACCTATGGACTGCCTTGCCTTGTGAATACCGGGCCGTCGTCGTGAAGGGCGAGTCAGGACGGAGCCGAAATAGACGTGAGGGTTCCCGTCTCGCGAACCTCCTCAAGGTGCTTGTACTTTTGTCAGCCCATTTGTGCTCCTAGTAGTCTCAGTTGCAACCGGAGTCGTGCTCACCGGTATCGCTGTTTAGGCCTCGCACATCAAGTTTAGTCACGGAGGATTCACAAAAGTTCTACGACTGCGGTTGAAATTCATGAAATCCGTTCTGTCTCACCTCCGAAGGTCCTTCCTCCTGGGTTTAACGGCACCAAAATGTTGAGAAAAGGACGAGCCACCGTGCCCAAGAAGAAGCCTACCCGTTGTCACATAACGAGCGCTCAAAAAGGGCACGCCGCCAAATCCTCGCGACGAAACACCGGAGTGACGCCGCGAGGTCAATGAAGACGCGAGGTTTCCTGGAAGAGAAAATTCGGCGAGGTTTCCTGGACGAGAAACTTCGGGGGCCGCGGAACGACAACAACGCTGGACTTTGAGTGAGTGATTCTCGGAAGAGTACCATCAAGACTTTTGTTCCAAGAACTTTGGATTGAATAGGTTTTCTATCTCTTTAGTCTTTAAGTGTCTTGGTTGTTCAATGCATGCGACTGCCTTGTAGTGCGTATTGTTGTCTGTGTCCGTTGTTTCGAGGGTGGCTGATTGTACTGTGTAGTACGTTGTTTGATTGTTGACATATTGTATTCAACTATTGTGGAGTGTGCATACTTGTGTATTGTTTTGATCTGCCATTATTGAGAATATAATTTTGTTTTGGTTATCAACTCTCGGCTCTGACTTGTTCTTTGGGTCACAGCCGGCGTTCGCTGGTGCGCCAAAAAGGACCACTTCTAAATTATCCACGCTTTCTTGGTGCGGTTCTGGGGGCCGATACTTCGGTGCTTGGAATTAGCCCGGCGATCGCCTCCCTAATTAACGGGACCTGTGACAATTTATCTGGCGTTTGCGACAGGACTTTTTGGTGCACAGTGTGTCCAAAGTAGTGAGAAAGAGCCTCGAGTTGTTGATAGTGCTATCGGAACGATTTTGTGTGTAGTTCAGTGTTCTCGTTAACGAGTGCAGGGAACTGTTCCGATAGACTGATTTAGGCAGATACTTTCTGCCCGCGGCAAGATTTTATTTGCGGAACACAATGGATCTCGAAAAGTTAGTCGCTCTTGGTGAGAATATAGGTCTTTCTGGCGCCGAACTACGGAAGTGGGTAAGCCAGAAGAAGAAAGAGGCGGTGGAGAGAGAGAGGTTGGCAGCTGAGAGGGCCAAAGAAGAAAAGGCAGCTGATCTGGAAAAAGAAAGGTTGGCGGTCGAAAGAGCCAAAGCGGAAAAAGAAGCTAAGTTGGAGAGAGAGAGGTTGGCGGCTGTCAAGGAAGAAAAAGCAGCTGAGTTGGAGAGAGAAAGGCTGGCCACCGAAAGGGCGAAGGAAGAGAGCAACAATTGAAGTTGGAGTTGGAGAGAGAAAAGCTGGCAGCTGAAAGGGCGAAAGAAGAAAGAGAGGCAAAGGAGCGACAGCTGAGAGAAGAAAGAGAGCAGCAAGTTAAGTTGGAGCTCGAGAGAGAAAGACTGGCAGCTGAGAGGGCGAAAGAAGAAAGAGAGGAAAGGGAACGGCAGCGACAGCATGAGATAGAACTCGAGCGGCTCCGTTTGCAACAGCGAAGTGAAACTCCCGTCCAAGCTAGAGTTGAAAGCAGCGAACGGGAAGATCATGGCTTCCGCTTGAACCCAAGCAAGCTGCTCGTAGCGTTTGATGAGAGGAAGGACGACCTTGACGCGTACCTCCACCGATTTGAGACGATTGCGAGGAGCCAGAATAGGCCGGAACATCAATGGGCAACGGCTTTGAGTACTTGCTTGAGTGGTGAAGCGCTCAGTGTGTACGGTAGGCTGACGCCGACCGATGCAGCCAACTATGCAAAAGTGAAAGCTGCTTTGCTGAAGCGATTTAGATTTACCGTGGAAGGATTCCGGGACAGATTTCGGACAGGAAAGCCAGCTGATGGTAAGACGGCTGCGCAGTACGCCGCCCGACTTAGCCATTATTTCGACAGATGGATTGAACTCTCAGGGACAGCGCAGGAGTACGATGAGCTTAGAGAGCTCCTAATTAGAGAACAATTTCTAACTAGTTGCCACCCAAGCCTGTCGCTGTACTTTAAAGAGAGGAATGCTGAGTCACTTGAAGGAATGCTTGAATTGGCTGATCAATTCCTGGAAGCTCAAGGTTGAACTAATTTGGCCAAGGTCAAGGAGGAGTGTCCCGAAGATTCGAAAAATTCTGCACCCGAACAAAAGAAGCGTGCACCGGAGAGTGTTCCGCGATGTTTTCTGTATAACCGAGTGGGTCATCGCACGAGCAACTGTCGTACTAACTTTACGAGCCCTACGGTAGTAAAATGTTTCAAATGTGGTCAGACTGGGCACAAGGCAGACGCATGTCGTAACGGAGCGATTCAAATTCACCAGGTATTCTGTGTGTAAGTGGCACCGAAATCCGGTAATAATGCCATCACCGACGGATTCGTAAAGTTGAAAAACGGGGAGAAAATTCCTATTGTGGGTGCTGTAATGACAAAACAGCCAACCGGTGTTACGAAGGGAATGCCAACGCTGGCTGGAAAAGTTGCGGGCAAAAAGGTTACGGTGTTAAGAGATACCGGCAGCTCCACGGTTATCGTGCGGAGAAATTTGGTACGGGAAAGTGAGTTAACCGGCAAAACGAAACCAGTTTGTCTAATTGACAGTACGGTTCGGATGCTTCCCGAAGCAGAGATTGAGGTCGAAAGTCCGTACTTCAGCGGGAAAGTTACTGCTCTATGCATGACGACCCTCCCTACGATTTTGTCATCGGAAACATCGACGGGGCGCGAGGGCCGAATTATCCAGAACGATTGGGAGAAGACCCGAAGATGGAGCCCTCGCCAACTTAGCGACCGCGAGATACAGTGGAGGAGCATTTCGTGACGGATCTCACTCGAGCCTAAGGTGAAGCCACGGTGCAAGAAACAGTGAATGAGAAGATGATCGTGTTGAATGAGTTCACGTGCTGGGCAGCTGGACGTACGTCGGCACAACCTCAACCGACAGACAGTGTAAAGGTGACCGAGTCGGCCAGCCAGGCCCAATGTCGTGACATTAACAAGCAGGTGACAGGATCGGTTGAGCGTTATCACCCGTTAACAGTGTCAGAAGTGACAACGATGGCTAAGACGCCACCTCAGACCCCGTCGTTGGAAAGGATTCGCCGAAAAAGAACGAGGAAAAACAAGAAGAGATCGAGCGAGCACCGCAAGAAAGGACGCAAGCGCAGCTCGAAATACACAGGGTAGGCACTGAGGTGGAATCGGAATGTGTTTGGCAGGGCTGAGTGACATATGGTGTGTTAATGTTCTTGTTATCCTGTGTCACAAGTGTATGTCGAGCGAGTCAAAGTGTTCTGTGCAATGATGTGATGTATAGTGTTGTAAAATTGTTGCAAGGACAGAACTTTGTACCTTTGTATTGTTTGGAATATGTGATGGAGTGTTGCATTCATGTACCTGTGGCTATATTTCATGTGTTGTGGAATTGAATTACAATGTACAATTGTATTGAGCGATCTATTGTGAATGTGAAGTGTCATGAGCGACGGATTGTGTTACAGTCTGTGAGAGTGTGTGGTGACTGTTCGCGCTCGTTTGTGTAGTTTTGAATATTATGAGATAATGTTCTTAATGTGGGGGGCAGTGTCACAGAACAAGCGCTCAAAAAGGGCGCGCCGCCAAATCCTCGCGACGAAACGCCGTAGTGACGCCGCGAGGTCAACGAAAAAAAGATGAAAACAAACATCTAAAGGCTCCCCGGGCGCGCGACTCTTTCCCTCCGAAGCGTGGGTTAGCCGACGAACCTCCTCTCATCGGCGCCCGAGCAAGCACTAGAACTTTCTAGATGGAAAGAGGCGTGGTGATGCCGGGTTAAATCATCCGTCGGGGACAGCCCTCGTATCGTCTCGACCTTTCCCCCAGCTTTCGCTGCGCATCGCGCCGACGAAATGATGAGAACTTTTTAGAATATCGCGCGGAAGGTATTTAATCGAGCAGCCGAGATGAGAGATCAGGAGAAGACAGAAGTTAGCGCCAGAGCGCGTAGGGCTTCCGCCGTGTAGTCGGCGAAGGTTTTGTCCGTGGAGACAAAGCAGGAGAAGAAGATAATTTCCACCTGAGGGGTGACGGCTCGAGCTACAGGCAAGAGTGTGTGTTTACCGCTATTGAGTGAAGACGCGTGGCAACAGCTGCGTGTGTGAAGCCGACGTGTTTCCGGCGAAGAAGTTTGAAGCTTGAAGAGTGGCCAATTGAAGACGCGAGGTTTCCTGGAAGAGAAACTTCGGCGAGGTTTCCTGGAAGAGAAACTTCAGCGAGGTTTCCTGGAAGAGAAACTTCGGGGGCCGCGGAACAACAACAACGCTGGACTTTGAGTGAGTGATTCTCGGAAGAGTATCATCTAGACTTTTGTTCTCAGAACTTTGGACTGAATAGGTTTTCTATCTCTTTAGTCTTTAAGTGTCTTGGTTGTTCAATGCATGCGACTGCATTGTAGTGCGTATTGTTGTCTGTGTCCGTTGTTTCGAGTGTGGCTGATTGTACTGTGTAGTACGTTGTTTGATTGGTGACATATTGTGTTCAACTATTGTGGAGTGTGCATACTTGTGTATTGTCTTGATCTGCCATTATTGAGAATATAATTTTGTTTTGGTTATCAACTCTCGATTCTGACTTGTTCTTTGGGCCACAGCCGGCGTTCGCTGGCGCGCCAAAAAGGACCACTTCTAAATTGTCCACGCTTTCGTGGTGCGGTTCGGGGGGCCGATACTTCGGCCCTTGGAATTAGCCCGGCAATCGCCTCCCTATTTAACGGGACCTATGACACCCGTCGACCTCTTCTTTATTGCGAACGTTGCTGGTAAATCCCATAATGATGATATCGACTATCTTCGTCGTTTGCATAATATGTATTCTCAAAGATTCTAGCGTTATCACTAGCAGCTGCGTAAGGTCCGCAATTGTAATGTTCGCGTCGCTTAGTTATTCTCGTCTCAAGATTCTAAGATTTTATCTGTATACTTCACATTCATTCGGGCGCGCTTTGCGCAAGGCAACAGAACTTTTGTAGGGTGACGGTAACCTTCAAATATAAGAGCCACGTGTGGTATTTTTTGTCATTTCTTGTGATTTCACGTCCACCTAATCAAGAACAAGCCAATTCATGCCGTTTATTCGTAATGAAGATCTACACTCTCAGCCGCGAGTGAAATCCGTTTAAGCACACTTAATAACAACCAAACAACCATAAGCTTCCATATTACTTACCATGCTAATGTTCTCTGCGATTATGTTATTTTAATATTAAAAAGTATGCAAACTATGATTTATGCACATTTTCATTTTTGAATCAATGTTTACGTGCTAGAATGCTGACCAGGAGGTACCGGGGTAGAATACCAGCAGTGGCGGCTGCGATTTCAGCGGAGAGGAAATTCTCAAGGCATATGCTTAGAAAAAGATACAAGTTAGTGGATTCAAGTGGTTCTCAGTATGAAAAATCACACTGGACGTGTGGTCATTTTTGGCACTCAGCTAGCTTTTCGGGGCTTTCTAATAGGGATGGTTTCGTACATGTTACACTGAACGTAACAAAATGTACACGTATTATGGAAGGTCGACGACTCGACCAACGCAAAAGCAATCTCTCACTTCCAAATAACTAACCTAATCGACGAAATATTCTAGGCTGTATTTTGTTGTCGTGCTCTTGCGGTACAGAAATATATGCTACATTGAGCTCGTTGCACATTATCCTGAACCCTGCTTCAAGGACCTGAAAGCACAGCTGTAACGCACATATATTGACGAATACTGACCATAAAGTTCTTCGATGTATTCTGGCTGTAATCGCCGTCGAGGGCTTCCGACATAGACCGTTATGTTGATCAACTCCCCAGATGCGAGTGCTCGAAGCCTTAGGCTCAGCCAACTTGAAGACTGCAAGGCCTCATCAAATGCATTGCGGATACGTGACACCATGCGCTTCGTCTCGTAAACCATGCGAGGTGGAACCACTGTTCAGTAAAACAAAGTCACAGGGCATTGTGTTACATAAAACTTGGATTAATATATCTCTAAATTATTTCGAGATTAAATCATCCTCCTTCCCTCGGCACAAAATACCACTCGTCATAAAGCATGACGAGGAAGCAACAGTGCGACGCTATTCCAGAACCTGTAAGATCACTGTGTTTATTTTAGTGCACAACAGGCTTTGATTATCCTGGAGAATACCTTTTTTGCAATTATCGAAAAATAGTTGTAGACGTGGCTGGAGTTGTCAAGAACAATAAACAACAGCTCTTTAGGACTTACGATGAAAATAGATTTTTGTGCACTGTAACTACGTGGTAATACCTCCTGAACGATTTCAAACACTACTCATGCAGACGTTGTACGTCACTGATTGTTGGTGTACGATTTGTTGATACTAATACGGTCACAAAACTGCCTCTATATTTCAACTATTCTCACTCTCACTGAAATAACGTCTTGAAAACAAGTTGACGGGCCAAACACGTAGTCTTCCAGCAACAATTCTTCTTCAACGACATCTCTACGTTAAACACTTCTTAGTCCTCCAAAAGTGGTGCTGTACCTGAATTTATTATCGATTTTATTCAGAATTAGGCTAAAACAAACACTCCACCTCCCCGTCAAAAATTGCAAGGGAATGCGAATGCACTGCGCAGCGTCTATCACGGCGTTTAACACGTTAGAAGCTAGCGTGAGAAGAATATTGTTTTCTTTTTTAACACTGTGGAGCCCATAGCGCCGTTTGCCGCATGTGACGTTTTTTTTTTTGTCGCGGGAAACGCTGCATGCGTTTCCAGCTGTTGTAGCTTAGGTGCACGGTTGAAAAAAATTGGCCCGGTTTCTGCATGTTTTTTCACTGCTAATGTCGTCGAAAGCCGATAGTATTGCGTGTAGAGAGAACGAAAAAAACGTTTATTTGATCTTCTTCATGAGAAATTTGGTGATCTTGAATGTGGAAGCACTGCGTTGGAGTCTCGTTTCGTGCAGCGAAAGTGAACGAGCACGTCGAAGCACGTTGACACGAGCGCTATCTTGCAGTTATCTCGATAACAAAAAAAGGCGTGCGTGCCCACGGAGAAAGATGCGCGCCTGTCTTGCAGGCGATAAGGCGTAGAAAGCAAAGCGACGGGCAGGTGCCACTATCATGTCATCTTAGCAAAACGTTGGAAACATATGCCTTTTTGCGCGCCGCGTTGCACTGTCGGCGCCGCGTGATAAATGCTATGATCCTAAAATTTCTTATGTGTGTCTTCATTAGTATAAAGCCACGCATACGAAATACTCACGTGTCGTTATGGTGCCTCAGATATGCGCGATCGTTGCCTTTTAATTGACAATCTCACAGGTATAAACGCTGCAACATGAGCAATATTGGTGGGCGCTGGGGATGGGGTAGACCGTTCGGGGGTATCACTTGGTGCCGGTTAAGGTATAGTTACGGTGAAGAAACAGACAAAAGTACAGACAGAAAGAAAGACGGACAAATTAAATTCTTTGCGGTGCAGTACCCAAGGAAGACTACCGTATTTAACACTACGAATTGAACTAAACAAACAGCGTTCTCAGTTCGGCGTTGGCGTTTCACAGCGGCGTCTCGAGCACACATTTCCGAATGGTCTTAATAGGCGCTCAGCCATGTTCAGCCAGCGAACGGTCGACAGTGACGTGCGAGCGGACGAAAGAGTGGGGCGCGGGTAAAACAGAGAGTTAACGGCGAGAGAAGGAGCGGTGAAGCACTGCCCTTACGCTATCGTAAACTCGCTCTCATCACATGCTCCGGTTGATATGGGCGAAGATAAGCGTGTGCTCCCAGCTGTTGCTATCAAACAGGGAGTAAGAGCGGATAGCGAGAGCGACGCCGCAGACGCCGTGGACAACGCCAGATACCTGACATAGCCTGACTAATAAATGCATGCACACTGAAAATATTGCGGAGAATTCTACGAGCTTTCTATTACTTGATTGTTTTGAAGTGAGAGTGCACTACTTAGACACAGAGAGAAGACAAGGAGGAGCACTTCATACCAACGCTTCTCTGCTTCAAAGAACTGCTTCAAGTTTTGGGAATACAATATGATTCAGCCTGCTCACTTTGTGTTAATACTCTAAAGAAGTTCATCCGATATCCGTTTGTCCTCAAATTCTTTCACAATTCGCCAAAAGCATTATTCGAGACGACTAATATGGGCGATCATGTTCCGGTTGTTCAACATAGATATTGCGACCTTTTAGAATAATCTGGAGGTCTGCAGACTGTGCTGCGAGCGCAATTTGCAATTATTTCTTTCATTTCATTCGATTATTTGTTAGTGAATTATTCCTACGCCGTCTAAAGCAATTCAACTATAATGTAGCACTTAAGGTAGAAACGATAAAAACTTGCTCGGTGCCCATGTTTTTACTTAAGGCGGCTCTACGGGAAACAAAATCCCATTTTTCTTCACAACTAAATTTCTAGACACATCTTACTACAGGTATCCTTAACCTTCTCTCCATTATTCACTTCTCTTTAAACCAACATTTTAAATATTTTTATATTCTATTCGCTCCTATATTTATTCCGAACTCTGTCGAAAAAATGAAGCGCTTAGTAATCGGCATTCTACACACACCATACACCCCACCAGTGCCGATACTTTGGTTATAAAAGCTGACCAGCCAAGGGCATTCTCATCAAAACTTCAATGGAACTCAGACTATGAAGTTTTTAGGAATTATGTCCTCCGCACTTTGGTGCAGTCATAGAGGAATGAAAAAAGTCCATCCTATTGCATCTAACGAGTGTTGTGTCAGTTTGACGCCCAAGGCGTGACATAGGAATCCCAAATTAACAAATCTTTCGGATCATGAATAATTTTTCATTGCATATCTACAATTAAGGCTGTGCTCTTACAAGTAATTTGTCTATACTGACCTCGATGCAGAATAAATCATCCAGTACTTCTCCGCCCAACCAAGTTCTTTTACAGATAAATCTGTCATTCCCTGAACGTATTTTGACCTCGTCATTACTTCTAATCCTCAACGCTCTATTTATGTTCACCGCTTTTACTGCTTCCAATCTTCTTTACTCTTAAAAAGTAGTAAGCTGGTATTCATAGTGACCCACATGCTTCCGGGCGTCCTTCAGCACTCTGCGGAGCGTAATGATCAGTATAAGAAACCAACAAAATAAAAAAACACAGGAACTATCCGCAACGAACAAAATTTGGCGGCATATCTACGGAATGAATGATGGTGTGTGGGGCGAAGCATTCGTCTGTACGATTGTTCTTGCTTCCGTTCGTCCATGCGTCCGTCTGTGTGACCGTCCATGCGTCCATCCGCTTGTCCATGCGTGCGTCTGTTCGTGCGTCCGTCCCTGCATTCGTCCATGCAACCGCCTCTGCGTCTGTTCATGCATTCATCCATGCATCTTTCTGTGTGTCCATTCGTACATTTATTCAACACTCCAAGTACCACCATCTCGCATCATTTCATCATATATTTCTCATATAGAAGCACCGCCATCCAACGGACATTCCAAGGACTAAACAAGAGGTGGCACGCACACACTTTCTTACGACTTGCGCTTCGGGTCTACTTCCCACCTTTAACCACCTCGAGTTCATGGTGTCTACTAGTTCACTGCATTCACGGCACTACGGCCCAACGCTCGCTAAACCTTTTTTCTGAAACCAAGGAGGTTACGCCAAGCGAGTATAACGTAGCAGCCTTTTCTTGTCAGATAGTGCTCAATGTACATGCCAATGGCTGCTAATGGGAAAGGAGAGACAGGAATTCGGCTTTTACTTTCTTACTGATTGGGCTTCGCTTCTACTTCCCACCTTTAACTACCTCGAGTTAATTCATGGTATATATTAGTTCATTGTATTCGTGGCACTGCGTCTCAACGCTCGCTAAACCTTTCTAAAAATAAGGAGGTTACGCCCAGAGAGTATAACGTAGCAACCCTTTCTTGCCAGATAGTGCTCAATGTACATGCCAATGGCTGCTAATGGGAATTGCAGCGTTCGCGTTAACTGAAAGCCGAATGCCCCTGTCTCTCATTCCCCATTAGCAGCCATTGGCGTGTATATTGAGCACTATTTTTATTGTTCAACAACGCACAGAAGAAATCTCTCACCTGCACCACCTGGGAGATCAAAATGTTATGCTTGTTACATACTACAACGGCTACGAGGGACGAATGGGTGCCGCTATGAGGAGCTTTGTCCCTAAAAAATGAAGAAAGCGTCAGACAATCCCTGGATGTTATTGTCTAGAACAGCCCAGGATAAGATTCTGCAACTTCCCCGAAAAACTAAAGGAAATCGAGAAAATAAAGTTTTGAAAAACCAAGACACCCGAAGTCGGTAACTCTAGAAGAAATCTTTTTTCCTTTTTCAGGGGCGAAGCCCTTTGGGTTGTAGGCGCGTCCCCCATCGGCGTAGTAGCCACCACTACTACTTAGTGCGCTGACGAGGTGACACTGTGGTGCTCGCACCAGTAATATTTTCATTGCTCACTAGATGGTGCTGCGGCACTCAGTCCACTCAGACGCGTGTTCTCGTGTGATAGGAGACGACGTTCGCACTTGCGTTGAGATGCGTGCGCTCTGGGCGCGCTTCCTGTTTTGCCGGCAGCCTCTGCTCTTCAAGTATGAGCGAGGAAGACAACGTGGCAGAAGAGATTGCTCTAACAACGGCTGCAGTGAGTGCTCGCCATTCTTACATGATGTTCGACTGCGTAAGATTTCCGGTGGATTCATGGTTTATCGTAGCGCCTAAAGAGCTTATCCATTTCATGATTGGTCAAACGGTTGATATCCCGTGATATCAAATTATGTTTTTATTTACCTTTTTCCCTTCCTCTTAGGCTATGTACCCTTTCCTTCCTTTTTTTATGGCGGAAATTACTTGTTGGCATCTGTCCTATTCCAGTGTTATTTATTGATTTGAGCCGATTATACTTGTAGTTAGGACCAGGGTACATTCATTTCCTTTTTGTACATTTGCCTTGCAAAAAAAAAAGGTATCTTTCTATTGAATTTTATCAACCAAGAAAGTGTTTGACTCCTTTAACTCCTCCGTTCGTTAGGCAATGAGTTTCATATGCTGAAATAATGCAAAACATTTTTAATTACGTAGGCTGAAGTACCGTGTACTCGGCCAGATTCGAAAAAAACTATTTCTTTTCATCGCACTCAGTACTTTAACATTACAAATAAATGATAATTTTAATGTCATCATCACAATTATAGTATTCACCACTATTATTATACAGCTATGACAAGCGCTTACGTAACGCATAAGCTGAAATATGCAGTAATAAATATTTAACATTGTTCTGACTGTGTACCTCGTCTCACCACTGTTCGCATTATGGCGAACAAAATTGCGAACTTCTGCCACTCCTCTTCTTATAATGTTTGTATTTGTGTTTTTTTTTCTTTAAGGTCTTTGAACTATGCACTGGCATGACACAGAAAAAAAACTGCTTCCGCTTATCGCCCTACTGAAAAGGCACAGCATCTCCATTAAGTCATTCATGACAAGTTGGAGAAGCTCCGGGTATTGTATCGGAAGTTAACCATACTTTATCCGAGCATCGCCCCATATACCGTAAATAACATGAAACAAAGTGTATGTAGAGAGGTAAACCTATTTCGACCTTCAGTCGTCTTAGTTAATTCTAAGCGGATCTAGAAAATTTCAAAAGTGGAGCATATGCATCGAAATAAAACTGCTTAAATATATAGTGCTCGACGTGAGCGCTCGTGTTGCAGGTTTTTTTTTTGAGGAAAATCCACATCTGGGAATTATTTAGTTCACATAAGTTCAGAAAAGTTGATTTCGTTCTTCGCGATAAAATTTTTCTTAGGGAACCGCGAGTATAACTGATGAGTGCGTACGTTAAAGTCTATTTTAAAACTTTTTTTGTGTCCCACGTATGTTTCGAGATTACCAATGGTTACATACTGTACAGTAACAAAAAACAAGGCTACGTCGAAAGCATCTTTGCCCTTGAGAAACATCTGGCCTATTTCAGGCTTGAAACTATATAACACTTCACACAGAACAATATGGCTTCACAAGCTGAACTTTTAGAAAAGTGCATTCCTGAGCGTAAGTCGGAATACTCCGGAAATAACACTTGCGTTCTACCTAGAGCGGAAAGCTCTGTTTAGGACGTGTCTGACTTATTACGGCACAAACGAAAAATCTGCAAATTGTGACCAGTGATGTACATATTTAAACGTACCTGACTGGAAGTAGTGGTTGCCGATTGCCAGCTTCATCACCTTCTTGGCGTGTTCGTAGCAAGCGTCACTCGCACTCCTGCCTCTCAGAAACCAGGTTTGGTGTGTGAATGCGAACAGCTGCCTGTAGAATGTCCACGCAATGAGAAATTGCAGGCCTTCCTTACCAACATGCTTGCTCTCGAAAAGTTTGGCGATGATTGTGCCGACATCTTGTTCATAATGAATTACATCTTCTTTCATGTAGATGTTATTCGTGTACTTGCGAAGAAGGGCGTCCCAATCATCTGGTAAGAATTGAGAAACAAGAATGAGAAGAAAATAGTCCAGTCAGAGTTCTCTCATGTATGCACACTTTTTATAACTTTGTGTCACTTAGACGACGCGAGAGCAACTATTGGACTTTGTGCGTGGCCTGACAGAGTGACGCCAGTAGCCTAGTCACCGAAAGTCCCAATCGTCATGCTGTCCAGCAAAAACAAACAGCAAATGCGCGCCTCACGTGCCCAGGTGCAGTGAGGGGGGAGGGGCATTTAGCAAAGTATTCATGAGAGAGCGCGGACATCTCGCACGAACAAGGCCTTCTTTTTTACGCATTTGATGGCGCATTGCAACATAGTAGCAGAGAAGCAATGAGCGAACCTTCCATGTGCACTGAAGTCAAATATTTCGGCAACTGCATTTATGCAAGCTAATATAAAGGAAAACGTGAGAACTAAGTGTCCCGTAAATAAAACACCATAAAGACACCTGTTTTTGAGCACAGTAATGCTGCGTTATTTTGTTACTGTCTGCTTCTTGGGGGCTCAAAATATCCACTTTGTAAAACATAATGGAATTCTGCCAGAGCTCCTCGCTCCAAACAAATGTGGCTGATATTAAGGCAATTTTTGAAGGTTATTCATGTGCCACTCTTTGGGTGACACACAGATTTAGAATAAGCGAACGGAATTTGTGTGTCACCAGTTGTGACCATGATAGTGGATGGTCCCTGGTATCCAGGATGTGCGCACATCTACAACAGTTAACGTTGATCCACTTTGTAACACCTGCATAATATTCAGCATATGTTCAAGCATTGCGCTTTGCAGAGTCAGCATAAAGGAGTAATACTACAACATTTCAGCATACCAGTGCTGGTTCTAGTGGTGCGTACGTTAATAGCGTCGTCATTACGCTACTATAAACAACCACCACTTGTCTCATGTGCGCGTTTTCTACATACGAAACTGCGTACAAAAGGTATACAAGCGTTTACTGAACACTATAACGTTCTGCATCAAAACGATATGCTTGTTTTAAATACTTCCACATAGCAACATTCTGCAGATATGCTATGTATAAAATCTACTTCTACGGAACGTTGGATCGATCGAATATTATTCTTTCGTTTCAATTAATTGAGGACGACATGTAACACGCACGCTAAGGAAAAACAATCGCGCGCTTGTAGGAGGCAACTCCACATGTCGGAACATCGTCTCCAGCGGCATTCAACGTTCACGCATTTTCGTCTCTTCAAACTTCCGTCTTCTCTGAAGTTATACTTGTGCTAAATTTCGCCTTAATTTACACGAAAATTATCAGTCAGTACATACATCCCCCCTCCTATTTTGACTCTATAAACGTTGTGCCTGCATGAAAGCGTTTTCCCAGCATTCTCATATTCATCTATTCTCGTTTTATTGTCATAGAAACTATATGGACAGTCTCGGCTGGTTTTAATTATTGCCAAAGCTGCCGTCATGCACCGCATATATATATATATATATATATATATATATATATATATATATATATATATATATATATATATGACAACTCAATAAAGAAAAAAATGGCAGCATATCCCCGGGGTGAATGATGTAGAGTGGAGTGAAGCATCCAGCCGTCCATTCGTTCTTGCTTCCGTCCGTCCATGCATCTGTCTGTGTGACTGTCGGTGCGTCCATCGGCCCGTCCGTGCGTGCATCTGTTCGTGCGTCCGCACGTTTATCCATGCGTCCATTCATCCGCCCGTGTAGCCATCTGTTGTCCTCCATGCATCTGTCTGTGTGCTCGTTCGTCCGTCTAGTCAACACTCCAAGTACCACCATCTCGCATCTTTTTATCATGTATTCCGCATATAGAAGCACCCCTATCCAGCTGACATTCCAGCGACTAAACGAGAGGTGGCACACGCACACTTTCTTATGGCTTGCGCTTCGTGTCTACTTTCCACCTTTAACCACCTCGAGTTCACGGTATATACTTGTTCACTGCATTCACGGCACTGTGGCCCAACGCTCCCTAAATCTTCTAAAATCAAGGAGGTTACGCCCAGCGAGTATAACATAGTACCTTTCTTGTCAGATAGTGCTCAATATACATACCAATGGCTGTTAACATGGAATGAGAGACCGGAGAATTCCGCTTTTAGTTAACGCGCACGCTGCGAATTTTTTATTGTTCAACAACGCACAGGAGAAATCTCCCACCGGCACCACCTTTGCAGGTCAAAGCGTAAGGCATATTACGTTCTACGACGAGGGACGAACGGGTGCCGCTTTAAGAAGCTTCGCCCCTAAAAAGCCGCCCGCGCTCGGCCAATGCCACCTAGATAACTTCAGGCTACTGACTGTGTCTGCCAAGGGCTCTGACGTCACTCCTTTCGAACGGTGTGTTTCGCTCCACAGACGTGCCTATGCTTGCTCTCGTCGCTCGACAGACATGAATTGACAAGCCCGACGAAGGTTTTTGCAGCATGCTGGTGTGTTTGTCGGCGACTCGAGAAGACCGTCTTTTTCTGTGTCTGTGAACTTCGGCAACTCCAGCGGTTGCCGATGGATGGATGGTAAAGCTTTATTTCGTCAGAAAGCAACTGCGGATGATTCCGTGTTAGATGGCCATCAACCAAAAATTGGTGGCGATATGTGTGGCCCACTCAACGACCCTTAACTGGACGACTGGGTCTGAGCAGGTCAGCACGTTCTCCCAGTGCTCAAGAGAGGAATCACGCATAATATCCACCGCCGCGGCACTATGCTACATTCCCAAAATATGTGATCATATGTTGCCACAGCCTAACACCATTCGCATTGCGGCTTTATCTCTTCCGGGTACATTTTGTTCAACACGTAAAGGTTGGGAAAAGATCGCGTCTGCAGTATTTTCCAAACGCATTCTTGCGCCTTAGTCAACCACTCGTGCGTGGGCGGATAAAACTTCCGCTCTAGTTTATAATGATTCGTTATGTCATGAAAGGGCACCAGCCCATCTCTCGCGGACTTCACAGGAACTGGCGGCTCACCTACCCGGCTGACTAAACCTCGGGCATTCAGGTGAGCTGCCTCGTTCCCAGGGTCCCCAGAGTGTGCTGGTAGCCAGACAATTTCAATTCTCTAACGTCCCGTCCCGTGGCCCCATGCAAAAATCGTGCGGCGGTCGCCGATATTATGCCCGTCGCCAGATTTCGGATAGCTGTCTTTGAATCACTCAGAATCAAATCCGACTGCGAATTAGTTATAGCTAGCGCTCTTGCCACTTCTTCTGCTGTTTCTGAGGAGCGGGTTTTGACCAATCCAGAGGCGACCAAGCGTCTCCGCCTGTCTACCACCAAGATCACAAAAGCGAATGTGTCCTTATATTCCGCAACATCTGTATAGACTGCCGCTTTGTACTCGCCGTACTCAATGTGTTAAGCTCTGGCTCTTGCCTGCCTGCGCTGCGTATGGTGAATCGGATGCATATTTTCGGGCGAAGATTTTATGTTAAGACTTCCATGATGCCTATCGAAGTTCGACAGTTATAGTACCGCTCAAGGGGATGATCAACCTTTCCTTTCATTTGCTGAAAGATTTCTAGGCAAGTGAGTGGGGTTTAATGTGCAGCGATTCAGTGGCCTTTGCGGCTCGCTGGGCTCGATCGAGCTAAGCCAGCTGGCTTTCCCTGCAAGCCAGGTCTCCCACAGCTTCGGTTGAGATGTTTCCCTTCAAAAGATAAAATTTACATTTTGAGCCGTGATTCGCATGACTACATAATGTGGGCGAAAGTTGGCCGTTCGGCACACCACGGACGGCTGTGTGCGTATATTTGGAGTATTGCGTACATTCAGCCTGGTGTAATTAGTCTTCAGGAAATAACAACAAACTTACACAGTATGACAGGTCACAATCTTCACACCCATCCTGATTACCCCAATGTTGGAACTTTTATTTAGAAGGATGTAGCACTCAGTCTTTCACAAGCATGCCTAACTGCAGCATACAGGTTTTCATTATTTGGCCATATAAACGGCACATTTTTAAGACGATCGTGCTTGACATATACAGCCAACCCAGAAAACTTAACGTAAAATTTGGAGACTTGATAACGTATGTAAGCCAAATGGCTAATCTCAGTGACAAAGTGAGTGTTCTCAGGAATTTCAATGCACCTCATACGTGATGGGCGTACTCGAAAGCCTCTACTAAAGGTCAAAACCAGCAATCGAAAACGATACCCTATCGCTCATCACGCTCTTGGAAATATCAACTCTTACTGCAAATAGTGTAACTAAATGCACATTTTCAGACCTTACTGTTACAAACAACCTGACGTGGATGCACCCATGATGAAACCGAGTTGCTCTTCTCCGACCAACTGACAAGACTTCATGCTCATGACGATACGTTTTTTGTAGCGCAGATAAACATACAGAGGACAGAGGTTATGCTGACTCATGTAAAAAGATTGAATTAACCATCAAATAATGAAAGCTTCTTCATCGGACGTTAGAAACTTCATGATCTTCAATTGCCCAATGATATGATTACCTACATTATTGTTCATGCATACGTCGCGCATCTCTTCAGAAACGTGAAAGGCCGACTTTGTGCATTCAGCCGTGAAAGCGGAAATACATTGCTTCCCGCAGGCTCATATCAGGGTGCACCGGAGAACTCTCTACGCAACATTGCGTGGATGCTCTCATGGACTATCTTTGCCACTAAATGCAGAATTCCTAACTACTGTTGTTATCTCACTCGAGTAAATACACGGTGGATGAACATCGCGAGTGCAGTGGAACCTGCACTGCCCTGGCGACAATCCGTCGCACTGTAACTCGACACGAAAGTTAAAACACGCAGTGCGTCGTCAGTGAACCGAATTCCCACTAGCAGAATACACCACCTAGCGTTAATTTTCCAGAATATTGCACTGAAAGCCTTCGCCGTGCTGAAACTACCCAAGGGCTTCCTGTTAGTGTCACGTAGCTGTTCATGAACGTTCCCATACTGCGACGTTGTTCCCAGAAACAAAGATCACGGCAAGTGGGAGAGGTTGTCTCAAATATAAGGTGCGTCTGTAAACTTCAGACATGTGCATTGGTAGCAAAATGTAGAGGGTTCAGCATCCAAGTATATTCTAACCGAGGGGATGTGGGTTGGGCTGTAGTGTTATTGAAATCAGCCCACCTTTTATTTCTGTTCTCAGTTTCTCATTTGTTCATGTGCACTTGAATGACAACACTTCCTTGACAAGAGTGACGTCACTGAGCTCTAGGTGAATTATCGGTACAAAGCACTTTCGTGTTAAAAACATCTCCTAAAACAACCGAAGACACATTCTAATTTTTACGTACCTATAGAAATGTATGGCATGGTGCGTTTGCTTAGATAAACAAAGTCCTTGATACGTCTGAAGGTGTGTGCGGCTTTCGCGATGTCTTCAACTGCACGAAAAATGTTCAAATAAAAAAAAACTCAGGTCTCCACTGCGCTGTGACTAGGCGACTTTTATCATGAGCACAAAGTACAATACATATGCGGCGTAACTGCGTGCTTCACTGACAAATATCGTGAAAAGACGATAGTTTTCTTTGTGAAGAGAGAGAATAAAGCGTTCATTTGACTCTCTGCACTCGAAAATTGGTGAGTAGGTCATTCGTGAGATAGGAACGCCATCAGCTTGTAGTTTGAAGAAACGAAGTTTTTGGAGAAAGAAAACTCAATGGAGGGTGGCAGCGCCTTATAGGGTTAGTGAAGCGTAGGAAACTATTTTTTTTTTCGCACTCGGAGCGCCGTGAGAATAAGCTCTTCGGTCCTTAGAATGACGTATCTATGCATCCTATGAATAAATTAGCGCACTACGCCTTGCTCCACGTATTCATGTGACGCGAAAACGCGCACAATTTGTCTTTCAATTGACAACGTAACTAGTTGAGCGCAGCGAGGAGATCGACATGGGTAGTCGCTCAGCAAGGGCTTAAACTTTTACTCGTAAAGCTGAATCAACTGACCAGTGATGCGTAACCTAGAGATATATCTCTAGTTATTATGATTTTCTACCTGTATAGGGATTTGGCGTCTTTTCTGTTGAATATAGAGATTTCTGTAAGGCTTTGGAAATGTCACATTACGGAGCCTGTTAAAAGAAGAGCCTAATGATCGCGCTTTTCCCACTGCAAGACTGTAAATTAACGATAAATCTGGCTACTTTATCTTCTTTCTGCTTAAGACAGCGAAGGTGTTCTGCTGGCCTGAGTAGAAGGTGATAGTTCACTAAAGCGAGGTTACTTTATGCTGAATATTTAAAGAACAAAAACTCTGTTTTTGTAATAGTTAGGCATACACGTCCTTATAACGAGTGCCTTGAGCGATTGTTGTTCTGCGAAATCAAGATAAACTTTGTCTTGTAGCGCACGAAACTATGTGTTTGAGCTCACCGCTTGCCTTCGCCGACCAAGGTCTCCATTTGAAATAACTCAACCAGGTGACATATAGATGGATGAACAGTGTGAAAATGAAATGGGGTAATGTGGTAAAGGTTCTCTATAGCGAAAAAGCGTGATGAAAAGAGACGAGACTTGTTCGGGTGCTTTCAGTATTTTTATTGGGTCCTTGACATGTGAGTGCGAATGTGACGAAAATGTTTGGCCAAATGGAGAGCTGACCAGAACTACAGAGAAAAGGTGAAGCTATCAGCCAATGAAAGAGAGCCCGCCTACATATACTTACATATACTGAATATAATATGAAAGTGCAAATGTGCGAAGTTGACAATAGACCATCACCTCAGCATTTATAGGTGAAAAAATGTGCTACAGACTTGCAGTTGACCCAAATGGCCCCATCTCTGCCTTCAACGTGTGTGCGAAGCGAGCATTTGAGAGAAATCGCTCTGTGTGACACCTGGTGTCATCTGCAAGCGCTTCATATGCAACTCCACAGAACATCTAGGAAAAACTAATGTTGATTATTATGGCTTTCTCTACTTTTAAGAATATTCAGAACAACTCGACCACAGAGGACACTACGCTAATGCTATTATTTATTAGTTGATTAGCCATAATAATGACTTTAAAATAATCTAGGATATTTTGCAGTAATCTAGATGATTTTTGAGGGTCAAACTAAGGATAAAACCTTGTCCAAAGAAGGCATCGCAGTGAGTTACCGACAAAAACAAAAGAACAGACAGACCAAAATATCTGCGTCGAAGTATCCCAAGAAAAAGTATCATTTTTAATAGTTTTAAAAGCAATTCATTTTGTAATTACCATCATCATTAACGGCGTGTGGTTCAAAGCCACGTCCTTCGTTTGGCTGAGAGACAGAAATGTAGGTTTTACTATTACGAGTTAAGCGGCAGTACACCTTCACTATAGTGGAGGACTTTCAGAAGACTGTGGTGACGCAACGCCCCAGAACCAGAAGGTGGGCTTTTGTGTGTTCGTTTATTCTCAACTTGGCGCCGGGTGTGTACAGTACACAAATGAAAAAATAGATGACTGGGTGTTGAGTGCGAGTTCGGAGTGCTGTCTCCTTCATGACAATGAAATGTGCCAGTTCGTACTGGTTCTGTCCTGTGTTAAGCGTTTTTGTATTGTTGCTTGTTCGTACCGGATTTAAAGCATTATACTGCTTTCTGTTTCCTCATTTGTGTAGCATCTATATGGCGGAGATGTCACAATCAAGCAACATGGACAATTGAAGATTATGGTGTTATTTACTTTCAATTTTGCATCCCATTTGGAAAACGGTTGTTTCTCTGAGGTTTTGGAAAATAAAACCGGTATATCAAGACAGCAGACCGGAAGTTTTGTTATTCTGTTTTCACTGCTGTGCTGGGCACCTAATACTGTTAATTTTAAGCCTCTGACATGTAGTAAAGCAGCAACCACATGTGTAACCCGACTAATTTTCCCAGGGCAAAAAAAAACACGTTTCTTAATATTGCGTCCGGCAACATCCTATTTCTATATTTTACACCACACCAAAGCAATCACGTGACCTTAGTAGCCTCATCTGGGTAATAAAGAAGGCGCTTGATCTTGGATTGATTCGGAAACAGATATTAGCAAGAAAAAAAATCATGCAAAATTCTTACTATTTTCTTGTTACAAAAGTAATGGCGGAAGAAAAATTGCAAAGGTTAAGCACTACTTCACTACGCAATAATTGTGCTAATAACTGTGATTACATTAGCAGGAGCACGCGGTAGCTTCCACGAAGCAGTTTACAGGTATTTCACACTGAATATGTTTTATCATGGATAGAATAAAGTCAAATGCATCTCACGGTAGTTTTCGTATCCACGTAGCTTCGAAGCAAGGTCGTGGGCGAAAGACGGAGTCGCACCGAACGCCATCAAGAACACAACATAGTCATTCAAGCCGTGTCTTTCTGCTTGCCAAATTCCTTGTTGTCTGCTGTAGTCCATCTGAAAATGAACAAGCCATGAAGAGGAATCGTTAAACAATCACGTGTTTAATGAATGTAATATTGAGATTTTCAGATTTTATGGTGCTCAATAACTAGAGGATCGAGCACAACTGATGACGCTAAATCCAACGCTGACCGCTGCTTCTACTAGTAGCTGCTGCTAGGACGTCCCTCGTGGACACCCGGGTGGCTTAAACTCGTCAGGACCGTAAATGAAGTTCTTGACCGATTGACTGATTTCCCGCGTACTCAAAATAAATTAGTGTGAATTTCATCCTGTCGCGTTGGAGAGTGAGGAAAGCTGTTGAGACTACAATTCATCATCCATTGAGAATTTCAAACCAGAGCTGAACAGGGACAATGCAACTAAATCGCTAATCTGTTCAGAAAGTCGTTTGCAGTTAGTTGGACTGCAAATTTTTCCACCTAACCAGCATGGCATGGGGTGCGTCCTTTTTATACACGATATATATCGTCATGTGTTGCTTGACGCAAGCAGTTGGCTTTTTCTGGACAACGTTATTTGGGGTTTGTAAATTAGCAATGGCTTCCTTTATGTGTTTTTGATTAGTGTTGGTTCAAATTCTGAGGGCATATAATCTAGTTTTTTTGTATTGGCAACTTCCCTATAGTGAGATTCGTTGGTTAACTCGAAATTAAACCCAGGTATTTAACTTTGAAGACAAGTGGCATATAAAAGAGCCACTCCTGTGCTTCAAAATACTTTTGTAGTAAGATCCCCTAAATTTTTCATGTGAGCCAAGCACAGACGTGAACCAATATATTTGTGCATAACACAAGCGTAGACACGTTCCAGGCGGCACAGCATATTAACTGAATAACGATTTGGTGGTGGCAAGCTGCTAGCTCGTTACAAAACATTGACTTATATTTCAACATCATTGTCGTCATCTTCATCATTAGCCATGTAGCATCAACGAAGGTAGCTTTGTCACGCCACCTAAAGCCACTTGAGTACTGGGACTCAAAAAACGACTTAAAAAGTCCATTTCACAAAGGGATCAATGCAGGTGTTTCCTATTCGCCTTGCCCCGGCGCGGTGGTCTAGTGGCTAAAATACTCGGCTGCTGAGGTGCAGGTCACGGGATCGAATCTCGGCTGTGGCGGCTGCATTTTGAATGTAGGCGGAATTACTGTAGGCCCGTGTGCTAAGATATTTGAGCCCGTTAAAGAACCCCTCCACTACGCCATTTCTCATATTCATATCACGGTTTAGAGATGTTAAACCACTCATATCAATGCCTTTTCGCCTTGAAGTTTCTCAGAAGCAAAAGCGAAAGCATGCAGGGAGTTTACACAATTTTCGCCCATTCAATAGACCCCCTGGAGTTACGTGTATCTCTGTAATAGTAAAGACGAAAGACCAATCATAGATACCTAATAGCGCCGAGAAGCTCCAAGCCTTATTTCTTCCTTTCTGGAGCTCCAACAGATAATGTGAGTCCACAGGCGAGCCTAAGTTTTCTGGAGTTGCCATTTTATACTCGCGGCATTATAAACGTTTAGGATGACGAAGGGCTCCCTAAATAACTACATTAACCAAAGCTCCCTAGCTAACTGTAGCCAGTTTCTAAATGTAGCGACGCCCTCTGCAATAAAATACACAAATATATATTGCTGGCTAAGGCATGCAGCGAAACTCACTATATTTGTGTTCTGTTCATTAGCTAAATAAATAAGAATAACCATAAAACTGTTAAAGCAACAAAACTGGTGAAAAAATTCAAGTCTAAGAGCTATAGAGGTCTGCGAGAACTAGCACGGCTTCTTGTTTCAAGCTGTACAGTGAAAAAAAACAAAAAAAACGCAGGAATTGCTCTTTCTATTGTACAGTGCAAAAAAATACAGATAAGTACTACGTACCGAGCGCAAAGAATAAGAGGTTCGTTTCTTTGAGACGACTGGCCATTTTTCCGGCCATGTCCAGCATCGACGTCGGTCGGCAAAAGGTAAGCCAGCACAGTTTCTGTCTTAATGATTACGGACACTAATTTCAGAAATATACATATTGTTGCTCAGCGTAAATATATTGGCTGGGACCAACGTAAAACAACTGTAGAGTTTTTGTGGGAATGCATAAATACTTCGCCATTCCTTATCTTCGTCATCAAAATAGTTGGAACGATTGTCAATTAATATTTCAAATAATAACTACAGAGCAGTTGCCTATACGGCAGTGTTGCATGGCATAAAAATTTACAGCATGCACAAGTAGTGAATATTCCGACACAAGCCCCACCACGATGTTCTAGTGGCTAAGGTACTCGGGTGCAGACACACAGGTCGCGGGTGTGAATCCCGGCTGCAGCGGCTGCATTTCCTATGGAGGCGGTAATGTTGTAGGCCCGTGTGCTGAGATATGTGTCACGTTAAAGAACCCCAGGTGGTCGAAACTTCCGGAGCCCTCCACTACGGCGTCTCTCATAATCATATGGTAGTTTTGGGACGTTCAACTCCCATGTCAATCAATTCTGACACGTGCACAACCTGAATACAATAATCACGAAATTTTTAAGCCCAAATCTAGGTGAAATTAAAACAGAGCTTGTCGCGCGTGCAAGGAATCCGTGATCCGTGCAACAAAAGAATCATATAAGAACGTGTTCAATGTTTGTTAAGCTCGAAATATAGTCTAACAACTCAATTTATTTCCTGCGAGAACAAGCACCGCTTGTGCCTTGTTTCAAGCTGTGCAGTGTAAAAAAAGCAAAAAATAAAACGCAGGGATTGCTCTTTATTATGTACAGCACGAAAGAAACAGGGGCCGGATTCACAAAACTCAATTACGAAAACATTTTTGCGCAAGAGAAATTTTGTTGCGTAAGTCGATTCACGAAAAAAAAAACGCCGTAAGAGGCCATCGTTGTTATGTGGGCCGCTGCAATAAAGCGCGCCATGAATCTCCGGGAATATGTCAGCTATGGTGATGCAGTTGTTATATTTGCTTACGTCACCGAAAAGTACTCGTAAGTGGATTCACGAAGCAAAATTTGGCGTAAAAATAGCGCGGCCAAGAGAAAATTCCAAGAGTGGTCCGGACCATTCTTAGGAACATCCTGGCTACTTGGAACCTGCCACCGCGAGCGGTACACTTTGGTGCCCTGGCTGGTTTTCAGTTATTTCACGCCCATGAAGGGCTGCTTGATTACTGCTGGAGCAATTTTATTTCTTTCGGCGCTTTCAGGTTCGTGTGTTGTTTTCCTTGTACGCAGTGGATGGTATATGGTATTGACAACCACCGTCGTCCAACCAGTTCACATTCGCAGTAATTGGAGAATTTTATTGTGCGTCAATGGCGTAAAAATTATGCATGTAAAGATTTCTAGTTGGATGAAAACCAATGTGGTACGTGAATAGTCGGTGCATTCGAACGCGGCACGGCATAGGATCAACTCTATTTGTTATGTTGTTGTGTTGCACCCCATCTCATCCTATTAGGAGTATGACTCGAGATCATTGCTTTATTGGTGGAAATTACCACAAAACAGGTTGATGGGAGCACATTTCTTGCACGCTATCGGAAATAAAAATGAGAGGAACTTTACAGTCAGTGGTTCATAAAGCTTGTGCTCTGGTGTACTTCGATTGGCTCTAACTCTCCAATGGGTGCGATCTCTGAAATACAGCTGCCGATACACTTTGGGACAATCTGGAACGGCGCGTACTTGTAAACCGAAGCGCATTAGGGGTGTGTTTGATTACGCATGAAACTACAAACAAATCAAGCATTTTCACCTTCACTGTTCAGAAACCGATATGAACCGTGATAATATGGGGACCAGTCGAAATAAAATGGCCCTAGTAACTCTAAATGACACCGCCAATATGCAAACCCTCACGATTCTGGAGCAAACCTTGGCTGACTTCGTCCCTGCGACAATTACCAGCCGTTCTTACTTGGCGCACGGATATCAATGAAAGGTAGAGCGAGTCACTGACATGTATTTTGTTCGAAACAGCGACCACTTGACCTGAGAATAATTGCGTTGCGAAGGCGAATCCCCCGTCGCATGCTCTGATTGAAGCAGACGACAAACGCGAGCAGACGACGGCTTGGCCGACAGGCACAGCCTGTGATTGGGTGTGAAGTAATACCCTCAACATGAGCTCACTCCATCACGTTGCCATAACACTTCTTTTATCTGGCAAGCCTGGCGTGTTCTTCATATCATCCTTCTCACAGATAAGAGCAGATTTAGTCACGCCGTGAAAAATTCGCAGGTACTTTAAGAGCTCTCTTACGGGCTGTGCAGTTGTCTAAATCAACATGGTGTCGTAAACAGCGTATCGGTCAGTGCGAATTTTAACAAACACCTCTCGCTTGAGTTTCTTTAGCGTTTGACTGGATGTGTTGTGATCACCGCTGCTTTTTCGGTGCTAACAAGCGGTGTGAGAACCACCGGCAGTGTGATCGGTGTATGGTGACACGTAGCGAAGCCTCTGCCTCGGTGTGTTTATCAAGCGAGATTGGAGCCTGGGCATCAGTGACAACTAGCATTCGAGAAGGCTGCAATGTGTGTGTGCGCTGGTAACAGTTCGTTCGCTTAACTTTCCAGTCTCTCAGTTGGGTGCTGTGTGACATTTCAGATTTACAGCGCTTCAGCACCTTACTTGAATCACCCCAAGTAAGTAAGGAAACCTATGAACTACACGCTATGTTCGGTTCTTGCTTTTCCACTGGTTAGCCCGTACGCTGCTATTTTCATGTGAACAATATAGTGTTCAGGAGTGAAACGATGTTCGTTGTGAACGGTGGTGCTGTGTTGACGTTTCCAAGACTAGTGAAGAAGCTGTGCTGATGAGACTGAAAATTGAAAGACAGCGTGGATAACTGTTTTGCCCTGCGAAGTTGCGGAGAAGGAGCTTGGCGCTTTGGTTTGTTAACTCATCACTTCTCCTTTTTGTGATAACCATACTCCTAGCGCCGTGTTGTGACGAACCGAAGTTGCGAGATGCTACATTCTGTTGTGTATCATGTTACTTTGGCAGCGTGCCTAGACTGTTCTTCGGTAAGAACTTGAGAGTTCTATCTATGTGCCAGCGAAAGCCCGTGAACATCAAGCTTCCCTCCGGTCCCCAGAAAGAACACAGATTTCCCCGGTGGCTTGATTTGGATGAAGTTGTAGGCCAGTACCATCTAAATACAGGTTTCCGAGTTCGTCTGTTCATCGTTTTTCACGGCACTTGAGCCTTGACAAAAGTCGGTTATGGCCAGTTCTTACACTATATCAATGAACTTGCACGCCTGGCCAGACCTTCACTGCTGTCATCGGCAGCTTCCAGTCTGCAGGTATCCTTTACCTGTTGGTCCTAGAGCATCCTTGGTTCCTCATGACACTGACGGCTACTAAATGCTGTCACCGGTTAGTTTACCTCCCAGAACTAAATTTGTTGCTATTCATGCAGTATTATAAAGTGAGCCAATTTATAGGTCCATCAGACGTTATATTTTTCTATGTTAGGTTCAAGCATGAAAAAATTTCTACTACTGTTATATACATACATATATTATAGAGAGGCAGGTAAATAGATCAAAAGTTTATTGTGTTTTGATTTAAGTGAGCACTTGTTTATTAAGATGGGCCTGTCTATTTACCACGTTTGATAGTTGGAAGGTAATGGGATTTTGAAAAATTTGTTGTATAGACGATTGCCGCTGTCGTAGCACTATACTTCACTAGGACATATACATTGTGGTACCTAAAATTTACATGGGGCTTCAGTTTGTTTCAAAGTGATTATAGCAGAATTCATCATTATGACGAAGTAATAGCTTCGTCAAATAAGTATTAGAAGTCACTGCTTTTAATGACTTTTCTCATATATTTTGTTTTTGGCTCTTTACAGATCACAGAGATTAGTTTGTTAAGGTCCTGTGATTCATCGGTTGCACGCACTGGCGCATCAAGCCTCATCATGACTTGGAGCACCTCTACAAAAATAGGAAGGACACGTGCTCCCTGAATGTGCAAGTCATTGTCACTGCTTGGACTGTTATCATTCAGCGGACGTGGAAGTGGCCTAGAATCATGCATGACAGCTTTATCTGGAAGGATTGCACTCTGCTTGGGAGCTTCGAGGGCACAAAACTGCCTTACGGCTGGCTGCAAGTTAGTTTTTCTTTAGTACACACGGCTGTGTTTCTGCTGAGTATTTTTAATACATACGATTAAGTAAATACAAATTTCTGTGCACTATTTGAAAACCCAAGCATAGTTGCTTGCAGTAGATACTTGTATTACTCTCACACATAATGCTTATTGAACATTAAAAGACTAAATTGCAATATAAGTGAGAATGTTGAAAGTTGAAAGCCTGCAGCTTATGAAATAAACACCAACCATCTGATGTTCAAAAGCTCATGCTTTTGAACGAGCACAAATACTTTGATTCCTTATCGACCTCTCGAGCTTGTGGTTCATTCTGTGGATGAAGTGCTCTGGAAGGAAATAGAAAGTGGGTGAAAATCGCCTGGCTGTTCACAACTTGCAAAAAAAAAAGACCTATTGATTAAGTCTTACACCACATAGAGCCAGTTACTGCATCTTTTACCTCATGCAGCTGTTTCTTTCTCAGCGCTGTGGCATGTTGTCTTTCAGCCGAACGTGTTCACCACAATTGCATTGTGATATAATATATTCTACAAATTGTACCTGACCATTGTTGATCTCTAAAGGTGATGTTCAGTGTGCCTCAAAGCCACGGCTCCTCATTTCTTTGTCTGTGGTTAGCCTACTTCTGCACTAGTACGATGCAGCCAGCACACATGCAAGCCAAGTCATAGAGCACTCCTTTGGTGTTCTGTGCAGAACACAGGATATCCATCCGACAAGATACTGATATCAACAATAATGGCGAATGTTGGTGGCCTCTGTAGGAGCCCGTTGTGTTTGTTGCGTATGATTATTTTTCCTGATGAAGTGCATTTTTAAAAAGTTTTCTTCGTTTGGAATAATAGATGTGGCCAACAAGCACACTCATAATCTACAAGTGCTTTGTGTCTTCTAGACTGCCCATTTGCTCCTATACGTGGTGTGGTGATCTGACTATGTTAGACAGCCTTAAATTTATGAACATTAGATGTTGTGTTGTAATTCAGTCTAACTTGTGTTTCTTAGGGAACTTATTTGAGGTCTCCTTCTCGCACCTAGTTTAAAGTCGAAATAGAAGAAATTTCATTGGCTTAATATGACCGACAAAAATATCATGCCATCATCTATAACACCGCTGTTTTACCCTTGTATCATAATAAAATATATTTTCAGTCTTCACTGTTTATGTGTTTGTTGAGACTTCGTTTCTTTTTACTATTTCTGCACACTTGTCATCAGATTCTGAAAATACGACATCTGTAAATATGAGCACATATATAAAACTGTACACTTTTGCATGTAGCATGGTTGTAACAATAATCTGTATGTTTCTAAGTTCTAGCAGTAACAAGATTCGGTGCTTCACCATCTTGTACAGTGTAAAAACAACAGAGCACAGAAGACAAACAAGTAGAAAGGAACTGCCAGTGACTGTTTGCCTGTTCAAAGTTTACGACAGAAGAAAGAGCACTTTGTGATATCAGGAGCGGTTTGAATTGTATACGTAGTTACATTCTGTGCAGCTGCAGTTTAACATCTTAGCATTGCATTATTCAGCAGTTCCTTTGCAAGCATTCTAAACTATATGAATTTTGCATGGAAGACACCACACGATGACCCTTATCTAAAGGCTGCTGTAGTGTTAGTGGGCAAATAATTTTGAGCTGAAGTTTTGACAGGCATGTTGATCAAAGTGCCTGCGTATCTCTGCATTCAACTGCCATAAATAACAGCATATATGGTCGGCAATGGTAACTGTGTTTGCATTTTTTTGTAGTACAAGAAGAAAGGAATAGATCCGGTAATCGTGTACTTAGTCAATATAATCCTTCAGTATACAATCATTTGTATAGCACCAATGATGCCATGTGTGTGTAAACTCTGAGAGGTGATTCTATGTGGATTATTTTATTTGGAAGGAAGATGATCATCACTACTCCTAGTATATCTAATAGTAGATTTTAGTGCTTGTGTATTGCTATCCCACCGCCTATCCATCCTTCAACAGTCTACTTCTCTGTTTCTACTGTGTAACTTTTTTAATGTGTACTTTGCACGGATACGTTTGTTCATAATGTAATTGTGTACTGGGCAAGTGACTTATCATCTATGCAGCTTTGTCCAGACTACAAATAAACGTATTTATTTTCATTTACTTGTAACTATAGCAGGCATTCGCTTATCCTTTGCATGCTCTAGTACTGAAGCTGGCATTTTAAAATAGTTTGTTAGTGGAAGTAACAGTGTGTTTATAACCATTATTAGTAATCTCTGATGAGCTGTGAACTCTCTATGAAAAAGTATTTACATTTTTTGAACAGTGTCAAAGCAAATGTTCTTATGTTCTTTTCTTGTGGTCCCTGTTTCATGCAAATGATACTTATTTACTTTGTAGTGGCATGGTATTAGTTGTATTTGACACATACGTGCTGAGCAACATCGTAGTTGAGGCCGGCAGCAAGACATGCATGCAGTGCACTGGAACATCACCTTCCATAATTAGTGTATAGTCTTTGCCCACCAGAGAACTGAATTTTTTCATGCAGACTAACAGACAGCTGCATGAAAACTGTGTTGCTGTGCAAACTTTGAAGTCTTTATGGAGAGTGTTTTCGAAAAACGAAATGGGGTCTATTACTGTCAATATAAACACTGTTTGCACCGAGGAACTTAGTAGCTAAGAATTGTATTATTAATGCATTGTCTAGAATGTGTTTGTGCTGTGCCGACTTTTGCGCCCAAGTGCCCTAACATGCTTTTTTTTCTTTTCCCTTTCCTATTTTCTTTAGCGTGACGTTGTCAAGGACGTTATTCTTGTGTTTCTAATAAAAACTGCTTGTCACTGGGCAGCAGCAGAAACTATGCATCAAGCTTTTCCCATCAACCTTTTCCCAAAAACACCGAGTTGAGGCATTCCAGTGCTGGTGGATTTCCTTCGTAAGATACTTTATGTATATTCGAAATAAGTGTATTAGAATTATTATTTTATAGCCATTCATCATATTATTTACACCTCAGTGTATGTATGTATGCATGTATGTATGTATGTATGTATGCATGCATGTATGTATGTATGTATGTATGTATGTATGTATGTATGTATGTATGTATGTATGTATGTATGTATGTATGTATGTATGTATGTATGTATGTATGTATGTATGTATGTATGTATGTATGTATGTATGTATGTATGTATGTATGTATGTATGTATGTATGTATCTATGTATCTTTAAATGAGAATGTGTTTATCATTGATGAGTAACTTTGGTGATGATTTACCTGATTTTGTTTCTAGTTTTTTTTTCTTTTACACGTTTCAATTTGTTTTTTTGCTGCATGAAAGTAAATGTAACCTTACGCAAAATATTTGCATTCGAAGAAGTTGTTTCATTTGCCAACGTGCATTCATGAGCAAGACATTGGGTAAAATGGAACAAACCAGTGAAGATTACTTTAGAGCATAGCTACTCCACATGACATATCTTGTACACATTGCTATATCAATTTTAATCAGAATAAACAAGCCAGACTCCGATTACACAGTTGTATATGTGTGTGATATTTATGAATATTGTATTACTGGTTGGCAACTACTAATATTGTCACAAACCTAGTCAAGCTGAATACACAAATTTTGTTCATGCATCCTTCATCTGTATTTATTTATTTATTTATTTTCAATAATGCCAGTGTCATACGAGACCAATGCAGAAGGGCATCAGTTCTTGAATACAAAATAGTTTTCAGTTTCACATTTGTACAGCGGCATATTTGTCAAAAAGTCAAAGAGGACGCAGTGGCTGGATGCACAAAAGCCTGAAGGGGCCTCAAGGCCTTTACAAAATTCAATAAGTACATTTTGAAAAAAAAATGACATTAGTTGCATACAAACACTGAGCAATTGGTACATACATAAAGACGGCATAAAAGACATTTCTTACCTACTAGACAATACAACAATATGGGAACTGTTGTTAATAGAAAATAAACTTCGATTTCAAAATTTATTGTAACCAAAAGCAGAGTATCTCTCTATGACACAAATCAAATATCCATTGTTCTGTTCCACTCTCGACAAAGGGGACCTGTCAGCAAAACTCGATTAACTGCTATACTTCATTTTAACCATTGACAGCGACATTACACTGAAGCGCGCCGCATGGACATAGCGGGATAGAAGACAGACACTAATAACTATGTGTTTTCTCTAACGCTCTGTGCCCTTTTGCCTCTATTCATGTAATGGTGTCCACCAAATCAGCACAAGAACGTGTCCTGACAAAGGCAGTCAACTTGGCCGCAAGCAATTAGCTCGCTGCATGTATAGATTTTCTTCAAAACACCGCAATGCATGATCGCTGGTCGAGTATTCAAACACGTAAATAGAAATGTACCAGGTATGATTTTGGTATTTCAGCACTGAGCACTTATGCGATAAGAGAGAATGGAGGGAGGAATTATGAGCCCTGAAATATGTAATTTATGAAGGAGCACGGCACAGCGCTTTTGGGTCAAATGGGGAGTGAAAGAAGAGAGAGCGAAAGCCACCTTCTCAAGAAATTAGTACCCGCCGCCACGCATAATCTCAGGCCGGACAACCTCTTAAAAAAAGAAGGGCTTGGTGACACTGCGAATCAAACCCAGTACCTTCTAGATAGTAGCTGAGCGCTGGAACCGCTCGTTCACTGCAGCAGTGCTTGCATTCACCCTATTTCTGATATATAGTCAGTGCTTCGAAAGATGGCAAACGCAAAAACGTCCGGTGAAACTTGGTCAAAAATAGAAAAAAATAATTACAATGCGTTTGCTCAAGGTTACTAGAAGATAGGAACCGCCACGTGTGACTGTATAACCGTGCGCTATTTACCTTGTACATTACTGTCACGACGTTCCGATAGCCGGCTCTAACGTAGGCTACCTTCTCATAATTTCCCAAATATAAATAAGAAAATAAAAATACTTATCGGCCAGTGACAACGCTCATCAACTGTTAAGAATTCGCTGTCACTAGTGACACTTTCACTAGATGAATACTCAGTTTGTTTCCATTATCGTTATTTAAGGAAGATTTGGCTAATTAACTCACAACTCCCCAAATTAGCATTGATTCTCACATCTAAAGACAGTCACACCTTATCTCGCTTTCTGTGTGGCTGTCGCTACCATAAAATGCATACTCCACTTTTTTATGCTTTCCAAGCATCTGATGCTGCTTTTGCGGAAACCTTCCCTGAGCTCCGCTGGGCAAGCAAATAGTCTTTATTATCTATCGGTTTGAAGCTTTCGCAGAGACAAAACGAGAGTCTATCTCTCTGTGGTTTCTTTGTCCTTTTTGCACGTTTGATAACATCCTCTCGATTTCAAGACTGGTATACACGTCACTTGCTTTGTTTGCGCACTGAAACAACGCTGGGCAAAATATTCGCACCGTGTTTAGTGAAAAATATTAGCCGTGAAACACCTCCCGACGAGTCTTCCTTGTTTCACGTAGACACACTTCTAAGTGTAAGTGTATGCACGTTCTCGCATTCCGACGTTATAAGAAATGCTGCGGTGCATGGAACCTGCGAAATACCGCTGACAATTTCATTTGATTACTGTTGTTCTATATTTCTGCACAATTCGTCCACAGGCACAAGTCACTCCTGTGTTTTGTATTAAGAATATTGTAAGAAAGGCAACCTTTTAGGTCTAGGTGCAAAACACTTTTACGTTCACCACTATATCATGCTCGATTACACCAGAATAATTAAGTATCAGCGCAGCTTAATGAAAATGTAAGGTAACGCGTTGCGTTAAACAGGGAAAGGTATTTGAGACACATTTCCTAACATTGAATGCATCGATTCATGCGTGGTTTCATTGATGTGGTGCACCTAGAGATAGTGCACTTGGCGAGATAGTGCATCAATTCTCGCTTAAGGCCATTGAGCAATTTCTTTTTTAGCTAGAGTCGTTGATAAAAGACGAGTGCTTGGCTTTGCATAGCACACAAAGACGTCTATTACAACGTACATGGCATCCCGTAAGCGCTGTAGCAGACGCTCGCGGATTTGAAATTTAGATGCAGCAACTCATTGGCTATCATCGTATATTATCGATGCTAGACGCTTTACGTGTTACCTTAATATTATCGGCACACACTTTTTTTTTCCTTGTCGTTTCATCGGCTATCGTGTGTCCTCCTCACCCTCCTAAGTGCTGAATACATTAAATACGTGCCCGCGCTCTAGTAATTCCTCCATATAATAGAATTCTTGGCTAAGATAATGAGTAGCCAAGAGAAAGCTTTGTGAATTCGGCCCCAGATAAACGCTACTGAGCAAGCACAAACAACAAGAGGTTGATTTCTTTGAGACAACTGGCCGTATTTCTGGCCATATGCTGCTGCGACATCTGAAAGGGCAGCGATGAAGGATTTCCTACATTGCCAGTGCACTCAGTTGCGGTTTCACTAAGATGGGCCTTGAGTTTTGGTGACAACTATTAGAACCTAACTTTTTTCTTCACTCGGAATGACACTCAGGCATCGTTTTTCACAGATATTGGGTAAATCTTTCGAAAATTGATGAACGACCCTGCTCGCTGGCTACTTCGGCGTAATTCGCAAGTAATCTAACACCACCAGGTAAGAGCACCATAATTAGACAATTGGTAACTCCGTCAAACCTTAAGCCTAAAAAGTACTGTAGTGTAACAGTAGTGTATTTACTGTAGTGTAACACCACTTCATTTTCACATTTTTGCTACTTAAACTCAGCCTTCGAGCTAGAATCAAGTACAGATTTTTTTTTGTTTTTATACAATGACGAGTCAATCCTATAGTGCTACGATTTTGTTCCCGTGACAGTTCAAGAAAGAGTGCAGTAATGAAGCTGCCCTAAAACCAACCTGAAATTTTTATAGCCACACTGGGTCGCAGTGTAGACAACATGGCGCATTGTTGTTACCAAAAGGGGCCTTGGTTAAAACACACTTAGGGTTCAACGTCCACGCTACGAAAAGTTTTCTTCTACGAACAGTACCTGAACATCAGCACTTCTAATCGAACTACACCTAATACCACTCACACACCAATGCGGCGTCGTTATGGTAGTTGTATATGGTTTCAAAGGGTTTGGTTTCGTACCTGCATTAGTCTTTTCCCGAACCAAAAAGCCCTAGTGCGGAAGGTAATAGAAATCACAGCCTCGACGCCGAGGTCGAGAGTGCCGCGCACCATCATGTCAACCGGATCAACAGTCGCCAGTATATCATTATTGAGCAAGTCCAGATTTAACGCCTTCATCGAGTTCAGAAGGTGGGATGTCTGCGATAAAAAACAGGAGATTTCAATATCAAATGAACAGCTCTGTGAACGAACAATTTCACCGGTAAGGCTACCAGACATTTAATTAGTGATTGGCATCACAATTGGACCCCGTGTAACAATAAGGTTGAAGATGTTCATCATTTAATGTATATGTGTGATTTATTACGTATGTCTTAGGAGATGAATTGCTCTAAAAATAGAATAAATAAACCACGTAAGCGCTACCGAAAAAACCTGGTTTTTAGCAGCCTTATCATGCCTCAAAACAGTCGTATTGACAGTATTGTGCAGTTGGAATAATTTAAATACCTGTGACAACGCAAATGCTCATACAGGACGATAGGATAGTCACGTTTTTTTTGCCCGGTTCTGTTGTGTAGACAGGATGCTAAAGCCTGAATTTGTAGATCTGATGAGCTCATTATACAGAATGCTAATATTATTAACTGATATTAGTAACTGTTGGAATTTTACGTTTCAGAATGATGACACGATTACGAGGGATATCGTAGCAGACGGTTACAGAGGTTTTGACTATATGGGGTTCCTTAAAAAGCTACTCCCCACCCAGCGTTTACAGACGACACGGTGATGTTCTCCTCTCTTTCATACCCACGATCCATCCTCCTCGGCCCTCGGTTCTTTAATGCACGTGAACAATAAAACCACTAAGCTCTCGAGCTTACCAGGATATGGCGCTTTTCGGCTACACGCTGTTATCGCCACTTGCGCAGTTGTGAACACACACAATGAAATTTGATCGGTTGATTGTGCATAATATTCACACGAGACAAAGAAGAACGGATGAGCGGCTGCATAGCAAAGCAGTGCAGGAGACAAATCACGTGTGATATTTCGTGCATACCAACACATGGAAAGCACGTATGCTGTAGACGTTGCGGGAACTATACTGTGTGCGTCAGAGTAGTGCGCCGAGAACGACGAGACATGTCAGGAAAGAATACTGCGCTGTTTTTTTGTATTTTGAAAGCCTGCTGAGTGGTCCTTCAGGAAGCATTTATCTTCAAGTACAAGATCATCTACAATATAGCTTCAAGGAAAACCTAGCCGTGGCGGCCGGGATTCAAATCCGCGATCATGCCATTCACAGTCAATCTTCGTAATCACAAGACAGGCTAGCTGGTTCATGTTGGCGCATCACATCCTAATAATGCCTCATACGTTAGGGAGCCACAAGCCACATCGATGCACGATAACACATAAAACCAAAGCTACGTTCTGAGGCATATCTTCAAAGGCTCTTGAAGTGCTTAAGTAATCCACACTTGAGAGGGTATCATTAGTGAGAAGGGACTGAGGAAGGTGCACGGAAACAGACGGAAGCGCTCAAACAACGTTTTTTCTTGAAAATCTGCTCTACCGGTATTCATCTATTTTATGACCGCGTGACATTTTCACCAACTCCAAGAACACCGTTCCTTTTTTTTAACAACATTGTCAACGTGTTCTGACATATTTTCTCTTTTTTCATGAAAATAGTCTTTACTTAGATGACTTGTCAAGGGCACATTTTCATGTAGCTTCTGATTATATATGATACATATTGAACCAATAGTTGAAGAATGACAGTCATCGCAACGTGTGGACTCATTGCGCCTTCCATGGTCTGTGTCCTTTCATAGTCCGCGTGGTCTAGCAGTGCACTTTCATGTATGAATTTGCAACTCATCCAAAAAACAGCAACGTACTCAATGTTTGGCTGCAGATCTTGAATTGCTGAACATTCTTCGCTTGAATTCCTTTGTTACTATACACATTATTTAAACTTCTCGAACATTGTGCACCAATGAAAAACAATACTGTTGTGTGCGTCTGGTACACGTCTACAAATGTCCCTTTCTCGTATATCTCATTGACACCCTTCGAGTGCCTGTTTCACGGCGTTCACGTACCCCGTCAAGAACTTGCCTCAGTTGTCTGAAGGGTCCCGGATGAATATACTACACAAAAATGCACTTGTTACGTGGTAAATGTGGTCCTGATTTGTGAGATTAGCTCTTTATGAGAAATAGCACTTCTGTTCATTACTGGCATCAAGTCTTAATAAATTCTGATGATGGTGCCACTTTCATTATTTGCAATGGCGTGACATAGCTTCCAAATTTGTGTGAATTCAATATGTCTTGTGAAATAGTGGATTTCGTTGGTACACTATGCACGATGACTAATATTTAAAAACGTCTACACTCACAAATTTCTAATCGTAGAGGTAATATGACGGTGTCATCGTAAATAGCCGCTTCATAAAAAAGCTTATCTGCAGCAGTACTCTAGACCTATTATTTTGAACTGCGACACTTATTATAACGTGTAAACGCAGTCGCTATACAATGTCATCTATTTTTCAAGTAAAAAAAAAGCAACACTTTCCATACATGAAATGCAGGAACTTTCTTTGCATCATATGCGTAACGTGAAATCTCGAATATGCGCTTAAAATGCACCAAAAAATTAAAGTATTGACTTGTAGCCATCTTTCTTGTTCTGATAAAAAAAATTTAAACAATACGCTGCTTTAGTTTGCAAATATTTGTCTAATTGGATATATGACGTGAAAGAATATGTATACAAGCGAGACTTCCCATACCAACTTCTGTGGCACGACCAAACCATTTAATTGTTTTGCCTCGCAGAATGTAATTTATTGTTTTTTATTTATTTACTGAGCTCAATGGCAGAGTTGGGATCGATAAAGATTTATTTTCTGGTTTGAATAAAACTAGAAAAGCTCAAAACGATGAAGCTAAGTAACGTATACTGTACATTTTTTGTACGTTTTATCTGAGACATTGTCATAAGTTGGTGGCGCTGACGAACGCAGCAGTCGGCGAGTTGCAGGTGAAACTGTGCAACTGAGCGAACATGCACCCGAAAAACGAAAAATCGAACTACTGCACTACACACTGTACACTGATAATGGCGAACAGAGTGACGGCCTTTGACAGAACTGACAAGCGGCAAATCACGTCGGTGCTAATAGAAGTGCCATAAAATATTCAAAACGCTATCGCAAGGAACTGCTGCAGTCCAAAACAAGTGTGTGGTGCGCTTAATTTCATCGGAAGGTGCTATTATTACCTAGGCTTAGGGTCGCCAAACTGCGGGCCCACGTGGAAGTATTATGCGGCGCCCAGTTCGACGTGAGAGCGTCAGACCTTCCTTCCCCCTCTTGTCACTGCACATCTGAAGGCCGACATGGCAGTTTATTCCTTAACATGGGTTTTCGTTTGCAAAATGTGTTCGCAAATTACAAGCGTGTAACATGAGTGCTTAAAATAAACATGATTGCCAATTCCATCTCTTACAATGTTGTCATTTGCATTTCCACCCTCCCCTCATCTTGCCAATAACTGGTCATGCAGCCCTCAAAATGTCGTCTATAACTCGCCCTGCCACTTCCAAACCTTGATGACAACTAAACTGGACGGTTTCTAGCCTTTCGGGCGCCATTTACGCGAGGTAGCAAGGGAGTGGTAATAGTTTGTAAGAGAGTGGTAATATAAAAATTTAAAGAAACGGCATGCTTGGTTTGACACACTATGAGAGAAAGAGGAAGGAACTGAAGTGGATGGCGAATCTACCTGCAGCTGGTAGGGACCAAACCTAGAGCTTTCGGGCAGATTATGCAGTGCTTTACGAATTCAATTACTAAGCAAGCCACCTTTGATTGCAATTTATTGGGTATATATGTTTAAGGTAACGCTGAAAGTGTTAATAAGTGTCACTTGCAATCTTGACAATTACTGTGGAACACTCATTTTCACAGAATTGGCACCACATAGCATGTAGCAACTTATTGCGACGTGCCATTCCTGAAGCTTTGTTATCGCCCCAATACAGTTCGCAATTCTCAGCGCAAACCACGCCTGCAGTTTTCGAGAAGCTTCGGGACTGTAGTAGATCATTTCGATAAGATTATGCCCACTTCGCAAACTGTTCTTCGTCGAAAATATCGTCCTACGTCACGGCGCCCCGGAGGTCCTCATCACCGACAGAGGAACGGCATTTACTGCTGACCTAACTCAAGCAATCTTGTCATACAGCCAGACAAACCACCGCCGGGCGACAGCGTACCGGCCACAGACCAACGGCTAAACAAGACGATCGCAGACATGCTGTCAATGTACGTCGATGTCGAACACAAGACGTGGCACGCCATTCTTCCGTACGTGACCTTCGCATACAACATGCCGGTGCAGGAGACGACGCAGATATCTCCATACAAATTGGTCTACGGAAAGAGCCCGGCAACGACACTCGATGCCATGTTACGCAACGTCACCGACGAACAAAACTTCGATGTGAGTGAGTACCTTCAACGCGCTGAAGAAGCCCGACAACTCGTGCATCTCCGCATCAAGAATCAACATGCGAACGACAGCCGCCGTTACAGTCTTCGACGACGCTTCGTGGAATACAAGCCCGGTGAACGTGTTTGGGTGTGGACGCCGGTAAGCCGATGTGGGCTCAGTGAAAATCTTCTGCGACGGTACTTTGGACCATAGATGGTGGTTCGACGTCCCGACCCACTTGATTACAAGGTCGTCCCCGACGGCTTCACGAACTCTCAACGACGCCGATCGCGACCTGAAGTTGTCCATATCGCGCCCCTCAAGCCGTATCATGCGCGTAAAGAAACTGAAACAGTGTTTTTTTTCTAATAATGCTGTATCGTAATTTATTTATTGTACTTTCTTGCGTTATTGTTGTACCTTCGTATTTAGTTAAAGCATCGGGACGATGCCTTTCTTAGAGGGGCGCAATGCCACGTTGCATTTCTCAAGTTATGTTATCGCCCCAATACACTACACAATTCTCAGCGCAAACCGCGCCTGCAGTTTTCGAGAAGCTTCGGGAATGTAGTAGGTCATTTTGATAAGATCATGCCCACTCAGCCAATAGTACAGATTATTCTGAAACACTCGTCACCGCCAGCGATAACGCTTAAACATTCGATGGAAAGAGTATAAATGCCGCCGCCCTTCGCCGCTTGTCAGTAGTTGATCGACGGCCGACGCTCCGCTCACTGCCATCTGTGCAAGACTGCTACTGTAATCGGACTTTCCGTTTACTGAGCACCGGTTCGCTCAAATAAACAGTTAAATCCAAACATAAAATCTTCTGTCTTCGGCCAAGTCACGAGCCCATGACAATATGACGATCTTAACCTAAAAAATAAACCACAATAGACGGCTATCAACAGGTAAGTGTACATAACCTAGGGCGTCGTCGTTTTCTATATTTGGCACACAATTTGTTCAACACCTTTAGCGCACTCTCAAGCATGGTTTACAGAAGAAGTTGCGCAATTTCCCGATGAGAATTACTGCTTAGCTTCAACGGCGTCGCATCTGACCTGTTAGACGCCGTTCAACAGTACAACACAATTACGACAATTTCTTTTCCAAATAAGCCACTAAGGCATCTTTGCACACTCTAGTACCTAACATAAAGCCCTCGCATCGTATTCTACGCGGGCTCAAATACGCATTCAAAAGTACAAATCAAGCAATTGGCATGGGCAATGTGGGTGATTTAAAAAAACGCCTTTAAAAAAAACGCGTCCCGCCGCGGTGGTCTGGTAGCAAAGGTACTCGGCTGCTGACCCGCAGGTCACGGGTTCGAATCCTGGCTGCGGCGGCTGCATTTATGATGGAGGCGTAAATGTGGTAGGCCCGTGTGCTAAGATTTGGGTGCACGTTAAAGAACCCCAGGTGGTCGAAATTTCCGGAGCCCTCCACTACGGCGTCTCTCATAATCATATGGTGGTTTTGGGACGTTAAACCCCACATATCAATCAAATCATCATCAAATAAAAAAAAAACGCGTTACACTATGATTAAATAACACTTGTGCAGTTCTTCTTGTTCTGTGTCATTGGTTTCTCGAGACTGCATTATGCACTATTGCCTCACATATATGCAAAATTGGTCAGCACTTCAGCGTGATGTTTTGGTTGTTTCATTCATGTGCACTGTGAAGCACGAAACCTAATATGCCAAGCGCAAAGACACCAAGACAGTATATCTCAAGACCGCTATGCGAATATGTTTTCTTCCACTTTTCCTGTTGATTGGTTTGACTCTGGCACGTGCCGGCACCTTCTAGAAGGCACTGTACATACACGTCTACAGTAGTGCCCAAGCAGTAGAAGAGACGCAAAATAGTCTTCATCAAGTCCGACCGGCCTATCTGCCTAGCACTTACGCGCACTGGTCTAGTCTTATATCAGCTTGGGTGTTAAAAAACCTCAGGTGGTCAAAATTTACGGAGAGCTCTACTACGGGGTATCTCATAATCATATCACAGTTTTGGGAAGATAAACCCCGCAAATCAAATTATGTGTCAGTTTGGGCGGCACACTGTTGCGAAAGCCATACAAGGCTCTTTAAATAAGGTGATATTGATGGATGTCTGCAAAAGCCCTTTGCGCAGTCTATGTAAAATATTCCTTTCCACTTACTCCGTGCTTCGCATCCTCAAGGTAAAGAAGCCGATCAATTATGACATGCGCCACGATAAGAATAATTATAATTCAAAATTTGAAAAGTTAGAGTTTTCGTGCTGGAGAAAACTTGCTACTGCACAACGGTCACTTCTTTTAGGAACGCTAAGAGTTTATTGCCATAGCCTGAAGTCATAACTACGTTATTGGAATCCATTGCAATATTTCAAGGAAGCAGCCTCTTACTCTCGTACACTATATATGCTACAGAATTGCCAACATGAGTTCTGTACTGCACTGCAGAAATAGTACTCTTCTTTGTTTCGGCACTACTTCTTTTCGTTTTACTCGTTGACTGCTTCCAACCCCTTGTTCGCTTGCGCACGGATCAAGCAGCTAATATGCTTTACTAATGATGACCTGCCGCCATCCTAGCAGCGATATTGTAGCTGGGTGGGTTGAGGAATGAGAAGGAGTGTCAGCGGACGTGAAGAGAATATACATGATACGATCTTAGATATAATAGTCACTAGACCACCCCGCAAGTGATCTAGTGGCTAAGGTACTCGGCTGATGACCCGCAGGTTGTGAGTTTGAATCCCGGCTGCTGCGGCTGCATTCCCGATGGAGGCGGAAATGTTGTAGGCCCGTGTGCTCAGATTTGGGTGCACGTTAAAGAACCTTAGGCGGTCGAAATTTCCGGAGCCCTCCACTACGGCGTCTCTCATAATTATATGGTGGTTTCGGGACGTTAAACCCCACACATATCTATCTATCTATAGGTTTTTGTTGACGTGTCTTCCATTTGGACCAGGTAGGCACTATTTGGTGCTAGGTTGTAACATATATGGTACTTTAAATTATTTAACATCAATTAAACTTCTTAGTTCTCTTTTGATTATATGAAACGTTTGAAATAGGGCCATTGAACACTTGTTCGCATCTGCAATATTGAGCGCGTTCAAGTTTTTAACATCGTCTTTGCCTCTATAGAAACAGAGTCAGATTTACCTCCGTCGTCGATGCTGAGGTGAAAGACATGCAGGATTGGTACATCGCAGCTGCTTTCTGCCACGACAGTTGATTGAAAGGGGGAAAGTGAGCACTGATAAGGTCTGTTAGAGCAGCGATATCATTGGCCTTTTCAACCTAAGAAAAACAGGTGAAAAAACGTGGGTGTGTGAGCCTCCGTTTTTGGAAAAAGATTTACAATGCCGTCAAACAAGTGGCGAAAACTCGGTTGCAGTAGTGTTAAAAAATAAACAGCATTAGTATTGAAACAGGTGTGAACCTATAATAAATTTTATCAAGGACAAACTCTGCATATGTTGGCCCGCTTTCCGTGAACCATAGATTTTTTCACGCGATGTTACATTACCGCGACCAACTAAAAAAACGAAACTCACCTCCTGTGTTAGTTCGACTGAGCCTGTCTTAGCGATCACTTCACCGTCTTCGCAAAGTACGAAGTCATTCATGCATTACGGAGAAGACATGACCGAATCACGTGCATATTGCGTGTACATACGTAGGTGTTACTGGTGACAAGTCTTGCCCCGCCGTGGTGGTCTAGTGGCTAAGGTGGTCTAGTGACTTGGCTGCTGACCCACAGGTCGCGGGATTGAATCCTGGCTGCGGCAGCTGCATTTCTCATTGAGGCGGAAATGTTGTAGGCCCGTGTGCTCAGATTTGGGTGCATGTTAAAGAACCCCAGGTGGTCAATATTTACGGAGCCCTCCACTACGGCGGCTCTCTTAATCATATGGTGGTTTTGGGACGTTAGGCCCCACATATCATCAATCTAGTGATAAGCCTACCAGTGTACACAAGCATTCAAATTTACACAAACTGAGTACAGTGACTACCTTCTCAGTTACCTATATTGTACTTAAAACGTGTTTGCATTTATTTTATTTTTTATTTTGCGCTTTAGCAACTAAAATCTAACGTGTTTCTATATCATTTTTCACGTCATGCAGTATTTTTATTTTTCAGTAAGCCTCAATATGAGCGACAAACAAATTGCAGAATGCTATAACATGATCTTGAAAAACACTCCTTGCCAACAGAGCAAGCCTTCGAGAATTCTTAACTCAATCTCTAATAAGCGTACAAATACACTTCAAATGTGTAGAATACTTGTATAATATAGCGTAGTGCAGCGTATCCTAATGCCAATAATCAATAGTCAGCAGCGAATCTTGTAAAAAAGATTGATCTCTTCATTAGTCGCCAACGCACAAACATAAGAGCATTTGTACAGCGACCCGCCGTGGTGGTCTAGTGGCTAATGTACTCACCTGCTGACCCGCAGGTCGCGGGATTTAATTCCCGCTGCGGCGGCTGCATTTCCGATGGAGCCGGAAATGTTGTAGTCTCGTGTGCTCGGATTTCGGTGCACTTTAAAGAACTCCAGGTGGTCAAAGTTTCCGGAGCCCTTCAGTACGGCGTCTCTCATAATCATATGGTAATTTTGGGACGTTAATCCCACATTCATACACCAGTGACTGCATGCGTAATCAATGTATACCGCGTCTGATAGATCTTACTTAGTATAAGCACAACATCAAGGAAAGGAATATAACTGATGTACAGTTCCCTAGAAAGCGCAGCAGTAGCTTCTTTCACTTACGTGTTTGAACGTGTTTTCTCCTCTGAAGTACGTGCATACATATTTGTAGAAATCCTTGCACGGGTAAATGGTATAATCAATGTTCTGCCACAACCACATGGCCAGGAAGCGGCAAAGAGAACCCGTGCACTCATTTTTGTTGAGGCCAGTGGATGACGAATCATGATGTCTCCGGTCCGGAGAAGTCACGGATGTATTTACAAAGTGTGATGAAGTCGTTTCCTTGGGCCACGTCACACTGGGCGCCGATTTTTCAGAAACGTGGAAAAAAGCTAGTATGCCGACCTTGCGGGGAGTAAAAATAAAAAATGTATGTCTTAGAATTACAAGCACATTCTTGATTCGCGAGACGAGGAATTTCTTCCACTTGATTCAAAATACGTGCTGAGTACCCATAAATGAGAACAGAGTGAGTGCTATCCACAAACAGTTTTTAAACTTCTCTAGCTTTAAGCGGTCGGACGTAGGTGAAAGAATGTGTAGGGTGCAATAGAGAGGCGTCTTTTTTGATTATATGTAAATAATTGATTCACTCGCTTGCTTTCAGCACTACATCTCTATTATTTTGAGGCGAAGCTCTTTGCGTGTGCGTCATTTTCTCCTCTTTAGTAGTAGTAGTAGTATAGTAGTAATAGTAGCGGTTGTAGTAGCAGTAGTTGGAGTATGTAGCCACTTATAGTTAGTATCGAGAATTGCTCACTAGATGGGGCTGTTTGAATATGTCCTTGAAGTAATATTACTAAACGGCATTAGTGGTTTTTGTATAGTTGACGATTTCGTATATTTGACGCACAAATGGACGTATGGACAGACAGACAGGTGGATGGACAGACAGATAGCCAGACGGGCGGACGGATGGGTGGACGCTTCGCCCCACTCATCATCAATCGCTTTGTGGATATGCTGGGAATTTTTGATCATTTTTAAAAGACACTTAATAGTACGTTAAATGTCTGAGACTAGTGTGGCAATACATGGAATTATGACCGGGTAAGAGTTTGTTTTGTTGCCTTTTCTTGAATGAACAATACTTGGACACTTGTAAACTCAGGTGTGGTAAGATCATTTCTATACACAACATAAATCAACCTCTTGGATGTGAAATAACGAAAAAAGCCACCTCCATTATAAAATAATTCTCGCACGATAAAAGTTATCTTTAATTTAATAATAAGGTGTTGCGACAAATAAAAGTTCGGCACCTGCGTTATATCAATATGAATGAGTTCCTGTGAACATGGGCCCTATTTTGTTACAGGGAAAGTCACAGTGGTGTTATCGTCATGCGAGTGCCCGTTAATTAACTGTTTTATAACCCACTTATGCAGTCGCTAATACGTCTAAGTTGGAACTCGTGACAATGTTTGTGATAATCATATTAGGAAGTCTAAGAAGTAGTTAGGAATAATCAGTGAATGTCAATGGCAATGTCCAGACTGAGCTCTCCGAACATTCAGACAAATTGATTGTATTTTAAATTTTTCAGAGCCACTGGACCGTGTCGACCATTGAGGTTTATTAGCTAATATAACTTTCCTCAATCTGCACTCTTTACGAGCATTATCGTTGCGAAATTTTTTGTCATGTCGCAAACACTTCACAGTTGCTAACAATCACTCATCTCTATTCAGAAATGTATTATCTGGTGTACCACAAGGCAGCGTCCTTGGCACCTTTTTATTCCTCATATACATAATGACCTGCCACCTAACATTTCATCAAACATTAGTCTCTGTGCATATCACAGCACCATGTACTGCAAAATCCGCTCAACCGCAGATCACCTAGAATTTCAAAAGGATGTAAGCCAAGTAACCACATGGTGCAAGCTATGACGAATGTCGCTTACCAGAGATAGGCGCAAGTTATTCACATTCAGCCGCAAATGGACTGACTTCTTCTTCAATTATTCACTAAATAGCTTCTTTGTGTCCCCTTCCTGTTCCTACAAATAGCACTGTGTTAAGTTCTTCAATAAATCCTGCTGGTTCACTCATGTACAGAAAGTAACCACTAAAGCACCACGCACATTAGGTTATCTTAAACGGAATCTCCGTGGAACTCCCACACCTACAAGTAAACTTGCATTTGAAACATTCCTTCGCCCACAAATACAGTACACATAACACAGTTGGCCACACGGTCAGGCTTGCCTAATAAATTCTCTTAAAGCTGTTCAGAATCGCGCCTCACGTTTCATTTCCGGGAACTGCAACCGTAACTTCAACGCAGCAAGCATTAAATCATCGCTCTCTCTTGCTACCTTGAAATGACGCAGACTAATTACATTGTTTTTGCTGTTTCATTAGAATGTCTACAATGTTCATTAGTCATCGGTGCGAATTGTAAAACCTTTAAAAACTTCACGTTGTTTGAATATTTCATCAGGCTATCAGCGCATTTCAGGCAGAAACATCGAATTCGATTCGTCCGCCTTGTCACAAACAATTATTCGTTGGATTGGTCATCTGGAGCACATCGCTACCATTAGATATGCAACCAAAATTGGGGACGCAGTGACGGCAATATTTTCTAATCGATATCCTCTTTACCGATTGTATTGGCATGTTTATTAGTTTTTTTTTCTTTTTCAGTGTTCTGTACTGCGGCAGTAAACAATGGTGATTTTGGGACGTTAAACCTCACATATCATCAATAAACAATGTATACAGTTTGTCCTATGCTCCAGTTATTGTTATACCTACGTATTTACTCCCCCCCCCCCTCTCACACAATACTCCGATGTAGGAGTCTGTGAAGTGATTTGAATAAATGAATACATAAATACTCTTGTCGTGGTCACTCTCTTCCCGCAAGCCAGAATTTTATGTGAAAAAGTGACGATGTTTGAACATAAATGCGTTGCGGTGGCACGTTTATATGCCGCACCTTGTCATCTTGCAAGCAGGAGTGGATTGTGCTAATCTAACGTATGATGTTTGCTGCTTTGTTTTGCTGGCGCCCAGGAGACGTGTATTGTTTTGCGTTGACCTCGAACGAAACACTGCAGCCCTCAAATCGGTTTTAAAAGCCGAGCACTTCAACACATGGTATAGGAGGTCACTAAACGTCGCTACGGTGGGTCAATCTCCACGACAACTCATCAAAACGCCACGACAATTGACCAAGTCTTTAGGGGAGGGGGATGAATGAAGAAGAAGCATCCTATCCAGAATGTAACTGGAATTCAAATGTGTTTGCGCATAACTGCAGCTCATTAAATATGGCAAACTCTTGTTCGTGATTCCTAAACTGTATGTGTCAATCAGGGTTTGCAATACTTTCGCTTTCAATTGTCACAGGTAGGTTTAGCATAGTTACAGTTTTTCTTTAACTTTACAGCATACACCGCATGCTCCTGAAGAGCGCCGTAAGAATGCTTTGTGTTTATTTCCGATATTGAAAACAAGTATGTACTACACATTGCACGCAAATACGCGATCCACTTGTGTGTCAATAATGACCTGCCATTTGTCATGAATAGACTCCGTTTTGACTAATTGTGTCACTTTCCCTAAATATGTCATGATTATAGTTTTCGTGACGCGTTCATCCGGATGAACGTTACACAGCACCGGGCACGCTCACTTTCCGAAAAACCTTTGAACTTCGATCTTTACGTAAAGGGAGGCCCTGAAATGATGAGGGCGGGCCAAGGAGAATAAACACAAGCATCATTCCACTGACACGCTCAACGTTCAATATCACATGAACAAGGCCAACAATCGACCCTTGCTTAAATTTGACGTTAGGTTTCTAAACAGCTTCTGTTGAGAATGGGAAGTCAGTAGAGTACAGTCTGAAGACTTTCCCACAAGAACAACTTCCCGCATGTTTAACTATTGTGAATAAATAACGAGTTTTTATGTATTAGCATTAGCATATATGTATGGGCTCCGGAAAAGTAGTATACGCCTTTATGTTGTGTTTCTGCGACAATTCTGAGGTAAATAGAGACATCAGTTACAAACATCGCGTCTAAAAACTGCGTCCGTATTAAAAGTGTAACCTATTGCAGACTGAAAGCATATTAAAAAACTGGCAGTGTTTTGAATAAATGCAATTCAAATAACATTCTGACCATGATAAAAGCCAGTAAAACCTCGATGTTTTGGCATCCGCATATAGGAGCCTTCCTCACAAATATTTTGAATACGGCTGCCGTACTTTGGGCCAAACATCAACCAGTTATTGGGTGTTATCTTTGTTGGCTTATTGTTCTAATGCCTTCATGTCTGCTGTTCCAGGCCAGGGGGTTTTTCCGTCCAACTACCGATTTCAGTGCTGGTAATACTTGCTATAACTTATATAGGAGCCTTCCTCACAAATATTTTGAACAAGGCTGCCGTACTTGGGGCCAAACATCCAACAGTTATTTGGTGTTATTTTTGTTGACGTATTGTTCTAATGCCTTCATGTCTGCTGTTCCAGGCCAGAGGGTTTTTCCGTCCAACTACCGATTTCAGTGCTGTTAATACTTGCTATAACTATCAGTTTTGGAAACACTCCGATGAACAATATGGTGACAAGTCGTTTTGTCTTCGGTATAAAGTACAAGTGATTGTGTAATGAAACAGAAATCTGGAGAGTGGTTGTTTGATTCAACATGCCCTTGTATGTGTAGAAATACGCCTTGTGTGTGTGCACGCTAAAACACCCTATAACTTTTGCAGATTGTTCAGGAACACGATAAAAAAATTTCGAACCATGTTCTTGGGGCACTCACCGTTGTGAAGTCATTCTCTTGTGACTGTTTAGCGACGGTAATTATGAAGTGTATGATGCTAGAATAGAGTGCCAGTCCCACAACAATGAATAAGATGAGGGCCAGGTTGACTGAATTGTGCTCGTGGCCTTCCTCGGGGTCAATCGGCGCTTGTAGAACGCTTCTTCCTTTGAACCCTGTTTTTTTTAGCGACAACAAAAACAGCTGGTTATGATATTGTAAGGAATATAACAGCATTTAGAGAAAATTGAACTGCTAGCCAAAAAACCTAGATGCTCTGTGAATTGAGCAAGGAGATAAGTATGTCTCGCTAAATATGGCGTCTGTGTGAAAGGTGGACATTGCAACAATTAAATCAGCGTCTCTCAGTGCACTTTTTTATTCTCAATGCGCGTTTCCTTTCGGAGGTTCACTACCAAGTGGGTGGCAAAGGAAAAGTGAGGAAGATGAAAAAAAGCTAGGCATTTGTTCTAGCATAGCAAATCCCTGTATGGCATCATGCAGCCACAGCCAAGTATAGCGTAGCCATTATTAGGAGTGGTGCACAATCAGCACCCCATGGCCCACATGCGGTCCCCAGCCCGACGTCTGAGCCCCTCCTCTTATTCAGAACCTACACACCCTCTAAAGCACCTCAGAATCACACAAATTCCGCAGATATCATGCACCGTGGAAATTGAGGTAATACGAAGCAGCCAGCAAAGTTTTGGAAGCAACAATTTGTCTCTCTTTAAGGCAAATGGAGTCATTATTGTTCTCACATGCAGTTCACTACATGTCGAATGTTTGTTAGACACGTATTCGTGTACAATATGGTATAAAGCATGCTAATGAAACGTATATTCTGGTACATGCAGTGCATGACCTAGTGCTTATGTTTGTCACTGACTCATTTCATGTCATATCAAGCTTGGTATGTGTCCAGAATGAAATGGGGAGAAGTGCAACAAAACGGTGTCAAGTAAATCTTGTAGGTTACATGCATGTAAAGATTTCCTCGTTATGACTAGAGGCCGGATTTATAGGCACCGAAAATTGTGTTTGAAGTGCCTAAAATACGAAGGCGAAACACAGCTTTAAGCCCCCAAATTCTTAAATATAGGCCAATTAAATTTTCACAAAAGTTGAAATGTTTCGAGAAATACGTGTTAGACCGGTGTTTACCGCAGAACAGCAAGAACAAATTATTCAGGTTAGGTTTGCGCAAAATCACCAATGGTTTAGCATAGTCCTGAAATTTTTTCCCGCGATGTTTACGGAACACGGCCTCTCCATTTATTTTACAGCCTGATTGCTTAAGTGTCCACCGTTAGAAAACACGCTTCTGGCTCCCTTTCTTTTCAGAATCGCTGGGATGGGCCAAAGAAGAGCTGAATATCCAGAGCGCTAATAGGTCATAAGGTCTTTTTGCCTCCTATTAAACGGGTAAAATCGCACAAGGTCAATTTCTACGCTTTTTATGAACACCTAAAGGGCCCCTCACGAGGTTTGAGAGTGTTGAGCAGGCAAAATAAATGCATGAACTGGAGGCTCCCGATCTCGTGAGCCAAGACCTGAAACGCTAAGCGACCCGGAAAGACGTTAAATAGCAGACTAAGCGTCGCTTGCTCTTCACCCCACGGGGCCACGCACCAACATAGAGGAGGTGATCGTACAAGTAATCGTCCTGTGTACGTGAATGTAGTACGTGACACTGCGATAATCATTCGTGGTCACGTGTGTATTTTGTGTATTTGGTTGAACAAAAGAATTGGAGTTGGTAGAAATAATACAACATACAAACGAAATTTCATTTATTTCATTTTTTGACGATACAATTGCATTGCCCGTGGTCATGACAAAAGGAGGTGGTTAGCCTCCTCAGGAGGTCCTGTTCGCGCCGGCCGTAACAGTGTTAGTGCTAAATAGACATTCACAACTGAAAATAAAATTACATATACAATCGAAAAAAGTTATCACATGAATTATACATATTCACAAAAGCAGCGATAAGCTTGACAACAGAGCTCTGCGCTAGAAGATTCATAGAACAACAAGTAATGCTGTTTGACACAGTTGCCAAATCTGAGCACAAGAAGGTGAAACAGCAAAGAATAAAAAGGAAATCATGCGAATGAGCCTAAAAATATACAGGGGGATCCCACACAACTTGAGCCAGGAATTTTGAAGTGAAAGGCACTTAGAAAGCGAACTGAACCAAACGCATACTACTCGCACTAGCCTGTAGGTACTGAGGCTATTTTTTATTTCTCCCCATAATAAATAATTATTAATTCATAATTACCTATATTTTTATTTATAGGCTGCACAACAAAAATATAAAAACTGAAATGTAGAGCGCTTTCAGAAACCACCGACTAAATTGTTTCTTGCACAATACGTCTCGCGCAGTTATTTTTTCGAATTTAAAAAGAAAGCCTGCGAAATGTGCAAAGAATCCGTGTGATGGACGGCGAGCGCACTGCTATATTGCTGCTGTAGGCGTTCTTTATAACGCAGAAAAAATAACAGTGCATGACGTAACGTACAGGAAACAATTTAGTCTGTGATTTCTGAAAGTGTTCTACATCTCATTGTTTACATTTTGTGTTTCCAGCCCATAATTAAAAATAGGTAATAAAAACTAATGGTGTAGAGAGGAAAACCCGGTATTCCAGAGTACATCGTCACATATGCAAGCCGCGCAATCACGAAAGCGGAAATGAACTACTCCGTAACTGAAAAAGAATGCCTCGCAATCGTTTGGGCGTTAAGCAAGTTTCGTCCTTACTTGTACGGACAGAGTTTCGAGGTTGTGACAGACCACCACGCACTTTGTAAAAGATCCTTCAGGTCGCCTTGCACGTTGGGCTCTTCGTCTACAAGAATTTGATATTCGTGTCGTCAACCGCTCAGGACGAAAACACTCTGATGCGGACACCTTCTCACGATCACCAGTGAGATCCAGCGCAGACCTCCATTCGGACGCCAACTTTCCCATCGCTCTCATTTCCGTCTCAAGCATGTCGTCTGAACAGCGGAAAGTCCCATGGATAAAATCTCTCCTCTACATTCTTTCCGACTCCTCAACGTCTGCGTACCCACGCGCTCTATCGCCGCCAAGCCACACATTTCGAGATACGGGATTCGCAACTATACCACAGAAACTACCATGCGGATGGCCGTAAATGGCTCTTGGTTATACCACGTCACATGCGATCTGATGTCTGTGCGTATTTTCACGCCAACCCACAGCATGCTCACGCTGGTGTGTTAAAAACATATCACCGGATCCGCAAGCGTTACTACTGGCGTGGTATGTACACCTTTGTACAAAAATACATTCGGTCCTGTTCATTATGCGAATGACGAAAAACAGCAGCCCATTGACCCTGATTATTACAGTCTCTACCGTGTCCGCTGCGCCCTTTCGACCGCGTTGGAATCGATTTATATGGTCTCCTTCCCTACACTGTCACTGGAAATCGATGGATCATTGTCGCGGTCGACCATCTGACGAGGTATGCTAAAACAGCTCTACTACCTACGGCTGGTGCACGTGACGTAGCCAATTTCATCTTGCGACGCTTCGTACTGCGTCATGGGGCACCACGTGAACTGCTGAGTGATCGAGGACGTGTCTTTTTATCCGTAGTTGTACAACAACTCCTTCGGGCATGCCACTCGGTACACCGCACCTCTAGAGCCTACCACCCGCAGACCAACGGTCTAACTGAGCGCTTCAACCGAACGCTAAGAGACTTGCTCACCATGTATATCCGAGCAATCGAACTGGGATGTTATTCTTCCATTTGTGACTTATGCGTACAACACCGTGACGCAGTCAGCCGCAGGCTTCTCGCCTTTCTTTCTTTTATATGGGCGTGAGCCATGCTCCACCCTTGACACCATTTTGCCGTATCGTCCCGACGTCTCAGAGTTCAACCCTTTCTCTGAAATTGTGCACGACGCTGAAGAGTGTCGTCAGTTGGCCCGATCATTCACTTCGGGCAAGCAAGCACTCAAAAAAGACTGCCACGACCACCACCAGCAAGTGAAGACTTTTGCCGTCGGCTCGCTCGTCTAGCTCCGACTGCCCTTTCACTCCCCAGGTTTGTCCTCTAAGTTTGGCCTCAAGTTTCACGGTCCTTATCGCGTGATCGAACGTCGATCACATGTACATACGTGATCGAGCCGGTCACGCCATCTACAGACAGGCGACGCCTTGGTCGTGAGACTGTCCACGTGAGTCGTCTCAAGCCCTATCACGACCCACTCCTACTCTCGTCACCTTGACTTGCCAGGATGGCTTGTCTTCGTCGCCGGGGTATTGTAGAGAGGAAGAAAATTATGTGCTGCAGTAGGTCACGCCTTTAGCGAGAGGAGCCAAGCGCGAGCGTTTGCCCCGAGTGCTGTGATTCCTGGGTCCGTTGCTGCCGCTCGCTTTCCGCATCAATTGACCTGCTGTGCAAGTACTACTTGCGCCAATAAACCCCGTTTCAATGATTATTATAATGGGGAAAAATGAAAAATAGCCTAAGTACCTAAAGAATAGTGCAGGTACTACGCGTTTGGTTCAATTCGCCACAGAAGTGTCTTTATTTTCGAACTCTTGGCTCAAGTTATGGGGGACACCTTGTATACACACAGACATATGCACATACGTGCGCATCATTTTTTTTAACTTGGTACCGAGCGAGATTCGAGACTTCGGTGCCTTCATTTCGTCTGCGTTGGTGTTATCGCCATTCTCAAATTGTCCCGGTACCATTCCTGACAATGCTTGCCCTATTTTCGGTGCATCGTCCCTCAGAGCAGTTCCAGCGGTGCGAATCGTGTATCATTGTCCATGTACGTGATCCATGGCAGCCTCTCCAAAAGTGGGCGCATAGATGCATCTAGCCTGCCGAAACAGGTAGTACAATACACAAAAAGTTCATAAGACTTCAGCATATTATGCGAATGTAATTTTTCGGTGCATGATGTGTTCATACGCTTGCGTCGTATGCTGTTCCACCTCCGTGTTGATCCGATACTGAAGAGAGCAGGGAAGAACTTCGGCTTGCGAAGTAACCGGGTGAGTAGCAATGATTTGAGCTCACCTCCTCACGTCACCCTTTCGTGGCTCGTAACAAATCAATTAAAGAATTCTTGTGGTACAAAGCGGTGGCTTGACAAGTTGCAGTGTCTATCTAAAATTTCTCATGTGACCTGGTGAATACCTTTCAAGACGTCAATGTAGAAGAGAAACACCACGTGGACATCTGAATCTTTAGGAGCTTGCACGGCAAGCGATTGTATGCTCGCGCCTGCGCCTTGTCCGCCGGTGACAGCTGGCATGTACACCAGCTAAGCCAGTGTGTTACCACCCCTACGATTGCCACTCTGTAGTGTCCTCTCTGGTGCTTCGAACAACGCTGACTAGATGACGTGCCACCAACCCAAGGCGCCACCCACAACTACCATCCTATAACAGTGACATCAGTAGTTTACAGGCTGGTGATGCAGATAGTAAAGGAAATACCACAGACATGCGTGGAGAATGAGGGGGTGCTGAAAGAACTACAAAATGTGTTCCGTAAACGAAGGAGGTTGCAGGGAAATCTATATTGATTGATGTAGTGTATTGAAATAGCGGAAAAACAACCCAGGCCCTTGTAGCTGGCATTTCTAGATATCAAGGGAGCTTACGATAGCGTGATTGAAGAAGACTTGTGGGGAATACTGGACACACTTGACGTGAAAGATTGAGTAACTAATGTTCTATAGAATATCTATAAAAGTAACAAGGAAGTTATCAAATGGGAAGATACAGGTATCTTAACCTATAGATATACAACGTGGGCTTCGACAGGGATGTCTCTTGTCACCTTTGTTATTTATGCTGTATCTCCAGTGACTATAGGCCAAATTAGAGGGGAGTCGACTCGGATTCAGCCTCTCTTTTGCCAAGCAAGGAAAACACAACCCTATTGAAAAAACGTCCATTATAGGAATGGTGGTTTCCACCAACCACCATTTTGGTGGATTATGGCGGTGGAAATGTTGGTGGCACATGGTGTATGGTGGAGCGCATGGTTGATGGCGCGCTCCAGCCGGCAATGGTGGAGCGCGAAGCAACGTCAGAACCACCGTGACGAGCTGTCACTAAAGAAATAATTAAAATTATTGTATAAAAAAGATTGTATCAAGCACCCATAAAAAAGAAAAGGTGTGCCAGCGTAGGTTCGAACCTGCCACCTCCGAATTTTGAACTGAGGACACTAAGTACTGCGCCACGCCGACAGACGGCGTTATGGTTGTTAGAGAAATAGGCAACTCACAAAATCACTGTTTAACTTCAGTTCTGTTTGTCGTTTACTCGGGAGGGACGGGATCTTCACCTGCAACTAAGCTTTCCGCATTTGATAAACACAAAGAACTGCTGCCTGTAACGATTGCCAGTGCGATAATGGCAACGGCGCTATGTTTTTGTTACAATTTACAACCGCAAGGGAAAAAAACAACTCAGTGGACTGAGGAGCAGGTAGAGTTTATCGGCAGAGACTGGAAAGTTTATTTCCGTTTCTCGCTCCTTCCAAAGGGCGATATCGGTTCAGGCTTTATTACGCTTCTATGCTCATTCGATAGAGATGCCCACACAACTGATTTTGATGTTTTTCGCGCAACGCACACCGCAGTCGTGCCAGCGCACCGCTGTTGCTTTGTCATTAAGAACAGCTACATAACGGCTTTTCGAAGATGAATGCAGTGCGCCAAAACATTATGTTATCTTATTCTTTCAGTAAGCGTACGAATTGACGTATCTATGTTCTCGCATAAGAGCCAGCGAAGTGGCGTCGAGTGCGACAGGCGGCTGTCGGTGAGGGGAGGCATCCTTTTGGTGGAAGTGCTGCAAGCGCGTCGCATCGATGTTTGTCGCTTCTTGCGCGGACACCGTACACAATAAAAAAGGCTTCATTTAGGTTAAATGATGCCGCAGCTGTGCTGTATTGTCATTTTTAATGGTCAAAATTATGTATTCTGGAACCCAGAAGCGCCGATAACACTTGTACGGGCTCGGTCGGTATGGCTAACCTTTGGTGGAAATCATGGTGGTAGAACAGAAGGGTGAAAGTCAAATTCGCTGGGGCTCATCTCGGCCCATGTCGAAAGTTGACAGTTTACGCGTATTCGCACGCAATTTGTTAACTTAAAGGTACGGCTCAAACAATAGAGTGTGCAAGAATTACCAGAGTTGCGTTTCTAGCGTGGCGACATCAAGTGACCGCACTGTGTTCTGCTCTAACAATGAAAGGGGTAATTGCGAACTTAAGCCCATTTATTTGTCGAAAACTTCGGTGCATGTTAAAGAACCCAAGGTGGTCGAAATTTCCAGAGCCCTCCACTACGGCGTCTCTCATAATGATATGGTGGTTTTGGGACGTTAAACGCCACATATCATATTTGTCGAAAACTGCGCGGCGATGTAAAACATTTATTTTCATGTTCACAGTGACAGCTCCAGTCTTCTAAACATCCCAACAACAACAACAGAAAAACATCGCGGATGTCAAAATGATGAAAGTACGCGCGCGAAATTTAAACATATTCCCGGCCGCATACTCTATGCTCCACAAAAATTGAAGCGTTGCTGACACCACAGGAATTAACAAAAAAAAACAAAAAACAAACGTACTAGAAAGCGTAATGAGCAGCGTTGGTTTCTTTTGACCGTAAACATATATCTCTGCGCTATAAAGAACGAAAAACTACAAATAAGTGATTTCACATACTGTAATGTGCTTTTCATCATGCCACCGCCATCCACCAAGCTTCCGTCATGCCACCGTCATCCACCTTGCTCACCAAGCCTTTCACGAAACACGTTTTGCCTCGCCACCATGAGCCGGCGTTTTCCTCCCTCACCACTATTGGCTCGCCACCACCACCACCATCTGCCACCATTTTTTCCACTCTAGCCGTCATCAGCCGGCATTTTCCACCATCACCACCATTGGCTTGCCGCCATTACCACCATCTGCCATCAATTTTTCCACTCTCGCCGTCATCAGCCATTATGCCCACTACAGTTTCCACCATATCCATCAATTTTTCCACCATATGCACTAATATTTCCACCATATCCACTCTTCTTTTTACCATATCCACCAACGATTCCAGCACCCACCAAGTCAGAATTTTCAATAGGAAACGAACAGTCATTACCAGCATTGATGTATGCAGATGATATATTAATAATAGTCGACAGTATGAAGATCTGCAGGGATTGATAGACATCTGTGCTGATGAGAGAGATAGATTAAATTAAAAGTTCAGCACGGAAAAATCGGCAATCATGATTTTTTGATAACGAAGGCAGTGAGCATAAAATACAGGAAGTCACGTTAGAAATAGTGGACAAATACAAATACTTGTGCGCATGGATAAATAACTGGGCTGAGTATCTGAGAGAGCACGAAAGATACGTAACAACGAAGGGCACCAGGAATGCAGCTGTAATAAAAAATAGGGCACTGTGAAACTACAACAGGTATGACAATGTGAGAGGGATTTGGAAAGGTGTCATGGTCCCGCGTTTGACGTTCGAGAATGTGGTCTTGTGCATGAAATCAGAAGTTCAAGCAGGATTAGAAATTAGAGGACGTGGAATAGGCATACTTGCTTTGGAAGCACACGGGAATACCCCAAATCAGGGGGTACAAGGTGAATTGGGATGGACATCGTTTGAGTGCAGGGAAGATAGCAGCGAGGTAGAATTTGAGGAGCGATTGAGAAAAGTGGGAGAGGAGCGTTGGGCTAGGAAAGTTTTCAGTTACTTGCACTTGAAGAATGTCAATACTAAATTGAGCAAATGAACTCCAAAATTGTCAAGCAAGTATTTAGGAAACAGCAGAATACTGAGCCGAAAGCAAGCATCGGTTAAGAAGAAGGTAAAGAAAACAGAGAGGAACATGCAGAAGGTGGGAATGCTTATGAAATCATCACTGGCGACATACCCAACTTTTCAGCAGGGAATTGAAAGGGAAAAGATCGACGATAATTCTAGGGTTAGTTCTCTGCGTAGTGCGTGTGGAGAGGAGGAGGAAATGGCTGAACATTTGATAATGTTCTGTAAAGGGCTCCACCCTATAGTCGAAGATAATAGAGCCGAATTTTCCAAAGCATGGGGGGTTTAGGGACAGTAAGGGCAAACTAGACTTTAAACGGGTAGAAAAAACCACGAGGAGACAAACTGATTGGTGGCTACAATCAAGGCGCAAGTGAAATTTAAGCTTTAAACACACAGTGATAGTACATAACTTTATGGCTAGGTGGCGTGAGCCAACACCCAATCTATAGGGCACAGCCGGATACATCCATTCATCCATATATCAATACATTTTCGATGGCCCGAGCACTCGCCTCCCTACGACTACGTCCACTTAGTTCTAGTCACTTCGCAAGCAAGGCAGCGCGTTACAAGCTCCTACAATGATTGTAACGCATGGGTATCGATATCCTCCTAAAACTCCGCACCCCCCTGCTCTCAACCCCGTTGAAGAACGCCTGATAGCTACACTCTAAAAAAAGAGCGAGTAAAAAGGGTGTCTTTTTGTCCCACAACAATAATCGTCATTTATTGCATTCCATCCTTGCGCTATCACCCCGCGCGTGGTACGTTCCGGTCACGATCAAGATGCCCATTATCAGGGTTACAGTGCATTCTCAATAGGAAAGTGGCCAGCACCGAGTTTTCAAGAAAGGAAGCGCACCCAAGCCTGATGACGATTATTGTTGGGGGACAAAAAGACACCCTTTTTACTCGATATTTTTTTAGAGTGTACACTTCTGCCATTTGTGAGTATTAGGCGTTTGACTCCCGGCAGCGGCCGGTATGGCACAAAGGGTCAGGTGGTACCCGCTGATCGACGTGGCCAACACTGAGAAGTGCAGGCCGCTGAAAGCCGGACAACACTGCCTTAGACGTAAACACATGCGCCGTATTGTTAGCAAGCCATGGTCTCGCCCCAAAATGCCCCATGCACCTCCGAGCAAGCTCTTCTAACATCATTCACATTGTGGATATGGCGGTGATACATTGTTTTTACCCAGACCCTACCTTCCCCTTAACTCCCTATATTCGCATTTGTTCTTCATCGTTCTGGCGCTGTACACAAGCACGTGTTTCATACGCTTGCGAACAAATGCCACGGCAGGAAAAGCTGACGACGCGACGCGGATGAAGTCATGCGTAGAGGATAGTGGGCCTTCTTGTTGACTGAGTGGCTCTGTGCCCTTGGCAGTTTTGAAACAAACTTCTGAGATGAAAACTAGGTCGCACCTCTAGAGTTCAGAAAGCTCACATTTGCGTATTGAGTACCGGTTTCCAACTATGCTAGAAAGCAAATTTTGAGGTTATACAGTGTTTATAATAAGGCATTGATTTTGTAAATAGGTGTTTCCAGGCTACTACTCGTATGAATTCAGGTACAAACGTCAAAAATAGGCACTTATAGAAACTAAAACGCTTCTTAACCTCCATGTCATGATCATATATAAAAATGGCACGACAGGAACGTAAGAAACAAAATAGCCATTTGCTTGTAATCTGTTCTTTAGATATGACATGCCATTGTTTTTGTGTGTGAAGCTGTTACGCCGCGCAGCGCAATTGTGGGGGGATATCAAGCTAGTGACAGGCCAGCGGGTGGATGACATGAGTGTTGCGTAGATATTGGCGCACTTGACGTTAATTTTATGAATTTTTTTATTAACTGTCAGTTATAGTCGTCTAACGGTCACGTCATGCATCAGTAGCGGTGAAAGTGATGCTAGTGAAATTGCCGGAGCCCACCATGAACATAACACGTTCAGAAACTGTGCGTGGCTGCTATATCACTCTTTTCCCGTTACCATCTCTCAGGTATGTTTGTCATACAGTCACAGCGCGTAATACCAATTTTCGTGTATATTGTCACGCACTAGAAGCTCGAAGAAACGTACAAGAAGACGCGACTGTCAAAATCTGAGACCTAAAGAAGGACGTCTCTGCTGGCACAGGTTGCTCGTTTTTGTCTTCTTCGTTCGCTGACACAGAACTGGCTCACTGCTCGCTGGCGCAGAACACCAGGTGGAATTACTCCTCCTCCCAAGAGAGCATCGACCCGATGCTCAAGAAAAGTGTGCGCAGTAGTGGGTCAAAGTAGGTAACATAAACAAACAATAAACAAAGTAGCGCACGAGAGAAAATGCGTCCTGGGCCCGGCAATCGGAAATAAACGGCATTCACTGTTCACATAAAGAGTTCACTGGCACACGAATAAAATTCGCATCACCGCGTAAAGTATGATTTTAGGCGGACGACGTGTACAGTCTCTGGGCGTGGTAACCTGCGCTAGGATGATGGTGAGCCTTCGTCTGGAACCACATCGTAGTTGACGTCGCTCACACGTCTCAGTACTTTGTAAAGTCCAAAGTACTTCCTCAAGTGTTTCTCACTGAGACCTCGCCGCCTCATAATGTCCAAACCCAAACTTGGTCACCAGGTGCATAATTAACTTCTCGATAGCGAATGTTGTACCGCTGTGCATATGCGCACTTTTGAGTTCTGATGTGCACACGGGCCAGTTGAGGTGCATCCTCAGCGTGCTGAATGTACTCATTGATGTCGGGGGCTAATTGGTCAAGCTCGTCGAGGTCCTCATACAGAATCATGGCGTCTAGCAGAGTTTTGACATTTCGACCATAAACGAGCCAAAATGGCGTGAAGCGTGTAGTTTCCTGCGTAGCAGTATTGTAAGCCAATGTTACTTACGTACGGCAGGATGTCGTCCCACGTTTTGTGCTGCACATCCATGTACATAGAGATCATGTCGGCTAGCATTTTGTTTGGCCTTTCTGTTAAACCATTATTCTGAGGGTGATACGCAGCGGTCTTTCGATGGGTCGTATAACTCGACCTGAAGATATCGTCCAAGAGCTTCGCTGTGAATGATGTCCCTCGATCAGTGAATACATATGACGGGGCGCCATGCAGTAGCACAATTTCATGCATAAAAAACTCGCAACTTCAGCTGCGGTCCCTCGTGGCAATGCCTTCGTCTCAGCGTAACGCATCAAGTAATCGGTTGCGACAATAATTCATTTGTTGCCGGAAAAAGACAAAGGAAACGGGCCTAGGAGGTTCATTCCCCCTTGATCAAACGGTGTAAGGGATAGATCGATCGGTTGTACATGACCTGCAGGCTTTAAGGTTGGTGTCTTGCGACGCTGGCATTCACGGCATCCCTTCACGTAGTGTTTGACAGAGGCAGACGTTTTAGGCCAGTAGTAGTGTTGTCGCACTCGATCCATAGTTCTCGAGTAGCCCAGACGGCTGGATGTGGGCTTGTCATGGCAAGCTAATAAGACGTCATCGCGGAGGACTTCAGGCACGACGAAAAGATGCGATCTGTCACCAGCACCGGTGTTCTTTTTGTATAGGACGCCATTTCCTAGGCAAAATGATCGCAACGTTCGCGACATAGGACGAGAATTGGGCGCGGTGATTCCAAGTGATCAATAATCATTCTTAGATTGGCATAATTTTGTTGATTAGACATCAGAACCGGCTCGCTCAGAGTTGCCACGAAGGCGCCGTCTTTTTGTGTGCTTGTACTGGCGGATTGAAGAGGTGCTCGTGATAGCGTGTCGGCATCTTGGTGCTTTTTGCCTGACTTGTACACGATGGTGACATCAAATTCCTGTAGGCGCAGACTCCATCATGCAAATCGTCCTGGAGGGTCTTGCAGATTGGTCAACCAGCACAAAGCATGATGATCAGTCACCACTTTAAATGGTGTTTCGTAGAGATATGCTAAACTTTGTAATTGCCCAAATGACCACGAGACATTCTTTCTCTGATGTAGAATAATTAGATTCTGCGCGAGACACTGTGCGACTTGCGTAGGCTATTACCCGTTCAATGCCATCTTATCATTGTGCCGAAATAGCTTCAAGACTAATATTGCTGGCATCGCTGCGTACTTCTGTGTCATCTTCCTCGAAGTGGCCGAGAATGGGAGAAAAAGAGAGCCGATGCTGTAGTTCCGCAAGGGCAGTCTGCTGTTCGTCAGCCCAGACAAATGGTGTGTCATCACGCGTGAGGCATAATAGTGGCTCCGCAATGTTGGAGAAATTTTCAATAAAGCGCCGGTAATACGCACACAGACCCAGAAATCGTCAAAGACTTTTCTTGTCAGCTGGAGTTGGAAAAGCGGCGACAGCCGCAGTTTTGTCAGGATTAGGTCGAACACGCACGGCGCTCCCGACGTGACCAAGAAACTTTAATTCTTCATAGCCGAAATGACCTTTCTGAGGCTTGAGTGTGAGATTAGCCGATCTAATGACTTCGAGCACATTCCGAAGGCGACGAAGATGCTCGTCAAACGCTTCTGAAAACACAACGACGTCATCGAGGTAGACGAGACAGCTTTCCCACTTGAGGTCTGCCGTTATTCGCTGGAAATTGGCTTGAGCGGAACAGAGGCCGAAAGGGAGCACTTTGAATTCATAAAGGCGAACCGGCCTTACAAAAGCGGTCTTTTCCCGGTCACGTTCATTGACCTCTATTTGCCAATAACCACTCTTCAAGTCGACAGACGAAAAATACTTCGCGCGGCGCAGCCTGTCCCGAAAATCATCCACTCTGGGCATAGGGTACACGTCTTTCTTTGTGACATTGTTCAACTTCCTGTAGTCGACACAAAAGCGAAGCGTGCCACCTTTCTTTTTCACGAGAACGACTGGTGATGACCAAGGGCTGCTTGAAGGCTGTATCACGCCATCCTGAAGGACTTCCTTAGCCTGCATTTGAATTACGTGCCGTTCAGTTGGCGAAACACGATAAGGCCGCTGCCGTATGGAATGTGCGTCGTCGTAGGTGATGATACGGCGTTTTGTAATCGGTGTTTGACGTATCTTCGAAGAACGTGCAAAGCATGTGTGGAATTCAAGCAACAGCTCGCTAGAACGCTGCTTGTTCGCTTCAGAGAGCGTTCGATTGATGTCGACGCTGGGGAAAGGCGCTTCAGCAGTGCCGATGGTCTCGAAAGCAAAACACTCGGTGACATTGGCGACTGGGTCGGTGTAGGCGATTACAGTTCCAGGAAAAAGGTGCCGGTGGTCGTAGCTGAACTTTGTGACAAAAACGTTGCAGGGAACATCACGAAGGTCAACAAGGCTTCTCGCTACGCAGACACCCTGAGACAGCAGGAGCGAGTGATTGCTTACCACGACTGCTTCACCGTGCATCATTCTGTCCCATGCTACATGAACTACAACAGCTGCACGGGGTGGTAACGTGGCAGCGTCGTCGATGACGCAAAGAGACACTCGGTAGTGGCTGGGGTCGGCATAAGCTGTTGTGGCGTTTGTGGTCGTGAAAGTGACTAGACGTCGTCGAATGTCAATTATAGCACCATACTCCCTGAGAAAATCCATGCGAATGATCAGGTCTCGAGAGCACTGCTGGAGAACGCTAAAACTGGCAACAAACGTACAACCGCGGACTTGTAATCTTGCCGTGCACATACCAAGTGGCGTGACGATATGCCCACCAGCTGTACGAATTGGCGTGCGGTTCCAAAGAGTCGTTACTTTCTTCAGAAGGGCGGCCAGTTTTTCGCTAATTATGTAATAGTCCGTACCAGTGTTCACTAATGCGCTGACTTCGCGACTATCTAACAGAACAGGAATATCTAAGGAAAGTCTTCCGCAATCAGCCGGTGATGTCGTTGTCGATGTATTGTCGGTACCTTCAGTCTGCGTCAATAGGGGGCCTTGAGCATCACCAGTCTGAGCGGCCTTGCCCCCGAAGGTCGCTGTGGCTAGTTTTCCTGGCGCGGGCTAGGTGACCGGCCTTGCACCACGCTGAATAGGTGCGATGATCCGGCGAGAACCGCCGCAGTGCAGGAGAACGTGAGTGGTGTCGAGATGGCGGTCGGCGCTGCTGGGCAACGTAGTCCGCAATTTTCGGAGGCCGCTGGCCGATCCTAGGAGGTGGGAAGTTGGCCGAAAAACCCCGAAGTCCCAGCTTTCAATAAGTGCACTGTCGTTAGATGTGCCGAGGTTCGCCACAGTGATAGCAAAAAGGACATTGATCAGGAGCCCACCACACGTCTGATTTTCACGAAATCGGTCGGTGATCGCTGAGGTACGGGCCCGCTTGGACTGCCTGAAGCATGGCTGGATCCGTGGTATGAGGCGGAGTGAAATGCAGTGAAGGTTGGCGGAGAGTTTGGCCCGCCGGAAGCATGTCAAGGGCCGCGATGAGAGGCGGAACCAAAGGTGGTGCTGGCTGGAGCAGAGTTTGCGCATACGACATGCGAGGGAAGTCATTTAGGGCCCACGGCTCTGTCTGACAGGACGGTTCTCGTAGTGCGTGCTGAACTTCATCTCGGACGATGCCGGACAAAGAACTGACAGTGGGGCCGCAGGTAATGACATCTTCTGCAGTTCTTCGTGGATTACAAGCGTATGAGCTCTCGGAAGAAGTCGACGTGGCCCCCAAGACCGCCCATGTAGTTCGTAGCAGAGGCAAAGTTCTCTTGTCGCTCGTACGTCTGTGTCCGTTGCCGAAGCGTGCTTTCGATTAGGATGGCTTCAGCAAGAAACACTGACGTAGTCTTGGGGTGGGCTGCGAACAACACCACCGAACAACTGCTCCTTCACTCCACGCATCAGGTATCGCACCTTCTTCTCTTCCGGCATGTGAGGGTCAGCTCGTCGAAGAAGACGATTCATGTCCTCAACATACATTGCTACGATTTCATTTGGCATTTGCATACGTCACTGGAGTTCATGTTCAGCTCGCTCTTGGCGATCGGGACTTGCATACGTTTCGAGGAACCGGCGTTGGAAGTCCAACTATGACGTGAACAGACCTGCCAGGTATTCGTACCAAACACGCGCCCCGTCATTCAAACTGAAGTAGACATGTCAGAGCTTGTCTTGTCATTCCACATGTTATGAGCGGCAACAAAGTCATGGTGGACTAGCCAATCCTCTACATCCTCATGGACGGCCCCATGAAGGGGATTCGGCGTTCGTGGTTTGAACAGCGCATAGTGCATTGGCGTTGCGCCTTTTATACCGGCTAGGTTGGAGCCACTTGAGACGGCGCTGTCTGAGATAGTTGGGACCGTCCTCCCCTCTGAGAGAAGTTCGAACTCGTGGTCCTGTCCACGGATACTTCCACTAGCACTGTGAACAGGCGTAACCACCGGTATGGGGCTGGAGCTTCTTGTACTGGGAAGGGTTTGGTGCATAGGGTACCCAGCACCTCCACCAGTTGTCACGCGCCACGAGCTCGAATAAACGTACAAGCAGACGCGACTGTCTAAATCTGAGACACAATGGAGGACGTCTCTGCTGGCACGGGTTTCTCGTCTTCGTCTTCTTCGTTCACTGGTACAGAACTGGCTCACTGTTCGCTGGCACAGAACACCAGGTGGCAATATGAATCTAACTAAATTACATTGAGCACACCAGTAGCATGGCACGGACGCCTTGCCATACAGGACATGGATGTCATTATTGTGATGTTAGCACCGGTTTCTTCGGTTCGTCAGACAGAAATTGCTCGTCATACCAATTTTTTATGTGTTAATTTTAGCAAGTGGCCCTGAGATCCAAAGCCATGTCACGTTAATTAAGCTTTACATGACATGCGGGTCTTGAATTTATGTCGGCACCTGTTCCTCGCAGGCGTGTCTAGATAAAAATGAAGACGAGTTTTGAATAACCACTCCCTCTCTCCGATTTTGACAAAACTTGCAGCATACTTGTGCATCAGAGGCAGACCTGTAGTTCTGAAGTTAGGTTTGGGGAAAAAATGCTTGTTTGACTCAAACAGATGTATCCTTATCAGCTGCGAAAAAAAAAAACAGCTTTCCAACAGTTTAGCGATTATCAAGCTTTGAGCCACCTGAAAAAAAACGGCACGCCTTGTAGTAACAATATTTATTTCTTTATTTTTATTTATTTACTTGATACTACCGATTCCGTGCTTGTCGTCATTACAGTGATGCTGTCACCTAATACATAGTATTCACACATTAAAGCAGTATTTTATATCACATAGGAATAACAGATGAATATACAGCATATGGAAAGGAAGGAACAAACAGCAGTGACTATGCCGAATAGAAATCGAGGAACAAATGATGGAATCAGAAGTTATCAGTTATCACCGCAGAGAAATCTAATGCCTGTTCAAATTTTAATGATGTCGATTGTTGAACAACCAGATCAGGTGAGCTATTCCACATTTCTATTGCGTCTAGAAAAAAAGAGTGGAGGAAAATATTTATGCCTGTGAAATAGCGTTGAATAGCTCTGCTAATATTAAGACAATCATAACTTCTTCCATGTGGCTGAATATATAAATCCTTGTTTATTTTTGTTTGTCCACTGATATTCTCAAAAATTGGAGGTGTAGTTTGCGTCTACAATATTCCAAAGACTCAAGCTCACAGGACTCTTACAAGGCCGTGACGAATTGTGTGCGTCGGTATTTACCACATATAAAATGGATTGCAAAGTTTTCTGTTCTCTCGATTCTAGTCTTCAGAACCTTCTGGTGAGGTGACCAGACAATACTAGCGTACTCTAAGACTGGTCTTATGAATGTTTCGTTAGCCGTCAGTTTCACGACCATGTGGCATATTTTAGCTTTTTCTTGATGAAATGAAGTCTGTTTTTTCGCCTCAGAGCAGATGTTATCTATATGTGAGTGTCGCCGTAAAGTGTGCATAATACTAACTAGATATTTGAAACAAACAGCATTATTTAAAGTTTGATTTCCGATGTGATACATCAATAACAAATCCCACCCACCTGACGGAATATGCGGAAATGTTGTCTGCCGTAGTTTATTTCCATGTGGCATTTTTCACACCACTCATCTATTGTCTGCAAGTACCTGTTCATAATAATATGCTCACTATCACAAGTCACATGGGAAGAAATCAAGCAGTCATCTGAAAACGGTTTGATTTTAGTAGGCGTCTTTACTATTGAACAGATATCATTAAAAGATGTCAGAAAAAAATGGTTCTAAAACCCTTGATCAGTACGCCTGAGTACACGCGTAGTGGTGTTGAAGTAAAGTTTCCAATTCTTACAGCCTGTTGACGCATTCATAAATAAGCTTCTATATATTTTAAAACTCCTTCGCTTATACCTCATCTTTCAAGCTTAAAAAGTAACTTACGGTGGGAAATCTTATCGACAGCTTTCCTTAAATCCACAAAAATTACATCAGTCTGCATGTGGGCATTGACGTTCCTATAGAAATTGTAGAGCGTTTCCGCTAATTGTGCGACCGTTGAAAGACCGTGGCGAAACTCGTGTTGGTCAGAACAAAGTAACTGGGTAGATTCAAGAAACCTAAGCATGTGTTTTGCCACTATATGTCCTAGAACTTTAAAGCGAACCAACGTCAAGGCAACGGGTCGGTAGTTGTTTACTAATGTGTGGTTACCATATCGAAAACTTGGTATGACAATTGCATTGCGCCAGTCCTGTGAGAGTGATCGCGCCTTAACTGATTTTACAAATAATGTTTCTAAATGACTCATACGGCATATCTTTTTAGAAACTCTGTTGGTAGATACCACTTTCTTTCTTTGCGTCTAGCTGAAGCAGTACCTGAAACACACCCTCATGGTTGATAATAAAGGGCTCCATTGCGGTTGTTACGTCGGTACTGACAAATGCCTCAATCTTATCTCCCTAGTCTACTGTAAAACCGACTGAAAGAAACGATTAAAAGTATATTGCCCAAGTCTTCAATTTTTGTGAGATTACGCCCCTCATGATGAATGGCTCAATTATTTCCTTTTTTTCACTGAAGTAACACCAGAATTTTCATGGCAAACTTCTAAGGAAGTTAAGCGTTTGACCAAAAACTTCTTTTCTGAATTCCTCAAGGCTTCTTTCAAGATGACCTTTACAGCTGCCACTACCATCGCTCTATCTTTCCTTTTTCTGAGTGTTTTAATTTGCTGTTTCGTATGAATATATATATAGGGCGTTATCCAAAGGTTTCGTTTAGGCTTTCTCCTAAAGCGAGTATAGGAACATAGCACTCAACGCAAGTCACGACGTTGCTCCTAAATCTGTGCCACAATTGTTCTACAGATTTGAAGCCAGATGCTCGCTCGAAGTCATAAAACTGCTGTTCTAAAAACTCTAAGATGGAAGTGTCATCGGTCTTTTTAGAGTATTTTACTTTTACCGGAAGGAACGGTCTCTTTAAACTGCATGCACTTGCCTTTATGACCAGGGAAAACTGTTAGTAGTTGGACACGCCATCTGAAGTGTCTGTAGGACGTAGTATGTTATATTTTGCGACAAGAAAACGAGGTATAATATTCAATTCGATGAACCTGTATCCCTAGATGACTCACGCACAATTTCTTCTAGGCCAAGGCAGAACTTATTTCAGGACGTTTTTCAGAACTAATTGTTTCAGTCTCACCAGGCATATTATTCTGCTCGTGTATGCATGCTTAGTTGAGGTCTCCGGCCTTTATCAACCTCGTGTTCCCGTTAACATGGTCACTCAAAACATCACTTAGCGAATCTAGAATCTGAGCAGTAGATGCAGAAGGTGTGTATACTGAGCCACTAGTGTACACTGTAATATTGAAAGGAATCTTACATCATTCAGTTTCACAAACATAACATTTAATGATGGCCACTAGTATGGAGCTTTTAAAAATGATAGCAGCGCCACCACCTCGCGCGTCTCTGTACCATCTGAAAAGCTTTTATCCTGGAGGAACAACGCAATCACTGCGTATTTCATCACGCAACTATGTTTATGTCAGTGATACAACACGGGGACTATGTGCCGTTAACAGATATTCTGCTTCCGTAGCTTTATTGACCATGCTACGAGTATTTTGGACAACAATTCTTAGCTACGACTGAGATTAGTTTTTTTTTAACTACCAGCAGATCCGCCCGAGTCAAAGAAGTCCTGTTCGTCATGCACACTCGCCGCTGGCGTCGCTTTAACTTTGTTATCCTTCTTGTCACTCCGGTATTGAAAAAGACGGCATTCATTTTTTTGATAATCCCAGACAAATATGCGTCCAGTTACCTTGATTGTATCGTGCACTATTGAGACTGTTGCCCCTTTATTTCGGTCTATGATTTGGAAATCTGCAATAAAATACAATCTTTTGAGTCTGATATTGCTCCTTTGTCGAAGCACTTATCAAGAGAAAAATAACGAACGTGGTAAAATGAACGTGGGGAGTTCACTCTTAAATTCACTCTTAAAGCTTTCTTGCGTGGCAATATATGCTTTCCCTGGAAGGTTGGAACATGTAAAACCTAGGCACAATCACAAGGACAGATTAAGTGTTCCCTGTGCCCATGGCATTGCGAACACTTACAAACTCCAGCCAATGAACTTCAAACATTATATATCGCCGTGTATACTTGTGTTTATAAGACCCACCTATATTGTTTAAGTAGTAGGACGCATTCGACTGTCAGGAAGCGGTAGTTTTCTCGAAACCTTCAATGTTAACAGAACCCACAGCTATAGGAAACTTTCTTAATAAATTTTTTTCATTTTCCTCCGAGTTATGGCTATATCTTCCGCTGGGCCCAAACATATGCTTTTGATGAGAAATTTAGTTAACACTGAGGGATATTGAGGCTAATATGCTCAGCAGAAATAAAAGTCAGTAACTCGTTAGCAATGGTAACTAAATCGTGGAACATGAAAAGCTTGCAAGGCAAAGATATTCAATAATTTGCTTTTAGTCTGGATGTTCCTAATTTACTCCTTCATTGAATAAACTCATTTGTAGAGAGAAAAATCGCATCTTTTAGCACACGTTGTCATTGACGGACGAGCAGGTTTCGAGCAGTGGCCTTTTTCACTTCTTCTAATGATCAGCCGGAATCCCCTGCCACCCGGCGGCGCTCAGAATGAGACCTGTAAATCTGTTCGGTTTATCAGCTTCGTGGTTGAGTAATAAATTCCGCGAGGACTCTACATATCTGCTTGTAGCGTTGTAGTAAGCCTAATACAACACCTATATATACCTAATATCCGGCCAACAAAGTATGTTTGGTTTTCTGCAGAATGAAATTGCCCTTTTGTATCTCTCAAGAATTACTGTATGATTGCTCTCCTACACTCTTAATCTTGTTCCACATAGGTTCCAGAGAAAGCAGCCCTTAGTTGGATCAGACGGAGCTGTTATGTGAATCAGAGTGGTCTGCGAGGGTTATCTGGAACAGCAGCTTTTTTTATCTTTAGGTTTTGTTTAAGTGGAACCCGACATATGCCATCGAGCCCAGCCATTCGTTCCAGTTACCAAGTGGCGTGCTTTTATGGTTGTTCTACTCATGGCGGCAAAGCGATGCCGTATCTGGATCGCATGTTCGAGATAGCATAAAGAACCAGTTTATACAGCTTAGGTGCATCGGGGAGGAGGTCCTTCCATTGAATCTCTTCTTTGATTTCGAAATGTGCAACGAAAGAAAGCACGCTCAACGCAGGACTACACTGCAAATCATTTCACACCCTTGAGGGTGAATTTTTCAATAAATCACCCATCTTACACCTATTATTTCTGCCAAACTTATCCGCACGGGTGTAATTTCTGCAATTCCACCTTTTGTACACCCATTTGTAATTTTTAGGTGTACTATAGGTGTATGTTCGCAAATTACACCCAAGGGTGTTTCCTTGAATGTTACACCTATCATATATGCATATAGTTTAGAGCATCAATACATATCACATCTCAACGGATGCAATTAAACCGCATGCCAAAGTTCTGGTGAAAATATCAATGTTTCGGCCTTTGTTTTCATTTCCCGTATCATTAGCCAAAGTATATCGTGGTATGTACTATATTTATTACACCACCCCCTAATTACATCATTCACAACATTTCTCACATGTTCAACGACTTAATACAAGGGTTACGTTTTTGGGATTCTTACTAAAAATATTTTGCTGCCGCTCATGTCCATTCTTCCCTAATTCTCACAGAGACATCGGTAAAAGAGATTATGATGCGCTTTAACATAACATGAAACGATTACACATTGTTTTTGACAGGCTATCGTGGGCGCTTTCTCATTTGAAATCACACTAAGTTTTTTTTTGTACCAGAGCTCCTGGTTTATTAAGAACGATGGTTTTTCTTGGGGACTTTCGACGCAAAAATTTTGGTCTGTCTGTCTGTCCGCCTGCACATTTATCTTGTTTGTCCACTCCATACGGCATCTGGTACTTGAAACGGCCGACCCCATCCGCATCGCCCACCAATGTTGCTCAAGACGGAGCGTTCATGCTTGTGCAATCGTCAATTAAAAAGCAATTATTGCGCATGTTTGAGGCACCATAACAACATGTATATATTCTGCACGTGCGTATTTTACTGGAAAAGCATACATGAGTAATTTTAAAGACCGTAGCGCTTATCACGCTGCGCTGACCATGCCATGATTGCACGGAACGGGGAGTGTTTCCAACGCTTTGCTAAGACGAGACGGTGGTGGCACCTACCGTCGCCTTGCGTTCTACACCTTATCACCTCTGAGATGGGCGCGCACACCCGTCTCAGAGCCATGCGCTTTGTTTTTTTTTTCAGAAAACTGCCAGATGGCGCTCATGTCTTATGTGTGATAAAGTCCCTTAATGTGTGAGGTGATTGATGCGCTCGTTCGCCTCCGCTGCACGCTCGAGGGACTCAAACGCAGTGCCTCCAGAATACCACTCACCGATTTTCTTGCACAGAACACCAAATAAATGTCCTGTTCACTCTTTCCACGCGCAAGACTGTCGTCTTTCGATGACATTTGCAGAAACATGCAGATACGGGGCCAATTTTTTTAATGGGGGTCCACATATTTCCTCACACTGAAGTATTTCGCTATAATACACACGTCCCTGATTTATTCAGTGAGTTATATTTAGATCTATGAACATGGATGAGTTCAAATTGAATGTTTGCACCATTCGGATTGCCGTGGAACTAGGCATGTTTACAAATAACAGGCTAAGCTTACTCTAATGCAGCTGCTGTGCACGCATGCCTCGCTGCAGGACAAGCTTAGCGTACATCCGCTAAGCCCGGGTGAACTCGTACAATGGTATGCACCACTCTGTGGGCACTTACTGTTCTTTTTTATATCCTTAATCTGAACGCTTGCGCGTCGCTTAATATACACGTGAACGATCGTAGACAACACTAGCCCAACGTATCCGTGCCACAAGAATGGAGAATAGTTGATTAGTTGCAGCATTGTAATTGATAGTTGTTACTGTGACGTTACAATGCACTGATAATCGCACATTGCTATGCTCACACACAAGTTAGGACTTTCATTCATACTTTGTTGGTAAAAAAAGCATAGTCCCCAGGTTCTTTTTGAATGGCAGAGTGTTATTTAAAGGAAGCTAATAGCACAGCGGGGGTGTTGCTAGGATTTATGCATTCAGGGGGACAGAAAGAGGAAAAAAAAGGGGGGCCTGACCCATTTACATGTACATTTTTGCCTGTGGTTGCATACTTGAGAAACCAAATCGGGAGCTTTCATTTTTTTCTTTGTGCGAAATGGGCCAAATTCTGAACCGAAAGTAGCTCCAATGACACTCAATTGGCTCATACATACGTTCACCTTTCCTCTAAAACAGTAATATTAAAACATTATTTATAATTATCACTGTTCTAGAAAAACGTTGATAGCATGTATATGCCAATGCAGCTCCGTTGAGCTTGTTTCGGTGCTAGATTTGCCCCATTTTGAATAAAAAGACTCCTCAAACGAACATAAGAAAGAGGTGGAGATGTGTCAAATATAGAACAACCTCCCCGCCGCCCTTCCCTAACTTTTTATTTATATCTATGTTGCATAAGTAACAAATTTTGACTCCAAAATTTCGAAACAACACCACAACCACGCCTCACTCGGCAAAAAAAAAAACTACTTTGAAGCTCTGCTAGCAAATAAATATGTTGTCAAGCATAAAACTTGCACTATATCTTGGAGGCTTGACATAGCTTGGAAATTATATCATAAAACGGTGCTGCTATGAATTTCGGTTTCGGTTTTGAGGTCTCGGGGCAACTGCCCATCGCCATCGTCAACAGGCAGACTTTGAATTGGGTAGTAACATGTCGTACGCGTGTTTGCTGCAGGCTGACGGTGGTTTATTATTTTACTATTCACTTGCTTTGCTTGGGATATACGGTTTGCACGGTTCAACTCGAGCTTACAGTAGATGCAGTACGAGTCACTGCAAGCTGTGGCGCGTCGGCAAGTACAGAACAACTTCGGTGCGGCGGAGTGTGTGTCCTCTGTCAACGGCTTTCGTTGAAGCTTGTGCCCGCCGCAAGCAGAGAGTTTCCGATCAAGCAATCAACGGACTGTACGCTGGGAGCTACATGGAGAACGCTTTTGGATTTCGTGCTATTGCTGAAAAGGTAAGCTTTCGTGTATGCGAACAACGACGTGCAGAAGTGCGTGCCGGCCTGCCGACGCCCTATTTGCCCGCGATACTCGTAATTGCAGGAAGCGACCGTCTCTTGGCGCCGCTAGCTTCGTGACCTTCGCTCGCTCTGTGCTTATCAGCTGGGATGTCTCAACAGTCGCAGTGTTCGTGAACCTCGCTGTAGCGCAGGGTTAAAGAAAACGGGGGGATGTGCCGCGCGCAGATGGACCTTAGGGCATGCGGCAGCGGGTGAGAAAAAAAAGGCGGGGGGGGGGGGGTGAGCGAGCCGAGGTGGGCGAAAGAAATGGCATAATAATAATAATAACAATAAACGAAGCAGATCAACGGTAAATGAGGCGCCAGTTGTCAGTTAGTGGGACTGCAGTGGACAAATGGGGCGCGTTTATTACGCGGGAGAAAAAAATCCAGAGTTCAATGACTGAAGATAGGGGTGCGTTTTTAATGCGAGTAAATACGCTATTTAAAGTAACAATTCCAAAATACTTAAAATTTGTATCAGTACCCCTTTGATGCCTGCGCTTTGCAGCGGCGTGACATGTGTTTTGTTAACGATTGTGCAGCTAACCAAAAAATTTAGATGTACCTTGTTTGGTTAGTGATTTGCGCTTTTTATGCCTTGTTAGGTTTGTTTATATTTCTTCTAGTATATCGTAGATAATCAGGATATGGAAATATTGATGTGCTTTAATAAGGGATTGAACAGCCACACTCAATTGCACACATCTTTTTGCATTTTTGCACCGTTGTAGTGCGGCACATAGAATATTGTAGAATAGAATATTTCTGTATATTTTGGTGTAGGGTTTTGGCGCTGTGGTTACATATGAAAGCTTAGCCAAAGTGTACCAACAAACACCCACACAATACTTTCAGTTAAGCGGATACAGCACAGATGATAATGGTGTAGGCATAGTTAGCCACTAAAGAACACGCTCGCGAAAAACAAAATGAGGATGGCGACACAGGTGGCTGTAAATGAAAGCAGGCAGACCTAACAGTTCTTGTCTGTTTCATGCATTTTGTCTGTGCAGGTTTCATCCTTAGGAATGCAAACACACTGATCCAACTAATAAGCCCTCCATGCATATATTCCTGTTAGCTACTTATCTAATAAGTCGTGCATTTTTTTTAATTTTACATTTAAAGTCCGGCAGTTCAGAGCTTATTGAGCATATACTTAACTTACTTGTGATACATTATCTGTTGTATGGCTGTTTTTATGAATTAAAAAAATTCAACTGTGAATGAGCTGCTTCTGCATGCACTGGAAGAATAAGATTAGCACGTCTTATTTATTTTTGAGATTTGTCAGTTTTACTCAAAGCCTAAAGTAATCATTTTGTTGACCAATAAGCAACCTGTAAAAGACACATTATAAAATTATCCAGTACCCCACATTTATGTAACTGGAGAAGAAATTTAGAGGTGAGCTTCCACAAATACACAGTGCTGTGTTTTCAGCAGCAGTTGTCCTTTAATAAGTGCTGTTGATCCTTTCAGATTGGGGCTTGCTCGATGTTTTACACTAGTGTCACACAGTAGATTGTACATCTGTGATGTGTACATGTCTACAAAACTATCCTTCAAAGTAAATGATAAATATTGCTACTTTTCTGTCTGAATGGGTTTATATAATTTTTTGTATCACCCATTGTAGTGGCCTATTGGTTAGGGTATTCTAGCTAAGCAATAAAACTTGGTAAAAACGCTGAAATTTGAGCATCCCAGTATATTTCAAACTTCTTGGTAGGTGCATGATTCAAGAGAGAAGCACTTTTTTACCACCACCATGGTGTAGACTCAAACATGGCACTTCCATTCGTACACTTATATGCACAGATGCTTGTAAATGTAAAAGTGAATAGTGGTAAAGCTGAAAGGGGGGAAGCTGGAGCTTTTTATTATATGACACATCATAATGAGATTCTGATTGTTCCCAGTATTTTTTAAATGCTTAGTTGAATGTTGTGCATCTCTTACATGCAGAAGGTTGAAAGGAAAGCAGACTACGTCTTCTACGACGGACTGGGTGCTGACGATGCAGTGCACTCATCACAACATGAAAGCAGCTGTTCCGGGCTCACGACCTCACTCAAAGGGTTGCAGCAGTGGTGGACGCTACTCATTGGGCGCACCAAATATCTTGTACATTTCAGGAACATTCCTCTGATGGGAAGGCTTCATCTCAAGCTATGTGTCCCAAATACCTATTTATTTTTCCAATATGAGTATCAGTTTGCCATCAGATCAACAGCAGTGCGTGTAGAAAACTGTATACAATGCATAATGTTAGAGTTGTATGATCAACTGGAGATGGCCTAGATGTCTTCAACTTAAAAGGTGCATTCACGAATGGGTCATTCCACCCCAAACATCCCAGCTATTTTAGCGACCATCTGAAATCTATTAAAAAAATTGTGATGATTCACTGCATTGACAACAGTGAAACAGTAAAATATTTCTGAAAGAAAAACATTTTGGTCACGTAGTTGCCTTATGAACTTAACGGAATGTCAATTTAATCTTGTTTGTGCAAAAGTTTATTTTAAAAGTACTGCTCCTTGCTTCTATACCAAAATTTGTCTACATGTTAAGTACAAGTTCATGTGTAAAGTGTTTGAAGCACAGTAATATTAGTGCAATTTCACTGGCACATACGACTCCAAGACTAACAAAGTGCTTGATACGGCTGGTTGGTGCTGTATGGTAGACAAAGAAAGTGCTTAACAGTGCAAACGACAAGAAGGGAAAGAAGAGACGAGGTGAGCCCTGAACAAGCATCCAAGGTTTATTGCAAACCAAGTGCAATATATAGAAAACAGAATCTGCGCATAACCACGCACCATAAGCGAATCGCACATACGTGCACCATACAGTCTACCTTATCAACAACCAGTCATATAAGTGGACCCCAGATAACTAACTTCACAGCAGTTAAGAAAAATTGAAGGTACGCTAACTTAGTAAGCACAAGTTGTTGAATGTAGAAGGCTTCACTAATCTCGTGATCGCGCCGATTTTTATATCCCCCCATGATCAAACACTTTTCAAGAATTGGCTGACAACAAGACTTATTACAATGGTCTGCCAAGTGGCTAGAAAGAGAACCTTTTAGAGAGTTAGCGTGCTCCCTCAACCGATCATTCATGCATCGCCCTAATTGGCCAATGTAACCGTGCCCAAAAGTAAAAAATATAGCTTGTAGAGAATCGCTAATACACAATCAACATGGCACGTAGCGTGTTTCTTAGTGCATGCTTCTTACTTAGGTCCTTCGCTGTTGACCCTGCGACATAGCCCAGCGAATTTATCGCGTGCGCAGAACACAACTCTTACACCTATTTTGTCAGTGACCTTCTTTAGCCTTTGGGAAACTTCGTGTACGTATAACGAATAACAGTCCTGCTAGAATGAGGCTTGTTGAGTTAGCTGTTGCTTTGTCTCTTATCAGGCACTCTTAGTGACGTTAGGAGAGTCTCGGCAATGGAAGTTAGCTCGGGATTAGAGAAGCCTGCTTGTTGAAGGCCGTGAACTTGCAGCGAGAAACTGCACTCTATCTGGCGGTGACAAGAGCCAGTTAGAATTGCCTTTAGGCAGAAAAAAGTGATGCTTTATTTGACTAGCTTAGAATGGGTGGACGTAAAAAGTAGGTTCTTTCTTGAGCATAGCTCGTACCGCCTATATACATGATCAACAAAAAAAAGCTTTTATAATTGTAGACAACGTAGGTTATCGACAGATATAAACTCCGACGTTATTTCTAGTTTCTTCATTTCACGCCCGAAAATGTCAAATATCTCATTGGGGGTTCGCCGAGGGTCAGATTGATCGATGCGGTAAAACACTAAAAAGTCGTCAACGTAGTCGAACACTTTAACTGTACTCGTGTGATCAAAGTTAGCCATGGGACTTCTTTCATACCGCGCGAGTAAAAGGTCACAAAGTACTGGTGCTAAACATGAGCCAATGCACACATCTGCACTGGTGAGATATTTGGCATTTTGTGGCGTGAAATGAAGCAACTGGAATTAAAGTCGGAGTTTGATTCATGACGACAAGTTACGATGTCTACACTTGGAAATGCTTTTTTTGGTTGACCATGTATATTGGCGGTACGAACCTTGCTCAAGGAAAAGCTTTCTTCTTTTTACGTCCACCCATTTTAAGCTAGTCAAGTGAAGCACCACTTTTTCCTGCCTAAAGGCAATTCTAACTGGCTCTTGTCACCGCCAAATAGAGTGCAGTTTCTCGTTCTTAGTTCACCGCCTCCAACAAGCAGGCTTTTCTAATCCCCTGCTAACTTCTATTGCCGAGGCTCTCCTAACGTCACTAAGATTGCCTGATAAGACACAAAGCAACAGCTAACTCAACAAGCCTCATTCTAGCAAGGCTGTTATTCCCTACGTACACAAAGTTTCCCATAGGCTAAAGAAGGTCACTGGAAAAATGGGTGTAAGAGTTGCGTTCTGCGCACGCGACAAGCTCGCTGGCCTATGTCGCATAGTGAACAGCGCAGGACCTAAGAACGAAGCACGCACTAAGAAACACACTATATTTGCCATGTTGAATGTGTTTTAGCGATTCTCTACAAGATATTATTTACTTGTGAACATTAGCCAAACAGGGCGATGCATGAACGATCGGTTGAGGCAGCACGCTAACTCTCTAAAAGGTTTCCTTCCCCGCCACTTGGCAGACCATTGTAATAAGTCTTGTTGTCAGCCAATTCTTGACAAGTGTTTGATCACAGGGGATATAAAAATCGGCGCGAGCACGAGATTAGTGAAGCCTTCTTTATTCAACAACTTAGTGCTTCCTGTGTTAGCCTACCCTCAATTTTTCTTAACTGCTGTGAAGTTAGTTATCAGGGGTCCACTTATATGACCGGTTGTTGATAAGGTAGGCCGTATGGTGCATGTATGTGCAATTCTGCTTATGGTGCGTGGTTATGCGCAGATTCTGTTTTCCATATATTGCAGTTGGTTTGCAATAAACTTTGGTTGTTTGTTCAGGGCTTTGTTCTCGCCTCTTCTTTCCCTTCTTGTCGTTTGCACTGTTAAGCACTTTCTTCGTCTACCACGCCTTCAAGAACTTAGCCAAAATGTGTTATATTTGCATTTTTTCTATTGTAATACTGCACTTTCTATGAATGTCTGAGTAATGAATACTAACTACACAAAAGGTATATTTTGAGGAAATAATATTATGAGACCTCTTAAGCTGCTGAAACATTACGAGAAAAAATTACAAATTTTGCAGAATCGTCATTTTCGTCTATATTGAGACGTGATTTGAACTGTCGAGTGGTCCAAATAAATATGACCTTCAAACCTAAATCGAAAAAAAAAGAAAAGGCATTTTCATACGCCAATTGTTATCATTACATATTTTTGTTTTAAGGAAGAAAATAACTTTCCCATTGATGAAAATAGGGAAATTCAAGGCGGCAGCTGTCGTATGACCAAATGGGAAGATAGGCGCCAATGGGAATGCTAAAAAATTATTTTCTTCCTCAAAACGAAAATTGTAATGATGGTATATGAAAAGAACTGTTTATTGGCTTTCAATTTATGTATACAGGTAATTTTTAGTTGAGCCTCCACATGGCATAAATTGCATCTCAATATGGACAAAAATTACGATTTTGTAGTATTAATGATTTTTTCTCATAAAGTTTACCAGCTTGAGAGGTCTTCAATATTTTTTTCTCAAAATATACCTTGCGTGGAGTTAGTATTCACTATTTCAGATATTCATACAAACTGCAGTATTGCAATAAAAAATTGCAAACATAACACATTTTGGTTAAATTCTTAGAAGCATATGTGCCAGTATAAATGCAATATTATTACTGAGCTTCAAACACCTTACACAAGAACCTTTACTCAACATGTAGACCAAGTTTGGTATAGAACGTACTTTTAAAGTAAATTTTTTCACAAACAACACCCAAACGACATTCCCGAAGTTCCGAAGGCAACCACGTGACCGAACATTTTTTCTCTCCAAAATATCCTACCGTTTCACTGCTTTCAATACAAATAATCAGCACAATAATTTTCAAATGCATTTGAGATGGTTGCCAAAATGACTGGGCGTTTGGCATGAAATCACTCTAACAGCGTGTCATGAACACAGAAAAAAGTCCTATGCTTATTAAGCCATTTATTTTCCAAGAAGTATATTGAAAGTGCCTCCTCTGAGGCACTGTATAACGCTGCTTTTTTGACAGTTCTAAGGCGGCTGCACGTGCTATTGTTGTTTACATGTGCAGCAGCGGCATTCATGTCTAGTAGAACTCGCTGTTGGGATAGTTGGTGCATGTTGCATTAAACATTAGTCAATTTTGCGCCAAAATGACGACCACACAAACAAATAGAACACAAAAACGAGATGGGCACTAATTTGCAATTGTTTATTTCTTGAGGAAACAGGCTGATATAAACCCACTTTTCGTCAACGCATGTGCAACCTACTCGGGCCGTCCCTTACCTAATGATGCTATAGGACACATGATCGCTAGATACCGTGCTTCCAGCTCATACATGATGAGCGAAGTTTTGCTAACGCAATTGATACCCCATTTCTTTTGTGAAAGTCCTTCGAAATTGCTCTTGGTGTGAATCCACGTGAAGTGACATGCGCTCTTGAACGGGCACCGTCGTTATTCTTTGCCGTAAGGGCGTGTTCACTCACTCGATCATTGACGCAGCGCCTCGTCGTCTGGCCAACATGTCTCTTTCTGCACAATAGGGGTATTTTGTAAACCGCTTCACTGACAGACTTCGTGAATGGCCGCGCATACTTCTTTTTACAGCCTTTCAGCTGCTCAGCATGATTTTCAGCGATGCACCAGCGCAACTTTGCTAGTTTGTTAGGGGCACGAACTCCATCAGTATTTCATGCCGACTCGCCACCTTTTTAAGGTTGTGTGTATGAATATATGGTATATTATAAATATATGGTACAAACAGCTGCTAGTGAGCAGCGGTTCTGTCCATGTGTTTTCTTTGTGCGGTCGTGGTTTCGTCGCGAAATTGACTATTCAATTCAGGCATTCATGTCTATTGACAGCACATGTTTAATGTCTATGGCACAATATTACATGCGATTTTCGTATCCATATTTGCATGTTGAAGAGAACAGCAGCCACGTCAATTGTGTCAATCGGATACAATTTCCTAATTTAGCACAAAACCATTATGAAATACACAACCAGCCTCAATTATTTCTCAGTATTGTTAATTTCATCATGAAACATAACATTCATTATTCAACGTAAGTTTGCACATCACCATCCAATTGATTGATAGGTGCAGTTTAATGTCCTAAAGCCATCATTTGATTATGAGACGCTTAGGGGAGGGCTCCAGAAATTTCGGCCGCCTGGGGTTCTTCTCCACCGAAATCTAAGCAAATGGGCCTACAGCGTTTTCGCCTGCATGAAAAATGCAACTGAGTACCTACCTTGGCTACTAAACCATCGAGGCGGGGTCATCATCATCCAATCTAATACAGATGCGCCAACCGTAATTATAACTTTTAATTGACCTAATTCTATCCTCACAGCAAAAGAAAAGAGTAGAACGGTTTAAAAGAAAGTTCTCCCCGCCCCTTTCTATGACGTCCATAGTGCTTTATAAGTCGCTTTTGCCAGAGTACGCTTTCGCTCTGCAGAAAAGTGCTTTATGATTTGGAAGTGGCTACTAATACTCGCTGTCACAGGACACAAAATATTTTTTCCCTATATTACTCTGCCATGTAGATGCCATTCAATAACAAGTACTAGTATGAGTGCTGGCTGTCTTTCAGAGTGATTTATGAGGTTTTTGCAGCCTGAAGTGACAATAAAAAAATCCTATGCCACTTTTTTGTTTTCGCCACCCCCTTGAGCTCCTCCTTTACGAATATATGGAATTTCTGGGTCGCCTGTCAAACAGTTTGGCAAGCTGGGCAAATACTACTGTGAGTTTTTAGCCCCTTATTTTAGAACGTCCCTTGACTAAATGCTTCACCTTGACTTGAGAAAATTCATTCCAGCGCAGTCTCTAGGCAAAGCAAGTCACCCAATATCAGGGATAATCTGCAGCGATTCTCGAGAAAAGCGTCATTTTTAGACAAGCGGTGGCACTGTGCTCAGCTAGTTCAGGTGAAGGACGAGATTCGAGTCGAGGAGCGTTCGTAAATAGGGAGGTTAGCATTGTTTGCACTGTGGGACAGTTCAAGAGTGCTTTTATTGAAATAGCTCGGCTCTCGTATATTTTGAATGAATTAGCGGATGTCAATTAATTTCTACATATATTTTTCCTTTTGTGTGATTCAGTCTAATTTGTTGTACTACTGTAAATTTGGAGCCCCACCGCGGTGGTCTAGGGGCTATGGTACTCGGCTGCTGACCCCCAGGTCGCGGCATCGAATCAGAACTGCGGTGCCTGCACTTCCAATGGAGGCAGAAATGCTGTAGGCCCGTGTGCTCAGATTCGGGTGCACGTTAAAGAACCCCAGGTGGTCAAAATTTCCGGAGCCCTCCACTACGACGTTTATCATAACCATATGGTGGTTTTGGGACGCTAAACTGCACATATCTATCAATGCTGTAAATTGGAATTTCAGGCTCAAAAATGTTGCGTTTGTTTTTCCTGAAACCTGCTCCAAATTAAAATTTTCTCCCTGGAAAAGCAAGATATGATGCTCCAAAATATTGCTCCAGATGATAGCGTGGCTGCTCCGCCTCTGCTAGCTGTAAGTGGTTACTCTTTCACCCTGCTTTTGTGTTCATTTTATGTTCTTTGATGTTGCATTGTTTCAGGGGGACATATTATGTGATGCGCTTGATATTTTTCATCTTTAAATCAATTATTCTGCATGGTTAGTATCTAGTGACACTGTTAAGCTATTGTAATTTTGCCTATTGTTTTTACTCGTGTATTATTGTTTTTCCAGTATTCTGAATGTCTGAACACACAAGGGTTATTGTGAAATGAAAATGCCATTTTAAGACTGTTTTGTCATTACATTCATTAGAATACTACTAGCATTGCATAATATGCATAGGGAATGCCACAACACATGCAAACTGTGGCGTATCAATGAGGCAATTATAGTGTGCATTGATATATTATTTCAGTATATTGGAGAAATAAGGCATGCTGCATTGCACTACTCTTCCTGCTGTTTGTATGCTTCACTGCACTGTGCTTTTGGTGCTGCATTGAAGCGTGTTAAAATTAATCCTTCATTTCTAAGTGCAAATAAAGGCTCTTCTCTTGTACTTTGATATGCATGCATCGGTCGTTAGAGCTCCATGCCGTACCATTGACGTCTGATTTTCGGTCTTCTTTTGTAGCAGATGGCATTCTGCTCTGCACAATTGAAAAAGGCTTTTGATTAAGGTACAATTTGTCTCTGAAGCCTGTATGTGCTCTGTGTCTAATAAAATAAAGCTTGATTTCATTTTGCACTATGGCATGTCTTTGTGAACGTTCTGTTATGTATGACAACTCATTTTGAGTGATGCCTTTGCACGCAGCTAGGATTACATGTTATATGTGAGAACCTTATATGCCGTGCTTCATATATGCACCATAAAAGCTGTGCTAGAGCCAGGATTACCACACTGTGGCAGGAGCCACTACAATAGGACATCTGCACATGAAAGTTCTAGCTAAAGAGTAAGCTTTCACGTGCTTTTACAGGGGCCTACTGGAAAGGGGTAACACTCAAATTATGGTACTTTTCGCATGGGTATTGGGGCATTATTCAGCATGAACACCCCCACACCCTTTTTGCTAATTGGGCGAATTACACCCTTACACTGCTTTTGTTTTTTAAGAGTGTTAGGGTGTCATAGCAATATTACACCCTTACGCCCTTAAGATTACTTGGGTGTACATCCGCTTTTACACCCTCACTCCCTTAAGGCCACGTGGGTGTACATTTGCTTTTACACCCCCAAAAATGTTTGTGCCATAGGGTGTAAGTTCGGAAATCCGCCCCACGGTATAGGTGTAGTGCTGCTTGATACACCCATTTCGTGGGGTGTAGGGGTGTGAGTTATAGACACTATAAAACACCTATATGGGTGTAATTTGGTTTACAGTGTAGCATTCGCGAAATAACGATTGCAGAACGTCCATGTCTCTTGGCAGTGGATCTTCCTACAAGCTGAAGAAAGCGCGTCCGTGCATTCGCACCAACACTTTCTTCACTGGAGAGCGTTGCGGTGGTTACGGAGTTGACAAGTGCTTCATAGGCTGGGAGGCAGCATGCACCCTCTTCTTCGCTCGTGAACTTGCGTGCTTTTCCGAAACTTTGTTCGGGTCTCTAGATGGTTCTGGAGGCTCCGGGACCCTCGTTAATAAGCTTGCTTTTGAAGCCTCGGACTATTATTTCTGCGCTCGCTTATCAGAGGTGAGGGACGAGCATTTATACTGCTTATGCATTAGCGGTACGGCGGACGCAGTCTTTGCGACATTTTTATCGCTTGCTTTGATTTCTGTCTTTGTTGTGTAGCATGAATGTTTATGTGACCGCAACCAAACGCAGAGAGTTTGGGTGTGCATGACCTAGCAAGATGAATACGGAAGCATCTGTGAGCAGCATAGTTAGTGTGCCTGGAAGAGCGGTTATGTAAATTCCATCAAGAACTTATAGACGTAATCATATGCTCGCAACGAAAATGGCACTGTACCAGTTTGATGTGCTTAGCTGTAGGCTTGGTTAATTGAGATTTATTGTGTAAAACACTGACGTTTATGGGAATAATAATGGTCGCTTGCTCGTATGGCCTGCGTCAGTGTGTTAGGACAATTCACGATGACCTTTCAAAAGCGTTGTTTGCACGACTGGCTTGTTTCGACAGCCTTTCCAGTGTACGACGAACTAGTTCGCAGTTCGCACATAGCGAAGTCACCTTACGTTTCCGCAATTTATCGTCTGTGACAACAGGGTGGTGTTCAAAGGGGTTTTATGTGTGTTGTGGGGTATCACTATTTTGCGCAGTGTCATGTCGTGTAACGTAAATTCTTCAAAAAACATTCGCACTGACTTATGTTATTATTCACTTTAATATTGAGCCTTTTTTTGACACCATTAAATTTTTTATGTCAAGTATACGGAGCATTCCTATGCCAATATGTGATGCTTCTGTACTTTAACGTAAAAATAAACAAGCTGTGATGATACCGACTCGAGTTCTCTTTTTTTTTCCCATTGAGTAGCTTCGAGATGGACGAATCACTTGTTATTGGACACCTTGATAATAAACCGCAGCGTGATTTTACCATATAAAAAAGGCTCTTTATCGTCTGTTTCTTCACGCACATCGAAAAACTCCCACATTGATTTTTTGAAGGTAAGAAGAATGGCTAAGTTTTCATTTCTTTTCTACCTCGAAAATATTGTATAGCTTTACATCAATTTGAGTGCGTGTGTCTGCGTGTGCATGCATGTGTGCGCGCGCTCGTGTGTGTGGGTGGGTGTGCCTTGGGGGCATGTGTGTGTGTGTGTGCGTGTGTGTCTGTGCGTGTGCAAGTGCGTGTGCGTGTGTGTGTGTGAAAGTGTGTGTGGGTGGGGGGGTACGAAATGTTTTAATCTGCATGTGCATTTAAACATATATTATGCGCTCTAATACGTTCCAGCTAATTAGAGCTGCAAAGGCAAGAAAATGGCCAGAAAGGTACCTCAAGTGTTTTAAACACTCCCTTACAAGCTTGAATGAGTAAGCGCATTTTAGCTGTTTTAACACCTCATTGTTGAAACGTTTTTCTCCCATTTGCTTGAAGATATAGAATACTGACCGAAATCGCCATATCTTGATGTCACTCATGCAAACAAGTCTTCCGGCGTCAAAGGGTTGTGGCGAAGGCTCCTTAAATGGCCAAGTGAATGCCATAGGAACACAGTTTCTGACCCAAGCTCCGGCAACAGAACCACCTACTACTACAATGAGCTCCACAGGTCAGGTATCAGAATGAGCACTGACGTTTCGTGATACTAATTCCGTAGGTTTGCTAATTATGTCAAATGATAGCATCCAGGTGGCATCACTAAAAGTAGAACTGTACTATTAGTACCATCTTGACGAACAGCTTACGTCAAGCGAGAATTTCTCTTTCTTGCACATGTTTTTCTGGGTTAACAATTGACACTTCGCACGTGTGTGAGATTAATAACTGATAGAACTTAATAATGCTTGTCAGTACCTGTATTACTTGTTTCTTTATCTGGATCTTCAGTTTATTCCTAATGTATTGATGTTGTTGGTACACAAATTTCATTCCGTATGGCTATGCACAATGGCTTATTCTTTTGTGTGTTGTTTGGAATGACATTGTGTTATCTATATACACTGTACTTGTTTTCATGTAACCATGTGCGAGAAAGCGTTCGGTAAAATAAATTGTTGAAAATATTTTTCTTCTTTGTTTTACTGCCAGGCGAAAGGGCAGGCGGCTTTCTTAGCAATAGCGTTTTTCTGTGAGTAGCATATTGCCTCCAGATCATGCACACACAAAGCAATAGCAACAGCTGTAGCAGTTGTATATTCACACTTGCACTGTAGGTTGAGGTTTTGTATAATGTAGGAAAATGTGGGTATGCATCGAAGCCAAATTAAAATAACGAAGAAGCAAGTTCAAATGCTGTAGCTTTACTACGGTCATTTTCACAATTTCGCGGGTTACATTGGTGCTACTTGGCCCTGTCTGACAGCACGGTTGTTTTCAGATTCATCTAGATAAACTAAATTACCATTTAGAGTTCAATGAATATATAAATGGCTGACTTTTTAGTTATCTTGACGCGTGCTTGTATAACTACTATTGTTACCATAACTGATATCTGGCATAACTAAGCCGATATGACAATTCAGTAGGACAACTCAACATTAAATTTCTGACATATCTATTGTGTACCCCCAACAGATAACTGAGTTGTTATTATTTAGTACAGTATGTTAAATACATGGGCAGGCATGTTTTAATGGAGCATAAATATTGGCGTGTTCCACGATGACACACCTGAGCAATTATTCAGTGAACCATTTTTTTCATTGTTATCACATATTACTAAGAAATGACTCCCATATCGTTCGTTGATGTATGCAGCAAATATATGAAAAAATTGAATGCATACTTGCCGCATTCAAGTATCATGCCTGTTTATCTATGCCAGAAATACGGGTGACGCTATGCATGGTGTCCATAAATTCCCTAGGATGCATGAATTCCTGCACGTTACTCACAACGAAATCACACAAATGGCATAAGTATTACGGAGCCCAATATTAAAGTGTTGCCGGTGGTAAATGTTTTAGGACCACATTGACGCCATAAAATACGTAAAAAACACATAATGCACATCACTAGGTTTGAAAGGTGTGCCTTTGGACGCTCCAGAAACAGAGGTGATGACCGTCTGCGCTGAAAAACGGGGTAGTCCTTGAGTCCCAGTTGAAGCAGCATGTCTAGTTTCCGACATATCAGCGACACTGATGCGTTCACAAGCTAGCACGTGCATCGTATGAGGACGATCGCGATCATCTTCATCCTTCTGGCAAATACCCTCTACAGGAAGTAGATCACGAATTCGATAGTGTTATATATTACCACATTAGCGAGCATCAAGTCCACCAAATATTCATTGGTAAGAACATTTTTAAATACCCCGCCAAACCATCACAAACCTAACACTGTGGCCTTCACGATCAGCTCCGACAATGCATTGCCATCGCATCGGAGCTAATCGCAGATGCCATAGTTTACGTCGACTGCGATGGCTAATTTACAAGAGGCGAGCAGTGAGTGCCACTTTGCATTGAAATGAATTGGCTGTAGCATCTAAAAAAGCACTAAAGTGTAACAATGGCATAACTTAGAATTGGAAGCTGCACTCTGAGAACTGTAATGTCGTATGTTTCACTATCATTAGCCCATATTAGCGGATAAAAACAAGGTGGGAGCATCATTTCTTGAACTTTTTTGCCAGTATCTGCGCGCTGAACGCAAGACTTTTCAAGACAAATTTTTGATATTTTCTTCATATTGCCACGATGAAATGTTTGGGAACTTCGTATGCTAAATCTAGGGCTCTCACAAAATACAATGTACTTCATCTTTATTGATTAGACGTTACGTAGGACCCTGTAGACACCTTCAAAATTTGTTGCGTCATGGCGTTTTGTGCTGGAATCTCAAGGTTCTTTCCCCATCCCCATTACCTTTCGAATATTTTCTCGCTTAATAAGAGTCGTGTCACGGAAATAGAGGTGTTTTCGGGATTGTGACCTTATACTATTCTATTGCACAAAAGAAAGTGTTGTTCTTTTGTGTTCTTTTGAGCAGGAAACTTCAAAACATGTAGAAAGCTTGATCCAATGGCGAGAGGCTGGAAGCAACAGTGGAGCTGGAGTTCTACCAAGCTATGTTTTCCAGCCACTTGGAGGTTTTTTTATTATAGAGCTTGAGTAATGCTACCCAAAGCTTAGCCATTTGGCTGTAGTTCTGTAGTTTCCGTTGGTTATTCAAAATGCACAGGTACCACGTGACCAGTTGCTGCCAGTGGTGGGAACAATAACGTGATATTGCTCTTTAGTCGCGTGTCTGGTTTCATCCTGCTGTCGCTTGATTTTAGTCGAGTGAGTTGCTGTTACGTTTTTTTGGCAGCGAGGCGTAATGTGACTAGCTGTTACGTGAAGTTGTTATTTTAGTCACGTCACTTGTTACTTCATTTTAGGCAATTTCAGGTACGTGACTAGATATTTAATGATATAATTTACGTTGTTTTGGGGAAGGACATGTCTCGTGAAAAGCTATAGTGTTATGTGGCGTGATTTTAGACACGTCCCTACAGTTACGCGATTTTACATGCTTTAGGTTTTTACGCATTACTTAGATTTAGGTCACGTGACTGATTTTCACAAATGTTATGTAATTTTTAGTTTTGTGAATGGACATTTCATCATAATCATCACCTTCATCATCATCATCATCAACCTAACTACGTCCACTGCAGGACAAAGGCCTCTCCCATGTTCCGCCAGTTAACCCGGTCCTGTGCTTGCTGCTGCCACTTTATACCCGCAAACTTCTTAATCTCATCTACCCACCTAACCTTCTGTCTCCCACTAACCCGCCTGATTTCTCTGGGAATCCAATCAGTTACCCTTAATGACCATTTCATACCATAGCTATAACCTGACGCTGCATGGCTATAGTTATGCGACTAGCTGTGACGGTATATTTTGTGAATTTAGTCATGTGGCTAAACGTTACGTAATGTCACCTAATAACGGTCAAGGTACTAGTTCTATGCAATCTTGCGTTTCTTTTGGTCACATGACTGCGTTCCTTGGTTTCGGACAGGGCTTCCTACTGATTCATATTGTTCATTGCTTCAGTAAAAACGAATATGGCTTAAGGAAGGCAAAGGGAAGCGAAGACGCGTCGCGTGCTCACACCCAAGAACGCCATGACGCGGGCTCCCGTCTCTATGTAACTTCAAGTCTTCATTCAGTCCTCGTCCTCTTTGTGACATTGTAGTTTTGCTTCTTGTAGTTACAGAACTATGCGTGATTTTTAGTCGCTAACAGACTCATTCATCACATTTGTTGTGCTCCAAGCTGAACAAATCGGCGCACTAGTTGCGGAACCGAAGCATTAGGTGAGAAAACGAAGCGATTCCGTGGCGTTTCGTGGTGAAGACGATTGCTGTTGTCAATACTAGGCGCAACAAAAAGCTTAGAAAGATCTGCTCCTAAAATTTCAGCCGATTTCAGCTGAGAAGCATAAATGCAATTGCAAAAACGCCCCATGCTGTCTCTCAGAGTGTAGTGATGGATATTGCTCACAAGACCTCGGAGAGACCAATTCCCTCTAGTCGAGCCCACTGCATTGTCAAGATCAGAAGGGTGGGGTAAGGTTGCTACATTCTTCATAACGTGCCTAATGAACATAATTTGGCATCATTATCAACATATAGGCAAAAAAATTAGTCATCGCGGTGCTGGCCATTCAGGAAGATTATCTTTGAAAATTCGAGCTGAGCGCAGTTTGAAACCTCAGCCATGCCCCGTTTCGCTTGCGTGGAGCCGAACATGACTGCGTAATTTTTTACCCTCTGTCTGTCTTCTTTTCGTCGTCCTCACTTCCATTTCATTCCCTCTTGCTTTTCGCGGCTATATTTCACACCGCTTTTTTTGCCTAACAGCATACATTACACTGTGATTTGGCATTTTTTCCTCCTTTCAATGGCTATGTTATGCAGATATTTTTCGTGCGGGACTCTCAGTGGCAACACAAAAAGACAGCACGTTCTAAACCTCCTCTTTTTTACTTCCTGCCCTCTTTTTTTTCTCTCTTCATGCTGACGTCGGCCTTCCATGACCACAACTCTTTCTTACGAACCTCGCTACGTGGGGCAGTGCTACAAATGACTACGCTATACATAATAGCATCGCTGCGTCGGCATGTCAGCCGTGCACAAGGCAGGACCAGCTGTACTAGCGCGTCTGCAGACTTCGTTGTCGTCGCTGCGTCGAAAGACAAGACTGCGACACTGCTTTCGCCAGTACCGGAGGAAGCTATACAAGAATACGATGGCCCACGACAGCCTGGGTCATTAGGGAGCTCCGCACTTTCAAAAAATAGAAATGCGGCAGCTGTATTTCTGCTAATTTTATTTTATTTGTTTCATTGTCTCTGTCGCTCTTTTTTCTGTATATTTCTTCCTGTCTTTAGCGCTCTTTTTCTCGAACACTCGCCCTTAACAACTCCATACTATGCTTGCCGTAATACCTGTTTTCTTAACACTCCACGAAAGCGAAATAGTTACGTCACTCGCCTTCCAACTCTAATTACCATGCTTCTAGCGTTTACTCGAGATGAGATTTTATCTCGTTTTGCTTACTGCTTCTCTTCCTAATCACTTCTCATATTTCATTCTTTTCTTGCTCCTCTCCTCTTTATCACCTCGGATTTTCTAGAGACACTCACCTGTCTTCCCTTCCCTGGCTTCGGGCCTCACTCCTTACCATTTTACAAGCATTTAGTTTTGCAACTAAACCTACTGTGAACTTCTTCAATGCTTTCCATCACTCTCCTCAAGATTCACGAGAATACCCACTACAAAAATGAGGATATTGCCTCGCCGCGGTGGTCTAGTGGCTAAGGTACTCGGCTGCTGGCCCGCAGCTTGCGGGTTCGAGTCCCAGCTGCGGCGGCTGCATTTCCGATGGAGGCGGAAATGTTGTAGGCCAGTGTGCTCATATTTGGGTGCACGTTAAAGAACCCCAGGTGGTCGAAATTTCCGGAGCCCTCCACTACGGCGTCTCTCATAATCATAATCGTCTCTCATAATGGTTTTGGGACGTTAAACCCTACATATCAAAAATGAGGGTATTCTAGTAGATCATACGCGTCCCGATCCTCATCGTGCATAGCCGTCCAGGTTCTTGCGGACCAGCTTAAAAGGCATAGGATTGCCTGTGTTACGATTTTACTTGCTTCACAAAAAAAAAGAGAGAAATAACATTTATTTATTTATTTAACCTGCGTGTAAGAAGTCCCCGGGCTCGCAGGGCTTGGATGTTTCCTATCTTAAGATTACGGCTATTATTGCTTCCTAAATTATCACGTTTGCTCACCTTCACTGTGACTGGAGAGGCGGGAGAGTGCACAGACTGGCTTCTATCAAGGGACTAGGTAGGTAGTCTGTGGAAGGAAGGGATAACAGCCACAGCTGGTGGCATCTATCAGTCACAATGACGTGATCACTTCATCTTGAAAAATGAGGCCATGGGCATGGAACCTTGCTAGTGTTTAAAGGGCTCGTATTTATTTGAGGATCAACGTCACTAAGAAAGGCTGGCGTTTAATTTTTTCTTTTTTTTTAATTTATTAGTTCACGCGATAGCATTACAGATGCCGGCGACTGCAGGAAACTGTGTACAAACAACTCCAATAAATTCCAATAAACCTGCCTAAACTGAGTTTCAAACAACGCTGGCAAAAAGTGCGCTAGCAAAAACACTTTATAGGCTGTAACAAATCGTTCGATGAAGCAATGATCATTTAAAAGTAAGGCACACATTTTTCTAAACGTGAGCATATCGTGTCACCAAGCCATCAGTGTAGAGCCAATAGCAATAGAATATCGAAACTATGCACGCATGGATCAACGTTCTTTTCATTACAGTTATTTTATATCACTCCTAGAAATAAACGTATATGCAAACTCAAGCTGTATGGTTTCCCTAGATGCATAAAATCTATTGTTTCGATTGGGATTCAACATTATCTCTAAAAGCTGGTACATTTCTGGTATATATACAAATAACAACGCGTGTAGTATATGGCAGTTGGCAGGGCAGATTTTGTACCAGAGTATTGTAGTAGGAAGCTCTTCCTTGGCTTTAATACATCTGAAGAAAGAATTGGAAAAGTATGTTGGTTAAAACCCATGCAGTAGCATTCATTTCGCCCGCAGCTATGCCGGCGGTCCACCCAAATGCTGATTTGGAGAAATCCTCCAGCCATTCTACTTACTCAATTTCATGACCTCAATGACTTTTCCAGTTTATTTTGCCATATAAAAGCTCATCTTCGACGCTCGTGAACTACCAAAAGGCACACTTTTCATCCGGATTCATTGGGGTCCCTGCATCACAGCCAAACGCCTGGGAGAACTCAGGCATATTCTTCAGTGGAACTATACACCGTGACCGGTATGGTGCTTGGTGTTTTCCTGGACTGCTTGGAGCACCATCCCATGCAATAGTTCATAAAGAACAGTTGGTCAGATGACGCAATAAAGCCGGCAAGTTTAACCCTCTTATCTTTTTCGGGCAGTGAGTCGTAGGCTGCAAAAGCAAGCTTGATTCCCTCAAGGTCAGCAAGGTTCTCGGAGTCCAGACCGTCGTTCGAAACTTCACGTTGGCTGACTGAAGAAAGCTGCGAAAACAGTCGCATTGTGGATGGTTATCTTCTGAACGCTGCTTGGAATACAACTAAGACATTACACTTGGCATGATCAAGGTTATTTCTAGAAGTAAACGCGCCTAAATTCTGGATTCCTTTTTAAGGCGAAGGGGACAAATCTGTCAGGTATCCAAATACGTTACCACAAACGCAAGTGCGCATTTGTGCAATGAAACGGATGTGGAATCGTCATTTTCTATACCTTTCCCGGACGCTTCTCTCTACAAAATTTATCCCGAAGTTACAAGTAAGAGGTGTGTCTGGGTACAAGTGTCCGGTTACCTTTAAATACGATCAGCTCAGATGAAATAAGGAACAATCAATTGAGCTCACAATCCCGCTCAGAAGGCAGCTTCGAAGGCACGTACACCGGTGTTCGCATACCACAAACCTTCTGACTGAGCAGACTATACAAACTATAAACATGCTTCACCATATTGCCAAACGTAGAAATATCTTCGAGAAGGATACCCTCCTTTCAATGCAAACAGTTATAGTTAGCCAGCTCACCTTTCACTTTTCCTATTGTAATTTCACAATTTCTCAAACCAAAAAGATTAACTATGGAGGAAGTTTAAAATGGTTATATATTTGCTTCCACACGCATCTACGCAGCTCCTTCATCAACGCGATTCTGCTGCATTAGAGAACTGGTGCAGTAGAAAATCCGCAGACACCAAAACGCTCTGCCATTCTTTCTCGTGTTGCATTGTGCATTCTTGGAAAGATTACTCGGGTACTACGTTATGAACTTGCGCCTTCTTGTCGCACCTCAACTAAGTTGGCTCCGATTACACGCAACATGAAAACACACAGCCATGCCGGTTGTCGACATGCCCAAGTTCCGGCAACAAGTGTCTTGTCGATGACACTACAAGCGTCGTAGTCCTCTATGCGGAAGTGCCATGCCAACCAGAGCTGTCAAGCGTGTGTTTCCCTGTGACAGATGACACAGAGGCCCTTTTGGCGTCTTCTACACTTCCAAAGACGGACAGTGATTCGGAAGGTGACGTTGCTGTCACTTTGTCTATTGCCAACTCTAGGACATTGTCACATGACGCTCCTGTAACAGTAGTAAATGGTTCAAGGTTGTATGCTTTGCTATCCCTGAAACTTGTAGCTACACAAAGACAGGGTATCCTGTTTTCTGTGTCGCCTTCCGCAATACATAAAGTGCCTCTCATCTGCACACCTAGACCTGCTGCTTTCTGCAGCTATGACCCCGTTCATGCGGTTGCCCTAGGTCTGACCACAAGGGCACTATGGGAAGAAGTATCCTACCCACATGGCATACCGAGAAAGAGAAAGAGAAAAACCGTATTCATGTATGCCTAATTGTTCGCATTTTCGGATAACGAGTCATTTTGCTATGCCTACACTGCGTGCCCGCAACAAAAGCCGATGCTGCTCCGGTGGCTCTGAGAGGTCACATCATTATGCCAGGAGGAATACGAGGTTGAAAGAAAAGGACGGTATCCCGGTGGTATGGACATTTCTAGTAGCGGTAACAAAGTGTGGCTGCGCTCTAGATAAGAAAAGTATGAGGATATTGTGTGGGGTGGAAGAGATTTAGCATGTAAAGGCAGATACATGAATTAGTCTGAATCAGACACCAGGAAAAAGCATGTTCTTGATTGAATACGCTGTTTTCATGCGGCGTTCTGACGGTCGCCACAAGTCATTTGCATGTGGATGGGAAGTAAATACGACTTGTTTGATTATTATGTGGGACTTAGCGTCGCAAAACTACCGTATCATTACGACAGACTCCTATGGGGTGCTCCAGAATTTTAGACCACCTAGAGTTTTTAACGTGGACGCAAATCTGAGCACACAGGCCTACAGCATGTTCGCCTCTATTAAAAACCAGCCACCACAGCCGGAATGCGATCCCGCGGCCTGTGGATTAGCAGCCGAGTACAATAGCCCCTAGACTACAATGGCAGAACAGCACACACGGCTTTCTTAGTAATGTTGAAGCGTGCGCCGTCATGGTGGTCTAGTGGCTAAGGTACACGGCTGCTGACCCACCGGTTGCGGGATCGAAAACCGGCGGTGGCGGTTGCATTTTTGATAGAAGTGAAAATGCTGTACCACGTTTGCTCAGATTTGGGTGCAAGTTAAAAAACCTCAAGAGATAAAAATTTCCGGAGTAGCCCACTACGGCGTGTCTCATAATCATATGGTGGTTTTGGGACGTTGAACCCCACATATCAATCAAATAAGTGTTGAAGCGTGTCAGTTTAGACGTTCTGTTGGTGCACCACATGAGTTGGACAGCCGTCTCGATGGCGTCCGATTTGTAAGCATTCGATATGCCGCATTCATACTAAGCTGCTATAATAAGCTGCTATACTAAGCTTCTGGTCTGCAAAGCCTTCTCCCGAAGTCTGATGAAGAGGATATCAGCCTCTCATTCAACATGAAGGTGCTCATTAAAGAAGCACGATGCTTTCGTTGCCTAGAGAAGGACCACATTGCGAAAAACTGCAGAAACCGGGTAAAAAGGGGAAGATGCGCAATGAGGCACGGAAGATCCTTTTGCGCATTCGACGACATCAAAAACAAAAAAACATGATATTTACATTAGTCACTCTAGTCTCCCCGCAAGCAAGGTCGGCCCTAATGCTACAGACTCTGAGGGGCAGCGTATCGGGTTCGAAATAATCTATGCGCTACCAAGTCCCTTTCGATGACGGAAGCCAGCAGAACTTCATTACGTCCAAAGTGCACAGAAAACTTGGCAGCGAGCAATTACAAGAGGAAACGTTGAAAGTCACTGTTGTTGGTGGCGACAACAATTGAAAAACCTTGAAGAAGGTACGTGTAACGATTCTGCCTGTAAACCAGAAATTTCCGGTATAATATAGACGCTGGCGGTGCCATGGTGGCCACGATATGTACTGAATGCATTGCAGCACCAAAGAAAACGCTTTAAGAGAAGAAAACAAGATGCACTTGGATAAGCAAGATGTATCTCTAGGAGAGCATAAAAGAAAATTACGTTGTGGTCATTATTGGGTCAGACTATTACTGGGATATGTTAACTGGTATCATTAAACCTGAATACGAAAAGCTGAAAGCTGTAAAGACAGAACTGGGATAGACTCTGCTAGGACCACTGTCTGTTGCCGGCCTATGTTATTCAGTGGGCCTGTACTGCAGTCCGAGAATGAACGGTGAACGAGCGCGACATCTTGAAACTGTTACTCCTTTCTCGGATTTAAAAAGCATTGGTATGAAAGTCAATTATGAATGTTTGGTGGTTGTCGATTTGGTGTTGGCGAATTTTCAGAACATCAGCAAAAAAGACAATCAATATAAAGCGGCGCTACCATTGAAGGAAAGGGTTGCTCAAGGTGAAAACTACGCAGTTGCACTCAAACATCTACACAGTTTCAAAAAGATTTACAACAGTGAGCTTTTAAACTGATATGAATAAACTATCTCGAAGCTGGCCGAAATCAAAATGCCGACGTATTTATGCAAGTGCTTCGCTTTCAACGCAACAAGTTAGCTAATAATGTCGAGAATTCATTCCTATAAGGTGGCGTGCGGGAACCCGACAAATATTTGGTTCGCTTGTTTTGGTTGAAGACTACACCTCAAGTTTTGAGAATGACTACGCTGCCTTTTGTAGCTACTTCAAGTCTTTCAATATTGAGTTCTACATTGAAGCACCACTTCAGGTTCAAAGGAAGCTCTATCCCGTGACAGCCCCATTATTGCAAATCACTATACATGTGAACTATCTTCTCATTTGCGCCGACACCACTGAACAAGCCCTTCAAATGCATGAAGATATAATTAGGGTCTTCAAAGAAGCTTCTATGTCATTCGTATATGGGCCAGCAACAACCTAGTTGTACTTGCCACCTTGAAAGATCGTATCACATCTCCTGAAATTTACTTTGCTCACCTTCAGGACCCATTAAAGCCCTTACACTTTATTGAAACAAGAAGACGGATACTTTTGGTAAGCGAATGCGCTTACCAAAAGACAGAACAGCACATCTTTTCCGACGCAAACGAGTCAGCTTACAGGGCTGCAGCGTGTGTTCGAATGGTCGACTGAAGGGGTGAGGTCCACACTAAAGTAATATAGACATGTACCCGAGCTGTGCCGTTAAAGACGGTCACTACGGCGAGGCTGGCACTGATGTTAATCTTGCTAGCAGCCCGCTTATATGCCTACATCATCAGGAACTGCAAATATGGTATTGGTGAATGAGCAATTTTGTCCGACTCTCAAATTACCCGTTGCTGAATTGATAAGGAACCTGTTACATGAAATGTATTTGTACAAAACAGGACGCATGTAATCGGGAATTCAACAGATAATGTCCAATGAATATTTTGTCCAAAAAAAAACAAGAGAAGACTCCGCACACTTAATCACTCTATAGGCTTGCCTGTGCACAAACTAAGTACGTCAGAGTGATGGTGGTATGGACATGGAAGGCTTGCCAGGTGCCGTAGGTTCAGGCGTGAATTCGAACAAAAGCATGATATCGAAAACGGGAATATCGAGGAAGCCGAGATGGGGCCGGAAATCAGTATCTCGCTGTTAACACGAGACCATCAGTGTTAGCGATAATTGATAACAAAAATATCCGCACCCTCACAAAAGTCATGAGGGTAGGGCAACGGCCTTCCGTTGTCATAGAAAGTTGAAGGAAAGTGACAGGTTTGAAGAGCGGTCTGTTGAAGACGTTCAGCAGGTGAAGTGCTACCTTATTCGCGTAGAACAGAAAGCTCTCTTTGGTAATGAAGGTAAATGCATCACAAGTGAAAAACTAATTCCTTCCAAAAGTACACTTGGATTGTTTCTCGAGAACTAGGAGCTGCTTCGGTTTAGGGGAAAAGCTCAGATGACCAACCACTAAAGAAAAAAAAAAGCCACAACAATAGTAATCGTACTAATTTGTTTTTTTTTTCGCCGGGATTTCTGGTCTTGCCATAAGTAATGTCAATTTTGATGTTAATGTTGACGCATATACGTCACTAAGTTGCTAAAAGACGCCCGTAATCCTAAGAGACAAACAATCTTTTTCTTTCTGGAAATTTATTTAGTTTACATTCTTTCGTTTTCTTATCTCCCTGTGGTATTTTTCTGTTTGCTGTATTTTTTCTTCTAACCTGCCGTTTGGCCTGTCCTGCAATTTTTTTTCAATGGTTTAAGCCTGTTATACGCATTCTTCGGGCTGTGGTACCATCAATCACTTTTTTTAAATTTCTTTCCCACGATAAATGTACGTATGCACTCCTGCAAACTTGTGCAACGCCGAAGAGCAATCAAAGCTCTTGCTTGCGGCAACCTCTCTTGAAGGATTTGATGGCGCTGCTCTCTTTTGCAGGCGCGAATATAGGTACATGTATTTTATTTCAAAATCGGCGAACCATGCTTATTAGCTGAGCAAAAATCGGCGTGAGCAGCTATCTCTCATTAAAAACCTTATTTTTTCGTAACCTTTTTTGTGTTTTATCGTTCGTCGCCAACAAAAAGTCTTGGCGCTCTTCTGCCAGACCAACACCGGCGTATCTAAGGCCTCTCTTATTTCATCACAAGTAATTTTAATCGTGAATCATAAAGGAGTCCCGTCATGATTTTAATTACCAATTTTTTGAAACGCCTATGGCATTGAGTAATAAATAAAGAAAAGTAATATATATTTCTGTTTTCTAAAACAGCGTAGTTGGTGCAAAATCGAACTTGCACACATATGCCGCAATCATCTCCTAATAAAATGACTATTCTTTAAATTACATCAATAATAATGACTAATTATTTAAAATGCTGAGCTAAAAATTAGTAGTGCAGTATTCCAATTTACCGAGAGCCGTATTGCCACTAGTGTTCCGAGCCGGCAAAATGTGGCCAGGCAAAGAGGGTGAAGAAGTCGAAGACAAGCAGTGCTGGCTCTTCGATCACGCTGCACATTCACCTTCTACTGTCTCGCTGTTATTACCTCTGGCTCCTAGTGTGTTAAAATAAGCACGAAATTTGCGTCGCCTATCTCCAATTTATTATTTCGGGTCGTTCTGCGCGAAATCGGGCACACCCTACGTGCGCGCCTATTATTGTAGAAAACAACATAAAAGGTACCAATACTCACCAGTGATCTATGCGATCTCCGCAAGCAAAGCGTCCTCTTAGCGTATTCCTTTTTTACATCTTTCGTGCTCCAGAACTGGCCTCCCAAGTGTCCGTCGTCGAATCCGCGCATGAGTATGTGGCCTATTGTCTGCGATGAAAACGTGTTAGAAGTAATGACCTGTTGCAGCTTAGCCTAAGCTTGCAGTGATTTATAGCTATCAAAATTCGTCAACCATAAATGAAAATGTCCGTGCCGTCATCGGCCTACTGAACTGATATAGTATTCGAGTACTCGCTGGATTTAAGGGGAAGCTGTATGCGCAAAGAGCAAAAATAGGGACTCTAAAAATGATGACTGCAGAGACTGGTTTCGAGAACGCTAAAATGTATACCAGAGCGCCTAGAATCAAAACAAAGCGACTTGTCCCCTAGGGATTCCTAGCTACTACAGAAGCTGCAGCATTGCGTGAAAGAGAGAAAAATATACTGGTGTGACAGCCGCGAACAGCGCTCCAATGTAAAAGCTCGGCTGCCGGTTTTCTTAAACTTTGTTATCGCCTCATATGACTCTGTTGATAGGACATGTGCTGGGGTAACCGTCCTTCATGCTACATAGGGGGCCCCTTCTATGAGAAGGTTCACCTGTGCTGATGTGATAGTTATAAGAGAAATGCACGTTCGTAGGACGAATGGACACTTTTAGGCCGTGCTGCTCTCTCCCGATCCCCCTCATTTTTCCGGATGACCCCGTCCACTCTCTCACCGCTTCCTCTGTTCCTCTTGATAACGTGCTCTCATTCAGGTCACCACTGAATTCTTCAGCTAGCCCTGTGCAGAGTCTGATAGGATCGACTTGCTTACAAGATTCGTGTACAATTGAGTGTCGTGATGCCATCAGTAAAACTTAATGTAGCATTTATGCACTATTGCAATAAAATACCTAATTTATAGCAAAAGAAGCGGAACCGCATTTGAAGACACTTGGAATTATATGTTTGTGGATCTTTGCTTCCGATAGACATTTTAGTTGATTGACCTATAAAACATGGTTCTGATCGGTCACTAATGATAATGAATGTAATAATCGGTCTACACCTTCCTTTTATCCTGCCCACCCAAGCACACTAGACAACGTGGTTATAAGTGGATGAAAACGTAACATGGCTGTTATGATGCTCTCAATAACAAGTACTCTGATGTCACATAAATAAAAACGCCAAAAAAAAGCTTTGTGTGATTGAAAACATCAAAATGTGACAGGGAAGCGAAATTATACCCTGGACTGCCTATGGTGTATCTTGAAATTCTATATAATTATTGTGGCTAAAGAGCGTTGAAGCGGTTAGCTTTCTACGTTCAACTCCACAAATAATGTATTTGTTCAAGAATATATTAGGCAAACTTGCATGGATGCACCAAAATGTGTCTCAGATGAAAGAGCGAAGGCCATCGTGGGCATGCCGGTGAACTCCTAGTTTGATTGCTTGCGTGTTGTGTGCCCACCTACCGCCACCAGTAAAAGACACATTTGGATGCAGTTGCGTTGTATTGTGCATGGCCACCCCAGGATAGAAAAGGTGATTCCTCCGGTAGCCATGGTGGGCCTATTCGTAAAGCGGCACACAACGGGAAACGTACGTCTTTTAACGGTGAGTGCACAGCTGTGCAGGCACAAATTATACTGCTTTAGCTGATTGTCTGCTGGAGCTCTGCAGAGGTCGTCTGCAAGCCATTTTCAATGCTAGCCTGCATCCGCAAAGGTGTTGGGGGTGCTCAACCTAGACAGCGTATTATCGAGTTAAAAACTGTATGTGCTTTGTTGTACAATCTCCCGTATTATGACTGATGCGGTCACTTATAACGGTCTATCAATTACTGATCGCAGATTGTGCCGGTACCGCTGAAGATATACGCTGCGTGTTTCAGTTCCGCTTTCGTTTAGGCCTTTATCATGCATCTATATTGAGTTTGCAGCGAGAGTCTGCACGTGGAATCATCAAAAAAGTCTTTCTACAAAACAAATAGACGCACTAAACAATGTTTTTAATGATTTCTAGACGGTTGTTTTAGGTGGGCGTACAATACGCTGATTCAAGCACGCACGCAACATTTGTTCTATCGAACTCTTCTCACCGAGAGCGGAAGTAGCTCCTAGGTACAATATGGACGGTGCTCGTTTTGGGGCCCATTGCCCTGCACTTTTTGGTCTTCGTTTCTGTTTGCTGTTTTTATCTACGATGGCTTTCTGCGTATGACAAAATAGAGTCTTTAAGTGTGCCGTGGCAAGTGTGTGCGGCAATTCCAGCCAAGAGCGTCGGCAGAATTGTTCTTTAGGAGGGGTTTGGGTTCTTTTTCATTTCGATGTTGAGCCCAAGCAGGCAGATGAGGTCAATTACTATTTCGTGTTCCATATGGTATGGCGAAAAAGCGCACACATCTGCTTGTAAGGGGAACCGTTAATAGACTAAGAAGCCGTGGGAGAAAGTTCTGTAAGAAGGAGATCTTTATTCATCACCGTAAAACTCATGGCTCTGCACACAACCGCTTTGGAAGCCCTCGCCTCCACCACACTCATGCTCGTGTCTTCATTCAGACTATTACACTGCGTGTGCAAGAAAGCGATGACTGAAAGTTTTCATTATACAAAGCAGTGCAGCACCGCTAGTGGTCAGCACTCATATCAGAACACGCATTGGAAAGGAGCGAACGCTCTACCGCAGAGCCATCTAGTGACCTCTCCGACTACTAGCGTGGCTACGACGACTTACAAAGACAAACCCCAGCCATAAGCTACTTTGCATCTTAAAATTTGAGGGGAGAACGGAGGCGTGCTGGATCATTGGCCTTGCCCACAATCTAGCATATGACCATGTCCAGTCTCTCCTGAGACATCATTCGCGCATCCCCGGTATTGTTGGGGCACTCGCACTCGCATGCGTTTACCGGTATCCTAAGGGAGCCCTACAGAACAAGGTCACAAAACGCTGCCTATCTGTAGTAGAGGCTCCCGAAAACTCGAGAGTCAAATAATAAAACTGTGCACGTGTCATCGACCGCAAAATAAATATTCAAATACAACTGAAATTGGTTTCTCTTATCTCGTCACATGATGGTAGAAACTCAAATATCACTAGAAACAACCCTTCTATCCGCCATTGGCTAATTGGCACACTCGGTCATTTTAGGGATCACCAAGAGAGACCGCTACTTGGCCACGCTTGTGCGCGGGATAACACTGAAAAAGCCGCATTATTTAAGTAAAAGAAGCAAAAAGTGCTCAAGGTTACGAGGCGCACGCAACTTATTTCCTTCATACATGCGCTTCCTCCCTGAATAGGTCGCAGTGTTTTCGTACAGAAAAGGGAAGAGAGAATTCGATAGCAGCGTGCGAGAAATCTTTGCGTTACTCGATTGTAGTAGACGGACTCAAAAAAAAGTTTGCGATGGTGGATGCGTGAGGCGATAAACTCTTTTAGTGAATCAATATTGTGGTTACCTAAAAGTGTTTCAGATCCCCTCTAAAAGATTGTTTGCGTTTCAAAAAGACGCGGCCACTAACCGCTCACATCGCATCACTGACTACCGGAAGATGCACTTGGGTGTCGGGATATATCGCCACAGAGCGGTGTTTTTCTGGGAGCTAGCTTTGAAGATATCTTTCAGAAAACAGCGTTTCGTTCTTGTCACGCTGTTTTTTGTGAATTTAAGCACGAGCACTGGATTTAACTTAGGAAAATCCTACCACTGGCGAGTACAGTGAGGGATGCTGCCAAAATTTCAGCATGCTTGATGCGCAATGAAAGAAGTGCTTACCGATCCTATGCCAGCATAGTTGAGGGCGGGGGGTCCATACTCGTAAATAAATGGACTATGCACATAAGCCGTTGTTATGACTGCGGTATTCGACCCCATGAAGAAGGTACTAACTTTCTCTTCATCGTAAAATAGGCTTTCTTGGTCTTTCCAACGGTAGTGAGCGTTAAGACGACGACCTTCCATCCATGAGGGGAAAAGTCGGTTGACTGGTACGTCACGAAGTGGCTCTGCACACGCAAGTGTCAACGTGTTATTATGCGAAACTCACTTGATGCATGCAAGCCTCTCTCTCTCTCTCTCTCTCACACACACAAACACACACACACACACACACACAAACACACACACACCTATGAGCGCTTGATGCAAAAAAGATTTTAACAAGATAACTCACTTAACAGTTTTGCAGATTATGGAGAAGTTTGGTTACATTGTGACGAAAAATGTAGAGCTGCTTGGGGAAGAGCTGTATGATGCATTGATAAACAGCTGAGAAAACATATATGAAGGGCGAATTCTAGAAGTAGTGGTATAACTGTCAGTTCAAGCGCACGAATAAACAGGAAGGAAGAGAGGACAAGCGCTTTTTAGCGCACGAATAAACAGAAAAGAAGAGAGGGGAAGCAACTGACAGTTATACCATGCATATCCAACTAGCTCAACTTTAGATTCTGTTAGAAGTAGTGGTTTTTTACTTATTGAGAACTAAAACTATTTTACAAGGTGTAACAGCTCGGCGCTTGCCCTGCTGCATATCAAACGACCATGCAACACTGTATAAACGTACTGGAACACAGTAGTTCGACGCTGGAAGAGATGACACCAAAATGGCAATCGAAGTATTAAGGCTAAGGCCTAAGGAAAGGCGTAATGCTGCCTTTCATTGAAATGTAGGTTTTTTTGTATTCAAAGTACACAACTATGCATGAGATAGAACTGTTGCATGAATTTGTTTTAGTGTTAGAGGAGATTGTGAGCTCGAGTACACTCGCAACGTGTGACGCTTAGCCCTTTAAGTGCTCGATGTTTTCGAATGTTTCACGAACACGGTGCATATTTTTCATTCCCGATTTCTAGTGTGATATAAAAAAGTAGCTAGTGCATGAGGAAAAGTATTTGTACCACATACTTGTTGAAATTAAAACAAAAACGTTTACTTCTGAACGACACAACGCAAAGCAGCCGTTCGCTTCTAATCCGGTTTTAAATCTAACAGTTCCAGCCGCATCAAGTTTGCTTCTGCAGGCTAACCATCTTCGAGCAAGATTTACTAGGGAGGATTCGGGACTGCGTGGAAAATTTAAAAACACGGAATAGCGTGAAGCTTCACAGGTCAGCACTCGCGATGCTAACTCCCGAGCTGTAATAATCATCCCCGGAACAGCTGCTGAATTCACCATCATCGCTGTCTTCATTTCCGGACACAAGATAAACATCTGTATTCAAATCTTCCTCACCGGAAGAAGATGATGAAAGTGAAAAGCTTCTTTTTCTGGGGTGTCACCACTGAATGTAAGCTTCACATCAAAAACCACGCTCCTGCTGCAGAGAAGAACTAAATGAAACGAATAAATGCTGTCAAGTGGAAGAGACGCGACGTAAGCCGTAGAACAGCTTTCCTTTAAATCAGTTTGGTGGCATCTTAGACCATTCCTTATTCAACTTCATCCAAATGAAAAACACAAAATGAATAGCAATTACATTTCTGTATCACACTTTTAGTTGCACGAAATCTTCGCAGCGCATTATCTACGTCCACAGTGGTTCACTAGCTAAAGATTCTGCAATGAGTGTTTATAATGATGTCAGGAAAAATTTTTGTGGATAATGCAGTAAATTCGAAGCCCCAAAATAGGGCCGAAAACCGAAGGCCATTAACCTATGAATTCTAAGAGCTTAGTTCTTTCTGTGTACAGACGACTGAAATAAGTTCTTACGCTTATAAGGTACCAAAGATAAAAAAACGCACATTTATCAAACAGCTGCTTTGCAATTATCGACCAATGAGTTTGAAAGAAGTGTACGGCTTTCATATATTCCACTACATGAGCATATAATATACGTTTTTTATCGTGAGCTGTACAAGGTGGAACACCACATTCACTTTATTAGGTAACTGCACCTAATGTTCTCAAATATGACGGACTGACTTACCCAGAACAGCTTTCTGCATGTGTTCTCTGTGCCAAGAACACTTATGACTTGCCAACTGCGTTTAACTACGTTGTTCTTCAAATGGCGATTTCTGTGTTATGTGACATATCCCTCACCAGGAATAATTTCAATTGCTGATCATTAACGTATCGGCTGCTGATGACTAGACGTGCAGTACTGACCATAAAAACGTTCGACGAACTTGGGTTCCGATCGATTTCCTGGGCTTCCTACAAGGAGCTCGATTTTCTGCAACTTCTCCAATAAACGTTTTCGAACACTCGAAGTCAGCCAGCTTGAAGATTTCACGGTCTCGAAGAAGGTATCTTTGATTCGAGACGCTATTTGCCTCACCTCATTTAGACTCTCTGCTGGAGCCACTGTTGGGTAGAAAAACACGAAAAGAAATGTTACCAAAGTCTGTCTGTATACTAGCCGTACAAATGTCACTCACATTCAGACGCAAATATTAAGACAAAGAGTGATAAAGAAACCGTTAACACTGTGCAGTGACGATATTCAACTGGTAGTAAATACAAGGTCATTTCGTTAGAGCTGACCAACCATAATGGGTTAAAGTTTGGTTACAATGCTTCAAATTTTATTTTTAATTTATCGAAACGTCCAGAAAGCAGGAGTACCTATTGGCCCGGTCAGTATTTTTAACTGCAACACAATACAAAATGTTGGATAACAAAGAAACAATAATTCGTTAAAGAAAGAGAGATGAGTATCGCCTTTGAAACGTTCTGAAAAACTACCATGCGGAACATCCAAAATTGATGCAAAACTCGACTCCTCGTGGTCTAATTGTCCTTGATGATTGCAGTTTTCTTACACATACTGCTTTGTACTTCATACGATGTCCATGGTTCATTGCGATAGGCACAATGCTTGAGACATTTCCGTGAAAATAAATCTGAAGACAATAGATCTAGTGACTTCGGAGGCATCTCATATGGAATTTTCCCACACGGCATGTTCTGCAATATTTCTCTAATAATTTTTTTCTCAGTAACACCAAAATTGAGTAAGACAATAAAAATCTGTTTTTACAAGTTTTTGGTGCAAATATAATCAATATTCCACAATAAAAAAATAAAAAAATTGGCATATCACACGCACTGTGCGAATCGATAATATGTGAAGCAGGAATAAAAAATGTTATTATGTCCCGGTAAAATCAGCAAAACTTTAAGGATGCAAATAAATGATGTTGTTCATCACTTCCGTATCATGAATATCATATTTGGAGGTGTCGTTTACCTTTGTCATCTATTCACGTTACGTGATACCAAATTAAGTATATGTGGAGCTAGAAAAACAGCTGTGAGCACGCAATAAGCGTGGTATGTTGTCATGTTCATACATGACAAGCGTGTCGGGATGTTCATATATGCAGCAGTCCTATATTTCGTCGTGCATTGACGTCACGTAAAATCAAATTTGATATATGTGGAGCTAGCCAAAGAACCGCGAGCGCATCGGTAAGGGCCCAATATACACCAATACAGTGTTGATGCGCGAGCACGCATGGCACAGCGACGCTGCATTAGCAAAACCCGAGCACTCTGACGACAGGCGCGACCAGCGTCCGTCGGCGTGGCCCAACTGCAACCAGTGCGAACTGCGACATGCCGCATTTCGCGCCGATGCGTTACCATTAATGCGTCTCTCTCTTTGCGTGACAGAGGCAAGCCCAACACGCCGAAACGCAAATGGATGAAGCAACGCAACGCGGCACGCTCCTGCGAGTATAAGGCAGGACCGGCGCCTAGCATGGCGACGCCGGCGTGACGGGACAAAATGAACGCCGGTGAGCACGTGCACCACGTCACATCTCATGATTAGCATGTTTGCTCTAGTCACATATCTTCGTCATTCATTCACGCCCTGTTATACCAAATTTGGTATAAGTGAAGCGAGCGAAACGGCCGCCAGCACATCATGAGCGTGGCGTGGAGTAGTGTTGTTACATAACACGAATCTCATGATTAACATGTTTGCACCAGTCACATACTTTCGTCATTCATTGGCGTCACGTAATCCCTAATTAAATTTGCACATACATGAAGCTAGCGAAACGGCCGCAAGTGCATCACCAGCGTGGCATGTAGTCATGTTGTTACATGATACACATGTCGTGATTTTCATGTTTAGATGTGTCACTTACCTATGTCGTCCGTTCGCGTCGCGTAATACCCAGTTTGGTACATGTGAAGCTAGCGAAACAGCCGTGAGCGCACCATGAGCATAGCCTGTAGTCATGTTGTTACATTACAAGCATTTCATGTGTATCATGTTGGTACCAGTATCATACCTTCATCATCAATTCCCATCCCGTAATACCAAATTTGGTATAAGTGAAGCTAGCGAAACGGCCGCGAGCGCATCATGAGCGTGGCATGTAGTCATGTTTTTACATGACACGCATGTCATAATTTTTATGTTAGGGTCTGCCACTTGTGTTCGCCATTCAATCATGCCATACCATATCAGTTTTGCAACATGCCATGTGGACGAAGCCACCGCAACAACGGCAGGACTATGAAATGTAAATCATAACATTCATGACATACATGTCACGCTTTTCATGTTATGACTAGTCAATTGTGTTCTTCATACAGTCCTGTTATGACATACCAAGTTTGGTATTGATATCACCATCAAAACGGCCGGAAGAGCTAAAAGTCGTAGGCGGCTAGATAGATAGATAGATAGATAGATAGATAGATAGATAAATAGATAGATAGATAAATAGATAGATAGATAGAAAGATAGATAGATAGATAGATAAATAGATAGATAGATAGATAGATAGATAGATAGATAGATAGATAGATAGATAGATAGATAGATAGATAGATAGATAGATAGATAGATACGCTCAACGTCGCTGAAGGTCGCCAAGAAATGCTTCGCATTCAATTGTGCAGCCCAATAAAAAAATTGGCTGATCCCACGTACATTGGGAATCAATGTTATGCGAAGCAGGAATGAGAAATTATGATATGACACTTTAAAATCATCACAACGTGACGAGGTGGAGGTAAGTTGTGCCGTACACCACTTCCGTGTCATGATTATCATGTTTGGACGTGTCGTTTACCTTCGCCATCTATTCACGTCATGTGTGGAGCAAGTGAAATGGCCACGAGCACGCTATAAACGTGGTATGTTGTCTTGTTCTTACATGGCAGGCGTGCCATGATCATGATGTCTGCACCAGTCATATACCTTCGTCATCTATTGACGTTACGTAACACCACATTTGGTATATGGGGATCTAGCGAAACGGCCGTGAGTGCATCATTAAAGGCCGAATATACTCCAACTTAATGTTGACGCCTGCGCACGCTGGGCATAGCGACGCAAGCAAAAGGCTAGCACTCTATAGACGAGAGCACACATAATCTCGAACCCAGGTGCCTTCGGCGGTATACCACTGCTCCCAGAGACGCCATAATTTGTTTGCAAAGGCCTAGGCGCGCCTCGCTTACATGGAATGCAGGGGCTTTGGGAGTTTAAAATGCGAAAGTGCGCCTGTTCACGCGGCGCCTGATTACAAAATGTCATTTTGGTACCACTGTGCTGTCATCAGATGCAACAAAAACCAGCGCAAGAGGAAGAGATTGCTGAGCACTGCCTGTGAACTTTATAGCGCATCGCGCGAATCGTTCTGGTGTAGTGTTTTGCGATTGCTCAAATTTTGGTCCACATCAAAAAACGCCGAGCTCCACCGTCTTGGGAAATATATAATCGCAATCAGCAGAGAAAAGTACCAGCCCTGTGAAGTGTACGAGATAGTAAACTTATTGTGTTTATTCAAGCATGACTCCAGCTGTTTCACTTTACAGCAGCGATTTGCGTGCAGTATGCCTGTAGTATGTGGCACAAAACCATTGCCGTACTCTATTGCCGTAACTTTCGCATGCCGCATGCCAATAATAGGATATACGTATTATGGCTCACGTGTGGATGCACGCGCCATGCAGGTTTAGTACAACCTTAACGGTCTACTATTACGATGCGTGAACGGCACGTAAAGCATAACTTTCGACCCGGTCGAAGTGCGACATGCCCTGACTTTCACTAGGTGAATCTACATGTGCTTTCGGCCGGCGTCACCGTAGCAATTTAGGATCTTGTTCTGACTGGCACATTTGCACCGCGCGTGTGTTCCGAGTGCCCGGCAATACTGGCAATCGATACACATGCGGTGCATGAGCGTAAGTTGGAACCGAATTCTAGCGCTACGTTGACGCCGGCTTACAGCACGAATTCCGATTTGTCACAGCCGAGGCACGCCGCAGTTCGACTGAGTCGAAAGCAACAATTTCCGCTATTCGCCTTTCTTTCAATCGTGATTCTATGTACCTCATGAAGCTGCTTCCGTAGTCTGCAATGCACGTGCTGCGGACATTCCGGACTGTCGAGGTAGGTCTCCTCGACGTTTCACACGACATCAGCATAAACCTCCAGCACAGGAACAGCGCGAAACATGCTTAGAGCCGGACTCGAGTTGTGAAGTTTCGCGTTTGATTTGCAGAGCGTCTGCTCGCCTGGCAGTTGAGAGTGTTGCTTCCCCGCGCTTGAAACAGACGGCACCACGTGCCGCAGCAAGCACTGAGCTCGCTGTGTTCTGGTGTACAGTCTGACGCTAGTCGCGATCGGCCCGGCCAGCACCCGTCAGCGCGGCTCGACGGCAACCGGCGCGAAGTGCGACACGCTGCATTTCGCGCAGATCCGTTACCCTTACAACCCTACGTCTGCCTCTTTTCCTGACGAAAGGACGTCACATGCGAAGGGACGTCACAGCGCGGAACGCGCCTGTGAGCATATGACAGAAGCGGCACCTGGCGTGGCAAATCTGGCACGTACACACGCCGGGTCACGTCCAAGTGTGTTGGCGCCTTGAATGTGGCATCTAGTCAGGCTCTAACATGACCTGCATCTTAGGACTATCATGTTTGCACCAGTCACATACCCTCGTCATCCATTGACAAGTAATACCAAGTTCGGCTTATGTAAGGCTAGCAAAATGGCGGCGAGCGCATCATGAGTACGGCAGGTTGTCATGTTGTTATATGACACGCATGTTGATTATCACAATTGCATACGTCATTTACCTATATTGTCCGTTCGCGTCACGTAATCTCCAATTTGTCGCATGTAAAGTTTACGAAACGGCGGCGAGCGCATCATGAGCGTAGCGTGAAGTCATGTTACATGACATGCATATCGTAGGCCCATTTACATTGACCCGACGAGTGTGCGTTGAGTCGAAACAAACAGGTTTTCCGGACTCGCCCTCCCCATGTATAAGCGGACGCGTCGGGGCGGAGAATCGTCGCGGCGAGTCCCGTCGACCCGGAGACAGGGGGTAGGTTCACCGAACTCGCCACGCTCAGAAAGGGCATGTATAACCGGTCGCGCTGAGTTGACGGCTCGTGACCTCTCCCGCCCGTCGCGGTCTCCGCTTCCCCTGTCCCCATCACTCCGATGTTGCTCTTTCTCTGTCGGCCGGTACGCGCGCGCTAGGCACGATGACATCCACGCGGGCTTCACGCACCATGTGGACAGATGATGAAATAACGACGTTGCTAGCTTTAGTCAACGAGAAAAAAATGAGTGATTTGCTCGATAGCAAGCATAAAAGAACGAGGACATCGTTCTGTTATGCAGTAAATGCAGATCGCTTTTACTTTTAAATCTTGCTTGGCACGTCCTACGAGAGCTTCTTGGTTATCGTTCTCACGGCCGGCTATTTTGCTCTGCCCGTAGCAGGAAAACGGCTTGTGCGCCAGAAATCTCAAATACGTGCACATGAACGCTTTAGTAAAGTTTCTGGTCACCTTGCCACCAGAATACATTTGCGTAAATTCACAGAATTGTCTACTAATGCGCAGCATTCCAACTCCGCTTGGATTTATTTTGCGTTCTTCACAGCCAGGTTCGACTATGAAAAAGCAAATACTTTCGGGTATTTTATTCTTTGTAAGTTTTGTTTTGGTTTTTTTGCAATTGGTGTAAATTGTCTTTATCACAAAAATTAAGTGCCTTTACCAATACATGTAATTTCCCCCAGCGGAAAAGCGTAGTCCAGGGTCGGTTTCGCTCTTTTTAATTCGTGTTTCATGAATCCCTGAATGGACTTAGGCATTTCGAACGTTTTTTTCGGGTTTAGTGTTCGGGTTTTGAAGGAGATGAGGGTCGTTTCACGCCAAATATCCCAAACAGTACGCTAGACCATCTACGACTACACTATAAAAAGTAATGGTTGGTCACTTTACTACACTATTAATTTTTGGAACCAATTTTCTAAAGAAAATTTCAATTTCTTAAATATGGTGGCAGTTAGGTTGCGACGAAACTTCGAAAAAGTGAAATATTATACGCAGCACGGTAAAACGATTCCAGTCGGTAGGAAAAGAACCGCATTTCCTTGTTAAAACGCATTCACCACTAGTGTATGTTAATGTGCTTTGCGGGGAAGCAATGCAGTGTTCTTGACCAAAGTCAGAAATATTTACAGCTTTCCGACTTTTCCAGAGAAGTTTAATACGAATCTTTGTTTTACACGAGAAAAATATTATTTATATTGAGCTGCCCCCAAGGCTGTCAACGGCGGACCGTAAGCGCAGTTCACTGCACCGAGGGTTCCTCGGCAGCCTCCTAAATGCACCAAAGCCGGCTTGTTGATTCGTGCTCCATTTTCCTGCGCTTACCGCCAGTAATTTTCCTGCGCTTACAGAACCACTGCTGCTATCTCGTTGTGCAGTGTTAGCCAAGACACCAACACAACCATAAAGTACAGCTGGTGCAAACTGAGAAAAAATACCAAGACAGCCATCGCGGTGGCGGAGCGACAACTGCGTAAACAACCGCAGCCCACAGCGGCGAGAGCGCAGGCTTGGAGGAGCGGAAACCGGTACCGGAAGACGGGCTTTCGGCTCGCCTCGACGCAAAGCGTCGCTGCGATCACCGCTCACCTCAACTCGTCCGTGCGAGTTCATATAAACTCGGACGCGTTGAGGTAAGCTGAACCCACCACTCAACTCAGTCCGCCCCCGTCGCGTCCATGTACACGGGGCTCGTGATTAACATGTTTGCACCAGTCACATACCTTCACCACTCATTCTCGTACCGTAATACGAAGTTTAGTATATGTGACGTTAGCGAAATGGCCGCGAGCGTATCATGAGTATTGCATGTTGTTATGGTGTTACATGACAGACATGTCATGGTTTTCATGTTATGGTCTGTCACTTGTGTTCACCATGCAATCATGCCATACAATACCAGTTTTGCAACATGTAATGTGAACGAAGCGCCTTAAGAGCAGCAAGACAATGAAATGTAAATCATGACATTCGTGACATACATGTGATGATTTTTATGTTATGATAAGTCAGATATCTTGAATTGACTTGAAGTTTATTTCGTCCTGAAATTCTTACATGATCAGGAGCAGAGGCTAAAGGCTATATAGCCTGACATGGGGCCTCTGCTTCTAAATACAGTTTGGCACGCAGGCCGCTCAATCTGTCGCATTCTTTTTTCATAAATAAACATATAACACAACAAGTAACACACAGAAATAAATAAATAACACAATAAATAAACCATAACACAACAAAATTTAGCATGGTCTTGTCACACTAATTCAGGGAAAACATTAGAAAAATCACTTTTTCTCAAAAGCGTCATCTGAAAACTACCTTCAATACAGAATATAAAATAAAGCATAAGAAAAGCAACTACAACACATAACTCAAATTGATAGATAGGATATAAGAATCTTCGTCGTACAGTCATGTTATGTCATACCCAGTTTGGTATCGATACCATTATCCAAACGGCCTGGAGAGCTAAAAGTCGTAGGAGGCTAGATACATATATACGCTCAAAATCGCCGAAGTTCGCTAAGAAATGCTTTGTACCTAATAAGCCCGATTCTGAAAGATTCATCCTTTTTATTGCAGCCGTGGGTATAAGGTTGAGCGTCCGTCTCATATGTGACCGTCACTGGGTAGAATTTTCAGTGGTCACTGGTTGTTGCTAATGACAGAAGCGGCGCCTGCCGCTGCTTCTGTGCTTCGATTCGAAACTTATTTGTTTATTAGAACTCATCCTGAAAGTGGCTTTGTATTTTTTGCAAAAAAAGCTAGTGCAGTCTTTACCCACCATAGCTTGTAGAAAGAGTCGAGCACCCAGCACTGCTGTGAAAGTAACCCAATTGCTGTCACCGGGTACCTACCGGCCTAATAAGTGCAGGGGCACATCTGAACTGGCCCTCAGAGGAACGTAGTAAACACTCTCTTAGAATGGCATCCACCTTGTGGAAAATTTGCGGCGTGGAACCATCAAAGCAAAATATGGTAATCATTTTTATATAGTGATTACGCAAATGCATTGTGGAATAACAGACACAAGATTGACCCCCACCTCCACGAAGTGAATTTTAAGGAAATGCGAATGCATTTATTACGCCAAGAGTAGAAGGCATAGTAATTTGAACACTTAAATAATGACTAGATGAACATTTTTACCATAACCATTTATTTACACATTCATCATCCAGCGAACGGTGAGAGAAAGGCGCGCACTTCACTCTCTTTATATCTACGTGCGAGCGAGCAGACGGGTAAATGGGGCATAAGGAGGAGAGAGAGCAAACGGCTAGAGAAATACCGGTGAAGCACTGCAGCTACCCTCTCCTACACTGCCTTCCCACGCTCGCACCCGTGGCGGCCAAATTCGTTTTATATAGAAATTCAATCCGTATACAAAAACGGCCGTTGGATGAGTCTCTTCCAGTGGAAAAAAGTGGTTACACAGTGGATCGTCACGCTGCTATATCGCGAAGGTTACGGTGTCTGGGAAATTGTGTTGCATGGTTTCAATAGGTGACCAGTAAAAGAGCGAGGGATGGTGGTATGCAGCGTCTGCTACCGGCTTCCGGTTCGAGAAGAGTAGACGATGGCGAACCGCTTCGCCGCAAGCCTTAGATTATTCGGGATTTGCGCGTGCGGCCATCCGTTTATCTTCGTCCTGATAAACCATGGTCGGTTGCTCAGCCGTTGGCTGCTCCTACTCGAGCGTCAAAGGCAAACGCAGAAAAAACGAAGAAAAAAAATGAGGTGGGCCATGGCTGTGAAGTCATATACCTTCGTCATCTATTGACGTTACGTGACACCGTATTTGGTATATGGGGTATACAGCGACAGGTAGGCTTTGAGTACGGAAGGTTGGAGCCAGAGTATGTGGAAGCCATTTTATCATGCTTACGTGTGTATTCCACGCTAAAAAAACTTACGCATGAATTTGCTACAAATATTGTTACGGGGAATAAAGTATACACTGGTGAGCAAATGCGTACTGGCGAATATACTGGCGAGCTAATGCGTACGACGCTGCTGCAGTCCGAGCACGTTCCCGTTAAACACTTCGTCGTCGTCATCCTCAGGCATCTACTTAGCCCGTGACATTACCCGCCGGCGGCAGAAGCACCGTCCCGGTGCGATCAATTCCCGAGGCGTGAGAAGTATGGTTTAAGCCGTGAGACGTGCACTATATCGGTCAGGACTGAAGCTGGTACTGACGTGGTATGGAGTGGAGCTATCTCAAAGGTCACGCTGGTGACCTTGCGTATGACGCGGTAGGGGCCAACGTAACGGGACATTAGTTTTTCGCTGAGACCAACACGCCGTGATGGTAACCACAGCAAGACGAGTGACCCCGGAGAGTACTGTACGTCACGGTGCCGGTGATCGTAAGCACTCTTTTGGTTAAGCTGCGAGGCACATAAACGATCTCGGGCGACTTGGTGGGCGATGTCAGCTCAGGCCAGGGCATCACGAGCATAAGCAGTCGATGAGGGGGCGTCAGATTGGAGCATGGTGTCCATGGGCAAAGGCGGGTCATAACCGAACAGTAGGTAAAAAGGGGAAAATCCAGCTGTATCATGACGTGAACTGTTGTATGCGAAGGTAACGAAAGGTAAGTGGATGTCCCAATCTTTGTGATCCTTGGAGACGTACATCGCTAACATATTCGTCAAGGTACAGTTGAGGCGTTCCGTGAGGCCGTTGGTTTGCGGATGGTACGCTGTAGTGAACTTGGGGTGGGTAGAGCAGGATCACAGGAGCTCGTCGACTACTTTAGATAGAAAGCAGCTATCGCGATCGGTGATCAACTGACGAGGAGCACCATGACGCAGAATGATGTCATGAAGAAAGAAATCGGCTACATCAGTAGCGCAGCTGGTGGGGAGGGCGCGTGTAACGGCATACCGCGTTGCGTAGTCAGTAGCAATAGCAATCCCCTTATTACCGGTAGCCGACACGGGAAAGCGTCCTAGAAAATCGAGGCCGACTCGGAAAAATGGCTCATCTGGTACTTCAATGGGCTGGAGGGTACCAGCAGGTCTCAGAGCAGGTGTCTTGCGGCGCTGGCAGAGGTCGCATGCCGCGACGTACTGTCGCACAGAACGGTAGAGGCCAGGCCAAACGAATCGGCGGCGAATGCGGTCATACGTGCGTGACACCCCTAGGTGTCCAGCGGAGGGGGCATCATGCAGCTGGGCCAAAACGTCTGAGCGAAGATGCACAGGAACAACGAGTAAAAGCTCAGCACCATCAGGGCGGGTGTTGTAGCGGTGCAAGATGTCGTTGTGAAGAACGAACAGATGTAAGGAGTGGTCAGGATGGGGTGAGTGCAGACCATTGATAATAGCACGCAAAGAGGGGTCGCGGCGTTGTTCAGCAGCTATGTCCGTGAAGTCGGTAATTGAAAGAACGAGGGCCTCTTGCTCATCTTCCCTCGTGTCAGGGGGATTGGCTGGGTAACGGGACAAGCAGGCGGCATCCTTTTGAAGTTATAGGATACGGAAAAAGTGTACTCTTGTAAGCGCAGTGCCCAGCGACCAAGGTGTCCCGTAGGGTCCTTGAGTGAGGAGAGCCAGCAAAGCGCATGGTGGTCCGTAATAACTGAGAATGGTCGGCCATACAGGTACGGTCGGAATTTCGCAATGGCCCAGACGAGAGCTAAGCACTCGCGTTCTGTGATGGAATAATTTTGTTCCGAGCGCGACAACAGTCGGCTTGCATACGCGACGACGCGGTGCATGCCTTGTTGCCGCTGCGCGAGCACTGCGCCTATGCCGTGGCCACTGGCGTCAGTACGAAGCTCCGTGGCGGCAGATGGGTTGAAGTGTGCTAGGACTGGTGGATTGGTGAGAATGTCAACGAGCGACGAGAAGGCGTTTGCTTGCTGTTGGCCCCAGGTGAATGCGACATCCGTTTTGAGGAGGCAGGTTAGAGGACGGGCTACTTCATCAAACTTCTCGACAAAACGACGGAATTAGGAGCAAAGTCCCAGAAAACTTCGGACGTCCTTGGCTGAGCGGGGTGTGGGGAAGTCGCGAACTGCTCGGACTTTCGCAAGGTCTGGTTGAACGCCCGCAGCGCTAACAAGATGGCCGAGTACGCAGATTCGGCGTTGCCCAAAGCGGCATTTGGACGAGTTAGGTTGCAAGTTGGCACGTCGAAAAACATCAAGCACTGCGGACAGACGAGTAAGATGGTCGTCGAAAGTAGTCGAAAAAACAATAACGTCGACAAGATAGCAGAGGCAGATGGTCCACTTCATGCCTCGAAGGAGACAGTCCATCATGCGCTCAAATGTCGTGGGGGCATTGCATAATCCAAAAGGCATCATCGTGAACTGATAAAGTCCATCAGGAGTCACGAAGGCCGTCTTCTCTCTGTCTTTGTCGTCCACAGCAATCTGCCAGTAGCCTGAGCGAAGGTCTATTGAAGAGGAATATTTGGCACCGTGCAAGCAATCGAGTGCATCATCTATGCGCGGTAGGGGATAGACATCTTTCTTGGTAATATGATTGAGATGGCGGTAATCAACAGAGAATCTCCAGCTATTGTCCTTCTTTTTAACAAGTTTGACGGGTGAGGACCAGGGACTAGATGAGGGCTCGATTATGCCCTTATCAAGCATTTTATCGACTTCTCGCTGTATAATAGCATGCTCCGGAGCTGACACACGGTAGGGTCGTCGGCGAATGGGTCGAGCGTCACCGGTGTCGATGCGATGAGTTACCACAGATGTCTGGCCCAAATTACGGTCGCCGAAGTCAAAGATGTCCCGATAAGAAGCAAGCACACGGCAGAAAGCAGAGACTTGTTCAGAGGTGAGCTTGTCAGATAGCATTGGCTTGAAAAGGTCGGAACAGGAACGTGAAAAGAACGACGTTGATGAAAAATCGGGTGGCGAATCGGTGGTTAGAGCGGAAACTGTGTGGTCGACCAATGGTGTAAGATGCGCAAGTGAAATGTCGCGAGGAATAACTTGCGCTGAGAGGCCAAAATGGAGGACGGGAAACGAAGTTCGGTTGTCCTTAACGGTAACCACCGTGTTGGGGAGTGCAACATTGCGTGTCATGGCGACGTCAGAAATTGGGGCAGCAACATAATCACCATCGGGTACTGCAGGATATGGCGAGAGTTGGACATGGACTGCGGCTTGCGGCGGAAGTCTAAGGAAATCGACAGAGCGTAGACGAGGTGGGCTGGTAGAGACGGTCTTCGGAAAGCATGGTAGTTCGAGCCGAAGAAGACCTTTGGAACAGTCATTGAGCGCAGCGTGTGAAGTCAGAAAGTCGAGTCCAAGGTCATGAGGGCAATTTTTCAGTACAGCGAACAGAACTGAAGTTTGATGCTCAGAAATTTTTAATCGCACAGTGCACATTCCAAGCACAGCAGGAGTACTCCCATCCGCTGTACGAACGGTAGGTGCAATCGCAGGCGTCAGAACTTTTTGGAGGCGGCGGCGGAGGTCTGAGCTCATTACAGATATTTGTGCACCGGTATCAATAAGAGCAGTTATAGGTAAACCATCAACGAGAATTGTAAGGAGGTTGCACCGCTGGTCGGGTGTAATCAGAGGAGTTGCAGTCCGAGTCGTGTATGCAGCGTCACCTCCGGGGGCTGCACCGGCTAGTTTTCCGAGCGATGGTCGTAGGGAGACCGAGAACGGCGGGGTTGGGGCAAGCGGGACTGACGACGCACGGGCGATGGCGAGCGGCTGGTCCGACGTTCTGGATTATGCTCTGCATCTGTCTCAGCACGGTAGGACGGGGCATAAAGTGCACGTTCAGAGCGAGGCCACCAGTCACAGAAGCTCGGTCGAGGTGATGAGGTCCAACGGCTGCGGCAATGGCGAGTGATGTGTCCTATCCGATGGCACGTGAAACATATGGGCCGATCATCATGAGTGCGCCATTCAGCTGGGTTTCGTCGTGGCGCGAACGTGCGGTTTGGAGTGACAGCCACAACGACTGGAGCCGAGCTGGAAGTAGAAGGGGCATTTTGGTGAGGTGGCGAAATGCCCATATTCGCGATCTCTTGGCGAACCACAGCCTGTATCATTGAAACAGCATCGAGGTTGTGTCCTGGCGCGCTGACGCTAGACATAGCGGGAGCCATAGCCTCGAGTTCCCCACAGACTATTCTGGTGACGTTTTCTGGCGCTGGTGGTTGGTGTAGTGTGGGCAAATCTTCACAAGAAGGCGTAGCCGCCGTGTTGGGAAGGCGGTCAAATCGGTGAACTATCGCCTACTTTTTGCCTGTTCGAAGCGACGACATGCTTCGATGACCGACTACACCGTCGAGCAGTCCTTGCACAGGAGAAAATTGAAGGCGTCATCCGCAATTCCTTTCAGGATGTGTCCGACTTTGTCCTCGTCGAGAATGTCCTTGTCGACCTTGCGGCACAAAGCCAACACGTCCTGGATGTACGCGATGTATGGCTCTGTGGATGTCTGGGCACGAGTCGCAAGCTCTTTCTTTGCGGCCACTTGACGTCTGATGGGTTTCCCAAATAGATAGCGCAATTTCTGCTTACAGACGTCCCAGCTAGTCAACTCTTCTTGATGTGTCTCGTACCAGAGTTTTGCCGTGCCATGCAAGTAGACGATGATGTTCGCCAACATAAGCGTCGGACCCCAATGGTTGCTGCTGCTGACGCGCTCATATTGAACCAGCCAGTCATCGACGTCTATGGCACCCTTGCCGTTGAATGGTCCTGAGTCACGAGGTTGCATCACAACGATCGGCTGCGGGGCTGACGGATCTTGTTGACATTGAGTAGCCTGGTCAGTCATCGTGGTAGCTGCAATGCGCCGTCCGCTGCGAAGATCCAGCTCGTTGGGCTGTATAGCGAGTGGTACCCCGCACCTTCCACCAATGATGTTACGGGGAATAAAGTATACACTGATGAGGAAATGCGTACTGGCGAATATACTGGCGAGCTAATGCGTACGACGCTGCTGCAGTCCGAGCACGTTCCCGTTCAGCACTTCGTCGTCGTCATTCTCAGGCATCTACTTAGCCCGTGACAATATTATACTGAGACATAAATTGTCACTCAGGCGCGCCTAGCTAAAATATTATGGGAACACGTGGGCGAAATATACCTGCCACACGAGATGACCGCCGGCCATTGCACATATATACATGACAAAAAACGCGAAAGCTTCACTCAAGAGTAGGTTTACACGAAGCGATGGACGAGTTCACTTGCGTGTATCTTGGTCAAACTGTGTGCCAGGACGGCACCCAAAGGAAAAAGTGCATTGAACAAGCACGGGGTTTCGATTATTCGGTGCCTTTATGTCTGCTGTATTGTTTAGGTGCCGCTATGCCGTGCAACTTGACCAAGGTCAGCGTTCAAGTAAGCATCTGGCTTCGACTAAGAAATGCATCTTATAGCGCGCTGAAGGCTAGAAAAAATATACCTCAACGCGCTCATTAGGTGTTGCGCTTCATGCCGATCGACTGACGAGTTCGGGCGTAGCAGCGATCCCGAAATGAACACTCAGCACATTGCTGTAGTCATCCCCATCCTCTGAGATCTTTAAAATTGTGGCTTTTTATCTGCAATTCGGTATCATACAAGGAAAACTGTTTTGCGTATTGACTGACTTGCTAGGCAAACTGACATCACCCCCGAGCAGCATAAAAGCCTTGCACACCAATTTAGTGCGACCAAAAAGTTCCCCGACAGTTCATGGCTTTCGCAGCTTGTCATTATCACAGTCACTGTTGTCGGAAAAAAAAACAACTTCTAAAGCACTGACATTGCACGGCGAGATGCTTTTTTCAACGGAGCAGTACAAAAATGCGCCCGTGCCGCTGCCGACCCGTGTGGTGCGTCGAACCGGAAGCCGTCGTATCCCACAGTTCCCAGCGATTGCCCGTTTTACCGGTCACCTATTTCCTGGTCGAAGTTATCAGCGTCACACTCCTTGGTAAGGAGTGGCAGCCTGGAAAGACAATCAGCGTCAGCATGGCATAACCCACTCGTTTAGGAGACAGTGAAGTTGGCCTAAAATAACGTCGTACGTAGACAGAGGAATCACGGCGAATTCAGTGGTCAATATTTTTGCGCACAAACAAACATCTGCTGTACGAACGCCGACCGGGCAATATGCGCCACTACTAATACTAGAAAATGACGATCATTTGTTTCTCGAAAACATGACTTTTTTGTCTCTGATGAATTCTTAAACTAAGGCTCATCAGTGATATTGTTTCCCCAGTATCTACGAGAGCCCTAGTAGGGAGATTGTCAACACGCACACATGAACTTTGTTTTTCAGCATGAAAGCTGACGGGGTTATATCGGATGACAGGGCAAAGTATCCAGCGACCTCACCCCCGTCTGCCGCACTGCCGAGCTTTCTGGTGGTAGTGACGAGAAGCGACGCTGCGGCAACGGCGACCGCTCAGCATGTGCAGCAGGCGGTGGCATTTGGCTGTGGTCTGAGGTGGAGCTGTGGTCGGAGTTCCGGAAGTTGCCTTGGAAAAATTGAAGACTAGAAGTTGGGTGTGTTGGTCACGGCGTTGAAAAGGGTGGATTGCTAGAATTGTAGAAGCCCCGTGATGGTGCTCCTCGGAATTGCTTTGAACGATCACAAAATCTTGAGATGTGGTTTGGGATGCCGCAGCATAGCACACATAAAGTGACCTAAATGCGCGGTGCTGCTTGAACCCCTCATTCCCGTTAGTAGGCATGCGGCATCTGCCCGTATCATTGCAATGCTTGTATGCTATTGTGGTCGAGTAAGTAGTATAGAACCGCAGTGGGGCATGGGTATTTCGTCGCTGCTGCTCGTCGAAGGAAGGTTGGTTCGCCGGCCCAGACCGAAGCACAGCTAGGTAATTGTCCATGTTCGCCGCGTTGATAGATGAAGGAGACGAGGCATGAGATAATCAAGGCTGGTTGCATCAGTAGTAGTTATCACTACTGCAATGGCGTATTTCACCGCACCGGAGAGGCTATTCCCGCACACTGTGTCATAATATTGATGACAGGTTAGATGGGGGTTAGTGTCGACGCTAGCTATTGTCGGAACGATAGCGAAGCGGCCAAGTTGCGGCGTTATACGATGCATAATCAGTGCTTCATAGGTACAGCAGTGCTTCATGGCGTCGGTCACAGGTTCTCTATGGTGATCAAAAACTAGTACACGTCCTCTGCTATGCTTTCAAGAGCATGGCCAGCTTTTGTCTTCTTCAGACATACCGGTGGTAACAAGTTTACATAGGTGTAGAATCTCTTCAATGTAAGTGATTAAAGTCTCTGGAAGCACCTGAGCCAGTTGAAAGCTGTCATATTCAGCCCACTTCATTTTTGTTGTGGTGTCTCCGAAGTACTTCTTCAATACGTCTACGAACGTTTTCCACATTGTGGGTGTATCCTCGTAGTTGTCGCACCACAAGAAGGGCAGTGTTGGTGAGGAAGAGCACATCATACGATAGCTGATCGGCGGAGTCCCAGCCGTTTGGTTTGCCAATCCGCTTGTACTGCTTCAACCACTCGTCCACGTCCTTCACCGCCATCCCACCAAATCTCGGTAGCTCCTTTTAAGGATGCGGAGAAGCCACCATTTTTAGGACATCGGGTTTCAGAGGGATCTCTCCTGTTGAGGTTGATGGTAGTCCCGTAAGGTGACGACTCCAATGAGCTGAAAGAATGGAAACTCTGTTTTTAGAGACTCGGGGTGCCCAGAAGTATGACCAATCTGTTACGTTGCTTGTAAACGAAGTTGAACACAGGTATATTCACAGAAGATGGAGGCAAGTGCATGCCGGAACTGCGCGTCACTCTTCTCTTCATTCTTGCTGTCGTTGTCGTTGCTGTTGTTTCAATTTATTGAACCCACGATAACAATATAGACATATATAGATAATTATAAATGCTGTAGAATACCTTCGGTAGTTATGAAAGTAGATGCTCTTTCTTTTAACAACTGTACACACACACACAAGTCGGCTAAATTTTTGCCCTTTTTAAAAGCTTTTTTGCGGCCTGGCACCCACCCGTGCCGACGAAACGGCTTCACGCTGGAGGTGATGGTGATGGTGGACGGGGAAGTTATTTCCTAAAAAACTCTCAAGCATTTCCCCGAGGGTGAACATGGTTAAGTACGAATACACGGGGTGATTATATTATATTTATTATATTTATTAATCACACTATGTTGCCTTTATGGTGTAATGGTTCCTGGGAATCGCAATTTGATCACACGGGGGAGTTTACGTTAACTCACAGGCGAACGCCAGCGGATTTTAACTTTACTCCCCCTCACGACCTGCTCTCGACGGGAGACTGAGAGAGAAGGCGGGCGCGTGAGAGAGAGGGGTGCGCGCGCAGCTGCAGCGAGCGAGGAGAGCGGAGGAGTGAGCGAAGGGGGAGGGGGTAAAAGGCGCGTTACTGACACCGATATCAGCGTCGCGTCCGTGGCTAATCGGTAGAGCGTCGTGCTGCGGCCCGCCAAGTCCTCTTTCCTTTAAAAATAGAGAGAAGACTGCGGACGCCGCCGACGGCGGTGGATGGTTTGGGGTCGCTTATAAAGTGTATTCACACTTAAAAGTTCCTAACGCGCGTTGGTGGCAGACTGCTTTTGCAAAAAGAGCGTTCTCCACGACAAAAAGCGTCTGCTTTTTCTCGTAGTGCAGAAACGACTCGACATCGCACGGCCACCACACAAGGCGTCGTTCGGTGTTTTGCAGGCGCATCGACGCTTCCCCGCTTGCCGAGGTTGCACATTCTAGTCATAGTGCGACTGAAGGATGCCTGGATGTCTAGAAGGTTAGCCTGAATCGTCTACCCTAGGCCCAGTAGACCGCGGCAAAGCTATCCCCGGTAAAAACACCGGAGGATTTTGCCTGCCCGAACATAACTGCGAAAAAATTGAGGAACCCATAAGCTTCACCTTTAGGAGTTGAACGCGATAGTGAAATTCGGCCCCTGGAGCGCCATTCAACCGTGAAGTGAATACTTTTTTATTATGTTCACACACACACACACTCACACAAACACACACACACACACATATATATATATATATATATATATATATATATATATATATATATATATATATATATATATATATATATATATATATATATATAGATGTATATATATTTAAATATATATATATATTATATATATATATATATATATATATATATATATATATATATATATATATATATATATATATATATATTTATATATATATGAAGTCAAAAGTAATGTTTAGCACAAAAACAATGCCAAAGCAGCAGACCGGCTATTAATACGTGTGAACCATCTCTCTGCAGCACGCTGCGCTAACCAACTTCGTCGAAGACGCATAATAAAGTTTACAATTACAGAAACATCTAATTTATAAGAACATCCTGCTCTAAAAACGAAAAAAAAAATGCTTGCAGTGTCTGACAGACAAAAGAGGTATAAAAACGACTGGCAAAGTGTTGGCTAAAACAACAACACAGAAGTAAAGGACGCCAGTGAAAGCGTCCTTCCCATAACAGCTCCCGAAAGCACGATTCCTCGCACGATTCATAACAGCGTCTTTTACACAAAATTAGGGCACATCGGTTGTCTGCGAAATCCGTGTACGACGTTGTGAAATTCGTGAACAACAAAAGCATTGAAGAAAGCTACAGGAAAAAAAGCAACTGTTGAGGAGGAAAAGGGAGATAATTGTCTTTGGGTTACCTACGTCGCAACAGAGAACTTCAAAAAGAAAGGCCTAAGCTAGGTGCTATATTGCTATATATTGAAAGCAAAGCTACTGATGTCATCCATCCGTGCATGTTATGTGCCGTAATCACGCTCGCAGTAAACTACTGATTATAGCTTATGACTAAGTTCGAATGTTGACTCTATTGCACGAACAAGGTTTAAAATTGTATAATTTAGAGAAAAACACTACGGGCCATCTCTCCGGAGCTAACCCTGATGGGATGTGAAGCAGCAGCGGTGTGCACGGCGTTGACCCGGTTGAAACGGGCGTTGACGCGAGTGCTGGAAGAGCGGGTTGAATTGAAACTCGGCATAGTGTTCACTAGAATAAATACTTGTTTGCGACGCAAGGAAATGGGAGGCGGGATGCGTTGAAAACGTTTGTGATCGGCTACCTTGGCTCACGTTTCGTCAGTGTTACCCGCGCGCCGTCTGTTTGTCGAACGTGATTGGTGTTCTTGACTCTCACTTCGTCGGTGTGACTGGTCTTCCACTGCTGACGCTTGCATCGGGTTTCCTTGGCTTACGCCACATCGGTGTTGCTGATGTCACTATTCGTGAATGCGACCGGCTTAGCTAACCCTCGCAACACCAGCGAATACTGGGAAAGGTAAGCGCTCATCTGAGGAAATGACGCCGCGATGGCGTCGCTCTCGACGGCTTGATCACACGGCAAGCAGCGGCGCACCATCCGCATTGTCGGCGCCTCCATATTCTCGAGGCGTGCATAGCGAGCACACCCGACGACTGATGGAGAGAGGTAGGGCGGCTGAAAACATGCCGGCGTGAGGAGTGGGCTTGAGCGTTGCGAGAGTTGGAGCGGGTGAAGCGATAGGGAGCGCACACGCGGTGATCGCGTGGCAGGCGAGGGAGAGACATCACTGCGCACTGATAGGAGGGCGCGAGCTACTTGGCACCACTTCAACACCTGCGGCGAGGGGAGCGGTGCGGACGGAGGGACAGCGTTACATAAGCGATACTCCAGGACAACTGTCTGAAGCGATGAAAGGAAAGCTGCGGAACCAAAGTGGGCGTGTGCCACCACTGAGGAATGTAACCCCACGAATGTGGCTCTGTTTTTCACGTGAAGGTAGTAGATAAACAACATCACTGCATTTTCTGCGACATGCTGTTTAGAAAGAGATGCTGCACGAATTACGGAGATATTGACAATTGTTTTTGTTAAATGAAGTGTAATTTTGCGTTTTTGCACGCCTGAAAACGTCGCACGTTTAAGTGCACCTCACAGCCAAAATGGCGTCCTCGTCTTTAAGTGATCGCTCGTCGCCCACCAGCTGTTCCGACGATTCGCCGAAGGAGCTCGTATCGAATTTCACTCACAAATAGCTGTGTAAGCGGACGTGGAAAATTCTGTGCAGTGGTATTATTCGAACATGGCTGTCATTAAGAAAGTGAGTCTAGCCGGACTACTTGGCGGAAGAGTACATGTGCAGTAGCTCCACCCTCGTAGCTGCTTCGAATCTAATATCATGCTTCGCTGATATTATAAAAGCTGCTTCGAATCTAATAATCATGAAGTAACCTTATTCATTTCAAGTTTCAAAAATGTTTCAGAAAGCTGAGGCCTACATCGGCGTTACAAAGGAAGGGACACCACCATATAGAGGAGTGAACGAATGTGCCTCCCTTTTTCCGTCTCTTTCTCGGCACTGAGTTTTTGTGTCTGACGAGGAAAGGAACTTGCCAGAACTCGACTGTAGAAGACGCATATCTCGACAGGTTTAAGAAGCTCGCAGCCGACAAAGTGCAGCAAAAGTTGACGTAAACTTGCGAATCTCTATAAAAAGCTCTTACTCGTACTGGGCAAACCCTAGATGCTTTTTTCAGACATTAGCGCCATAGACGCTTTGGTATACGGAGTGGTAAGAACTCCTCGGATCCAAATCAGTAGGCTGCCACGTAACGCGCTTTCTCAGGTGTCATTGTGTAGAACCTGCTACGCTTGCTATTTTAAAGATGAAAGTGTTTCTTGGGGACCTTCGACGGAAAAATTTTGAATTGTCTCTGTGTACTTTTGTCTGTTTGTCTGCCCTTAACAATACTTCAAACGGTCGACCCCATCCGCAGCGCCCACCAATATTGCTCAAGGTCCAGCGTTCATACTTGTGCGTTTTTAAATCAAAAAGCAATCATTGCGCATATCTGAGGTACCACAAAACACGTCGATGTTTTGTGTGTGCCTTTATACTAAAGAAGGCACACACAAGTAATTCTAAAAACCGTAGCGCTGTGCTGACATTGCGACGCGGTGCTCAAAAAGGCAAGTCTTAACAACGCTTTGCTAAAACGACATGTTGGTGGCACCTGCCCGTCGCTTTCCGTTCTGCACCTCAGCGCCTCGGAGAATAGCACGCATCTCTCTCCGCAGACGCGCAGGCCTTCCTTTGTTCTCAGAGATCATTGCCAGATGGCGCTCGTGGCTAACGTGTCTTGACGCGCTCGTTTGCCTCCGCTGCACGCTCGAGGCCCTCTAACGCAGCACCTCCAGAATCCCATTCACCAATATTTGTGCGCAGAACATCAAATTAATGTTTTTCTCACTCTTTCCAGACGCAAGACTTTCATCTTTCGATGGCATTTGCAAAGTACTATAGAGATCCGGGGCCATTTTTTTCATTCAAAACATAGTGTCTCTCAAAAACGAATTCCCTACACTGCGTCTGGAAGTACTAGGCTGGTCTTTTATTTTATGTGAGGATTATGCAAAGTGCCAGTGTTGCTTTCATGCACACAGGAGAATTGAACAGACGAAAAAGGAAATGGCTGCCAGAATTACCAAATTGTGAACTGCTGGTCCTCTTCATTGGGGTTCATTTGGCATCCACTATGAGGCTTGATAGTCTTTGGGCATCCCGTATCACATGAATTCTATATGCCTCTAGCTCTCAGCATGTTGCGCGATAAAAACTATTAAAATAATCAAAGAGGCGTCATCTCGCTGCAATAACTATGTTCGGTGCATGTTTCCTAAACACACTTATAGGGTGATGACGCTAAGTTCGCGTAAGGGGCGCAGTGAATGTACTTACCCACTTTGAAAAAGTTGCTGAGAATCGCCAGATTCATGACCTTTTTGACGTGCTCGAAGCAAGCTTCGTCAGCCTTCTTTTTGTAGAGGAACAAGTATTGATCAGTGAACTCGACCAGCTGCCTATAGATACTCCAGCCGACCAGGTATCGCAGACCGGCTTTCGTAACGTATTCGTGATCGAAGAGTTCCTTGATTATTCTAGTACTGCGTTGGAAGTTCCAAATTGGGTGCGAACCCGTATAGATGCCTTCGGTGTACTTCGAAAAAAAATTGGCCCATTGATCTGGTAGGAGAAGAATGAAAGTGTTAAAACACGTTATTATCACACCATTAGCGCATCCACGTAGCCTTTGCTATATATCTGCTATAGGCAGCAAATACTAAAATGTCCTTTCGCTAATTGTGATGGAGTTGAGATCAACAACATATTCGACAGCCCATCGCTGACGATGTAGCGATGTTTGTTGCACAAATAAATATCTAACAAAAAATGTCCAGGATGAATTTGACCTTATGTCTTACTAAAATTTGAGATTAGATCTAAATAAGGAGGATAACACAACGAGAGAAATGAAGATCATATGCAACAGCAAACGCATTTAGTCATTACGAACTAATTTTCGTGGGGTAAAAAGGGACATATTTGTTCTCAAGCGAAAGTTGTTGAGATAAAGTTTCACAGTACCGGACACTGTCTGACTTGACGGAATTATCAAAATTATATAAACAAGCACCGCATGTAGGTTTGGATCTATGTACTTATGTATTATCAAAAAATTTGTTTAGAATTCTGAACTTTTTTTAATTCAATGATATAGAGAGATGTTGGTGCCAATGCGTGGCGCCGGCTAAATTTAGATGCTGATAGACACCCTATGTTTTACCAATAAATGGAGTTTTTCTTTCCATTTTTTCAGGGATATGCAAATCATGTCTGGTATTTTATGGGAGCAGTTTAAATGAAACAGCTTTCGTTATCTCGGGGCTTTGTTGAACATGCGACCACCGTTCAAAACTTCCACACCTATTTACAGCGAAAGATGCTCTGTCCCGCTCCTTCATTGTGTACCGCGACTACTACTGTTACTGACGAAACTTCTTTTACATTTAAAGTCGCCTGTAAAAGATTGCCAGTTCCTTCGAGTACATAACTAGTTTTATGTTATTTTCAATATCTTCCGCTATAGTTGAATTATTTTTATGTTTTGTGCGCATTGCATAAAGCTTAAGCGATGGTGCTGTAAATGCATTTTATCACTAGTAAATCGAAGCTACAGTGCGTTCAGAACATGTTAATGTGCGTCAAAATAATCTCTAACGATTCATGAACTACACGTTGTGCATGCCTGCTAAGAGACAATAAAGAAGTGGCACTACTAGCTGTTATTGCCGAAAGCATGAGCCAAAATATGTTTTGCTCGAGGACACGCTATGCTGGCATGTGCTTCGGCAGAGTAAGAAAGACTCCCTACTTAAATTGTACGTCATTATTGGTAACCCCCAAATCCAGAAAGTCTCACAAAGCAATAAGTTAGAACCGAAAGCAAAATGAGTAATTGTTGATGGGTGACAGACATCACAAACCCAAAGTGACTCCGCTTTTGACAAACGTCAGATGTAAAGACAAACTTTTCAAACGCGAATGTATTTTTAGTCAAATTATTTCAGGCCTCTGGCGCCGTACGTACACCAGCAGGTGTTATCACTCCTGTCTCACTCCCATCCTCGTAGCTTAGGCTGTGATTGCTTCCGCTTCTCCTTGCCACTTGATTACGGAGCAGGTGGTGCGAGCGAAAAGGTGGATATAAAGTGGAGACGAGGAAGTGATGTGTTTTTTTTTTGAATGAAAAGAAGAGAAAAGTGAGTCCCATTACTGTCTCTCAGGGGGAGGACACCTCAACAGTAGCTCACGAGAGATGGAGTAGAGAATGGAATAAAAGGGTAGGATTAAAAGGTAGCGACATAAAAGAGAGAGGAAGAAGAGGGCGAGGCCCAGGGACAGGGAGCGACGAAAGTAAGCAGAGGGCAGGAAAGAAGGACACGGTTGCAGGAGTCCGAGGATGAGGCACCACTGGCGAGAGCTTTTGGCGACAGGAGATGACGTAGGGCTAATCTAGACGGTAAGAGCTACGCTGTGGTCGTCGTAGGGGACCGGCGGCAGGAGGTAGCGTAGGACCAAGCCAGTCGGCCAGAGCTGTGCTGTCGTCGGATATCGCGAGGGCACAACCGGTCGGCACGGAATCCAGCGTGCGAGTCATGGAGACGAACACGCTCTTGGGTGTCAGGGCGCTTATATGGCGGGAGCTTGACGGAGCTCCAGCGTGTGTGAAGGCAGCGTAGGAGAGGGTAGGTATAGTGCTTCGCCACTTTCTCCCGCGCCGTTCGCTCTCTTTCCTCTGTGCCCCACTCTCCCGTCCGCTCGCTCGTACGTGTATATAAATGAAATGAAGCGCACGCCTCACTCTCCGACAGTTCGTTGGCAGATGAGTGTGTAAACAAGTGGTTAAGGGAGAAATTCTCTAATCATTACCTTACTCCATTAATATTACTACGCCGTGTTTTTTTCACGCACGAAATGCCTTCGCATTTCCTCACGATTCTCTTCGGAGAGGTGGGGGCAGGATTTCTGTCAAACCGTTGCGTGATACTTGCGGGGTTTGATTAAACTTTTGATTGAATAGTAGGTCACATAATCTCTCCTGAATGAGCAATTAAACGGAACACAATCATGTGGCGGACGCCTTGGGAAAGTAAGAAACATGAATTTCGTCGCGTTTTTATATTGTGCTGTGGCAAGTTTTTTACCTATCTTTATTTACCAGGGGCAATCTGTTTATGTGAAAAGGAATGCAACATTGAAGAGAAGAGTCTGTTCACAACGCACTCGCACGTAACCGTACTGTTGCGTATACCATAATGAGTTACAATATACAAACAATGCTATGAAAAAAGGAAAAAAAACAGAACATATGTTTGCCAGCCGAATATAGCCACCGAAATCACATCTAAACGATGCACTTTTTCGACCTGCACTAGATAACGCTTGACAAAAAGAAAAACCAGAGCACAAAATTGCCGAGCACGCAATTAGATTAGAAGGGCTGGCTTAAGCTAAAAGTTTAGGCGATCAAAATATTCATGTTTAACGATCACAATCAGTGACTTAACTAGTAGAGACTTGTTGCAGAGACTGCGTGAATTCGTACCACGTGAAGCTCTTTAAAGGGGCCCTCCAACACTACCAAACCACCTATTTTTCATTTGTGGTTTGCGTAGACCGATAGCTGGAGATAAAATTAGCAGAGGTCTAAGCGCCAATATCAAATAATTTTGTATGGTTATTTCCGCAATAAGTTTAATACACCACTTGCGACCGCATCACTACGTAGTGGTGCTCGCCAGGGCTTTGCGCGCGGATATGACGCCAGAAAGTTGCCACCGTATGATTGAATAAATATAACGTTAGAAGTGATGGTAGTGTAGGATCAAAACTGAGGTTACTGATTTGCTTCAATTTTCATTTCTGTGCTTTTTCATCGAACACTGAACAGATGCGGCTACAGCAACAAAGATCACTGTAACTAAAAACACGACAAAGACGCTGGCTGTCATTTCGCCACTGAACATCTATAGCTTGCGTGTGTCGGATGTCGATTCCAAAGACGGGTGTCTCTTTTTTCTCTTCTTGGTTTTGGGAGTTCAGAGCTACCTCTTTCGCCAAACGCCGAACGGACAGTTATTCGCCGAACGGGCAACTGACTGAGCAACGCGCGAAGGGTAAACAGTACTTCAGTGTCTGGGTTGTTGCACAAGTTTGTTTCTCAAAATAAGAGAAGCGAGTTTGTCGGAATGTTGTAAAACAGCAGCAGATAATATCTCGCTTCGCCACAGTAACTTCCGCTCACGTTGTGGCAAGCCACTCTTCAGGCACCACGTTTGTTACTGTGGCAACGTGGTATACATACATTGGAAGAAACGAAAAAACAAGCAACAACGAGGTGCGCGCTTCTTCTACGTTGACGTTTCCTGACAATTACATTGGGGCCTTCCGACGTCATGAGGGAATGAAATGTGGTCAAGTGACCACACGACAATTAATCTGAGGGGTGGATTTTTTTTCTGGTATTTTGAATGTTCAATTTTTGAGGCTGCATGCCGTTATCACTGCCATTTTCGCCGTATTAGTCTGTCTTTACTTCAGTATACAAAACCAATGAATAAAACATGGTGGGTTTAATAGTGTTGGAGGGCCCCTTTAACGTGCAGCCTATATGGAAGTACATGGCATTTAGAAATTTGGCCACCACAGTAAATGCAGATCTGTGGGTCTTCTATTCGGCTCCATCACGACAAAACTACTGTGGTGAGGTAGCGTATTGTGTGATGAGGCGGACATAAGGATATATTATTTATTTTTTATTTACATTTCACCTGATATGCCGTGAGGCATTACGTAGGGGAGGTACACATAATTATTTGACTACATAGTTTTCAATAGAAACAATAGATTCAACAAAAAGCAGCACTCAAATATTTTAAGAGAAGAAAAAAAACACTCGAATATTGGTAAGTGAAAACAACGTCACAGTCATGCATTTGTAAACACCCACACGCTTCGAGACAGCAAACCATTCTTAGTGGCAGTGATATTGTAGGAGTTGTTACAAGGAAGAAAAAAAAGGATTCTTTATCAGTTTCATTGACGAGATCATCCGGTAGGCGGTTCCATTCCTGTATTATTTTTACGAAAAAAGAACTACCGAAAAAATGGGTTTCACGGTATTCTAATATTTTCCGTGAATGGTCTTGACGATTAGAGACGTACGTTGGTGTGAACAGATAATCAAGAGGGTTAACGGTATTTCCATTATAATATATACAATGAAGAAATTTAAGCCTCAGTTTCTGCCTTCTTACCATCAGTGTCTCCCATTTCAATGCTCGTTTCATTTCTGTGATGCTTGCAAAAGAATTATAGTTGTTGCTAACAAATCTGGCTGCTTGGTTTTGAACTTTTTCCAATGCGCCAATTAAGTATTGCTGATGGGGATCTCAGATTACGCAAGCATACTCTAGAATAGGTCTTACATACATGAAATAAAGGGTTTGTTTCATGGTCTGTGGAGCTTGCCTAAAATTTCTGCGTATGAAGTATAGCTTCTGGCTTGCCTTGGCCACAGTTATGTCAATGTGTTTATTCTACTTGAAATTGTCGGAAAATAGACGCCCAGATACTTATAATAGAATTCATTGCTAATTATTCAATTATTTATTTTGTATGTTGTGTCTACGTTAATAATTCCGTTGGTGAATGATACACAGCAACACTTACGGACGTTTAGACTCATTTTTCATTTTTGGCAACACGTTGATACTCGGTACAGATCATGCTGCAGAATTTCAGCATCCTTGTGCGATTCAATCACTCTAAACACTACACAATCATCTGCGAATAACTTAATGGGAGAGGTAATACCATCGACTATGCTATTATATAAATCAGGAAAAGCATAGGTCGCCCCGCCGCGGTGGTCTAGTGGCTAAGGCACTCGGCTGCTGACCCTAAGGGCGCGGGTTCGAATCCCTGCTGCGGCGGCTGCATTTCCGATGGAGGCGGAAATGTCGTAGGCCCGTGTGCTCAGATTTGGGTGCACGTTAAAGAACCCCAGGTGGTCTAAATTTCCGGAGCCCTCCACTACGGCGTCTCTCATAATCATATAGTGGTTTTGGGACGTTAAACCCCACATATCAAAAGCATAGGTCCTAATACGCTCCCCTGTGGTACACCGGACGTAACAATTACAGCAGATGATTTTGATCCATTAAGCACTACGTTCTGCTGTCGATCGTTTAGATAGTTCTTTACCCAAATGATAACTTTAAGGTTTATGCTTCCAGAGAGCATTGCAAATTCTAACAGATTGTGTAGGACGGTATCGAAGGCTTTCCGGAAGTCACCGAACACTGGATCTCCTTGAGCGCCACTGTCTTTAGATTGTGCGATGTAATGCTGAAATTCGACTAGTTGAGTTACGCATGAGCGTCTATTTCTGAAACCATGCTTAGATGGAGTGAGGAAGTTGATTGACTCTAGCTGTTTAACTGTTTCACTGTATATGATGCGCTCAAATAACTTACAGCAAATTGCTGTTAGCGAGATGGCCCTGCAGTTTTCGACAAGCTTTTTATCACCTGATTTATGAACCGGGATAACGTTTGCAACTTTCTAGTCTTGTGGGTCAACTCCAGTGTTTAGTGTAATTTCATGTATAAGGCATAAATACTTTGCAATAACGCTGTGAACGTTTTTAAGAACAAATTGTGATAAACCAGCTGGTCCAACTGCTTTATTTGTATCTATCTGCTGTAACAAGCAATTAACGCCAGTAATGTCAACCTGCACGTCTTTCATGGAAGGCCACGTGACTGGAAGCGCCCCCACATCGCCAGGTGTGGTTTGAGTGAAAACTGATTGGAAATAGTTGTTAAAAGCTTCAGCTTTTTCTCCATCGGTGCACAAAGTATCACCCTCCACGGTCGGAGCAGGAATACTTATATCGTCTTTTCTAGGTTGTTTAACATACTTACAGAACTCTTTCGGGTTTCGCTTTAACCTATCACCTAATTGGGCAAAAAAGGTATCCTTCCTTGTTTTTATTGCCGATTTAAGTTTAGGTTTGCATGCCTTAGCTCTTGTTCATCAGACGTGATACTCCTATCGCGAAATTTTCTGTGCGAACCTCGTGCTTTCCTAAGCACCTTCCGAATGTCTTTATTAAACCAAGGCTTTTGTTTTGTTCTCTTCTTTAGTATTCTGTTTGGTACATGAGCTTCAACAGCGTGAAGTACCTTATCACCAAAATAAGACCACAGAACTAAAGAGCAACGACTTTCTGCCAAAAGCAAGATTGTTAGGTAATACGACTCTAATTCTGCAGAAACAGAATCATAGTCACCTTGTTCATACAGGAAAATTCGTCGGGGTATTGCATGTGCTACTTGGCAGTACTCTATCTTTAAATCTGCCACAATGGCCTTATGGTCACTTATACCAGGAATCGCCGGCAAAGTGGAAATAATATTTGGGTCATTACATAATATTAATTCCAAAATAGCATCATGTCTTGGTGGAACATTCACATATTGAGAAAAACCAAACACTCTCAAGAATTCGCCGAACAAAGTATACACTGACGACCTGTTTTGTGTACCACTGGTTATCCAGTCAAAATCTGGTAGATTGAAATCTCCACTCAGGAGTACACTGGCTTGAATTAACTGTATCATTTCAGAAAGCAGTGTCATAGGAGTATCACCACTGTCTGGTGGTCGATAAAAACAACCCAACACGACAGTATCTCCCTTCGGTAAAAAAACACGGCACCAAACTGCTTCGGCAGAATTGTGGAAAGAAACTTCCTCGCTAGTCCACTCGTTCGCTACAAGAATTAATACGCCCCCACCATGGCGATTTCTATCTTTCCTATAAGCAGTGAAGCCATGTGGGAAGACCACAGTATCAGGTATCGCACTGTCCAGCCAAGATTTTGTACCCATAATAATTTTTGCTTGAGTAGGTGCCAGAAGGGACGCAAAAACAACTTTATTATTATAACTTCGACAGTTCACAAGAAGCAACGGTATGCGCCCGCATGTGTTTGAAGTATCCATTCTCCTAGTTCTGCGGTGACTGACATCATGTCAGCCGGCTTCTTGTGATCGCGCATGTGCATGCAGTGGGACAGGTTGGTTCATTTCACTGCCCCACACGAACGTCTTTCCGTTGATATCAAGCTTATCATAGTTAAGGCGCAATCGGCCTCCCTTGCTATCTCTCTTTTCCCTGACATAATTCCAAAGCCGTTAATAGGTTAATTATAACCTATATTACACGCTTTTTGGCCGCAACATTAGAATATTACATCAATAATTTTACTCTTGTATTGGGATATTCATATCTCATGTGGAGGGCGATCAATGAGGTAATGATCACTCCCCCCAAAAAAATGAAGTTACTCTCCAACAAAGCGGTCTGTCAGACGTCCAGATTGCAAATTCATTCAATGCCCATTTTACAGATGTTGGTTCATCTTCACAACTCAATGTACCAGTCTCTCCATTTGAATTTATAGCAAATAGGTGTTGTTCTACTTTGTTCTTGGTAGCCACCGATGACCGGGAGGTCCAGGACATAGTCTCATCGCTTAAAGACGGTTGTGTGGCTGATTATGACGATGCAAAGGCGCAGCCGCTAAAGCCGTTAGTGAATATGCAAGCATACCTCTAGCTCATATCTCTAAACTAATTCTTTTAAATGGCGTGTTCCCGGATGAAATTGAACTGGCTCGAGTGACCATAATTCATTAAGGTGGACCAGCTAATGATATGAATAACTACGGACTAATATCCGTGCTATCAGTTTTCGCGAAAATCGTTGAACGTATAATAAACAAAAGACTGAGTGGCTTTTTAAACACGATAATCTTAATTACACAAGAGCAATACGGTCTCTGTAAAAATAAATCTACTGAAACAGCTTTACTTGAAATAAAAGAACAAACTCTTGACAACATTGAAAACCGAATGCTAACCCTTGGTTTATTTCTTGAGTTTAGAAAAGCTTTTGATAGCGCGCAACACACAATTCTTTTGAAAAAAATACCCCACTATGGTATTCGTGGCGTCGCTTTATCCTTAATGAACAGCTATCTAACAGCACGAACACAGTTTACTATCATCAATGGCCCTACCTCTGAAATTCAGACCATAAAGTACGGTGTACCCTAAGGTTCTCTTTTTGTTGTATATAATTGATATTGTGCTACTACAGGGCTACTCTAACATTATGTTATATGCCGATGACACTAACATGTTCTTCTCAGAAAGGCAATAGACTTCTACCGAGGTACGTCACAGCGTGACGTCACCGGTGCACGAGCAAGGAGGTGGTTGGCAAAACACACCCGCCGGTGGCTGAGTGGGGTGCAGTCGCTCGATGATTGGGGCAATTTTTTTTTCTTTTTGAAAACTTAATCTTCATCTCACAGGGGCAACATTAGCTGTGGCATGTGTCAGAGAACATCTAGGTGTGTGATAAAGTGCGTGATGAAATGTTCGCCACGCTGGCGGGCTGTTTATCTACGAGAAGTGAACACACGTGGCGGCCTGTGCGAGGAACAGCGGCATCTTCTTCGAAAATGTGCAGTGTGCGTTGAAAGGCATCGACAATATTGGTTCATCTTTACTGACGGTGAAACTGGGAATATTGTGCGCGGTGTGTGCAGTGTGAATAATGCGATGCGTCCTGTTTGCGAAAACAGTGGTATTCATTGTGGGCTGGTTTCAGTAATCGATTGTCTTTGGAACTTTAAGATCTGACATTGTAGTCAAGGTAAAAATACATTCGACGCGATAATCTGGGAGTGGGTATATCTCGGCGTATGCGCGGCGTGCAGAAAAATAAAAGTGCCTGATCTCCTGGTGATATCTACGACTACGCATGAGTAGCGTCGCCGAATCTGCATATATGCTCCACCACGGCTATAACTCGTAATATCGAATACCTGATACGTGTCAATGGAAACAGTGGGATTTTGGTTTCTTGTCTACTTTTCACTTTCACAGCTCCATCCTTATGAAGCTGTGAATGCGTTGTCGAAGTTTGTGTATCAGGCCTAAAGGAGCGATAGGTACGAAAACACGTTATAAGTATCAAATGCAGAAAGGTAACTGTGCCAGATAATGTTATATATTATTAAGATGTCAGGTTTTACATCACCTGAATATTCACCGGGTTATTGAGAAACACCGCGGCAGAACTTCCCTTTGGTTTCCACGAGGATAAGTTAAATGCAGCGTAACCCATGAAAAGAAGTATTTTTTTTATTCATCTCCGATGAGACTTTTGGGCAATGAGTGAAAATCTTATACGTGACGTCGTACACAGCAGCTCAAAACCATGCTGCGCCAATGTTGTACCTCGTTTATAACTGCATTGCACATGCTACGATGGAAATTGAGTAAGCTTACATCTATTCCATGCAAATATTTGTCAAAGTGCAAGTAATCGTGTACATTGAATTTGTTCGCTTTCAAAAAAGATCAGATCTTTTTTATGGGTGCCATTTACGTAGGTGAAGCCTGCTGCGGGCTACTCGCATCTCTTAGTACTCTAAACAAAGTTTCTCCATCTATCCAACTACGACGAGCTAATTCCCACACTATGAGCAGTGATCCTTCCGCGACCCCCTCTTTTCAAAAGCTGTGGCACTAGAACGTAGCAATGTAGAAATTTCTGTCCAAAGAATGCAGACACGCCGCTCTGCTATGCATAAAAGTTCTACCGGAGGAACTTTCTTGCCAACCAGCACCTGTTCCGAGAGAGGGTGTATTGGGCGGGGTGACCGCAGTGACGTCCCACTGTTTACAAAGAGGGAGAGGTATATTGCACAGCATTTTTGAACAAGCCAACACCCTGCTACAAAGACTAGATATGTGGCTTAATGCAAATAAACTTCAAATAAACGTAAGTAAAACAAAATACTTGCTCTTTAAATCAAAAAGAGTGAACACGGCTTGTCATCCTCAGCTAAAGTTTCAAAAAGTAAATATTCAACAGCCAAGCACGGCGATATTCCTGGGAGATATATTCCACGAGAACATGTCGTGGTCACCACATATAGATTCTTTCAAAAGTAGCCTTGCCCGCGCTGTAGGTGCATTTAAAAGGCTGCGATTTTTACTACCAACAAGCGTGAAGTACCATATCTACAACGCTCTTATACATTCCCGTTTAACGTGCTGTCTTCTAGTTTGGTCGACTACAACACAGTACAATTTAGGATCACTTTAAATGCTTGAAAACTGTGTGCTACGTGCAATAGAAAATTATGGCGTCTGATAAGCACCCAATTATATCATTCCAAAAATAAAATAATAAAGGTGGCCAAACTCTACACATGAAAACTATTTCTTTAAATTATGCGGCAATTTAAATCTGACAAACATTCCTTTTAGAGTAAGCACAGTGTGAAACTGACATGCTACAAATTCAGAAATAGTTCGGTATTTATATCACATGGCAAAACAATTTACGGAGAACAAAAACTTGCTGTTCGAATTCCTAACCTTCTCAATGACTATACACTTACCATAGATCTCCTCCAATCCGGAATTAGGAAACAAGCGTATGAAAAAACAACAATAAACTATTTTCAGAGGACTAATGGAAATAAAGGAATCCTATGGTTCTGTATGAACGGTATGTATTTTGTTGATTTTTCGTTTTCTCTCCCCACATGCGGTTTCCAAGCCCTGAGAGTTGTCCCTGGTCTTTGTGTGCATGTGTGTGTGTATGTGTGTGTGTTTGTGTGTGTAATGCGATTTTCTTTTTCTGCTCGAGAGTAGTCCGTACTTTTTTGTTGGTAAAATTGTACGTATGTTTTCTTCCCTTTTTCGCTAAGTGACTGCGTAATATTGATCAGAGGTTTAGTATTCGATTTCTATGTACCCTTTTATATTTGGGGATGTCCTGTTCTGCTGCTACTGCTGTATTGGTGGCAGGGCCCAGTTAGGCAATGTTTGCCTTCTGGATAATTTTGTAATTGTTCTTGATAAACTAATAAAGAAAAGAAAATATCAAGCGCGATGAGGTGATGTCCTGGTCGCCACACACGTTTTTACGGTGATGCCACCCTATGAGCGAGATGTGCACGAAATTACATACCGTTCGCCTCAGGTATATCACATAACAAGGCTCGCGTACTGTGCGCTTGCTCTCGCGTTTGCATGGTGTGGTGGTCGTGCTGCTTCCCTTTATTTCTCCATGTCTGCTCGTTGTGGTGAAATGCGAAGCCTGTGTGACGTCACGCTGACAGCGGCGGTGCTTCATGGCTATATAAGCGCTACCCTCTTAGAAAAAAGGCGGTAGTACATGCTAACTTTGGGGTAGTAATGGTTTGTCACATATGTTACAAACCTGGTAGTAAGCGCAGTTAGTAACGGCGAGGTTGGTAACAGTTACTACCCTTGTTGTTACTACCAGCATTTAGTAACGGTTACTACCATAGCCGTTACCACCCAAGGGTAGAAAGAAAGAGAAGCGACCATTACTACCTTGTTTATTTATTTTGACATATTATTTCTCCACTGTTATTGTTCGCCTATCAATGTCTCATTACTAGATAACTTCGGCTTATGAAGCGCGGTGTGTCATGAACGTGAATATATAGACCTAACAAGTCCATTATTTTTACACGTTTTTTTATTGAATATTTTTACGCGTACACGAAGAATGAAGTACGCATGGGGTATATATAGCGCCTACTTTGCAGGGGCATGTCTGGCACTGGGGAGGACTTGTGTTTCAGGATGAATTACAAAAAATTTGAACCTACAGCACTATATTTTACTACTTAGTTACGTATGTTTGGGGTCGCAGCACAAGACTACTAATCAGGCTTACTTATGAAAAATTGTATGTCAAATTTATTCAATATAAAAATATAACAAAGAGACAATATGGACAGTTGCCGAAACAAAGTTATGAACTTCTCCTCGGTGCATTTGAATGCTTCACACGGCTAATATATCATCGTTCACAAGGTAATGTTCATTTTTGGGGTTTGACGCGCCAAAACAATGATAATGTTTAGAGACACGGTGCAGTGGATTGATTTTGACCGTTTTCGAGGCTAATTGCGACGGTCTGGTTATTTCAATCCACCGGTCTTGTTAATATGTGCTGTTTACTAAGCTTGTTGTAATTATCTACTGCAACATGTGCACACCTACCTATGGTTCGTTAACTTGTACTTCTCCGTTTCGACAATACAAGAATCACGTTTACATAGCTCAGTTGCGTAATTTAAAACAAAATGTATTTTCTTGATCTATTGATATCCTCTGGGCCATTTTTTTCGTTTGTTGATAATACGTTGAGACGATTCCTCTGAATCGTCTCAACGAGATCACACGCTATTTCAGAATCGAGATCACACACTATTTTTGATTAAATAGTCAACAGCCGGGTAGCAAAAAGGTAGTAACGGCGCAAGAAAGGTAGTAACGGCTGCAGTTATTATCTCTTTCATTCCAGTTACTAACTGTTTACTAACGTAGGTAGTAAACAGGTCGTAAAAATTTAGTAACGGTAGCAGCTAGTAACTGTTTACTAACATAGGTAGTAAACAGGTAGCAAAAAGGTAGTAACTGTCCAAGTAGGTAGTAACCGCTGCAGTTACTACCTATTTGCTTCCAGTTGCTACCTTTTTACTCACTTTTTTTTAAGAGTATGTGAACCAGGCGCTCAGTGTTCTTTTGTACTCCGTATTCATGTAGTAATAAACCGTCTTACTGTCCTTCGTTCACAGCCACTCTGGCTCTGCTCGTCCCTCGAGGCTACAACACTCATATTCCCAGTTACTCGTTTAAGTGTGACCTAGTAGTGCGACGGTGGTCACATTTCGATGGGAGCAAAATGGTAGGGGCCGGTGTATAGTGCGATATCGAATCAGGGTGAAGAACACCGAAAGGTAAAAACTCCCGGAGCCCTCCACAACAGTGTTTTTCATTCTGATATCTTGGTTTAGGTACTTAAAACCTCAGATAATAATAATATAGGTGTTGGATTGGACTCGGAAGGTTATGGCTGTCATTCGACGTTCACGCATGCACAATATCTTCACCATCACAAGTGATCGCCACAGCAGATACGTTCATATCAACCACTATGACAGGAAAGGCAGGGAAGTCTGAGCTCCCATCGTTGCTTTACGTCGTGTGTTTCCTCAGGTACCAATTAGCATAAAATATAGCAACCGCCGATATGAAAGGCGTTCTGACACCAATTTTAAATATTTTAGGGATGTTGCTTTAAAAAAACACGGTAGCCAAGATCCCTGAAGGGAGTGCTGTGCTGCTTGGGAATGCATTGAACAGATTTTTAATGCCGCTGCCATAAAACAAGAATATCAATTTTAGTAGACAGTGGGTGACTTCGCAGCGACCTGCAAACCGAGGTCTGCCTTGCGTTCCAAGGAGACGGCCTCTCACTACATACTAGCAACCACTGCCACTGAGCTGCCAGTCAAGCATTGTTCACGTAAACGCCGATGAAATGAACTGTAATCCAGACACTGACAGCGATTTCTACCATTTAGGTAGCATGCAGGACGCAATTTTTGCAAGCCCACTGAACTGTGTGGATTCCTTAAAGTGCTAATCACGTTGGTACTGGCTTGAAGATGCTAGGTGACGAACTATAAAATCAAAATAAATTCTTTTGTAAGTTTTGTCTACCTCTTCTGTATGCATATATGTGTAGAGTGTTCAACGTGCACATCGTGGAATATATTCACATTTTGTGTTATCTCAAAATTGTTTCAGCTCTCCCTTGATGCAACGTGTTTGGCGACGGCTTAAACGTCTGCCCTGCTGCGATCGTGCTATCAGCTAACTAACACCAAAGAGCGCTCATGTGCGTGCCTCTGTTGGAGGCACGGAGGTACACATGAACGCACCCTAGTTACCGCTTTTCTATACTCAGCGACAACTTTCTGTGGCAGCACAGCCACAGCTACATGGGTGGAGCTTCTGCACATGTGTTACTACGCCAATAGTTCGCTTTCGTGCGATTAAGGTTTAGGCTTGGCAACCGCATCCAACGTGTATTTTGCGCGCCACCATGCAATATATCTTGCATTTTTGGAAAGAAAATAAATCAATGATTCATTCTTAAGATAAAAACACGAAGAGTTTTTGAAGCGTTGAGATTTGCTTCAGAAAAAAAAAACGTACGGACGAGCAGGTACTGGGCGAATAGAACAACGCAAAGCCAAGAAACCACCTCCTAAATTTCAGTGCATACTCATTTGGCATCATTGTTTTCCTTCTTTTAGAGACGTAAGAACTTTGTGGAGACGCTCACGTTATTTTTCACGGCACGTGAAGGCAACGCTGGGAAACAGAACTCTAAGAACGAATCAATCATGGCCGGGCACCTGACCTTCGTAAATTCAATTGAGTGAAACGCAATCTTTACTCGGACAAGAATGCTGTTTTTGCACGATCAACATGGTAATGCACATCAGCGTGTCTGTTACTCAGCAAAGTGTGAGGAATCACTCCCTCCGCGGATTCCGAAGCAGTGTTATGGTGCGCGATCTTTAGCGTTATCGTATCAACAATATTCGGCTGCCGGAACACCGATCGCGTATGCAACGCAATTTAGAAAAGGGATCATTTGTTTCACGTACAGTTTGCAATATCAATTTTTCTTCAATCAGCTGGTAGTTCTGAAGACTGGCAGGTCACCGGTGTCACGCTTCGATGTGAACTTGCTGCAACAGAGCGACGCTATATTTGTTTACCAGGGCAGGGAAATGGTGAAATGACCCAACAAAACCAGAAAACTAGAAACAGAAAACAACAAAAAACCTACTTGGGTGATGCTTCTTAATAATAATGCAAACAACGTTGACCATAATATTTGCATACTTCTTTATATTTCCCATTACGCTACGCAGTGTACAAAGTTATCGTTCGTGGCCCACATGCAAAAGCGTAGTAAGAAAGGGCGTGCATGGGCTTCGTAGCCTTGGATGTGCTGCCACAGAAAGTTGTCGCGGAGCGTAGTTCATGGTAGACGTGAAAAGAGCGTCGATGATTGCACTCCTCTTCACTAACAGCGTCCATTGGCCTCAGTCGTCAAAAAGGGCACGAGACGCGCTTCAGACGTGGAGAGATACGTGACGGGATTCAAAAGCCGGCCTTCTCTTGAAGATGACCTTGCTGCTACGTAACACCAGCAGCCCGTGGCAATTATCTGTCACTCTCAGCCAGCCCTACAAGCGCTGCTCTAACCAGGTCAAGCAGGCATCACCGTAACGTTACCACAAGCCAGACTGACCTCCTTCGGAAATGCTGGAGTGCACCTGTCCCTCCAGTGGCTTTCTGTGGACGTTGGAACACCTGGCAACGAGGTGGTTGACGCGGCCGCTAACGCAGCACACGACTGCACACCGCCGTCACTAAGGCGGTGACTTGATAGGATTTCTCCCGGCCAGCGGACGTTCATACCACTTTCAAGAACGGATTCTGCAAGGCGACTACAATCACTTGGTTGTCGTATAACTCTCCTACAACGGAATACGCCGGGCTCCTCCAACGTGCGCCCGTATTCAATCGACTAAAACTTACAACTTCGTTTGCCATCCAGGAACCCACGAAGCGCTGATACTTTGCTGTGCCGCGTGAGGTCGAGCATGGCATTTACGAATGCGTATTCTTGTATCCTTGGAATGGTGAGCAGTTTGGCATGCAACCTTTGTGCTTGCGAAGAGAGCACAAATGTTGAGCTAATTCTATGCATCTGCCAAGCATACCAGTCTGAACAACGTATTATGGAAGCCAAGCTCCATCAGCTGGATTCCCGACCTCTTACAGAAAAAATCCTGGTATCTTGGCCCACGGTTTAACATACTTTCAAAGCCACGAAAGCCCTCTTGTACTCTTAAGGTCCACCGGACTTCACAAGCACTCGTGAAGGAACAGCTTGAGACCGGGCTGTATAGTCTCTACCTGACTAATTATCAATCTCTTTTTTACTCCTCTCCTTTTCTATCTCTTTCCTTCCTAATATTCCTCTTTTTTCCACCAAGTGTAGGATAGCCAGCCGAGCTAAACTTGGTTAACCTCCCTGCTTTTGCTCCATATTTCTTTCTCTCTCTCCCGACAACGTACCAGGTTGTCTAAACTTTCTTGGCCCTCCACAACTGTGCTTCTTATCATCATATGATGGTTTTGGGAAACAGCAATAATTATTTTAATTCCCTGCAACCACAGCGGCTGCTCATACGAACGTCCCACTCTTACACGCTGGTGGAAAGCGGCAAGCAGCAAGGCTCCGCCTCCCTTTTCAACGTAGGACAGCCCGAACAGATGCGAGTGGTGGTCGCTGGTTCGCCTGCGTACAGCAACCCTTGGCCTGTGGCATGCATGTATTCCATGGGTCGCTGTTCATCGCCTGTGTGCCGAAAATGTGGTGGTGCCGGAATGCTGGGGCATAATATCTGCTTTTTCCTGTCCAGGCCACAGAACGTTTTGTTGTGGTAAACCGTTATCACCTGCTTGCTATGGCTGCGGGATGGACAGAAAACATCTTTTTTTCCTGCGTGCTCGAAGATAAAAGGCTTGCGAGTCTTGCTCAAGTGCTGTCCTTCTGCGGACCATGCCACATTTTACGCTTCCTGATACCGACTCCACACACAAGACTCTCTGATTGATTGATGAATGATTGATATGTAGGGTTGATGTTCTAAAACCGCCATATTATTTTGAGAAACACCGTAGTGGAGGGCTCCAGAAATTTTAAACACCTGGGCTTCTTTAACGTGCCCCCAAATCTGAAGACACGGGCCTACAGCATGTCCGCCACCATCGGAAATGCCGTCACCGCAGCCGCGATTTGATTCCGCGACCTTCGGGTCAGCAGCCGAGTACTTTGGCCACTACACCATCACGGCGGACCTCACAAGACTCTCTCTTGCCATGAGTTTCACTATTGGTGACATCTGCGGGGGAGGGGAAGGGTTGGTCAAGAAAATGCAGCACTTATTAGTTCACGTAGTGGATGTCGATCCAGGGAATGACGTGCTAAGGCTTCTGTGGCTCACGCAGAATCGCTAGAGTTCCTTGAGTACGTGAAATGCTGCGCTATTGATGGTCAAATGCAATTGTCCCGTGAAACAATGCACAGGAGCCTCGTCCTGGTTAGGGCCAGGATACGACGTGGGAGCAGCTGCAGAAGGTTAGGCTACACAGCAGCAAAGCTTCTGTGGCGGATGCAACTGCGACAGCAATTAGGGCAGCTGATGCAGCAGGACCTTGAAGGAGTGGCAGTAATCTTCGTTGTGGAAGGCATACTATTCAGTGAGCCAAGCATGGAGACAAGAATAATTCGAATGGACTGTCGTCAGATTTGCGAGTTCAAAATTTTATTGTCGACGTGACAATGACGTCAATATGGCTAGTTCAACTATAGTATATATTATGCCTACTTCAAGTATAAAAGTTTATATATAACTGATAAAGTTTTACTCGAAAAAGGAGCATTCATAGCAAGTTGTTCTTATTGGCGTACGTTTGGTTTGTGTGCTTTGCATTTGATGTTTGTTTAGGTCAATAAAGCAGTTTTGTTTCAATGGAGCTGTTACACCTCTGTTTCTATCTAAACGGAAGTAGCGACGACACTCACGAAAGCTTAAAGAGACGAGGTGCGCCCTGTAGCCACCATGAATTTTAGGTGAAACTTATGTACATTTTACTTTATAGGAAAAAAAGCTATAGTAAATATTTCAATATCATTGTGATCATAAGCCATTCTTCCCATTTGTCATAGAGGTTTAGAGCTCAAATTTAATTGCTCATTTTTGTTTTTCTTTCTAATTTAGCTACTTATATTTCACTTGGTCATAGGTATTAGATATGTTGAGAAAGAGTTTTTCATCACATAACAATATTTATGCTTCAGTAAGTTCTTTATCGTGTTCTGTGAATAATGGGCGAAGTGTACGTTTGGACGTAAGAGCATTTTATATATAAAAATGTGCAGTATTTCAAAAGTACAACGAGATAACAACAGATTGACGGCCTCAAATAGGAATCAACAAAATACTCATTCATCACCAATACATTTATCTTTTTTGTGTTAAAGTCTTTTCTGGTGAAATTCCTTGGTCGCCTGTTGTGTGGCGCTGTGAGCAAAGTACTTTCGATGCAGGTCACGAGCGGGTAGGCCCTGGACGGTGCAGTGCACGGCGAAGATTTAAGGGAGTTCAACACAATCCTGTGGGCTATACTGCCATCATTAAAAATGAGCACAGTGCCAAGCTTGCACATTTTTTTAAGTGTTCGACTAAGAACTTCTTCTGTGTGTGCTCCCACACAACCGTAGAACGACTCGTTAGAGTATCGGGTTTCCCATGGAGCCATTTAGCAAGTAATTCTGGATGAGCTAGTTGCTGAAAGTTTGACTCTACAGCCTCAATGGAAGATTCTGGATGGTGTTCTTTATGATTGTGTAGTTCATCATTCAACTAGGCTTTGTTGAAATTCCACCAAGTCCCGGTGTCCCTCGGGGAAATATGGTGTGTAGGATTGGCATCCTGGATCTATTGCTTTCAATGGTCAAACAATAACAGATCTTATGCTTGCCAACAAAACACCACTAAGACTCTCGCGCTCAGATATAAAATTTTCTGTCGTAAAACTTCTTGCCCCTACTGCTTGTCTGGCCCATTTTTAACTGTTTTATTCTCGTCTCCACCAAGGATTTAGTGACGTATTTTGGTCACGGAAATTACGGAGGAATAATACACACAACGCGAAGAAAAAAGTTCCATCCCCGGGCGTCCAACTTCTGATCTCTGCGTCTGCGACAACACATGCCGGGTACGTTATCTACTGCGTCATTGTCACATAGTCCGTAGGCTATAAAAATACATCCTTCATGTCTAACGCTGTCATCTTGCAGAGTCCTTCATAAAGTGCAGTAATGCATGACTTGACATTTGCTATTAGATTGTTCAACGCGTTGTTTGTAAGGTTACGTCGCATTCGACGCGTTTTCAATCAAGTACGTCCTATTTACTCAATGCCTTAAACCACCATTCACCAGATTCGGCAATCTTGAGCTGACAAGCGCAATCCGCAGATGAGGCGTTCATGATCTCGTCTGCTACAATCCGCTACGCTAAGATGAATGCTGTTCCCCCTTCCTTTGGCGGGAGCGCGCCCGCAGAATGAGGGTATTACGTGTGCGTATGAATGGCGCTACATACACGGCAACGTAGTGACATTGGTTCTCTACGTAAACGACTATGCTCTGACGTTGCCAACAGTGGCACGCGACATGGCGAAAAATTTTTAACGTGACCTGTGTAGTTCTTGTATTTGGTGCTTGAAGAGAATAATAAATCTCTAGATAAATAATGAGACGCAATAAGTGACTCTGAGCGTTTTTTTTTTCATTTTCGCCTTTGAATTGCAAACAGATTCAGGGCTAAAGTGACGGCGTTTCGCATTCAATCGTGTACCTGCGGTCTGCGCATCGAAAAGACGACAGCCGAACAACGCTCCTACGCGTTCGCGCAACTAGTGGGCTCATGTATTTTACCGCACTTAAGCCATCGTTCCCAAACCATTCCGACGAAACCGGCAGTATACCTCAAAACAACGTGGTCAACAACAACAACAAAAAAAAAACGCTGCTAGCGTGCACGAGGGTTGGGCTTGTTCGGGCACGTTATGCGCACGTGACTTCTTGGTGAGATGCCGGAGAGGGTAAGAAAGAAATTTGGCTTGAGAAGGCTGCGCGGTTTGGCCAAGGTTCCAAGCTCACCTCCTCTCATTCTCGTTTCACACCTCTTCAAAAACGCAGTTTTCTCAGCTGCTAATGAGCCGATTCAAAACATTTTCGCGGCAAAATGTTCCTCATCGGACACCAAACGACTTCCATGGTTTAACCAAAATTTTGTATGGGGCCTGGTGAGTGGCCCTTTAGGAGACCCACACGTGCCGACATTACCCCAACCGTCGGCGCCGCGCGTAGCATCCATCTTTACCAACAGTATTACTACGACGCTCACCGTACTCGCCTGGCTTTAAATGTGCGCTCCCCACACACGATGCTCACCCAGCGAATAAACGTGGTCGGTAAAAGCCACGACATGACGCGTGTTGCTTGTCTCTAAATTCCGTTAGTGGAGTTTATTAATTCCACCAAACTGCGTGTAGGTAACCTTAGCCCAAGTTGCGCGCCCCATTCTCTGGTTCTGAGCTAACCGTGAACTACCTACCGTATATGCATCTATGACCATAATGGTTTGCCTAATCATTGAATATAGACGTTGGTCATTGGTATGAAGCTGTATAACTAAGCGTCAACTTTGATGCATGCACATTAAGTGCTGCTATAGCTGTTAAACCTTAATACACGCTGCGCATGTTCTCTTATACCGATGCAAGTAAGCATAAAGCTACTTTTGTAAGAGCACATTTTACTCACATGTTTTTATGACTTAGGGATCAGCCATGTATTTTTTTTTTAATTTTCCTGACAGGATAGTATTTAAACACAGAAATCACACCTGACATAGAATTTAACATCTTATTCTGCTGGATGCCCTGTCAGTGAATCTCATCTCTCCTAAAGATGCCTGTTATACACAACATAAGATAATAATCTACGTTGAAACGAAAAGACGAGCGTGGTAAATATTCCGCGCTTGCTTTCGAAACGGCTTTCCGAAAAAAAAAAATGTGTTCTGAAAGAAGAGTGAACTGACTGCAATCTTTGCACCTACTTCCAATGGCGTATGGAGACGTCTGTTGGCCCAGATCTTCAATGCGAATGAACTGCTTCTGAGTCACATTGACGGTGGCTTCCTGTATCTCTCCTACTACAGAAAAAAGAAAAGGAGGATTAGTGATGTCATTGAGAGTACAAAAAAAATTTTGCGCGTCAAAACTAGGATATCATTTTGAGGCACGCCTTAGTGAAGAGCTCAAAAAATTTAAGCCACCTGGAGTAATTTATTGTGCATGTAAGTGGAAGAACATGAGCCTCAAGAATATCACTATTTTCCAAATGACACTGCCTGGTTGAAAAGCACTGCTTTCCCATAACGAGCTGCGTATTGTAAGGAATGCAAAACAGAAGGGGAGCAAATGAAACATTGATATCAGTGCTACCAGTTTTCACGTCGCATTTCACTCCTCTTTAAGTGAAGTGGAATTTGCATCTACGTGTGTAGCATGTATACACCTTCTACATTACTTAAATCACAGTATCCGCCGCATATGCTTGCCTAGAAGCATAATTTCCTGGCAGAATTTTCGAGTTCGGAAATAGCAAAATATCTATTTTTCAATGGTGTATGTGACCAGTAGCGGAGCTGAGCTATTCGAAGTACTATCGGTACTGTCAACAACTAAGTGACTATAAAACTATCGCTGGCAAGTATGAACAATAGATAGTGATATTGAGAGCAAACTCAATTACCACTACGGATGGCATAAAAGAACCACGTGAATTCATGATGATGAAATAACTTTATTGAATATCCGGCGATTGGAAAGCCCGGGCCTGGGGCAGCCTAGATGGTCGCTTGAAGCTGTTTCTCCCGCGCTGCCTGCAGTGTCCACTGGACAGCCCAAAGTTGGTTCATTGAAGCATAAAGTTTGTTCCTGGAGTTCATGAAATATGTTGGAGGAGGAAGGCAGGACTATAGGGCGAGGTTGTTGATATTTTTGTGTTTCCGCGTCATATTACTGGACTGAGAGATAATGAGGGAAACGTGTTTTATTGTAATCGAAGGCTCTTATATGATGTGAAACTGCACGGCTTCATATTGATGTTCAATATTACGGTTCCGGAAGGAAAACATGAATACTTATGGTTGTTATTTGTACAGATTCACTGAGCGCTGTTGAATATAATTTTTTGTTGGTATATGCATTTGCTTTCATTGACGAAACGATTTATGTAGCGCGATATTGCTCATGAATCAATCGTATCAGATATTGCTTAAAGTAGGCTAATGCAGATGTTCTCACTTCATTGACCACCAACAACTGCATTATAATGTACATATGATTGTAGAAGTAACGATAGTGTTTTACCGACAATTCTTCTTATTTACCTATGAATTGTTCACTTATATTAGTAGAATCGATGCTATTTCACTAGATAGATTGATTCGAAGAAACAATCGATGTGATCGATAATCAATTTAACAATAATTTTGACACAAATATCACGCGTCATGTCATGATCGCGCAATCTCACATAACTAACATCAGATGCCATATATGGAAAGGCGAGGATCAATTACACAAGTGAAGATATTTCGTTGCACTCGCTATTTAGCTGAGATGTCTCGATGCACATGACAGACCATACGATGTTTATTTATTGCATGTGCAGCATATGCTTGCATACCATCAACAACCATTGCCTTAATCGAAACCTGTGTGCCTAAATTTCGGTGTAGGGTAAATAAGTCTATGTGGTCTAATTTTCGTAGCCTCCCACTATTTCGCGTCTGAGATACCGTGGAACACCATCATTCATTATTACAACTGGTGGCCTAGCCACCAGCTCGCAATGGGTAAAGATGCCTTGTGTCAGCAAAGCGTTTTTTTAGCAGTGGCATTAGCTGGCTAAATACTGCTTAATGATGACTAGTGGGTGCTAATTCAAGATAGGCATTTGAAGAGAGCTACTAATGCTATCTCACAGCTAGGTGTAATGGCCCAGCACAAGGCATGCTATGCGCTAGGTCATTTCACCCAACCGTGAGGTAGTTCCTTCGAACGCTAACGTATGCTGGTTGTTCTCACCTATCAGCTGATGTCGGCTGCCGAATTCCGGCTATCTAAATATATTGCTTGGACGTGTTGGTCCGACATGACGCGCGAAAACTGGTACATGAAGTACAGTGCAAAAAATGGTACATGAAGTGTTGTATCTGCTATGTCATACCAACACGCAAAATCATCGACTTTACCTGCTAATATTTCTAGCGCAATCAGCCCTTTCATTGTTTCTCAGTTCAACCATGCGTCATTATCACCTAGTACGTCAATAATCTTTGCAATGTACGCAAATTCTCTTCTCACGTCGGGCCCAAAGAAATTCCTACACAACTGTGTTTTTTTTTCTGCTCTTTTTTATGTTGCATCTTCTGCGCTAATTCCATGTACCGCTGTAGCATAACATTGCCCATTAGTAAGTAGGGTAGCCTATAGTAGTCGAATATTGTGCGTCATGACTTTGTTATTGTTCAGCACGTCGTTCGCTGTCCAGCAGTTGTTATGTTGATCAACACTGTTGCGTTATCCAGCACTTGCTAACGTTCATTGTCATAATAGGACTGGCCAGAGCTTGTCCATAGCCAGACGTGGTTGATGTTCGACATAATTGCGTCATTATTGACCGAAATCACAGTGAAATGGTGAATCCACTTGCAGTGACAATGTTCTACCTTTTACAACTATTGTAGCTCTTCCACACATGTATGCGCAAGCGAACACTATTATTGCGTTTGAATGTTTGTGCTGGCAATACGTGTGGCTTTAACTGACATCTCACGCTTCAGAGTTTCGGTGATTTGACCGGAAAGCTGATGTAAGGTTCGTAGCTACGCCATATGCATAAAGGCATGTGCTTGCGCTGTAGCAGTTGACTGCAAAACAAAAAGCAAATAACAACCTCGTCTTCGCTGCTTCATTTGCATAATTTTTTCTGCCATAGCGCATGGGAGCTGCGAAAATATTTTTCTCGAGATATTCTCCGTCCTCCTAGGATTATCTTACACCACAATATAAATCCATAATTTATTGAAGCAAATTTCAGGAATTGCACAAAAAAGGAAGCGACTAAAATATTTTCAACTCAAAACATTGACGAATCAACCCATTCGAAATGTGAAGTCTTCCTCGCAGTCGCAAGCTTGCTTATTTCAAACCTGTGCTCTGCCAAAGATAAACAACGAAATTAGCCAACTTACGTTGTACCTCGTAGTCGTAAATTTTCTGAGCGTATTGATGGGATTCTTCAACCTGTAATCCATACATTTGGAGAAGATAGGCGTAGTCTTTCAGTTTCGTCTGTTCACCTACAGAGAGGCTATGGCGCACCCAGTATTCTTGTTCGCTGCTGTATTTCATCTGTGAATAAACAGAAGAAGAAGAATATTTGTCATGCATACATCATACCCTGTGACGACGAAGAAGGGAACACCACTGTTAAATTTTGCGGTAACGTCTAACAAGAAGTGACAATGATGATAAAACAAATTTTTGGGTGCGAGGAAAACAAGAACTACCTTTTTAACAAGTTTGTGGTCAGATAACCAAATCAGGCTCAAAACTTACACGCAGTTCTCAACAGCGTCTATATTTGGGTCTAGACAACCATGCCACAGGCGTGGCATTGAAAAAATCTTACACTGCACCCGACGCATTGTAGAAATATAAAACGGAATGAATAGTGCGAACCTGCTAGTAGGAGCAGATATAGTGTGAGCTCTGTATTTCTACTTCATACGCTCCTTATGGGCCTTCTTTTTGTTGTCGACTTGTTGTGGTGGTGGGCAGCCTACGGAGGTGCCATGCTCTGCACTTTGTGTCTCATTCTCCATCACGTCGAGGTTGGCGCAATAGCTGCACCATCATTGAAGACCGGTATGCATGCCCGGCATTTTAGGTTGGACCTGACCTGGTTTTTGTTTTTTACATTAACCAAGCAGCCAAAGCTATTTCTTGGCAGAGTTTAAAAATATGCCGACACTTATGTAACACCATGACCAAAGGCACGATTCAAAGATTGCAGGAAGTGCCAGTATTATTGCTTTTATGGTTTATTCGGTATTTACTTAATATCAATTATCAGCGTTTGAAGATGGAAAGTGGGACAAAAGGTAGCACTTATATGCTGTGTATCTGAGAAAAACATAGTGTTGGCAGCTTCGGCCATCATATTCTCTAAAATATACTAATTTAAATCACTAGGACGTTATTTCACGCAGCATTTGCAGTAGAATGATCATGTCCGCAATAAATTAGTTAAATCATAGAGAGTGGTTCGTATACTTTCGAGATATAAATTTATTTTACCTCTAAAGGGAAAGCTTTCTATATACCACGCTTTATTCCCTCACATTTTAACTACTGGACTTTATTGATGGTGACGACTAAACTTGATTTACGAAAAATTTCATCTCTTCATACAAAAATCTTCCATCTAATATGTCACTATTCTAGAATACATACAACAGGTCACTTCTTTGGCAAGCATGAAATCACCAATATTTACTACCTATGCAATTACAGTCTTTGACACCACTATAACATAAAAACATTTATCTGCTATCACAGTTATCACCTCCATGAAACTTTATCAATGAAAATACCCACACGCCGGGGCGTATTCAGAAACTTATTTTAGGGTGGGGGCGGCACCACCTTGGGTTTAGGAGGGGCGCTCCCTAAAAAAGTCAGTTTTTACCCTTTGTTTCATGACGAAAAAAAATTCAGAGAATGGGGAGCGGGGGGGAGGGGCGTCTTGGCTACGCCTTTGTCCACACAGTCATCCGCCACCTTGGATGCTTCCTCTTACAAAAACTATGGACACAAAGTTTGCTTATACGCTACCTTTACAAAAAAAAGTAAACAGGTTATATTTATCACGTGTCAACAAAGAAGGTATCACCCTTTCTCAACTTCGCCAATACCTTATTAACTCTATTGACAATTAGGACCATATTTTTAGTGTTCGTAGCTAACAATTAGGAAAAACACAAGGGATAAAAATGCAATTACCGCTCTATGTAAATAACATGTTGAGCGTATCTGTGGTACTTATTGCGACTTTTGATTTACATTTCTATATTTGTTTATTACACTGTGTGTGTGAGGGGGGGGGCGTTGTTTTTGTTTTTCTCAGCAATACCCAGTGAAACTGAATGCTCTAGAGTCTCTAATTTTGTTAGTGTTATGTACTTTTCTCAGCTGTCGTGGTCTGTCCTGCTTTATGCCACCCCTACCTTTATGTCATCCCTGCCTTATGTGTGTAGGGGGGGGGGGTGTAGGACCGTAGTTAGAATTGGTTGCACGACAGTTACTTTGCTTTTATTTACTTTGAGTTGTAAGCTTGGAGAGGCATGTCAGCCGTTGGCAGGCAGCATTCGTTTAATAGCACTCGGTCAAAGCGTGTCCGACCGGATTTGCCGTGAACGCACAGGCAGCACGGCGCCCGCATGGTACCCTGTGTAGTTCAGCAGCGCCGGAGACCGCCGAGCGTTTCGAGTTGCTGTCAACTCGGCAAAAAGAAACCGACCCCCACGTGTGTAAAAAAGGGGGGGTGTGATTAGAAGCATCATTGTGATAACCCTCTAATTGCCTCACGGCACTTTCAGCCGGTGTATCAATGGGCCTCTTCAGAGACCCGTCGCAGCGCGGTGACTCCTCACATCGGTGGAGCTAAGGCTCCGCCGCATGCTGTGGTCACGCGCGTCGTTTCGAGGCAGCGCCTGTCGCGGAAACAAGGAGGTAGGTGACAACCTTTCGTTCTAGTTCGGCTTAGCTCTGCTAGATCTCGGAAGCGGGTGGGATGGCGACACGTGAAAGCATGCTGTGTAGCAGCAGTCGGGTGCCCGGTCGACGAATTGGTGCGTATTGTGACTATGGCATGTCTGCGACTGCTCCCGCATTATTTGTTGCAAATGAGCTCGTAAGTTGAACCACGGGTGGTCAGTGAGTAGTTCCTCTTACAGCGCACAGGAAAAAGGTGGATTATTGCCCCGTCGTCAAGAAGTTGACGGGTTACAGGGAAGCTGTTTTATGGCTGCCAAAGTCCAGTATACGTGTACCTCTAAGTCTAGATAATTGGGCGCCGCGAAGCTTGCCGATGGCTCTATGACTTTTTCTAGTTTTGTGGAATTTTCATTTTGGCTGTGTTGTGTGCGGAGAGGGCATGAGCCCCCACGTGCACGAAGGTGGCATCCTTGTGACGCGGTTTCTGGTCGACCAAGTGTACTGTCCCATCAGTGTACAAGCAGGCGACAATTCGCCGAGAGTTGCGTAAGGGCGCAGAAACGACGGAATAAAAAGTGGTCCCGGAGCTCTGCCAAGCGTTCTGAACCGGCCTTCAGGTGTTAGGCAACATCGATCGGCTCTGCTGTTCAACGTGGGGTCACGCTACAGAACCTGGTTCATTTTTAAAGTGTTTTCTTTTTTTTGTATTGTTGATGATCATATTTATGTAACTTTTGTACAGTCTGTAAATGCAAGTTTTTCTCATACTAAAACTTCTCTAGCGTTCCTGCTTCATATTCAGGCGACCAGAAAGTCAATCGCCGCTATTTGCATAGCGGTGGTATACGTTTCTTCCCCCACTTTGCAATACCACTTCGAGTGGTGCGTGGGGGACCGCTAGGTGGCGTCGAGGAGCGCGGACGTGAAAACGTCGGCTCCCGCTTTTCTAAATGTTTTCGGTCGTTTCTATGCTTCAAGATCACTTGGCTTTGTGCTTATTCGAACAAGCAAGCTCTGCGGTTTCAGTGGAGACGCCATTTTTGGTGGTGAGTGAACTCTTAGACATATTTTTGGACTTTAAAGTTGCGACGCGGCGAGCGTCCCCGCTAACCCTAACCACACCTAGGGTTAGCGAGGAGTACGGCCGTTACACGTAGCCAAGGGCTCGGCCAGACGCGGCAGTTACTGGATCAACCTCCGTACGTCGCAGCCGACAACCAGGCACTGAAAATGCCTTCCACCGTAACCGTGGAGGGAATGGAAGTAAGCGCGGAGATCTTCGACGGACCAGGATGGGCCACCGCCATGGGACGCCGAAGACAGACGACTCCGCCGAACGAGGAGCTGGCCGCTGGGACGGTCGAGCACAGGAACCAGCCGAAGCACCCCAGGGGCTTTAAAAAAGTCAATCGGCACTACACCGTGTGGTATCCGCTTCCAGGCTACCCCGCCTACCCAAAGACCAGATCAGGGTAATTAAGAAACCCAGAGGTGGATTGGACGTAGCCCGAGTCGACCTCGTTCTGCTGGCGAGAGCCGTCATCATGGCCGCCCAGATCACCGACGAACAAGCACGGGAGGACACGATCTGCCCCAACAATATGCAAAACATCATTGTTATTTCTACGCCGTACCAAAATAATGCCACATCATACGTGAACGTCCAGAAACTGCACACAAACCAAGGCTTGTTCGAAGTTGCCGCATACGTGGCCGCACCCGATAATACATGCAAGGGCGTCATCAAGAACGTTGACCTCTCCCTTGACGACGCAACGCTCAAACGCCTGATTGTGCACGACCGAAATCCCACTGCCATCGAGGCAAGACGCATTAAAAAGACCAAAGTCGTCGCAATCCTCTTTGACGGGTTGCGCGTTCCGAGCACAGCGATATGCGGAACCGCCATGGTTCCCTGCTCGCTCTACAAGCGACAAGTAGATGTTTGCAGAACGTGCGGAGGGGTCGGCCATCGCGCCGATGTTTGCCGGCACACAAACGCAACCAGCAAGAAATGTCACAACTGCGGTGAAACGCTACAAGGAGACGGCGTGCATCACTGCGAGCTGAAATGCAAGCTTTGCGATGGCAATCACCCCACCGGAGATCGCGAATGCAAAAGACGCTTCCACATTCTATACATAGTGAGAAGGAGAAGAAGACACAGAAAGCAAGAGTGGCAAGCACAACAACGTCAAGACGCACCAACGTCTGTCACGTTTAAGGAACCCTGCCACAACCAGGTGCCGAGACGGGAGAACGCCTCGAGCGTCCATCCCCGTTCTCCATACAGGGGGAGATCCCGATCCAGAGGGCGTTCCCGATACAGAAGGCGTTTTCGATCCAGAGGCTGTTCTCGTTCCGGAGGGCGCCCCTCGACCCTGTCGGGATCCGACAACCGCCTGTCATCTCGGGAGTGCTCCAGATCCCGATCGAGAACGAGGCCAACAGCCACGCAGCAGCAGCAGCAGTCGAACAATGGCTCCTGGGCCAGCAGGGTTGCAGGTGAAGCACGAAGCACAAGTAGCCAGCCCAGAGGTAAGGCACAGCCAGAGCATGCTCCCGATTCTCGTATTGTAGCGCTTGAACAAGAAAACAGGGCCCTCAAGAAGGAGCTTGAACAGCTCCGGGCCTCAATAGCTAGAATAGAGAGCTGCCACGGAATTAATCTGTCGAGCTCACCGGCACAACCGACAACACGCTCAACACAAACGATCCACAACACACACAAACGCAAAGCCGTAGACAGCGACAGCGACACGATGGAGGAGATCGAGATGGTGTCGATAGAAGAAGAAGCTCTACTGAAAAATGTCGAGTCCGTGACAACTAAGCTCAACGACAAAATTGATACGTTGGCGAACACGCTTGCCAAGTTTATGGAAACCTTTAAGACTTACACTGACAAAGCTGACCAGAAGCTCGTGAGCCTGGAGAAGATGGCAGCCAACCCAGCTGGGGCAGGTGCTCTTCAGAGCCTAAGCGCGGACAAACCAGCGGTTACGGCAAGCGTGCCGAGCATACCTTCTAGAGCTAAAGTCCGACCAGTCAATGCACGCAATCTTGCGGAAATAACGAGCCGCGACGCACACAAGCTACCAAGCCAAAATGGCTGCTGACCATAACGAGATTAAGATCTGGCAGTGGAACTGTAACTCACTTCAGAAACGCAAAGCAGCACTAACACAACTATTGCTAGCCTGTAAAAAAAAAAAGCCGCATATATTAGTGCTACAGGAATGTGGAGAAAGCAAAACTGCTAAAAGCATTGGCATACAGGGGTACAGGGTAGCCAGGCCGACCCTGCACCCCGAGCAGAACAAGACGCGAGGAGTGGCTACCTTCATCCGGAAGGACATAATGTTCGCCGAAAGGGACGCCCCCGTATACAAAAAAGGCCTGGAAACGGTCCTGGTGGAAATCTTACCACACAGGGCTGGTAAAAGAAGCATCTTCGTGCTCAATGTTTACAGTTCTCCATCAGATAAGAAAAGAGATTTCAACAGACTGCTTACCTCGGCGGTAAAAATGGCGGGTGACAATCCGCTCATAGTAGCGGGCGATTTCAACGCCAGGAGTACCGAATGGGGATACTTAAAAAGCGAAGGCAAAGGCACCAAGCTAGCAGAAAGCGCGAATGCGCTGGACCTGCAGCTGATAAACAACCTTGCCCTCCCTTCAAGAAGAGGTAATTTGGTACAGCGGGACACAATGCCAGACTTAACCTTCACCAAGAACGTCAGAGCTACCTGGGATAACCTCGCCGAAGACCTAGGTAGCGACCACTGCATCCTAGAAATTACCGTTGAGAACGAGGTGAAAGCGCCAAGAAAATTCAAAATCACAGACTGGGACCAGTTCCACAAAATACGGGAGCAGAAGGGCAATACAGAACTATCATATGAAGCTCTCTTAAATGAATTAAAAATGGCAGCGAATGAGGCCACCAAAGAAGTCGAGACTGATGAATCCATCCAGGCAATGGACTCTCACCTGGCCAGTTTGCTGCAGAAAAGGCATGACCAAAAAGAAGCGTGGCGTAAAAACAAGCTCAACAGACACTTACGTACAAAAATCGCGGACCTTAGCCGCGAAATCGAATCTCACGCCAAGACAATCTGCGCCCAGCAGTGGAACAACACATGTGACGAAGCAGACGGCAAAATGAGGAAGGGAAGCAAATGGGGGCTGCTCAAACACCTTATGGCGGACAGCGATAAACCCACCAGAGGTGGCACCCAGCTGCAAATTGAACGATTGGTGCACAAGCACGCCCAGAATAGTGGTGGATCCCAAGCTCTCCTCAAAACTCTAGGCCAAAAATATCTCCCACTGGAAAGCAAATCAGTAGCCTGGGAAAACAAAAATCCCTCATATGGAGGTCGACCGCAAGAAAAGCTAGACGAACCATTCAGCGAAGCTGAAATACGGTACGCTCTACAACAACTAAATGGCAGATCGGCGCCAGGGCCAGATGGAATCGACAATAAACTGCTACGGAATCTAGACGATAAAGCAATCGTAATCATTACTAAGAAGATAAATGAGGCATGGAAAACGGGTACCGTGCCTAAAGAATGGCGTAGCGCCAAGGTTTCGCTCATCCCGAAACCTGGAAAACCACTGAGCATCGATAACTTAAGGCCCATATCACTCACATCTTGCGTTGGAAAAGTAGCTGAGCATGCAATACTCAACCGTATCACAGACCACATTGAGAGCAATGGGCTCTTTCGACACAACATTATTGGCTTCCGCAGGGCACTGTCCACACAGGACGCCATGTTGATGTTAAGAGAACACATATGTTACGGCCTCCTCCACACGCCCAAAGCTATATTAGCCCTGGACCTCGCCAAGGCCTTTGACACCGTGAAACATGAACACATACTGGGTGAAATATCACACATGAACCTAGGCGAGAAACTCTACAACTACATTAAAGGCTTTCTGGCGAACCGAACCGCCACCATCGCATAGGAGAGCAATGCGGCGAACCCGAACGACTCGGAAATATCGGCACCCCACAAGGGTCAGTGCTCTCGCCATTGATCTTTAATGTGGCGATGCACAAGTTGTCGGAGAAGCTCGCTCAAATCCCATCCGTGCACCATGCCATTTACGCGGATGATATTACCATATGGGTCCCATGTGCCCACTTATACGGTGCCTTGGAAGGAATCCTTCAACAAGCACTGACTACAACTGAAGAATTTCTTAAGCCAACTGGACTCGCACTGTCCCCAACTAAATCTACTTTAACGCTCTTTCACCCTCGACGGAATTCGGGCGAAGACGAGCCGCAAGTAGTGCTCAAAGCTGAGAACAACCAAACGATACCGCAAGTATATACGGTCAAAGTACTAGGGCTAACGTTAAGCGCCAAGGAGGGCCACAACAAAGACGCACTCAAGCGCCTTGAAAAAAGCACGAACAATTTTTCAAGAGGCATTGCTAGAATCGCCAACAAGAGAGCAGGCCTCCTAGAAGACAACATCATGAAGGCGTATCACGCCTTTCTTGTAAGTCACGTAGCATACGCGTTCCCGTTTCTGAAACTTACGAAGGCTGAAATCAAAAAGGTCGACTCCATGCTCCGCAAGGGACTGAAAACGGCACTCGGCTTGCCCAATAGCACGAGCAACGAGAAACTCGAGCAACTTGGTCTGCAAAACACAGCCGAAGAACTTTTCGAAGCTCAGAGAGTGGCACAGATCACACGCCTGTCGTTGACGCAGGCAGGCCATCTCATCCTACGAGACGCAGGCATTTGTCCAATTTTTCAACCAGAGAAAAGAACACAACTAGGTAATGACGTGAGGAAACACATTAGGGTTGAGCCAATCCCCCGCAACGTTCACCCTACGTTCAACAAAGGGCGAAGGAAGGACAGAGCGAGGGCGCTCATAAACAAGGCAAAAAAAAAAAACACAACACGCACGCGCTATTCGTAGATGCCGCCCGCTACTATGGCAGGGAGGCGTTTGCCATAGCGGTCGTTGATATAGACGGAAACCTCATAAAGGCGGCAACCGTCCAAACAAGCCATGTCCACGAAGCAGAGGAAATGGCGATCGCGCTAGCCTTGCAAAGCTGCCAAGCCTACTCCACAATATACACAGACTCTAAGACGTCGGCACGAACGTTCGCAGCTGGCCTAGTAGCTAGAAGCACAGGAAAACTCACCGTCAGCGCAATAAGAGAGTACGAGAGCAAAGAAACCCTTGTTAAGGAAGAGAAAGCTCAAATCTACGTATCCTGGTTCCCAGCCCACATGGGACAGTTAACGGAACTCGACCACTGCAATCCCAACGAAGAGGTCAACCGCCTGGCGCGTGAGCTCACACGCCGCGCCGCGGACAACGACCCCTCGATGAGTGAGCGGTACAAGAATTTCTGCAGCCAGGACAAAGCAGTCACATACCACGAGATCACTTCACATTACCGGGGACAAAGACGTGCCTTCCCAGCACCGCACCCAAAACTTAACAAAGCACAAGCTCTAACTCTCAGAAGATTGCAAACACGTACGTACATAACACCATCCACCTTACACAGAGTCGACCCCGACACACCGCCCACATGCTCCCTTTGCAACCATCCCTAATGCAATTTTGAACACTTTCTCTGGCTGTGCCCTACCCATAGCGCAGCACAACTGAATACCCAAGAGGCTTGGCAGGAAGCTCTCAAGAGCAATCAATACAAGCTGCAACTACAGGCGGTCCAGAGGGCCCGGGACATTGCTACAAGCCTTCGGCTGCCAGCGCCATCCTGGGCGGAGCCTCCAGACTGAATTAAGCGTCGGAATGGCCCTTTCTCAGCCTCCTCAGGATATGTTTAAATAAAGTCAATCTCTTTCTCTCTCGAGTGGTGCGTCTCGGGCGCCAATTGGTGAGAGTTGGTTTCTACAACATCAAAAAGAACTTGAATTTTCCGAGAGCTGAGACCTCAGTCAAGCGGATAGTCGCTTTTATTCTCACCTTTTTCATGAACTGTGTATGGGTGGAAATAAAAAGCATCGTTGTTATTACATTGTTATATAATTGTTTTTGTTTATTATAGTTGTCATTGCCATATAATTATTGTTATTAATTTCATTGAGTATGAGCGTTTTTTCGCACAATTAATATACCCGAAAAATGTAATTGAAGCATATCATTAGCACACCCGATTGATTGCCCTGAGTGCAGCGGTCCAACACGCTTCGGTAGAAGAAATATGCTCCCCTCACCACGCTTCACGACAGTGATAGCTAGATGCAGTGATCTATGATGTTAGACGAATGGTCACAAAGACGACGTTACGTCATCCCACAGCTACCAAGCTCTGCGGAGCCCTTGCTCATGTACGCGGCCGCACAATTGACCAAATGCCGCCAAAGACGGTAGGTAGAGATGTCCTGCAATAACTCCGCCCATAGCCAGACATACCGTTCTTTTCTTGTGATAGCCACTATATGGACACTCTCGGCTGGATTGTGCTCTCGGTGTTCCCCGCACAGCCTTCATACACGGTGAGGTTAGAGCATCGAACGCGTTATTCGAAGGTCGTAGGTTCGATTCCTGCCCACGGCTGGTTATTTTTTCATCCACTTTTCTTTCTTCTTATTTACATTCCATTGGTTTTAATAACTTCCCCTGTACATTCCTTGGCATTACTGTCTGTTAGATCTCATTAATATTGTGCTAAACACGGAAAAACGAGCCCTTAGGTATACACTTCTTTCTCGTATTATATATATATATATCTATATATATATAATATACCAAAGGGATGGTTTTTCCGTGTTTTGACTTAATATTATGAGGTGTACGGAAAAGTATATGGGAAGGTCGCAGGTTCGGTTCCTGCCCACGGTAAGTTATCTTTTCACCCACTTTTCTTTCTTCACATGTATCTTACATTTCAGTCTGATATCCTTCCTTATACTTTCCTTGGCATTATTGTCTGTTAGATCTCATTATATATATATATATATATATATATATATATATATATATATATATATATATATATATATATATATATATTTATATATATATGTATATTTGTATGTGAACATGCAAAAAAACAAAATTCCGAAAAAAAAACTGTGGCATGTGGGAGCGAACGTTCAGCATCTTGCTTGTGAATGGGAGGCATTAGCCACTGAGGCACGAAGAAGCACCTCCTTCAACGTTGTAACGGCTAGCTATTTATATCTACCACTTACCGCTCGTGATGACCATATTGGGGGAAATATCGTGTTTTCAACATCACCAGCAAGGTGGCTCCATGTGCGCGTGCCACCAGACCATCACGACAGGGTGGAGCGCGCTCTCATGTCCCACCCGTACTTTGCCCCGTGGAGAGGGAAGGTTGCGTGTTCACACGCCTATGCCTCAGTGGGGAAAATATGGGACACTTTGGTCTTTCACCAGTACGATTCTGTTGTAATACCAGGCGCACAAATGCCACTGCGCTCGCTACGCAGTCGCGCAAAATAACAACTGATGCGCTTATTCGCGTTCATCAGTACCTGTGAATACGTTTTGTGTGTTATTTTTGCATGAGAAACGCAATACGCGTTCCGATATGCTTGGCATTTTTCACGTGATCTTTTAATTTGTTGCTATTGCGTCTCTTGCTTCGTCTTCGTGGCAAAGCTGTGACTTCTTTTGTGCCTTTCGCAGGCATTTGCAGTACGGCGGAAAACACTGTTAATTAAGAGATAACGTCTGCATCATTCCCAATGTATTTTATAGAATATCCCAAATAAAATTGCTATGCCATCATACCGAAATCAAAATGAGTTTCCTACGTTTGAGATGAGCACTATACGGATTTTTATAGATGTATATGCATGCATATAGGCAGCCGGCAATGCAGTTTGCGAGATCTACTTGTAGCGCCAGAACACACAGCCTAGCGAGTAGGCGCAGCAAGACCGAGTCTTCCAGTGTGTAGCCTAGCGAGTAGACGCAGCAAAACCGAACTTGCAAGTGCATATCATTTTCTTCTTTAGTTGAGAGCAAGGGGCTCACGGCTGGTTATGTAAGCGCCGAGAAAGCGTTCTTTGAAAACGTGCCAAAAAGGGCACTGACACTTCAGCGTGTCACTGTGTTAAGCGAGCCTTCCAGTTTCTTAGTATCCCTGGCGGTCGGTACCAACAATGCTGAGACGGCCCAAAGAGCTTCGTCGCGCCCTCTGGCCCACTGTCGGATGCCTATAGGAAACAAAAAAGGTCGGGAGAGGGACTAATGGCACATATAAAATTCTGATCAATGAATGTATGAAGTTGTAAGATACGTAGTAAATTCGTATCAGTTATATCGTCATACTTTTGTAGCAATACAGTATAAATTAAAAGTGTGATAAAAATTATCAAACATGTGACCATAACGCATACGATGCATAGCATACGACCATAACGAGTGCAATGTAGATCTGCTACAATGAACAGCCACTCTGGCCGTTAGGAGCACTTGAAATCACGATGCAAGAAGGGTTCTGAAAGCTTGACGGAAGAACTACGCATGAGCGTAAGGGTTACACCAGCAGCGCCCATACGTGTGAAGCGTATGTGTGTTTAGCATTCTTAAGAGAGCATTTTAATTGTGAATACTGCTGTAGTTACACCTTGTGAGGAACTTTTTCAAGATGAAAATGTTTCTTAGTATGAAAAAAACGTTTATGAATGGTTATTAAAATCTTCATCACCAGTTTGAGAGAGCCGGAGAAAAATTTCAATAAAGAGTGATACATATAGGGAAACGTGCATTTCTAACAAGAGAAAAAAACAATACCCATGTGTAGCGCTGTCCTCAGGTGGTAACAAAAGAAGAACAAAATTTGGATAATAATGTTGCTTTTAAAGCTAATGAACTGCTTACTACTCGAATATTTCAAAGCATGCATTGCCATTAGAAATTTCATATTTTCTACCAAGAAAGCTACCATTCAGCAGAGCGACTTGTTGGGCTAGTTGGCTCATTCCTAAGGAGCTTATGGCGCCAATAAAATACACGAGAGAAAGACAAGCGCAAACTATCAACTAAGTTTGTTCGTAAAAGTGCACACATATAAATACAAGTTAACAAAACAAAGTCACACGTCATATTAGAAGAAAAAAAAGACCTCTATATATATATATGTATATATATATATATATATATATATGTATATATATATATATATATATATATTTATATATATATATATATATATATACATGTAAGAACTTTTACAAATAAACATAGCTGATAGTTCGCGTTTGCCCTTCCCTCGAGTCCCGAGTTTTTTTGTTTTTTTTTTCGCGGCATAAGCGCATTAAGCTACCATTTTCAGCCCACGAGAAGGCGACTGGCGAGTGTTGTATCTTGTATATAGTAGTTTCGGTTTCTGTGTCTGAGTTGGCAACACTGGGTCCTTGTGATTGTATATATTTGTGGAACGTCTAATAAAAAGGAGAGTATGCAACCGCTACCCGTGAGTGCGAGGTACGTCACTCGTTCACTACAATTGTGACGAGTGTTTGAACCCCGTCTGAGATAGTTCCCGGGGGATAACCAGTCACGCCCCCCAGATGGCTTTCGCTGGCATCGCCCCACCGGATCCGTTCCTTCCGACACCGGGTCGTCCCGTGCAGCCATGGTTCCGATGGCACAACATGTTCAAGGTCTATCTGCTGGCGTCCGGTGCTTCAGAGTTCTCCCCAGGGTGACGCAAGGCTCTTCTACTACATTCCTTGGGACCCGAAGGTCAACGTATCTTCAATACTCTGCCTATTTCGCAGGCGGCCGAAAAGACTGAGGAGGAAGGGACCGGAGCTACGCCCGACGTGTATGACTCCGCGGTAGCGGCACTGGCTAAGCACTTCGATGCCACCTGCAACCTGGTCGTCGAGCGCCACCGATTTCACCGTCGAATTCAGTTCCCAGGGGAGTCTATTCAAGAATACGTGACCGCGCTAACAGAGCTTGCTGCGATGTGCTCATTTATGTCGCAAGAAGAGTCACTACGTGACAGGTTTGTTGCCGGTGTGTCTTCGCATCGTATTCGGGAACGTCTTTTGTTAGAAGGGTCTTCGCTTTCGTATAACAAGTCAGTTGCTCTCGCGAGTCAAATCGAGCAGGCAGCAGTGAAACTGAAGGAACTTTTCCTCTCTGTGCAACCAGTATCTGCGCAGTCTGGCACAAAAGGCGGTTCATCGTTGCAGTCACCGAATTCACTTCCGCGTGCTCGCACTTTCAGTCAACGCGATAAGGCAGCTACATCGGGGAACCGCCCCCCATCTCGCAGCAACACGCGAATTTTTCGTATTGCTTCAGGTGGAAATCTAAACAGCATCGCGCTTCTTGGAAACGCTGCCCAGCTAAAGAAAAAAATGCTTCTTTTGTGGCCGTATCGGACATTTTTAAAACGTTTGCAACCAGAAGTGGTCGCAAGCATCTGTCCACGAGGTTTCAGTACATAGCCCGTTGCAGGATGGAACCGTCGATGTTCTTGTAGTTCAACAGCCTCTTGCATCTGGAATTCACATTAACATTCAAATCGGGCAGGTCGCTATGAAGCTGTTAGTCGATTCTGGCTTTTTCGTTTCGATTCTTTCAGGCAAGGTGTTTGACCAACATTTCTCTGGTGTGCCGCTTCTTACTGTTCCTAATGTGACGCTTCTGGATTATTCCGAAAGACCTATTTCGGTTCGAGGCTGCTTCTTTTCTGAGGCATTTTTTGAGAATCGCAGCGCACCGCTTTTGTTTTATGTCGTCAAACAGGGTACTTTCTCGTTGGCTTGGATGGTAATAAGGCCTTGAAGCTGTGTATTGAAGGCTCTCAGCTGCAGTGTTTTCAAACCAGCACAGTACCAAACGCCGAAGTAGCTCGGACATGTCCAATTGAGCCATCCATGCAGCTGCCGTCAGCATTTCAGCAAAAGTTTTGCTCGCTCTTCACAAATGAGATGGGCCTTGCAAAAGGTTTTGTTCACAAGATTAAGACACGTGCGGGTGTTCAGCCAGTAGCATCAAAACTTCGTCGGCTTCCTTTCATGTTACGACCACGCGTGTCTTCCGAACTGCCGCACCTGGAAAGCTTGGACATCAATGAACGTATCGATGCGTCAGAATGGGTGTCCCCTATTGTAGTCATTCTGAAGAAAGATGGAAGTATTAGGCTTTGTGTAGATTTACGCGAACCTAATAAAAGGTCATCGTTCCGAACAGCTTTCCGCTGCCTTACATGGATGAGTTGCTTCAAGCCTTGGTGGGTACCATTCACTTTTCCAAACTCGACTTAGCGTCTGTCTACCATGAAGTTCCGCTGGATCCTGAGAGCAGGGACTTGACAGCTTTTATAACACATGAAGGGCTGTACTGGTTCAAACGCGTTTGTTTTGGGCTAGCCTCAGCACCTGCTGCTTTTCAGAGTCTCGAATTCTTCGCAATTGTGCAGGTGTCCTGTCCTCTTTTACATCGACGATGTGATTATTTTTGGTAAATCAGCTGAGGAGCACCTCAAGAACTTGGAGGCAGTGTTGCAGCGCATCAAAGACGCAGGTCTGAAGCTCAACAGCAAATGTGTGTTCAGAGTTCAGGAGCTCGAATTCTTGGGTCACAAGGTGACACCTAGCGGTATTTCACCACTCTCAGAGAAAGTGGACGCAATTGTGGAAACCCCAGTTCCAAGAAATGCTGCTGAACTCCGCTCCTTTCTTGGGTTGGTGGAATACTACGCCAAGTTTGTGCCACACTTGGCCGAGATCGTAGAAGCAATGAGGGCTCTTTTTAGGAAAGACGAAACCTTCACCTGGTCTGTTGAGGTGGATAACAGTTTCCGCGCGGTAAAGGAGGTATTATCGTCAGATCTTGCATTGCACATGCTTGATCCTGCGCTTCCAATTATCATTTCCTATGATGCATCGGAATGTGGTCTTGGAGCAGTCCTTCAGCAGCAAGCCGACAATAAGCTTCGTACTGTTGCTTTTGCGTCACGCACGCTATCTCCGGCTGAAACAAAGTACGCAGTTGGCGAGAAGGAAGCAATTGCATGCATTTGGGCATGCGAGCATTGGCATGCATACATGCGGGCATGGAGCTTCACTCTCCGAACAGACCACCAGGCCCTCGTTTCGCTTCTGTCTTCGCAGGGCTCAGGCCAACGCCCACTTAGAATTGCACGTTGGTGCACAAGGCTACTACGTTACAATTTCACGGTGGAGTACCAGAAAGGCTTATCTAACAGAGTCTCCGATGCTCTTTCGCGGTTACCCGTTCATATGGCAGATGGAGAGCTGACTTTTTAAGAGGAAATTGTTTCCATGGTTCAACAAAGTTGCCTTACCAAAGAGCAGTTTGAACAAGCGGTTCTTGCTGACGCCACTCTTTAAAAGGTGAAGGAGTTTGTAAATGGGTCTTGGCCGTCACACAGAGACTTGCCGAAAGGTCAGGAACCATATTTCAGAGTTCGAGACGAATTGTCAGTGGTGAGCGAATTGTTGTTGCGTGCAGAGATGCTTTTAGTTCCATCATCTCTCGTGGCTCAACTTGTGGCAACAGCACATGAAACTCACCAGGATATCGGACGCACCAAAATCAGACTCAGGGAGCAATTTTGGTGGCCCCGCATGGACAGTCACGTGGAAGAAGCAGTCCATAATTATAACATCTGTCAAGACATATAAATCGGCAAAGACATCGCCTGCCCCGCTGCAACCTGTCGAGCTACCAGAGAGACCATGGCAGAAACTTGCAATGGATATCGTTGGTCACCTGGAGAGGGCGCCTCCAGATTGCAGAATTTTGCTGACATTTGTAGATTACTTCTCAAAATGGCCAGAAGTACAGTTTTCAAGGGAAATTTTTACAAGAACCGTGACCGAGTTTCTGCTCAACGCATTTGCACGAGAAGGCTATCCTGAAGCGATAGCCTGTGATAATGGGCCCCACTTCACGTCAAAGAAATTTGTCAACTTCCTTCAAGAACGAGCAATCCTCCTGTCGCACTCATCTGTTTATTACCCGCAGGCGAACGGACAGATCGAGCGGTTCAACCACACGTTCAAGACTTACCTACAACTGGGCCGTCTAGAACAACGTCCGCTGCGAACTGTTGTACGGGTTTACCTCGCCGCATACAGGTGTGCACCACATGCCGCAACAGGAGTGGCCCCTGCGGTACTTTTACATGGAAGACTGCCAAGAACGAAGCTTGACATCTTAGGCTTATCGCCCGAGCCCTTCGCAAAGGCAGCCTACCAGGAGCTGTCCAGGCTGCGGCAACGTGTCAAGCGCAGGCAAGAGTACAGCAAAGCCTATACCGACAGGAGGCGAGTGGGAAAACCGACAGCAGTGGCAGTAGAAGACATGATGCGGGTGAAGAAACCATCGGTTTCATTCAAAGGTGACATCTCTTTCTCGAAGCCAAGGAAAGTCATCGAGCAATGCGGCCCAGCATCCTTCAATCTTGACGACGGCAAAACATGGAACGCGGCGAAGCTGTGCAAGGTGCCTGCTCGGCGCCCTGGCGACAATGGCCTCCAGCAACATTATGCAGGGCGTGAATATTCGTTCCATCACGATCCCGGTGACATGACGCTTCTCGCTGCAACATGGCAACCAGCGTCCGCCGAGGCAAGTGCTCTCGCAGCGAAACCTGCGCCTTTTGCAGACTACGATTCCCGCTCGCCAACGAGACCAGCCGCCGGACAGTTTCCTGCTTCAGAAACTGTTTCACGCCCGCCCGTGAACACTACAGAAGAACCTGTGGTGTCGTGCCCACCTGGTCATCGCATTCAGCCGCACCGAGAGAGACGGCGACCGGACAGATATGGTTATAAAGTGTGAATGTGTAAATATTTCTTAGTTGGTGTACCTCTTACCTGATGTATTCAATATTTTGGCATGTGTATGGATAATTTTGTGTGTATACATTGATGTGTATTTCTTGTTGTGTATTTCTCGTTCGACATATAAACTGTGTGCGATTAGCCTGTACTAACGTACTAACACCTTCCCAAAATAAAAAAAAAATAAATGAGGGAGGGAAAATGTTGTATCCTGTATATAGTAGTTTCGGTTTGTGTTTGAGTTGGCAACGCTGGCTCCTTGTGATTGTATATATTTTTGGAACGTCCAATAAAAAGGAGAGTATGCAACCGCTACCAGTGAGTGCGAGGCACGTCACTCGTTCACTACAGCGAAATGTATATGTCAGCATGGGAAATTAGGCTACTGCGGTAATTACCTGCTTCTAAGGTCAACCGTGACTGACGTCACGTGTGCAGATAAGCCATTTGTTACATTGAAAAGTGTTAAATTGTTCATGGCCAACTGTATCAGTGCGATAGCTGCCCAATTAGGGCTAATGTAAACAGCCAAAATCAAGGTCGAAATTGAAAAAAAAACTGAAGAATTAGCCCATCGAAAAGCTTTTACGTTTATTAGGAAGTGCGTGCGTAAATGTCGCCTAAAATACATCGCGGGTCTTTACCCATTCCCCTATGTTTACCCCTATTTACTGTACTGATAAGAAATTTTTTACCTGGGCTGATGTTTTTCAACGTGTTGACGTCTTGTTTGTTTGCTGATTATTCACCGAAGCTCATATGACTGACAGAGTTGCTGAAGCCGGAAGGAGGTTTACCTTTCAAGAAAGTCTAGAAAATCAAACGACTATGATTGAAACTATGTTTTTACTACATGTGTAGGACAAATATTAGAGCATGCCTGCTTATTGTGGTATGTTTCTAAAGATATTCTGAAGACTTTGATGAAAGCCATTCAAACCAGTGTGGCCAGGTAAGTCTTGGGCAGGTACCGTTGATTGATGATTGATATGTGGGTTTTAACGTCCCAAAACCACCATATGATTATGAGAGACGCCGTAGTGGAGGGCTCCAGAAATTTCGATCACCTGGGGTTCTTTAACGTGCACCCAAATCTAAGCACACGGGCTTACAGCATTTCCGCCTCCATCGGAAATGCAGCCGCCGCAGCCGGGATTCGATTCCGCGACCTGCAGGTCAGCAGCCGAGTACCTCAGCCACTATACCACCGCGGCGGGGCAGGGGCAGGCACGGTGGAACGGACAGTATCACAGTGATAAACCTAGAAGAATTGGTAGTGAGTGTCTCAGCTTCGAGGAAAGTTATTTGTGAAGTGGTGTTGTTATGTATAACAACAAGGTAGGCATGAAAATGAAGCGTACATGAGTCCACCTTTTTATGTTTTGAAATGAAGTGACCATAAACCCTAAATTACGAATACCGGGCTAAGATGTCGAAACTCAGATGTTCAGTTTCATAAATTGTAGTTGATTGAAAGAAACCCTTTGACGAAAAAACGCTAAAAATAAATAATTAAAATTGACGGTATAGCCCTCTCTGCTGCAACTCCCGAGGGCAGTGTGGGTTCATTGTTTAATAAATAATAAAAAGTATCGTGAAGTAAATAGATTTTTCAATGAAGTTCAGATATATATCGGTCACTTTGTATAGGCTTATTTATTCAACTGCACCATTTCCATGTTAAAAAGGAAGTTATTTTTAAAATACACCACTTGAATTAGCACGAGCACATTGTGTGTGCCTGCACTGCTAGGACCATAACACTCCTACCTCTGCACAGCTATCCCATCAGCAACACATTACAGTCATTCTGCAACAAAACATTGCATTCTGACCTCTTTTCGCTGCTCTTGAATTTCACTTAGAGCTATGTAGGAGTATGGAAGGCTTGAAAGGCGATGCACCAGCCGCAATTTCCGAGCTCGACCCACTGCTGCACGCTCGATGCTGCTGCCTCTGCGCCGGAGTACTTCCTCTTCTTTACAATGGCCCCACGGAGAAAAAAAGGAGCCATCCTGGCGACTTAAACCTGTGCAGGCGGCGTTGAACCGTGGTACTGCTTGAGCCTCTGGACGTGTACAACCTCGCGGTTGCGACGTCGCAAGTCTGATGGTGGCGTAAGAGGCTCAATGAGGTAATTTACTGGTGACGTTTGTTCGAGAATACGATATGGCCCATCGTACTTTGGCAGAAGTTTGGAAGAGAGCCCAGGTGTGCGATGCGGCACTGACAGCCATACAAGAGCACCCGGAAGAAAAACGGGAGTTGTGGTCTGGGCATCGTGAATCGCTTTTTGCCTGTTTTGGTCATCGCAGGTAAAGCGATGAGCTGACTGGCGGCATTCTTCTGCGTGTCTGGCGGCGTTTAAGATTGGTAGGCACTCGGACGCGTCCGGTCGATAGGGCAGAATGGTGTCAATGATGGGGGAGGGGTGACGGCTGTAGAGGAGGTAAAAAGGGGAGAAGCCTGTTGTCGCTTGCATTGCCGTATTATAGGCGTATGTAATGAATGAGAGGACTAAGTCCCAGTTAGAGTGGTCAGGCGTCACATACATAGATGGCAAGTCACCGAGAGTACGATTAAAGCGCTCGGTAGCCCCATTGGTTTGAGGGTGGTAAGTGGTACATGTGCGATGTACAATAGCACACTCAGCGAGCAATTTTTCGATGACTTCGGACAAGAAGGCGCGGCCGCGGTCACTGAGTAGTTCTTGAGGGCCTACATGAAGCAACAAAAATGACGCAGTAGGAAAGTGGCGACCTCCTGTGCTGTAGCCGTTTGAAGAGCAGTGGTCTCAGCATAGCCCGTTAGGTGGTCAATAGCAACTATTATCCACCTGTTGCCAGTCGGAGTCAATGAAAGTGGCCCATAAATATCTATTCCAACCAGTTCAAAGGGTCGGGAAGGGCATGGTGAAGGCTGCAGTTCACCGGTAGAGGCGTGTGGTGGAGATTTTCGGCGCTGACATTCGGCACAAGAGTGAACGAAGTAGCGGACGAAGGTATACATACCACGCCAGTAGTAGCGATGTCGAAGCCTTTCGTAGGTCTTGAAGACTCCTGCGTGGCCACATTGTGGGTCAGCGTGGAAAGCGGAACAAATCTGCGACTTCGGGGTTCGTGGAACGACGAGCAGCCACTGGCGTCCCTCTGGTGCGTAGTTGCGTCGATAGAGAAGCGTGTCACGTACCGAGAAGTGTGGAACTTGGCGCCGGAGCGTTCGCGTCTTTGGGAGTTCAGAAGTGTCGGAGAGATGATTGGGGAAAGACGCAGTCCACGGGTCATTGCATTGTTCGATAGCAATGGTGTCTAAGTCAAGCGATGACAATGTGGAATCGCAAGCGATGTCAGCTGTGGCATTCTGAGACAGGGGAGAACGGGAAAGGGCGTCGGCGTCAACATGCTTCCGTCCTGACCGATAAACCACGTGTATGTCGTAATCTTGAATTTTCAACGCCCAGCGAGCGAGGCCGCCAGATTAGTCTTTTAACGTCGAAAGCCAGCACAGCGCGTGGTGGTCGCTCACGACGTCAAAAAAAAAACGACCATATAGATATGGGCGAAACTTTCCAAGGGCCCACATAATGGCCAAGCACTCCTTTTCTGTGACGCTGTAGTTGCTCTCAGCCTTGGTAAGTGTGCGACTAGCGTATGCCACGACGTATTCCTGATGCCCCGGTTTACGCTGTGTGAGCACAGCACCCAGGCCTACACCACTGGCGTCGGTGTGGATTTCAGTTGAAGCTTCAGGATTGAAATGGCGTACAATAGGTGACTTCGTGAGAAGCCGTCGCAAGGTGGTGAAAGCCTCGTCGCAGGCAGGGGACCACGATAAGAGGTCTTTACAGTTGCTGAGAAGTTGCGTGAGAGGTCATATAATAGACGCGAAGCTTCGGACGAATCGCCGGAAATACGAATACAAGCCGATGAAACTTCGAACTTCTTTGATGGTGGCAGGTTTAGGAAACGCCGTAACAGCTCGCAATTTCTCGGGATCTGGGAGGATGCCTTCCTTGGAAACAACGTGGTCCAAAATGTTCAGTTGATGCATGGCAAGTTGGCATTTTTTAGGTTCAATTGCAAACCAGCATTAGATAAGCAAGTAAGGACAGGCTGAAGGCGACGTAAGTGTGTGTCAAAGTTAGGGGCGAATACCACGATATCATCGAGGTAACACAAGCATATCTTCCATTTTAGTCCATGCAGGATGTTGTCCATCATTCGTTCGAACGTTGCAGGTGCATTGTAAAGTACGAAGGGCATGACGGTGAATTCATATAAGCCGCAAGGCGTGACAAAAGCGGTTTGGGGGCGAATGGCCTCCGCCATAGGCACCTGCCAGTAGCCTGACTGCAAGTCTAACGAGGAAAAGCACTTGGCACCCTGTAAACTGTCCAAAGCATGTCAATGCACGGTAGTGGATAGATATCCTTCAGCGTGATCGTGTTCAATCGCCGGAAATCGACACAGAAACAAATAGAACCATCTTTCTTTTTGACGAGGACCACCGGAGACGCCCATGGGCTCTGTAAAGGTCGAATGACGCCTCTGCGAAGCATGTCGTCTACTTGGTCAGCAATGACGCGGCGTTCTGTAGCGGACACGCGATATGGTTGTTGTCGCAGCGTTGAGTGGGACCTAGTGTCGAAAGAATGGCGGTAGCTCGCAAGAATGGTGAGGAGCTGTGAACGCTGCGAAGATGTCAAATCTGCAGCGATGAATGGTTGAAATATGTTTGCCGACGTTGATTCAGGCGCTGAGACGACAGCCAGTTCACATACGGAGGTAGAAGGCACCTCATCGGGGACGGATAGAATTCTGAAAAAACTGATTGTCTCGATGTGGCCAAGGCACTCGTGACAAAGTAGGAATAAAGACGACGACTCATGATTATAAATTGGCATTGTGGTTGAGCCTTCTACAAGATCGAGAGCAGCAAAAGGCAGGGGGAGGGCTCTTCGGGCGACGAATATTGGAGATGGTGTGAAGAAGACCGTGCCGTCGGATGTGGCGCTGCATGAAATTGGCATGAACGCAAAAGAGCATGGAGGGATGTAGGTGTCATCGCTAACGACAAGTTTAGCGGCAGACTGGGTGTCGATGGACGCTTGGTCATCCAGTGAGCAAAATTCAACCTCAGCCCTAGCACAGTCGATTACGGCGTTATGACGCGACAAAAATCCCATCCCAAGATAATATTATGGGAGCACGATGAAAGAACCATGAACTCTATCGTATACAGAAAGTCCTAAATTGTCACGCGGGCTGTACATACTGCGGTCGGTTGAACAGATTGAGCACTGGCTCTGCGAAGCGACAATCCGGAGAAAGGCGTCGTAACCTTACGAATTGAGCGGCATAATTCAGCATCTATAACAGAAACAGCTGCACCGGTATCTACAAGAGCGACAGTAGGGATATTTTCGACGAACACATCAATAACATTGGTAGGTGACAAATGAGGACTTGGGCAAACCGAAACTTGCGCAGTTCTTGCCTCAGTAACTGTGTCGTCTAATTTTGCTCCTCGTTAGGCGCGGGCCGTCGACGCATAGGAGAAGGCAAGTGGCGGCGTGGAGAGGGCGAGCGAAGACGTGCCGACCGAGGGCGGTGGTCGTTCTGGTAGCGGGCTGGCATTGGAGTGGAGGAACCGTATCGCGCGTTGGAGTCAAGCGGGGAAAAAGGCTCACGGCGGTTTTCATTGGTGATATGCGTCCGGCGGCGGCAATACCTTGCGACGTGTCCGAGGTATTGACAAGCCTAACATATCGGGAGATTGTCGAGGGTGTGCCACGGGTTGGCGGTGTTAGTGCTGGTCCAGTGGACTGGAGCTGGGGGATAGCTTGCGTGAGGCTGGAACGGGGGTACAGGCGCTTGCGAGTTGGCATGGATGCAGCCGCAGCGTAGGTGAGAGGAGCAGCCACAAGATTAGGCTCGCGAGCAGCTGGTAAGGCCTCTGCGACCTCTCCTTGAATGACGCCACGTAGAGACGATGGTAAAGTCTTGTCAGAGCTCGCTGCTTCCGCAATTCATTGTAGCTTCGGCAGAGGCTAGTTACGTCGTTAAGTGGTCGGGCTTTTCGCCAAGAGCATTCGAAAAGCGTCGTCGTCAATCCTTTTGAAGATGTGCTTACATTTTTTAGCTTCCGTCATTGCGGCGTTCACGCGTTTGTACAAATCAACGACGTCTTCTATGTAACTTGTGATGGTTTCTCCCGTTTCTTGTGCGCGTGTGCTTAAACGTTGCTCGGCACGAAGTTTTCGGACGGCAGGTCGATCGAAGGCTGCTACAATCGACGCTTTAAAATGCAGCCACGTTCGGACGTCTGCCTTGTGGTTTCTAAGCCAAAGGCTGGCTGCACCCGCAAGGTAGAACGATACGCGTGTCAACTTGTCCGCGTCCGCGCATCTGTTTAAAGCGCTCACCCGTTCGAAAATCGAGAGCCAAACTTCAACGTCATTGTCATCTGTTCCACTGAAGATTGGAGGCTCCCGCTGAGGAACACTGCCTGGACAGGTGGCCGGAAGAGATGGAAGCGTCTGCTGATCGGCGTCCGGCATAGCAGAAGGTAGCCGTCGAGAACGGAGTTCCAGGATGGTAGCGGGAAGGTGTAAGGGATGGTACCCGGCACGGCTCCACCAATTATAAAGGAGATTTGTTAAGCAGAAAGATTGATGCTTGGAAGGCTTGGAAGGCGATGCAGAAGCCGCAATTTTCGAGCTAAAGCCGCTGCTGCACGCTCGAGGCTGCTGCCTCTGCGCCGGAGTATTTCCTCTTCTTTACAATACTGTTATAATGGGGGGTTTTAAGCAGCATTACGAGAATGAGACACGCTGTAGTCGAGTTCTCCGGAAAGGTTGACCATGTGGTGCTCTTCAACGTCAACTGACATTGCAGATTATATGAGCCTCTGTCATTTTGCCTCCGTCAGAATGCGACCGCCTTGGCCGGGATCAAATCCATGACATTTGGTAGAGCATCCCAATACCGAAGCTTCTGCTCTAACAAGGCCGATAATATTTATTATTAAAAGACACATTTATGGGCCACTATGCGCCAAGACCATACATTATCCAAATTCTCTTTTTTACGTGTTTCTCCCCGAAAGGTGCACACAGCACTAGAATTGCTGAGTGCTTCCTACATCACTGTTAAATTGTCCAATCAGCGAGGGAATTCTTTTTTGACTTAATATCTGGAAGATAGAAAAGTGTACGTAAATCATTATTATTACGGCAACAATATTGAAAGCACTCCACATAGAATAATCCAGAACAAATTGTAAGTAATTGATAGGCACGTGCCGCGATGTTCACCACTTGTACGGCAGCCCCAATGAAGCCCACATAAAATACTTTTTTACCCACTTTCGCACACCGCTATCAAGCACTCATACTAAACCGTTATCACTACTGTTGCGAGGTGAAGAAAATAAATACACTCTGTGAACACGAGATTGTTGATATTAGAACTTAAGACCGTCATGAACCTTCATCACTCTACTACACTCTGACACGTTATGGAGAAACTCTTATGTGACATCTTTCTCTAAACTCACAGACATCAAGAATTCATTGCCGCACCTCAATCGCTCTCCTCCCGTGGTCAAATTGTGCGTCAGCGAAACGAATTGAAACAATGACATCCATTCCAAAGTCAAGAGAGCCGCGCACCATCATCTCAACCGGATCGACACTTCGAAATCTTGTCCTGTTCTTAAAGTCCAGGTTTATCGTATTCATCCATTTCACCAGCTCGTAGGTCTGCAATAGATCTGCGTAAATACAGTGTGAAATATAGGATGTTATTGCGATTACCAGTATAAAACTATATTACAATGCATTAGAAGGTTTAATGCAAACGAATGAGTAAGAGAAAAAAGTTAACGCAGCAGCGCACTTGAGGTACCAAGCCTGAAGTTAGTGTAGCCTTCCTGCGTAGTCTTCCTGTTTTCTTTTCAACTTTATTTTTCTTTTCTCAAGTCTTTTTTAGCTTCTCTAGTATCTCTGTCTCTTTGCGCACTCTCTGGAGCCTTCTTGGCAATAAAATATCAGTTGAAGTCAATCCTTACCCAGTAGTTTTACTGTCCATAGAGGTTTTTTTTTTTTTCACGTGGTAAACATCACGGAGCGTTCGCCCATTGAAGGTACAGTATAATACTCAAGGTTCATTCAGGAATCGATACCATGAATTACGCACGACAAATAAGTACTCTACAAACGTACCGCGCCTGGTTTCGGAATCGCTTTCGTAAAAGACCAAGTGCAGCAATAGCGTTGGTTAAACGTGTATTTTGGTTGCAGCGTTTTTAGAAACATTACGTCTGTACCCTAATAGCACTGTCATCACATAATATCAATATTGTAGTCAAGCGCTGTCCACAGACGTTAGCGTGCGCTGTTCAGGCCTACCATGCTCGGAATCACAAGCGCTACCTATCATAGCCTAAAGGAATGCGTTGCTGGGCTAGGCGGCTCATAATCTTGAAGCTTGGTAGCAAACTTGACGAGGACAGGAAAGCACACAGAAATACAGGACAGGGCGGTAAAAATCTTCATCTGGAAAAAAAGCACGTGCGACCCTTGGTCACATGCATCGTGGGCATTGTGTACCCAATACTGCTCACTTGCTGAAAAGTTTGTTTTGGACAGACCAGTCGTTGTATCAACGATCGAGTACTAGAACACGAGCAATCTGTTAAAAATAAATGGACGTTTCATGTGACTTTAAATTGCAAGAACTCTGCTTGTGAGCAGGTGCTGTCTAGCATTTGAATTCCGGGCAGAAGCGGGACTGCGCTGGTGAGAAAACTAATGGACGCTCATGACATCAAAGAAAAAGAAGGCAATTGTTATGCTGACACTTCAGTTGTTTTGCGCACTAAGGAAAAACTGTTCTTGGAAACTTTATTGTGATAACGAGTATATGTCGCTCTGCCAATTCTGATTGGCGTTATAGATTGTGATATGTATTGCTCCCGTCTGCACAACTTGGCTGCGTATATATTTAGGGAAACTCCTGAATAAAGCTTGGTTGCGAGTAACGATCTGCCCTTTATTTTTACTTCTTTTTCCTCCTCGTCAAATTTGCGCTGCCAAGCGTTAAACTACCTATCAGCTTACTGTTTCTGATGTTGGTAAAACCCATGTTGGCTTTTGGCATCATTATGCAACTGCAACGAGTCGGGTATATAAAACGCACGTGACAGTTCAAATGATGTCATTGCGTACAGCTTTTGTACAGTCGACGACAAAAGCTTGCACACCGTGCAAGCGCGCGCCAAACAGCTTGCCCGTGCCGTTTAGCGGTGCACCAGCTACTGACAAATGCAGGGCCACGCTATTAACAGGAAGTTTTGTTTGTTATTCATTGAAATCTGAATTTTTATGGCCACACAGAACATCTTAAGTACATTGGTGTTACGCAAAGCACTTATCTGCAGCATCAGCATAACACTTTTACATTTATAGCAGAGTAAAGGCTATGACGGCGTCCTTCTAATACAGCGGCGTTTGCTGTACATCACTTTTTGAGAATGGTTGGCGAGCCGCTGCCAAGTATTTCCCCTTGTGTGGTCCAGTAAAGTTATCGTTGGGGATTTTGAAGATGGATTATGAGAAGTTTACGGTCATGGCCGAAGGCTTGGGCATGAAAAAAAATTGCCCGCAGCTTCCCTCGGGGGAGCACTGAGGAGGATGCGGACCATATAATTGGTTAACGGGGTGTTAAAGTGCGACTTACTTGGGTCGATGGCTAAATTGGTTAACGTGGTTGTGAAATGGGGTGTTAAATTGCGACTTACTTGGGTCGATGGCTAAATTGGTTAACGTGGTTGTAGGAGGGGGTGTTAAATGAGTGAACACGTACACACGTATGCGAAAGGGCGGCGCTGGTCGAAGGGACGTCGATCATTGTGTTTGTGGATTCGTTGGAATTCATTTCACCGCGACTTTGGACGTCGACGCGCCGTACAAACCAACCGACGAGCGGCAACTGAGCGAGCGAGCGCCGACCTTGAGTATATATACAGCACGACGGCGCATGCACTGTCAGCTGTTGAATGTGCTCGAAGCGCGACGCCACATGCGCGTCCACTGGAGAATCAGGAGAATTGTAGATGTCGAACGCGGTGTGTAGAGGAGGAAGGGTGCACAGATGGTGGAGGAGTGAAGCGCGCGCGGTGTGTAGAGGAGGAAGGAATGCACAGATGGTGGAAGAGTGGGCGACGGCGTGACGGCGCATGCGCGCGCGTCAGCTGTCGAATGTTCGAGAAACGGTGCGGACGGCGCGGACGGCGCGGACGGCGCACTACAAGGCGCGAGTATAAGATGCTTCCGCATCTAAAAGAAGCAGACAATAGAGTGTTTTAAGAACACTCAGCAACAACAGCAAAGAGAGCGGAGCGAGCGCGCGATAGGCATGAACAAACACTCGCGGAGAACAAAATAAAAATAATCATTTCTAGAGTCGAAGCTGGGTTGACACAAGTGATTGAGGAACTGCGAGATGATGCAAGTGTGGTTAGTGCATCCTCTTTGGCGTTGGCGAGCTCGCATACTCCCAGACAAAAACAGATTTCACTTCGCAGGTTCATGGCACCTTTTGATGAGCGGAGGGACGAATTCGATCCGTACCTGCATCGTTTTCAGTGGGTCGGGATCGGACCAGGCTGCGAGAAAAGCGAGTGGGCCTTCAGTCTTTGTCTCGTACGTGAGGCATCGAGCGTGTTCGGACGCATGCCAGCAGAAGAATAATTGAACTATGAACTGCTAAATGAAACTTTATTACAAAGATTGCGGCTAACAGCCGAAGATTTTCGTGAGAAATTCTGAACGTGCAGGCTCGAGAATTCTGAGACAGGAAAACAGTTTGTTAGCCGATTATGTGACTACTTTGACAGATGAATGGAGCTATCGGACTCGGAAAAACCTAGGAAGGCAGCCGCGACAAGGTAGTGAGAGAGCAATTCCTCCACTGTTGCAGTAGAAGTTGGCCATATCATTGAAGGACAGAAAAGTGGGCACGGTAGAGGAAATGGCAAGGCAGGCCGACAAATTCATGGAGGCTCAAGGGTTAAGGAATCTTGAGAAAGGGACGAGCGACAACCCTGAGGATGGAAAGCAAATGAATGTGGCGCCAAGGAATAAGGCAAGAGCGCCGCAGTGATGTTGCTTGTCTAATAGATTGCTGAAGAATCGGCAGTAGACGAAAACAGCTGTGGTTTGCGACCTACGCTAAAAAAAAAGGACAAGACTTGTGAATGTAGGTAGCGATCAGACGAAGAGAGCACATATGCAATAAGGACAGAAGGAAAGCCAGAGATGGTCAGCATAGTGTTGAGTCCAGAAACAGGCATACATTGTGAAATGCCAGTAGTGGAAGGAAAAGTGAATGGCAAACGAGTGTCGGTGTTAAGAGATTGCGGAGCCGATACTGCAATAGTCAATAAAAGCCTAGTTAACTAAAGATACTTTAAAAGAAAACATGAAACTGTGATGTTCGTACATGAATCTAATAGAAGGCTGCCAGAGGCCAAGATAATGTTAGTAAATAGGGGCAGGAGTAAGAAGGGTTGATGACCCTGTGCGAAAAGATTCTAGTGCCACGAGAGTACACCAGGATACAAAAGAAAAAAAGGCAAAGGCAAAGAAGAGCCCAGGTAACTTGGAGGATAAGGAGAGTAATAAGGGAAGTGAAAGGCAGACAAAAGAAAATATGCCAATATTTGAGCGTTGAGTTGTATTCTCAGAGGAGCTTCCAAAAGAACAGAGAAGGGATACAACCGCAAAATACGCAATAAACAGGATTTCAGGCAAGCCAAGGAGACAAGGATTCAGTTATGAAGTATTCTATGAATCAATTAGGGTGTTTGTATTCATCAAGTTTTGGAAAATAAGTATCTGATTACACAAGTGATGGTGTCAACACGATATAGGCAGAATATTTAGAACACTCCTATGGCAAAGGGTTGAGAGATTCAAAGAGTTTAAGCAGAGAACAGACTAAAGAGGCATTCTGACCTGGAGTGCAAAAAAACGTAAATCCCCTGGTAAAGGGATATTGTGGAAAACTTTGTCTGTGATGATTGATATGTGGGGTTTAACGTCCCAAAACCATCATACAATTATCAAAGACGCTGTAGTGGAGGGCTCCGGAAATTCAGACCATCTGGAGTTCTTTAACGTGCACCCAATTCTGAGCACATGGGCCTACAACATTTCCGTCTTTATCGTAAATTCAGCCGCTGCAGCCGGGATTCGATCACGCGACCTGCCGGTCAGCAGCCAAGTACCTTAACCACTAGACCACCACGGCCAGTATCTTGTCACCTTGTCAGTGAAGTGTGCGCATAACGTTGCGAAACAGTGTATAAAATTATGAACTAACATTTGTTAGACATTGAAGCACGGGAACAGCAAACGTGTATCTGTATAGTGTTGATGCAATGTATTGGTTAATTGTATGATGTTGTGGTTGTGTGACAAGCGTGCAACAATGAAAAGTGACATACCAGCCTGTGCACGAGTTTGAGCAAGTGAGGTCTACAGCAAGAGAATAGAACAATATATCCCGGAGGAGGAAAAGAGCAGTTTTTTGTTACAGAAAAAATTACTCCTTAAAAGGGAGCCCAATGTGAGGAGTAAAAGAGGGGCGCGACATGCGTGCTGAACGTGGAGCCACTGCGACGGTGCACGAGAAGAAGAGAGTCACCCTAGTGCAAGCACACCAGCCACGAAGACACAAGAGATTGGTCGGAGAAAGGCTCGTGGCACGCGACCCGAATCTAGAAGGAAATTTTCAGAGAATGCGTTGGGACTGTGCAGTGGCCAAGCAGCAAGGTCGTGCGAAGTGAGCATTACTACCGCGACGGGAACAGCATGACCACCCGGCACTGAGGATGCGGTGTGAAAGGCCCGAAAGTGGCAGTTGACCTCGGAGGTTCCGAGTGGGGCTGCCCGGACTCTCCGCACCCTTGCCCAGCAGATACTGGTCGACAAGCAGCTTACCCGCTTCACGGCAGGACAGCCACTGTCCACACCTGTCAGCAGACGGGATTTGCCATCAGGAGAGTACATGACGAGACTAAGCCTAGCCTAGCAAGGGCGAGGAAGACAAAAGAGTCCGGGACGCCGGTGAAGACGACAAGTGGCTCGTGCGGTGGGACTGACCGACGGCTGCAGAGAAATGTGGCAGCTTGGGCTAGTTGATATGGCTTGACGATAGGTATAGCGCGAGAACAAAACGACGGCACTGAGACAAGAAGGACACGAAGGACACGGGCACTTTTTTTTAACTTCCAACTGAGTTTATTGCGTAGAGCGCGAAAATATATAGAGGAGACAGTAACCAAGTGACAAGAACTATACGGCCCAAAAACCAAACATGAGTAAGACAAAGACAAAAACAAAAACAAAAGCACAGAAAAGGCAAAGAAAAGTCTATAAGGAAACAAAACAGAAAGGTAAAGATAATATAGTTGCGCTTACGAAAACCTTCTAGGAACCTTAGTTTCTTTTCACGAAGGGCTTGCTAATACAAGACACCTTTTCGGGTGCAATCTGCGTGGCCTCGACAATGACTCGGGTGCGCTCATCTTTGTGCTTGTACAGCGTCACTGTGTCCTTGAAAAGGGGCACACAGTTGCACTCAGTGCAGTGCTGAGCAAGAACACCTTCTTTCCCGTTTCTAACATTGTTGGCGTGTTCTCTCAGTCGGTCGTTCAGACACCTTTGGCCCGTGTACATGGACGCGACGGGGGCGGACTGAGTTGAGTGGTGGGTTCAGCTTACCTCAACGCGTCCGAGTTTATATGAACTCGCACGGACGAGTTGAGGTGAGCGGTGATCGCAGCGACGCTTTGCGTCGAGGCGAGCCGAAAGCCCGTCTTCCGTTACCGGTTTCCGCTCCTCCAAGCCTGCGCTCTCGCCTCTCCACGCTGTGGGCTGCGGTTGTATACGAAGTTGTCGCTCCGCCACCGCGATGGCTGTCTTGGTATTTTTTCTCAGTTTGCACCAGCTGTACTTTATGGTTGTGTAGGTGTCTTGGCTAACACTGCACAACGCGATGGCAGCAGTGGTTCTGTTGCGGCACAGCGCTCGCCGCAGGCGTATCCACAGCCTGACGCACCGTTCCCTGTTCCCCCCTGGCTGGTCTCTCCAGGAATTCGCCGTGATTCATGGTTTGTAACGCCTTTCATTTGTGTACCTGATGCTGTGGAAAATCCTTTGAAGCCCTACACGCGAGTAATTTTTGCAATAGTTTTGGCTTGTCGCTAATACGAATTAAGCAGCGCCCTGAACCTCGTTGAAATTTTTAAATTGAAAACAATAAGCAGTTTTTAAATGAAAATGACTAAAGACCCTCATCAATTGTTGGAACAACGTGTACAGTTCCACCACAATTAAGTGCACCGTGTTCCTCTTGCCTCACACACTCGCCCTCTTTGTCTAATTTAAATTCTGTGGCTTTTGGACTGGACAGTGAGATCTTTACACGATGAATTTATAATTTGAGGGCTTGTAGTTTCAATTGGAATGCAATATACATTTTTGAGTAAAATTTCTATCGGCTTACGTAAAAATACATACGGCCGCATACCATTTTGCCTTAATTTTACACCTCTAATCCTATTGTGCCTCGTTTATGCCTAAAAAGGAAAGTAATTTGCTATTTTTTATATTTCTTTGAAGGATTGGAGTGTACAGCACCACCGACCAAGCGGGCCATGTGGATGCGAGAACGGTGCCAAGATTGGTGGGACCGAATTGTGGCTACCAACTTCAACGACAATGACTGGCGGGAGAATTTTAAAATGTCGAGGCACAATTTCTGCCACCTTGTTGCTGCCGTGCCACCATTCATGTCTCCTTGTGAAAACTACGTGCGGACCCCTGTGTCTCTCGACAAGAGGGTGGCTACGGCTCTCTACAAATTAGCAAGTTGTGGAGAATATCGCATTGTGGCCAACCAATTCGGCGTGCACAAATCAACAGTAAAGAAGTTTTTCATCGTGCCTAAAGTAAAGAAGGATGTCTTTGTGCCTAGCGCGCGCGTACCGGCCGACAGAGAAACAGCAACGTCGGAGTGATGGGGACAGGGGAAGCGGAGACCGCGACGGGCGGGAGAGGTCACGAGCCGTCAACTCAGCGCGACCGGTTATACATGCCCTTTCCGAGCGCGGCGAGTTCGGTGAACCTACCCCCTGTCTCCGGGTCGACGGGACTCGCCGCGACGACTCTCCGCCCCGACGCGTCCGCTTATACATGGGGAGGGCGAGTCCAGAAAACTGTTTATTTCGACTCAACGCGCCCTCGTCGGGCCAATGTAAACGGGCCTCTTCCGGTCGTTCCGACCTAGCAAACACCGCATCGAAAGGGGGTCCTGTAGACAATTTCCTAGGAGCATGCCTTATACCTGTTTCTATGTTGAACTGTGCATTCCATTGATGACTGCGTTTTCAGGGGGTTTGTAGATTTGGTGAGGATGAGTAATTTGAACGGTACAGAGAACAGCACACGAACGCCAACTCGTTTTCCGATTTTCTTGAGCATTTGTGATATCTGGTGTTTGTATGGAATCACGGCTATCCTTTCACGCTCTGTATCCGTGTTGCTCGGATTCTGTCGCGGCCTCTGCTCTGCCTTATTACTTCGCAGGATTGTCTCAGCAACGGAAGCGATAAACTCCTCGGCGAAACCCGCAGCCTTAAGCCAGAAATTTTGAGCTTTGAAGCTCGCAGAGATATTGTGGGCGCACGACCTATTTAAGGCATTCTCCAGACAGGTTCGTGGTATGCCTCGCTTAACTAACTTGCTGTGAGCCAAAGAAAAAGAAAGTAAAGGTTTCTACGCACGTGGTTAATAACACCGACAGATGTGCTGTGAGCTAAAAGCAGTCTCAAATCCAAAAAGCGTAACTTGTAATTCTCGGGCATTTCATGTATCAACACAAGAGGCTTTAAATATCTTCAAACACACTTATTGGTTGAGTTTGAAGATTGCGACTCAACCTTTGGGTTGAGTGGCAATCGAGTGGAACATAGAAGGGTTACAATTTAGAGGAACTAAGAAATCGTCCACGTATCTGAATACTTTGACAACATTCAAGCCTTCTAACTTTTTCTGTTGTTTTTTGCCCATTTTTGCCAATAGAAGATCACTGAATAGAGGTGCTATGCATTAGCCGATTGAAACACCCTTTTTCTGCAGATAAATGCAATCATTCCATTGAACGAAAATAGAGGTAAAGTACAGCAAAACTAGGTGAAGAAAATCTCGCGCACTGATGCCAGTTTTTATTTGGCAGTTCAATTCTCCGAAGATATCTACATTTTCTTTTATACATTCTAATACGTCATTGTGAGGCATGCAGTAGTATAGGTCCTTTATGCCAATTGAAACACCGAAAAGATTAGATTAATTTGACTGTTTGAAAAATTCTGTCAGGGCCTGCGAGTTTTTGATCAAAAATGAGCCAACAATTTTTAGACACTTTAGATGGGTCTGAATAAACAAGCCGAGTTGCTTTTTTCACGTACCAAGTTTTGTCACAATGACACGAAAGGCCATGTCAACCTTATGTGTTTCGGCAGAAAAAAAAAACATCCTGAGCCCATTTTTGTCACTTTTGCTAATATGCTCTGCTAACTGTTTCAACTCTAGTTTACGACACATTTCCTTGTATTGCGTTTTCACTCTACCTAGACGAAGGGCAGTACAACATTTGAAAACAGAGTCGATAGCTGTGACCGCCTTTTCTAGGTATAAGCAATTAGGAAGAACAGCGAAACCACCCTCCTTATCTGACGGCACAAAACAATGTTCATTGTCTCTCAGAAACTTGGTCGTCTTCCGCAACGGAAGGCTGTTGCTGGTAGGCTTACCCCGTAGGGGCACTTCGACGCCTTCTGAAATTCATCTGTCCGAATCCTCTGGTGAAGCGCGGCCAGCAACAGAGCGCACCATCTAAAGAAGATTGGTTGCGGACCTCTCTCGCTCGACGGCGCTCGTGTCTTTTGTGTCCTTCTTGTCTCCGTGTCATCGTTTTCTTCTCGCGTTATAATTATCGTCATGCAGCGAAAAGCTCTAGGGGACAGTCAACAACGTAGGTGACTAACCTCGACACGGCATCGGAGAGAAGCTGAAGTGAGCCGTAAGTTCGTTCGATTGTGGTGACGCCATGTTGAGTTAGAAGCAGTGGCAAGGACTAAGGATGGATTTAGACTGGTTTGCAGACTTGTTCTGTTTAGGGGTTTTTTTTGGTGTCTGTGAGTGGTGGTTTCGTTTTCGCATTTGATTTTCAGCCTTTTATCTTTTGGGTTATCAATTGATTGTTGTTTGAGGCCACGCCCATCTCCCGACTCTCGCAATTCCATTCGATGCAAGCACTCCCGTGATAAGTTCGTGACATAAATTCTGCTGATGTAACGAGTTCGAGACAGGAGTTTTAGTGGTGACTGCCGAAAAGGTCCCCACATTAGGAAGAAAAAAAGTGGATCATATTCGTCCATGTTCGGAAAATTTCCCAGGCTCTGATTAAGGGATGGATGCACCTTGGGTGCAGCAGGGCTCTCAATTGCGGCTTTGAAAAGGGAACTGTCGAGAATAGGCTTCTAGACACTCTCTGACATGGTCTGCGAACTTTTTGGTTCACTCTACATATATTTCTTATTGTCGTTTTGTAACATTTCGCTCAATTATATTTCACCACAGACACCTTTCATCGGAATGCTTCGCATTGACAATCATTTTCGTGAAACGTGGGATTGGCGTTTTTTGTGTGAGCTCGTTGTGCATATGCAAACTTCTTCTAAGTGTTTAGCTCATAGCCGTTCCTAAAGTGACACTCCATGATCTTGCTATCACATCATTTACTTCGTCCTTGCGGTTAAATTGCTTTTGTTTTTTCATATTTAGAAAAAGTCTCTCAGATGCAACCACACAAGTTTTGACCCGTACGCCTAATTGACGGCGTGTCACTACCTGTGCACCTTGCATGGCTTACTTTCGTTTATCGGAAACATGGGCTGCTTCGTATGAGCAATGCCAAGCGCTAGTAAAAGTTGGCACATAAGTAATATTACATAACCTATTTTGCCGAAAGGTATTGACTGAAGCGCGCAATACCTTTCGAAATCGGTAGTATCTACGACATGCTTAAATGCGGACTTCTATAAGAAAGCCGTTCCACTACAAATCAGCTGAGATTTCATATTACCTCTAATTCGTATGACGAGGCGAAAGACACGCAGGCTTTGTACATCGCAGCAGCTTTCTGAAACGCAGTTTGTTTATGCAGTGGTGGTTCTGTAAACTTCAGCTTTAGATATGATTCCATCCTTGTAGTTTCTTCAATCTGTAAAGTAAACAAAACGTGACTTGACATGTGTAAAATACTCACGGATTGAAACGCGACATGATTTATTTGTATTAACATGTACGTACAATTGCTCAAAATAAACACACCATATCGCCACGACTATGGCTCTTTGGGATAATGTTTGCTGCTCTCTACGTGTTTAAGTTGATATTACGCCGAGGCACCCGAAGAGTAAATGAGCGAAATATAATTGCGTTTGTTACCTAGCCCAGATTTTACTTATTTCAAACTGCGTGTACTGTACACACGTTACTTCTCTTTGCTTATAAGCCACACACACAGTGCATCGTGAGTGAGCTTCGGTTATACACCCTCCACAAATTCACAACAATTTATCTGAACGAGAGCACATGGTTCTTGCCTTGGGGATAATGGCACGGGTAATGTATAAACAAATTGTGAGCAGAAATTTTTCTATAAATTCACTTAGTTTTGACAAATTCCTAAGAAAATGTGCCTAACGAGCCATGGTTCACAAAAGCAAGAATGACATACTCTCATAGAAAAGGCACCAATATAACAGCCCATGTCACCGGTAGAGTGAAATCACAAGGTTCTTGAGAGCGTGGATGTACTTGTATACTTTAACCCAAGTACAACATTTGCACTCCTATATCTGTAGAGCTCGTACTCAGATGCCTGTGTTAACACCCGTCATGCTTAGTAAAAAGGCTCATACAGTAGAAAGCTACGACTTTCCTTAAGAGCTCAGCCAACCTTGAACTCATCTTGTGTTAGCGTGGCACATGTAGAAATAAAAAATGAAAAGGGAAAGACGACAGAGACGTCTTGAAAGGCAGGTGCTACCTTTCTAGACGTCTCTGTCGTTTTTTCCCTTTTCATTTTTCATTTCCATATGTGCCGCGCTAACAAAAACTAAGTTTATGGATAACTTACTCACCCGAGAAACAACACTTTTCAGTCAACCTATTCATTCCTGCGTGACAGCGACAGTACTCAAGCGGAACGCGAAGTTGCCACTTCCACAAGAGCGTACTTTATGTACTGATGACCGTCGTCTCTCTTCAAATGGCTGTATTACTTGAAATCGCATCAGTTGAAATGCAGCTGATCTAGACCAGTAGTGTCGTTTGGTTCATTTGGGGCATATACCAGCAGTGTCATTTGGATGTCGTTGACAACACTCACATTGCGGTGAGCGTTATCAACATAACGGGTGTCGTACTCTAAAGTGTGCCAGCGTTACTCACAAGTAATGCCAGCTAACACCGAAACAAGAGAGGGTTAGCGGGGTCACGTTTCATTATGTATGCCTGACATACACTTGTTCCCTTGTGCCGACTCTGCTTGTGTGCCTTTCAGCTTGCTCTTCGAGACGGAAAAAAAGATTTCCTCTACTCCAAGGATGATTCGCCTGATGGCGCATACACACGACAGACAGTGTACTGGCCTACGATAGCATACACCAGTGTAGGATTAGACAAAAGCCGTAGTAATCTGACAGTGCACTCACGCAATACTCGACCACAGTTTTTGATACCTTCTAACAGGTATGTCTCAGAACATATAACAAAAATAAAGCCAGCTAAAGACCACGCTCAGTTGTCTTCATATTGATGCGGCCCGTAATCTATTTTTGTGAAATAATGCTTTGTGTGGAAGGGTTGGATGGGCGTCAACCTACTGTACATTGAGCTGATTAAAGCCGGAATATTTGCTTTTGCTAGTGGGGCTCCGTATACAGAAAAAGGGTCCAGTAAGGCGCTGATATATATCGGCATTTTGTTTTCCTCTGCAGAACTACTACAGTCGATGTTTGCCCTGTGCTTCATATATATTCATTATCATCCGGCAGTACCCCAAGGTATCTCTATGATCCGAAAGCAAATATTGTGACCACTCGGCTCTCAAACACGCTAGCACAACACAGTATAGCCTTGTTTGGGTTAGTAAGTGTAGATTTAGAGTGGCCGTTTGTCATTGCCTGGTTAGTATCCTAGCTCTGCCGTGCACATGTTTACTCATTATTCTGTAATATATACTGGTCCATGGTGCGCAGAAAGGAGAGGCACGTTAGCCTTCTACATCCGGACCGTATTCCGACGCTGGGGTCACACAGATACTCGCGTTATGTTCCGTGCATGAACGGAAAAGACTCTCTGTACAGAGCGTCAAGTTAACACGTGTTTTTTGTTCCCGAACACTGGCTCAGTCATTTCACGTTCTCTCACCTTGTGCCAGAAGAAAGAATTCACATTACGATGAAGCTTCCAAGCGCTTGGCCCAAGAGTGGTGCAGTATATTCGCGCGTAGTCGTGCTACGCTAAGGCCGTCGCGAAAGGAACGCGCCCTCTCTTGAGCGGCAAACAACAGTGGTCGCTGAGTATGAGTGTACAGTAAATTGTCGCAAAGGAACATCAAAGACGACATTCTTTTATGCAGGCGTCTACCACAGATACGCTTACTCATTCTGTTGCGTATACGACGTTGTAAAGTTCAAAATAAAAGACGGCAAAGAAAAGCAAAACGAGATGAAAATGTCCCATCATCAGGAGTTCTACTTGCGGTGCCTTGATTCGCAGCGCCAAACGACTAAGACGAAAATTGCACGTTCTTTAAAATACTAGCGGTGAGCTATTTACATACAACATTCTAGTCGACGGTACACAAAACTCGGTGGTTAGAGCGTGCTCTCATCACTAGCTAAATGACTCGAGGCGCTAGATGAGCTGGCTTATAGATGGTCGCCCCGTGCATTGCGATGTTCTCGTGCTCAAACTCTGATGGGGGCGGTTTGTATGTCTGTTGCTCTCGCTGCGATTTCGCGTTGGAGACACACAAAGCACGAAGGTGATTATTGCCGTGGCTGCTTTTGCGAAAGGAGTCACAGAAGATACAAGTTTGTAGTGAAAAGTGTAACTCTCGGAAATAAAAACGTTGCCAGCATTCGCTCGTTTTGTGTTCACTTGTGCGTTAGTTTCATGCGTCTTCCTTTGTGTTTAAGCAGTGTTAGATCTAAGTGTAGAGCTGTTGAAGTTAGTAGCACTTATCCAAGGCTCACTTTTATCATGCATCCCTTCTGCTTGAGCAGCGCTTGTTTCTTTGAGTAACGTTACAATTTATTGCTATTGCGTTTATTCTTTTGCCCTTGATTCAGAACAGAGACCAATAAGCACTTACTAATTCCTGTGAAGGCACATTGCAATTTAGAGAGATACCAACTGCTATGGCAGAGGGATCATCAAAGTTTTTAGGGGGATGAAGCTACTTAAGGATGGTGTTTGTCCGGTTTCCGTTGTGACGGCTACAATATGAGGGGGTTCGGGTAAAGTATGGTATGGTCGAAGCATATGTCAGATCCAAAAGAAATGCTTAACAATCGTTCTACTTCAATGAATTCTGACAGAATATTACAAAAACCTTTCATACACAAACAATTTATAAACCTCGCTGTCTTCGACACAGACATGGACATTGGGATCTTGCTTTGACATCGACTCTTTATGTAGTTGCATTTGATTATATGGCACTCAGTTTACAACGTATGGGGCCCCGCTAGGGTAACATAAGGAAGACACAAACAGGCTCAACTATATTTTGTTATCTGTCATAGTTATAACAGAAGAACATAAAACAACCCCAAGCATGAACCGTTTATACTAGTCGGCGACTCACCTTAGGGGTAAAGTGTGGGATTGGCCTAATTGGTAATTCAATATTAAACTTCTGAGCGCAAAAATTTCAGACAACAAACACAAGAGACGAAGACGAGCGCAGACTTTCAACTGATTTCTCACTTTTAAGACACACATATATATATGTTACAAAAAGAATATAAAATCACTTGCTTAAGCAAGAAACAAGAAAAACACCACACAAAACCAAAAGGCCAAAAGAAACTGCAAAAAACCGTGGGCTGACTCCGCACGCTAACGTGACGTATTTAAATGTGCTATATATTTTTCAGATAAACCTATAGACGGTTTGCCGATGCGGCTGCCTCGAGCGATTGCTGCGGCTTTGGTTATATATCTTGTGCATTTGTAAGGTGGAACGCTAGAACCCTTGCCTTTCAGAACAATCTTAAGGGAACTAGCATCGTTCACTCGTAATTATTTACCTCCTGGTGATGCGTGGATTTTTTGGGGTGTGAAGCTCCCTACGCCGTGGGTCGTGCGTCCGCAATGTATGTAGACGTCATGGTGGTCGTAGATAGCAATCTCCACGGCCGCACTAGAGAAGCGGCACGCGCGCACTTTAGTCATCAATAAAAAGACAATTGTTTCTTGATGAAACAACCTATAGAGACGAGTATTGGTGGCTTAATCTTTAATATTTTTACGGAAAATAGGAGACGGCGTATCGAAGAGGCTGTGCAAAAGATTTATTTTAAACCAGCGGTACTGGCGTGATCATTTCACCAGCGAGCGAGCGGAGACCACCCCTCGTCTTCGTCATCAGGCACACACGCACGTCGCCCCCTGGAATCTCAATATGCATGCATATAGCATAATCACCGGCGGCAGAAGTGCTGTCTCAGTGCATCTAAACGTCAACGTCACTAGGAGAGTGGTACGGCTTCAAGCGCGCAAAATGTACAATATTGGTAGCCTGTTGGGCACATGAAGGCGATGGGACGACAGGACCTATTTCATATGTCACAGGAGTGACGATACGAAGGACTCGGTATAGACCTGTGTAGGGAGTAAGCAGTTTTTTCGACAAGCCAACTCGACGGGTCGGAGTCCAGAGCAGGACCAAAGAACTGGGTGGAAAGTGAACGTCGTGGTGTCGTTGCTCATACAAACGCCTTTGCTTCTCTTGAGAGGTCAAAAGGTGATTACGAGTGATTTCGCGTGCGTGAGTGGCCCGAGTGATAGCGTCCATGACATATTCACTGGTCGGTACTGCAGGGGACGGTATGACGGTGTCTAGAGGCAATGTTGGTTCTCGGCCAAACAGCAGGAAAAATAGAGAGTAACCGGCCGTGTCACGGCGCGAAGAATTATAGGCAAATGTGACGTACAGCAACACAAGATCCCAGTCTGTGTGGTTGGTAGAAACATATTTAGCGAGCATACCTGTAAGAATTCAATTTAGACGCTCCAAGAGTCCGTTTGTTTGCGGATGGTATGACGTAGTCAGCTTGTGTCTCGTTTTACAAGACTGCAAGATGTCGGCTATGACCTTCGACAAAAAGTTGTGGCCATGGTCTGTAAGCAGCTGCCATGGGGCTCCGTGTTGCAAAATCACGTCCTTGAGGAGGAAGTTGGCGACGTCTGTTGCGCAGCCTGCTGGAAGAGCTCGTGTGATGGCATAACGCGTGGCGTAGTCGGTGGCCTTAGCTATGCACTTGTTACTCGAGGAAGACAAGGGGAAAGGGCCAAGTAGGTCCAAGCCAACGCGGAAGAACGATTCTGACGCAATGTCAAGTGGTTGAAGGCGTTCGGCGGGAAGTGCCGATGGCGTTTTGCGGCGCTGACATTTGTCACAAGCCGCAACGTATCTTCTGACTGAGCGTGCAAGCCCTGGCCAGAAGAAGCGTCGGCGTATTCAGCCGTAAGTGCATGACACACCAAGGTGACTGGCAGTCGGAAGGTCATGAAGTTCATTTAAACGTCCGAGCGAAGGTGCTTCGGAATGACAAGCAGCAGGGCCAGTCCATCCGGCTTAAAACTTTGGCGGTATAATACACCATCGTGTAGCACGAATGAGCGATGTGACTGATTGCAAGATGGGGATTCGAGGCGCTCAATGATAGCACGCAAGGACGCATCATGGCACTGCTTGTCATCGATTGACGTCAGTTGCGAAAGTGAAAAGACGCTAGGTTCGGTGTCGGTGTCAGGCATAGTGCTTGACTCAGCAAACGGGTAGCGGGACAGGCAGTCTGCGTCCTGATGTAGGCGTCCGGACTTGTACGTCACCGTGTAGGTATACTCTTGCAGTCGCAGGCCCCAGCGCCAGAGCTGGCCAGTAGGATCCTTCAGGGACGTAAGCCAACATAGCGCATGATGGTTAGTTTGTACAGAGAAATTTGTGCCATATAAATATTGGCGGAACTTTGAGACTGCCCAAACAAGAGCAATACACTCACGCTCTGTAATGAAATAGTTGCGCTCAGAAGCTGTGAGGAGGTGCCTAGCGTAGGCGACAACTCGGTCGTGTTCCCGTTGGCGTTGGGCTAGGACGGCTCCGATCCCGTGACCACTAGCATCGGTTCGGACTTCTGTTGGAGCGGATGGGTCAAAGTGAGCCAATATAGGTGGAGTCGTCAGAAGCGTGATCAAATGAAAAAAAGCATCATCTTGTTGGTACCCCACGTAAACGTGACGTCTTTTTCGGAAGTTCAGTGAGGGCTCGAGCGATGGTTGCGAAACCTTTCACAAACCTTCTAAAGTAGGAACAAAGTCGTACAAAACTCCAGAGGTCTTTGACTGACCGGGGTACAGGAAAACTGGTGACTGCACGAATTTTCTTTGGGTCCGGCTGTACACCAGATGCGTCGACAAGGTGGCCCAACACCGTAATTTGCTGGCGTCGGAAGTGGCACTTCGACGAATTCAATTGAAAGCCTGCAGTGCGGAGTATGTCGAGAATAGCTGACAAACGCTGAAGGTGGGTCTAAATGTTGGGGAATATACAACGACATCGTCAAAATAACACAGACATGTTGACCATTTGAACCCTTGTAGCAGAGAGTACATTATGCCCTCGAGCGTGCCTGGGGCGTTGCATAGCCCAAACGGCATAACCTTGAACTAATATAGGCCGTCTGGAGTTACAAACACAGTCTTCTCTTGGTCTTTTTTGTCGACAGCAAACTGCCAGTAGCCGGAGCGTAGGTCTATTGAAGAAAAGTATCGGGCGCCGTGAAGACAATCGAGAGCGTCATTGATGCGGGGTAAAGGGTAAACGTCCTTTTTCGTGATTCCATTCAGATGGCGGTAATCCACGCAGAAGCACTAAGTGCCATCTTCCTTTTTAACGAGCACAACAGGGGACGCCCAAGGGCTCGAAGAGGCTACCATAATTGCTTTGTCCAGCATCTTGCTAACTTCTTGCTGAATTACTTTACGCTTGGTCGAGGACACCCGGTATGGTCGCCGATGAATGGGATGAGCATCACCTTTGTTAATGGGGCGCTTGACGAGTGACGTTTGGCCGAGTGGATGGCTGTCTATGTCAAATTTGTCGCGGTATGAAGCCAGAATGCGGCAGAGCGTGGCTGACTTCTCATGTTCGAGGTCCGGGGCGATCATGGAGCGTAAGGTTGCATCGAGGCACGCGGTATGCTGCGAGTGACGTGGGTGATCGGGACATACGTCTTCCGCAAAACAGGTGACGTGGTCTTCAAATAAGGGTATTAGCGTGGCAACCAATATTCCTTGAGGCAGCACTTGTTTCGTGAAACCAAATTTCATTACAGGTAAATATGTTCGGTTAGAGACCATGGTTACCATGGAGTGTGGGAGAGTAATGGCGCGCGCCAGGAGAACATCAGGAATCGGCGTCACGATATAATCACCATCAAGCGCGGGAGAGGGCCTTGCCAATTCAACAAATGTGAGAGCTTTAGGTGGTATCCGGAAGAAGTCAGTGGTGCACAAGCTGTTCGGGAGTTCAGGTTGAGAATCCGGGAGAAGAGGAAGTTCTAGGCAGAGAGTACCGGTGGCACAATCGATGACGGCAGAATGCGTTGATAGGAAGTTGATGCCGAAGATTAGATGACGAGGGCAATTTTCAAGCACCGTAAATGAAACGGGGACATGGCAGCCGGCAATACTAACGCGAACGGTACACATTCCAGTGATGGCCCCAGTTTCATCATCAGCGACACAAAGGGCTTTAGTCACTGCAGGCGTGAGGACTTTTTTGAGCAGGCGACACAGATGAGCACTCATTTTAGACACTTGAGCTCCGGTATCGACTAACGCCGTCAAAGAAATACCGTCCACATACACTTCAATCAAGTCCGTACGGTGGGGAGCGTCAACGGAGGATTTGGATCACTCGCAATTGATGCAGCACTACCTCCCGGAGCTGCATGATCTAGTTTTCCGTCCGAGAGGATTCATAGTTGACCGGCGACGGATAGCGGCGTGGTTGGAGCGATGGAGAACTGCGGCGTTGAGGTGACGGTGAAGGAGCGGTGGAGCGGCTGCTAGGGACGTCGGAAGAAGGGTACACCTGACTGAGCGAATACCGACCGGAGTCCTCGTATGGTCGAGTAAAGGAAAATGGGCTCTAGTTCTAGGGCGTCTATGTTCTTCGGCAGTAGCGGTAGATATGGCTAACTCGGTGGCAGCGGAAGCAGATCGGTCTGTTGTCGGCAGTTCTCCATTCCATCGGATTGCGGGATTGTGGAGTAAAATGTAAGTCATGACGTGGTGCATCTGATGTCTTTGGTCTGGAGGTGGGTCGCGTGGCACACTCTGAAAAAGTACTCTGAATCGTTAACCACTTTTTTCTAAACACATGTAAATAAGCAAAACGTGAATATTCATGTTTTATTTGTATCTTTTGTTCACCTTGAAATATTTTTGTGGCTGTGTTTGTGTGAACCAGTGAACGTACATGTTCTTTCAACGTCATCGCACATCCATGTTCATGCAAATGACGTTTCTTTTGTTATCCTCGTTATTCTATATCTAAAAGAATGATGATGATGATTTGTGGGGTTTAACGTCCCAAAACCACCATAAGAATATGAGAGACGCCGTAGTGGAGGGCTCCGAAAATTTAGACCACCTGGGGTTCTTTAACGTGCACCCAAATCTGAGTACACGGGCCTACAACATTTCCGCCTCTATATCTAAAAGAAAATGTTCTGTTGAAAGTTATTGACGTTTGTGACAATAATTTTTTCTAAACAGGTTTAGCGAGGGCTGGGCCGCTGTACTATAAATATTTTGAACTATTACATAGCCATAAACTAGAGGTGGTGAAAGGTGGGAAGTAGACACGAAACGCAAGCCATGAGGAAGCGCTCGAGTGCCACCTCTCATTTAGCCTTTAGAATATGCGCGTCCGCTGGATGGCGGTACTCCTATATGCTGAATATATTGTCACGGGGTCGTGACGTGGCCGAAGACAGGAGACTTCGTGTTGGGATTTAACTGTTTATTTGGGCGAACCTGTGCGCAGTAAACGAAAAGTCCGATTACAGCAGCAGTCTTGCACAGATAGCAGTCTCAGACTGATAGCGGCGAACAGAGCGTCGGCCTTCGTTCACCCATTGACAAGCGGCGAAGCGCGTCGGCATTTATACTCTTGCCGTCGAATGTTCTAGCGTTATGGCTGGCGGTGGCGTAGGTTCCAGAACGATCTGTACCGTTCGCACAGTGGGCGTGATCTTATCGAAATGATCTACTACAGTCCGGAACCTTCTCGAAAACTGCAGGCGCGGTTTGCGCTAAGAATCGTGTGGTGTTTTGGGACGATAACGAAAACTTGCGAAATGGAACGTGGCATTATGATAAAAAAGATGCAAGATGGCGGTACTTGGAGTGTTCACTAGATGAACGGACGGACAGATGCATGGACAGACGCATGGATAAAAAAATGGATGGACGCACGGAGACAAACACGAACGGATGCATGAAGTAACTCACGGATGACGGTCGCACAGGCAGACGCATTAACGGATGGAAGCACGAACGAACAGACGGACAAGCGCTTCGCCCCGCTCATCATCATGCACTCCATGAATATGGTGTAGTTTTTTTTCTTTTAGGCGTGTCATCTAGAACAGCCCATGTAGACGTGCCAGCAGCAGCCCATGTATTGCTGCCTGTGGCGTGATTGCTTCTTCCACCGCCTTCAGAAGTGGGAAGGGTACTCTTTCCGTCGTGTTGCCGAAAGCAATAAGGGCTTGTGTATTTTCGATTGCAGTACTGTGTGCCTGCCGCGCTCTACTTGGAATTCACTGCCTGAACGCACGTGTGCAGCAGCGCTGTAGCCCATGCGTAGGGGTGACAAGTGCGGCCTTCTGGCTCAATGAATCTGAACCCGTGCTAGTGGTCATATTCTGGAGAGCGACGTGCACAGTTACATTACAAAAGAAAAGGCAGAAAGTTTAGGCGAAGAGAATTGATGTAAAGGCAAGGAAGGTGAGGAGGAGGGAATACAGCAGGAGAAGAGGCAAAAGGGACAGAAGTATACTTTAACCAAAGGCTAACACACAAAAAGGGTGAGAGAACAACCACCTAAACAGAGAGATCCAGAAAGACAGAAACAGAAAGAGAGAAAGAAATACACAGTCGTGTAGAATATAGCGTAGCCATGTGCAATATACTGTAAGGAACCAGAAGGCAAGAAGTTGAGGGGTAAAAGGCCAGCCAAGCCTGTGCCAGCTAGGTGCCTACCAGCTCTGTTGTTAAGCAGCCCAGTACGACTTATTGTAAGCTGCGGTAATTTTTGTTTTGCTTCAATAGATAACGAGAATTCACGTTAATTGCTGCACATTGTGCCTATCTTTCTTGCTTTATTTTTTTAGCCGTTTCAGTTCTGTATTTTTTTATTTTGTTATAGTTCTTTTTTTTTCTGTATTCCTGATACTTTGCATCCCAGAAGTCAATAATTGTAAAGGACATCCGTGTCTTAATTATAGAAAAACGGCTTCTGTATGCCCTCTACTTTTAACAGTACACAAAAACTGAACGAACGTCTAGTTTTGCAGTGTGGAAGCTCTGGAAGCAGCTTCACGACTCGTGCTAAACTTGAGAAATTACGGAGTCCTTCTTCGAACAGCAGTACGTCGCCTCATCCGCAAGCACTTACGACGTCTCTTATCTCTTTAAAAGAACCGTAGCAATGCCCTTGTCTGCCAGAAGTATGACAAAGTTTTCATTTGAGTGAATGTCATTGATAGCTTGCTTTTCCTTTCTTCGTATTAAGGAAACATTTTGGTGTGAGCGCAATCGTGAAAGAGCGCTATAGGACTGGTTTGTGCCTCAACCCGAATGATAGCATTTACGACAACGAAAACCCATCTTTTTGCATAATTTTGTTGCCTAAACTTGAAACTGAAGTCCCAATTAAGAGCACTGAGCTCGGGTGAGCTTGGATGGCACGATGGCAGGGTATGCACAGCGGTCATGAAAACACTATGAAGGGGCCTGAATGCTTGCGACAGTTTTCGCGCGTCTCTTTCACGCGATGGGATCGAAGTATGGTCTTGAAGTCAGTATGGAATTCAATGCTTCTAACTTGTCCGCAACCTGGTTCTCCAAGTGACTGAGCGGGAAGAAAGCCTCTTTCGCTAAGTACATTACGGTCTGCCTGGATTCAAGGACCCAGGCTTGCAGTACTTTTTCGCCCTAAAGAATATTTTCGGCAGCTGGTTTACTGGTTTTCATGACCGGTGTCTTTTTTGTTATATTATATGAGACCCCGACCAGACGGGCTTTCATCAAAACGTCGACTTCCTCTATCCAGTCGTTTACAGTTGTGTAACGATAGCCAAATCAACATAGGTATTAGAAACATTAGAGGCGGTAACCTTACATCTATAGTGCTTGGGCTTGGAACAATTGTGCGCTATACGTGTAGACGAGACCACCTACGCGGCCTCCTATGCAGACTTCCACCGTGGTTGGCAAGGTAGCTCAAGGCGCTGGATTCACGATCCTTTGCCTCCACGCTCCTCGCCTTTATTTGAGCATCGGGGCTCTTTATTCTTAGTCAATTTATTAGATAAGTTAAACTGGCACCCATAAATATTACGCCATCTCTTTTTATTGGGAACTGTGTGTATATGTGAAGCAGCGGGCGCTAAAGCTTACACTGACGGCGACGTTTACGCTGCCACTCATCGTGGCATTTCGCATGACAGAAACCTGGGGATGCGCAAAGTACGCAGTGATTGGCTATTTTTTTGTGCTGCAACAAGTCAATAGCTTAGAGACAGAAGATTTTGATTGGACACCAAAATCAGCAGTATACCTTTAGTTATGCGGACGCTGCGAGTGTTTGTTGTTCAATAACTCACAAGACAAATCTCCCACCAGTACTAACTTGGAATTGAGTATCCAGTGGCTATATATCCGGCACTGTGAGTGAATGGCTGCGCAGCGCGAGCAGTCGGTTTTTGCAAACAAGAAACTCAGTCAGCGTTACGAAGCGAGGAAGGGGTGGGGTGTAGGAGAAGAGTGATAGGAGGAGGGGACACGCATGCGCAATGGCATATAGTGTAAACGATGCAAAGAGGAATACCTAGATGAGAGAGGGAATTGAGCGTAGGTCAGCAGACGCACCTTGCGTCGTCGTTGCAGCAAGCATGTCGTTAATGCTTCTAAAAGCACTTCAAAGGATCGTGGTTTAGTGTACAATTGACGTTAACGCAACGTTACACCTGAATCATATAAGTTTATGAAATCTACTAGCACTCCACCCACCGTTGACGTTTCACCCACAGCAGGTCTGAGGAGTCTTTTCGAAAACTTTTAGACACGCTACAAGGCTCTATTTTAGAATACGTTACTGATGTTATACCTTTCATTCTTCGGGTGACTGCTGCTGGTGTTAGTTTTTATTGACGCTTTCTCATTTCAACCAGAAATGTCTGGTTTCGCTGTATGTGACACACGTCTCTGCAGTAATTGGTTTGGCAACGTACGTGGCAGGACCTTGCGTTAATCATGTCGGGTCTTGCCAGACAATTTGATCAAATCATCTTACCCTCTCATACAAACTTCAATAAGTTGTAACAAAGAAAGGAATACAAACAAAAAAAACAACGACCATCATCATGAAAAGAGGTACCACGAAATCGGCGTAAAACACCACTACCTCGTTCTCACTTTGTCACTTCCGTTCTATCGCCCGTATGTTAAGCTATATCAATAAAACTCGCTATACTTGGAGGAGGTGCGGGAACATCCGTCGTCTGAGACCTAGAACTCCGATATCGCATATTGACTTCGGCAACGCAAGTTCACGCTGCCCAACAGATGCCACCTCTCACGTCCACTGCTTGCCCCGCCCCGGTTCGCAAGCGAGACCTCACGATATTTGCCGGCACGGAAGACCAAAACAACGAGGACTGGCTGTCGTCACAAAAAAAGTCAGTAAACTGAATAGATGCGATGACGCTGCTTAGTTGGGCACTGTGATTCGAGGACCGCTCTGCCTTCTAGCAGGCAATAACTGTTGTCTTCGGACGCTCTGCTGCACGGAAATTAACCACTGTAGACCACGTGGATAATTTGGCACAGGAGCATGGTGAAAATTTTACAACCGTTATGGAGGAGATTTTCGACTTCTGCAGGAGAATCGATGCCTCAATGAGTGGAAGCGCAAAGATACATATTATAAAGGGCGCCGGCGAGGATGTTTTTCGAATGATTCTCACGAAGTCTTCCACCACTGTGTCTGACATCAAAGTCCAGTGCCAGAGTTGTCAAGAGCAGCCGAGGCATGAAGCTCTCACGCGGTGTTCATCTCTGACAAAATCAACTAGTCACTTCACTTCACGTTCTGCCTGACCATTCGTACTTTGTCGCGCTAATAAAAGACTTCGTGTGGAAAAAAGTTGTTCGTCCACTTTATCTGCTCTCATTTGCTCAACGCCAGGAGCTCCCACAGCAGCAGACACTGCGGTAACCAAGCCCGTCTGCTTCGGTGGTTCGAAAAATTATTCAATAGCAGATATTCGAGGCCAAGCCCGTGCCCTTTAAGCAGTGCCCTGTTGCCACGCGTCTTACGCTAAGGCAGTGAAGCGGCAGCACGTACACAAGCCCTTGCCGTGTCACGAAGTGCCACATCTCCGCCTATTGAGCCCTTTGCCACATCGACTGTGCTGACTGCCCTATGGGCTGCTCCCACCAGTGCGAATTCCTAGCGAACGGTTGATGACCGGCTGCAGTCTCTTTTTGTGCGTGGCAACTTTGGACATACCGTCCCATACGGCGGTTGTCGTGTGACAGGATAAACAGACGCCAGTTTACAGAAGAGCTACGTGGACCGTCCCCTACCTCGTAATCAAAGCTCAGATTGTTAATAAATGACGTCTTCACGGGAATGATTTAGCCTTGAAGTGCAGTAGGCTGTGATTGATTCATTATGTTTTCTTTGTGAACGAGTGGCCTTAAAGACAGACGATTGCATCGTATTGCTGTTATTTTACTTTTTCTCTTTCGCTAAATTTGGTCTCTTCTCTGTCTGTTTGTAACGTTTTTTCCTATCATCTTTTATTCCGCTCGTCACCTTACCCAACACAGGATTGCCAGCTGGTCTAAGAACTGGCTTACGTTGCTGTCCTTCCGCTTATTTCTTTCCCCCTCCTCTTCACGTGACTATCTGCAACCTGCGTCTGAGCACTCACTTCCAGCCCGTCATCGCACCGTTTTACCAATGCGTCGTCAGCCAGCTCCTAGTCACCGCAGTTTCTGAGGCAAGAATACTAGCCACCGCAGTTTCTGAGGCAAGAACTGCTCTGTCAAAATGCTCAAGCCCTCGAAGATTGCCGTCGAATACTGTAGAGGTTTTTGTTAAAGACGTTCCAGTGTACGCTCTTGTAGATAGTACTGCTGCTACAGTTTCTGGTGTGAACGCCAAACTTTGCCGCAAGCTCTGATAAGTGACCACGCATCCTTTTATATTTCCTTATGTACAGCAAATTGAAAATTTCTTGATCAGCCTATAGTCGCCTGTAGTGCTACTCGACTGTTCATCGCAACGAACCACTGCAATGCTGAATTTGTCCTCGATTCATCCTCCTCGCACGATACCATAATTTACTGGAGTTTCTTGTCGCTTTATCCTGTCATTATCGATTGTGCCAGATCTGAACTTCAAAACTTAGCTTTTAACGACCAGGCCTCCAACCACGCCCAGCAGCTGCGCACAGACCAGCAGTCAAGGAAGTTACTGAAATCCCACCGGCAGAAGCTTTGTTTGTTCCCGTGTTCTGCTATGACAATTATGATGAAGCTTCATTTTTTTAACCATAAGCCTCATCCTTGGTCAGAAACGATTCCTGTTTTATTAGGTCCTCTCCATTTTTCATAGAAACAGCTCTCTCTACCACACCAATCTTCTTTCTTATCTGATCTAACTGTTGAAAGAAGAATCTAGTCAGGTGCGTTCACTCCATTGACGGGGGACAGATTTTTTCCATGGAACAAGTTATCCCGCAGAGACCGCGGCGTCTTCAGTGCCCTTGACCCATCTGATGCACCACCTTCTGAGCTACTCAATTCGGTCATTGCAAAGGGACCGTAACACTCTGGGCTCTATGACCTCCAGCTGCTGTACCGATTCCGGATATTTCAGCTAAACCCCAACCATGGTATTTGTTGGGGTTTACGGTACCCTAGTCCCAATGTGATTATGACAGTCGCCGCAGTGGAGCATTCCAGAAACTTCGACCATCTGGTGTTTTTTAACGTGCAGGTAAACCTAAGCACATGTGCCTGAAGCATTTTCGCCTTCATCGAAAATGCTGCCTCCGGTCTTCGACGATGCCACCAGTGGTTGAGCAGCAGAGTGCCTTAGCCACTAAACGAGCATGGAGGGTCATACAATTTTTGGTATACGCCAAGATAAGGAGGCAACTTAGAGAGCACCCGGATATAGGTAGCTAGTTAGATAGATACACAGATGGATAGATACAGATAGATCGATAGATAGATAGATAGATAGAATATAAACAAACAGGAAAAAAGAAAGAAAGGAACACTTGAAGTGCCCCAGATCGCTTAAATATATTGTCACAAAGGAGCGCTCAAGCAAGCTAGCGCCTTGGAATTTTAGCTACGGCGACAATACAAGGCGCCCTGCGAACGCGCTAGGAGGCAGCCTAAAATAAGAAAACAAGCATTAAAAACCCTTCGGGTGCACCGCGTTTACCTTTCAAAAGCGTCAAGGCAACGCTGACCAACTTCCTCGCACATATCACCGAGCAAACACCAGAAGCTTCGAGAAGGGAAGCGTGAGTCACTCTCTGGTTGCATCACCGGTCGAGGAGAGTTTTCAAAAAAAGTCTCGTCCCCTCCCCAGCTTTGTCTGTGCAGTGCACTAACAAAGTTTTGAGAGCCCAGGACGAAAGTATAAAAGCGAGTAGCGTGTGGTGATCATCAGGAGATGAAGAGAATTTTTCCGCCATCAGGCGAAGGCTTGTATCGTCAGCGACGCAGGAGACGAATACAGTTTCGCATCAGCGTGTGTAGAGCAGGAGATGGAGCATTAGCCGCCGTCTGGCGAAGTGCCGGTTCTACAGTCACCAAGCATAACCAAGAGGCTTTCTACCTGCGGGTGAGGCTTGTAGCACAAGCAGGTGAAGGGTGGGTGTTTACCGCCAGTGGGCGAAGACGCGTCTTGCAGTTGCAGCACGCCAGTAGCCGACGTGATACCGGCGAAGAAGTTTCCTTATTGGAGTATGGACCCGAAAGAGAAACATCGGGAGCAACAGAACGACAATCAGCACTGGCGTTTGAGTGAGCAATTTCTTGAAGGGGATCCTTCAAACTTTGGTCCAAGAACATTAACTGAATAAGTTTCAGGAAACTCTTTATTCTTTAGGTGTCTTGGCTTGTGCACGAGATTTTATTGGAACACGTGTAGTTGTTTGTGCTCGTTGATTTGAGGTTATCTTGTTGTGTTGTGTACCCGTCGTATAGAGTACCTTGTGAATGGAGACACGTTGTATTGAATTCTAGCCGAGTTTGCATAATTGTGTGTCGTTTGCCCTGGCCGTATTTGAGAATATATTCTAATTTTTTATCAACTCTAGTGTCTGAGTAGTTCTTTGGACCACAGACGGCGTTCGCCGGCGCTCCCAATAGGCGCCGTGCAGTCGAGTTTTTCAGTGTGACTGCAGTGCCAGAACGCAATGCCTAGCGGAGAAAAAACGCAACAGTAGGTTGGGGTCAGTCAAAATGGGACGCGATGCCAACGTGTCACTGCCCGCGTGAGCGGGGAAATTGCAGCAGGCATACACGGGTACGCGGCGCGCGTCTGATTTCTGCGTGCCCCTAATGCCCAACATAAGCGAACGTAGGTTGGGCTAGTGCCAGCTGTGCAGCTCCCTCTGGTCAGTGGATGTACCTATAGGACCAAATCTAAATTGTCCGTGCTTTCGTGGGGCAGTTTGAGGAGCTGATAGGTCGGCCCTTGAATTTAGTCCGGCGATTGCCTCTCTAACTAACAGGACCCGTGACATTCTGCTCCCATTGAAAAAAGAGCTTCAAACTATCTTGCTGCTTTGTTTTCTTTGTATTTCCTGGCGAAGATTTTTTCTGCGTATTGCGCTCGTGTGCCTTCGCCTCTCCGCATTAGGTGGAAAAGTCTTCAGGGAACGGAACTAGTCAACAGGGTGGCCAATGTAACGCGTAGTTTGTTGCAGATATCGTCTGCTATAACACATTGTTTTACGTCCTAAATAAGTGAACATTCGCATGGTACACAAAGGCATCGCAAAGCCAGATTAAGAGTCTCGCATTGAAGTGAAATAAACGATGGTAATTGACCGACGTGCTGCACTCATTTTACATACCACAGTAAATACACTTGATAATTTTACTGATAACAGTACATGAAGCGTAATTATGATTCTGTCAGGTTCATTACTTGTCGCGATAAAAAGATTGTGATAAAAACTTTGGTAAACCAGTCATTGCAAAAAATGTGGTTAGGTCCACATCTCCGGCGAATTATCTTCTGTCCGGCTTCCTTCATTTTAACTTTTCTAGAACTTTTAGAGTACCAACCGATAATGTGAGCTATGCATGCAGTGTTAGTCCAGAATGGGCTAAACGGCTATTTTTACTCACCTGTTGCACAATGCTCGTTGCTCTGTATTTCCTGCAGACATACTTGTAGAAGTCATTGCACGGGTCAACACCGAAGTCAAGTTGCGAGCGAAGTGTAATGGCCACATAACGGCAAAGAACGCCGACACATTCATCTTGCACAATGTGAGACGACGGAACAAGATGTCTCGGTTCAAGCGTCGTTGTCACTGAGGTATTTATAGGTAGCGTTGAAGACTTTTTCGTTGTCCGTGTTGCCCTTGACGCTTGAGCTTTCGGTACATGTAGGGGAGATAATGTGTCCACCTGGTTGTAGGGAGTAAAAAGTAGTTCATAGAGGAGCAGTCACTATATTTAGCTATTATGCAGTACACTCCCAACACACAAAAAAGTTCGTCAGCACGAGCGCTTCCGCATGAGAACATGTACACCTGTCTTTCTATCATCCCCAAAAAAGCGAAACGATATAAAACAAACTTTATGTTGTTGAAGGCGCATATGAGAATGTGGTGCAATGGCATTTGCAGTTACCAATAATGACAATTTAAGCTGGCCATGCTTTCGTTTCTCCTATTTTGGAAAAGCTTATGCCCTTCTTTCAATATAACGTTAGTTTCGGCACATATTGGCTTACATGAACATACTTAAATTAAGATCATTGTGAATATATGCAAATTTGTATCAATTAATTACGCCCCGACGTGGTAGTCTATAGTGGCTAAGGCGCTCGGCTGCAGACTCGCAGGTCGTGGGAATGAATCCCGGCTGCAACAGCTGGATTTCCGATAGAGGCGAAAGTGCTGTAGACCCGTGTCTTAAGATTTCGGTGCATGTTAAAGAACCCCAGGTGGTCGAAATTTTTGGAGCCTTCCACTACGGCGTCTCTCATAATCATATGGTGCTTTTGGGGCTTTAAACTTCACATATCTATCAGTCGTATCAAGGCATTACAAAATTCTTTAGAGAAGATACGAAGAAAAATATATTTTTGCTACATAACAAGCATTTTTGGATGGTTGGTGGAGGGTGTAGTATGATTTGTAGCAAGTTGGGATTATCATTATCTTACTGCGACAAATATGCCAGTGTGTAAAAAAGGCAACATTTAAATATTGCAGTAGGGGGCTCTTTATGGCATAACCTTTCTATATATATATATATATATATATATATATATATATATATATATATATATATATATATATATATATATATATATATATATACATATAAATATTTATATATATATATATATACAGTAAATGCACGGCTGAATTATGAGGATACGCCTAGAGAGGAAATTATTATAGAGAAATCGTCTGTCTCCGTTCCGTGAAACCTAATTGGCTAACACGTAGGACAGAAATTGGCGCAGTTTTTGAAGAGTTTGTGAAGTTCCTCACAGTTATTCTTATTACGTCAGTTTTCACAATCTTGAGTACCTTTCAGGATCTTAACGGTCTGACAACGGGCCCAAACGAACGATTATATCGTAGTAGACATGAAAAAAGATTGAAATATAGTGACATCTTTAGGCATTATTTTCTCGCTGTAACTTGTATTTATATTTTTATATGCTTAACATTATCAAAGACCATTCTGGTACGTAGATATACGTATCCTTGAAGCTGCACACAGGAATATTGAGTTTCTCGCTTTAGTATTGAACGTGGTCGTGTAGTCTGTCATGCGTGCTAGTCGCGAAAATTAGAGTATGCATAATATTAAGGAAACCCGCCCGATTCTCTGCTGCTAACGACGTAACATGAGTAGCATAGTGAAAAGCGGCACTGCCGTGAGGCCACCAATGAACGAAATCCAGCCGTGCGGCAGGCGCGTGGAGAGTGAGCATGCACAGTAAACCAATGCGGTCTAACACAAACCACTCATGCGCTCACAATTTACAGCATGCGAGCATACAACTTTATAATCGCTGTAGATGAAAAAAATCATATCAGAAACGTTTCCCGGTGTTTTACACTTTACTATTCCGTAACCAGACTGAGTGGTAGGTAAGACATACTTTGGGCAAAAAAATGTGCACCAAAAATGATTGTGGGTCCCTTTAGAGGCCCCTGATTCGATTAAATGGAAATAGAGTGGACGTCAAAGGGCTTACGTTATATTTCGCTAATATATCTGAGTGTGAATAAGAATAGTTGAAAAGTGATATGATCAATAAAAAACAGTTTATTTACAAACACATGCAACTAGGAGAACAGGCACCACTGAAGCATATATCTATGTTGCCAGTACATTGCGCAGAATGTATTCTGAGCACTACGAAACGAGGTAGGCGAGGAACGGTTGACATTTATATTTCACTAAAACCACTGAGTATGAATAGCAAGAACACCTGAATTATCATTCGATCAATAAACACAGCTAAATAAACAGGACGATACCCCTGTTGGTGGAGCAAAACGTTTTTCAATAAATCTTCCCAACGAGAAGTGAAGCTACCATGGCAATAGAAATTTGAGTGGTAAATAACGGCAAAAGTAGATAAGCCTAACAAGTAATAAATAAAGATGCTTGGTGTAGTTATCTTCAAGAACGACGAGTTTTTGTGTATTATTCCTATCTGCTGTAGCGAAGGATGAAGTGTTACAATTTATCCAAAAACGCTAACAAATGAATGCGTTATCAAAAAAACCTAACTGTATACGAGGTCAGAATAGGAGATAACTCTCTTATAATGTATCTGATTCTGATCTGGCGTGAATGTACATGACCCGAGATTAAACGAAGCAAGCGTTGCGAACGAACAAGGCAGAAAGGAACGAGCCATCTTTTTTTTTTTTTTTTTTTGCAGGAGAGCTGTCATAGCCGCTGTTTCTATGGTTCAGGATGTGACGAAAAAAAATAACATCATCGTGGTGGTGCGTTAAAGTTCAAGTTGCCCTTCGTTCACCACTCTTGTGTACCACGCATATGCTGTCGCGTGCCGCGTGGTGAAGCACATGGCAAGTGAGAGAACAAGTAGAAAGGAAAGCATAAAAAATAATTGAGGCAAAAAAAGAAACTTATACAGACAGAATCAGAAGACATAGGAAAGAAAACGTTAAAAAAACTCACAGTGAAATAGCCAAAAAAAGGTACAGAAAGACAGAAAAATAAAAAAGACAGAGCAATGGACGGGCTCAACCCCAACCAGTCCAATCAAGAGATCTGCGAATGTCACCTTTTCCGTTCCTGTACTCCACCTGTTCATTTCATTCTTCCCGGCATGAGAGACAAAGTGGGTGGAGAAACGCTGTTGCTCGAGGAAAGTAATGAAATGAACGCATCATATCAACACCCAACTGCCATTATTGTAATGGCATTGATTTCATTTAGAGCACGCGCAAACTAAACAGTGTCTAAAACGGATGTAATTGGCCCTTATTTGCAACACCTCGAAACCTTTTTACAGAATCGGAATGCTTGACCTACACCATCGTTGTTCAATTCCTCTGTCCAATAGTTCGGTTTTCTTTTTTTTGCGCAGTGGCACAAACACGTCGCGTATTGTTTCCAAACATACACTCGCTGTGCTGTAGTTACCAACATCTCATTTGTGGGGTCCAATAATTCCAAAAGCCCAGAAAAGATGTAATGCGAGTATGATATGCGTGCTTGAAAAAAAAGACTGTTCATGAAGGCGTGCAATACAATCCCTGTGTTAAAACACATGAACTTCTCTTGCTCAAAGCACTTGTCGAAACTTTGCTTAAGACACATCCTACAAAGACTACGTTTCTTGGCTTTTACCACGCCAACGCCACTAGTCTTTTAGGCCTTCTCAAGCTGAACTATGATAATTGTTTGCAAGCGGTTCGTACAGCAAGCGCAGATAACTAATGGCTGCATTTCAGGAACACGATACATAGGTTCGTAAAAAATATGTCCTTTTATAAACTAGAAGAGTGAGCGGCCCTACTCTCTGGATGACCCGTGAGATTACTTCACTAAAACATCGTGTTTTAGGGCAACCTACAGGATCCTTGTGGTGATTTACATGAAAAGATTAGAACATCAAAGTATCGATTTTTAATGTAAGGTTGTATACTTTTCTTATTAGCGATCCAGAAATAGTTTGGAAGCACCTTTAGATAGAAAAGAACCTGTTAGTAAATTTACTGAATGAATTTTTAGTTGCGAATCTATGCATATTAGCACAGGGCTTTAATGACCAAATTTCCAGTATATTTCTACGCAGAAGCGACACAGTTGCAAAACGTATTCGCAGAGGTCTAGGTATACTTCACCTCTTTTTATGCGAACTGAGCATTTTTTCACGACTTCTTAAACCTTCCACAACACATCTGGGCCGGATGGTATCCCAAAGAGCTTCTTTTCACAGATACGCTGAAGGGTGCGCCAAACATCTTCATACTTTGGTGCAAGTCTTGATAAATGTAACACAGAAATTGACACAGAGAATGCCAGTCCACAAATCTGATGACAAGCATACCGTGACAAGATGCACGCTGATTTTTCCGTTATGCACTCCTAGCAAGCTACGGAATACCTCAATTTTGGGCCCGTGAGGTTCTTTTTAAAAAAATAAAACTTTGTCACGAACAGAAAACATGGTTTTAGATGAGGCCTGTCCACGGGGACGCAACTGATTCATATTACCGACTAATTTATCGCAGCGCTTGACAAACGTGGCCAAAAAGATGTTTTTTCTCGCTTTCCAAAAAGCTTTTGACCGTTTGCCTTATTTTAATACCACAATAAAGTGGAGCATAATATTAAATGACAACCAACTTCTAAAATGGTTCAACTTCTTTTTGTCGAACCACCATTCATACGTCCAAATTGCGAAATGGAAGTCTGAAACAGCGTCACTGCTTTCCGGTGTCCCTCAAGGCTCAGTCCTTTGGCCCCTTTCTTTTCTTAATTATCTGAATGACTTGGCTTCTGACTCTTACATACACACTCATTGCCTTACAGAAGACTGCATCGACTATACAATACTGAGGCAATTCCGAATCAAGCCACATTAAGCAACCATTTTATGGTTATAACTAATTGTTGTCGTATGTGGGAGATGGCTTTAAGCTCCGAGAAATGTGCTCAGATGTCAATAACCAGTAATAATCCCAACTTTCTTATGCGTGAAATGCGAACAGTAATCCAGTGAACCTTGTTGATTAGTTCAAATGCTTGGGTTTAACTATTAATTCCACGTCGAAATGCAAAACACACATAAAATTATTGTCGGCGCAGCTTGAAAACGCCTCTGGATGCTCAGGTATTAAACACATGTAACAGTAAAAATTAGTTGCCCACGCGCCCCTAATACGTTCATTAATCGAGTATGCAGATGTGGTCGGAGATTCATACACTAAAACAGAGATTAGTCGCATATATCCTGTACCGAGTAAAGTGAAACGTTTCATTTCCAATTACTAAGGCAGAAAAGGGTTCGTATCAGCAATTTATATGAGATCGGGTGTGTCCCCTCTCGAGTAATGGCGGAAGTTGCAGTGTGTTAGTGTGAGGTTCAACATTGCTAACAACCACAAGAAACTAGCCTTCCACACATAGAATTTAACAGGTCACGTCAAATCTTGAAGAAGCAAAGTCTTTTGTGGAACCTCAATGAAAAACGAAATGCTACAGAGGTTCCTAGTTTCCTAAGACAACTATTGAGTGGCACAGGCTAAACAATTAGGTGACAAACATGTAAACGTCTGAATGTTTTTGTTTGCTATTTTCCCTACCTGTGGCCGCTATATATACTTAATTTCTAGAAAGTGCTTTAGCTGTTCTTCATTCTTCATTGTATTGTTTTCAACGAATATGTGTTATGTTATTTGTAGTCAGTTCGCGTAATGCTCATAAATTTTCCTTCTTGATGTTCATATAATTTTTTTGTTGTACTTCTAACATGACAATACCTTGTCAAAAATATGATGTTCCCTTCATCGTAGCCACTTGCGCTTTGGCAATCAAAGAGTTAAGGCTGTACTGATAAACAAATGAATAAATCAATTAATATCGTTTCATAAATTTTGCTTATAAAACAATGAGTTATGTTCAAAACAGATCTGTGTTGCTGTTCTCATGAGAACGTCGTTCCATTAGGCTCGTGATACGGCTGTAACGACCAAGGACGTGTAGCTTCGCCAACAACCGTATCGTGACAGAGGGCATGTGTCTCCACGTGTCCACGCCACAATTGCGATGACTACGTCGATGCAGTTGCTCTCGCACAGAGTATGATACCGAATAAAGACACCAGTGAGGTGCTATTTCAGCTGCTCTACGGATGGATGCCAGCTTTATCGCAGGCACACACTCTTGGTCAGGCACACCTCTGGAAAAGCGCCCCTTATATTTTATTCTACGGAAGACCTCACCGTTGACTTGACTTGGTTGGTACTCAGGCGTACTGAGCGGAAAACAGTGTGCTGAAATAGAACATTTTGCCGGTCCAGAGGTATCGGCTGTACGGTGATAATAAATTCAGTTGTTTGTTCACTGGTGTGTATGTGTACTTGTTTTTGTTTTGTGTCCCGTCTCAGTGCGTCTTTAGAGTTTCTACGTTCCTTTTTTGCGAACTGTAGATACATGAGAACAAGTGTAATAGTTGCAAAAACGACGCAGTATAAAAAAGAAGACATGGACTTAAAAGGTGTAATGATGGCTGCCGATCCTAGTTTCCTAAGTGAATGTCTTAGGGAACATACTCTCCGTCAGAGTATAACGTGCAACTTAAGTTCTAGGGTACTCACCGTGATGTCACCTTTAACTCGTGGTTGCTCAGTGAGAAGGTATGCCAGTAGAAATGTGCAGCTCAGTAGTCCGACCAGAAGAACAATCAGCGTGGTTAGGAATATGGTGGCCTGGCGGCGCATGTTGGCCTCCGCAGTGTCAACCTGCGAAAGTCGGTAATGGTTGAGTACACAATCCTGTGACTTCTGGGAAACGCGTTAGCATGAGAAGCTGCAGGATTCAAAACTTCGAGAAGTGTTTTAGTGACATTTATACGTTCTAATCACCATCAACAAAAACTGTTACACGAAAGAGCAATTGAAAAATTTAATAAAGCTTGTCTGTGTGAAACACAGCGCTCTATATTTAGATGCTTTTTATCTGCTGAATCTAAGAACACTTTACATGTGACTAATCGGCCGTAACAGATCCGCACCGGGTTCCTATGGACTACCAAAAATTCACAAGCCTGACGTCCCCTTTCTATCAATTGTGGACCTCACTTCCTCTGAATGCCGACCCATTTCGAATTTTCTACACAGAATCTTCACTCCCCTAATCGGAAGACACAAACTCATGTCCATGCCTCCAAGCCACTTCGTGCAGCTGGCGTCGGAGGTGAGCATTGACGATGAAGAGAGCCTGGTCTCGTTCGACGTCGTTTAATGGCTCAAATTTGTGCCAGTGTCCTTAGCTGTTTCCTCAACCTGTGCTGGCTTGAGGGTTACCAAAGCCTGAGTGAAAGGACTCCATTGACTGTTGACAAGCTGTACTGTCTACTGGAATTATGCCTGTCAAGTACGTACTTCTCCTTAAAAGAAGCAATTTTAAGGCAAAACAAGAGAACCTCGATAGAAGCTTCTGTCTTCGTCACGATGGCAAATTCGATCATAAGCACATAGAAGATAAAGCACTCTGCTGCTTCTTGCCGTAACCGCAATTTCTTTCTTCGTTATATGGACAGTCGCTTTTCCATCATGATAACGTCTGAACTTGAGAACCTCAGGCAGCATATAAATTCCGCACACCCAGCCATACAATTCACGGCCGAGTGTGAAAGCGACCACAGTCTCTCTTTCTCGACGGGGGGAGGGGGGTGGAGGGAGTGGTTCTTAGACTTGGGGAAAAAACAAAAGTGAGCCCCGCAAGTGTCTGCAACTAAGTGCGACATCTCAGCAGTGGTCACACGGGAAGGGAAATGGGAGAGGGGGCTAAAAAAGACGAGCGAAGAGAGGAAAGAGGAAGGAGAGAGCGAGCGAACAGAACGAAAAGGAAGGGGGGGACGCATAGATTGCCCACAAAACGCATAGATTGCCAGCTGCTATGCGAGCGTCGGAATGATGCTCGCACACGTAGCGGGCGGTGACGAAATGGTCGGCATCCGCGGAGCACACGAAGTTGGTGACGCCGGTCGTGCGCATCTCTCAAGGCACAGTCGACCGCCTCGTTGCAGGGTATTTCGATGTGTGAAGGCACCCAGTGCAGCGAAAGGTCGCAGCCTGTTTGCTGCATGGCGTGTAGCTTCTAGGAAACTCTTTGCGCAAGGAGGCTTCCGTCTTCGTCGCGTGAGATCACAGCCAAGGCCGCCGGGGATTCGCTGATGATGGCTTCAGCGCTCATGAGTGCCTGATAACTCAATAAATTGGCTGCCAAATTTATGGTGGCGATTTCCGCCACAGGGGAGAAGGTGGGGAGAGGAGACGGCACTTGAGAACCATGCTGACTGATGGCACAGGCAGGTGGTGGCCACGGAGTCGTCGCAAAGCACTGACCCGTCGACGTAAACAAGCAGCCGGCTGTTCAGCTGTTCGTGAAGGAGGGTGAAGCACTCCTGCTGCATCGCTGCCACTGGGGTGCTCGCCTTCGCTTTGATGCCGCGAATGGCCTCGGTGATCACTGGAGGGATGTCGTTGTAGGGGAGGATAGCCGGCCAGCTGGGGTACTGCATGTCGGACACAACCATTAAGAGCTCACTCGCCCGCTTCCCTCTGGATAAGTGTGGTAAAGCTATGTTAGCTGCGCCTGCCTTGTTGTTTTCAGCTGCAGTACATGATTTAGTGTCCGGTGGGTCACCCGCTGGGAGATGGAAGTTTTTCCTGCTTCGGCGAGCGTGGGGCCCACCTGGGAGGTGTGTGGGAGTCCGTAGTACTCTCGCACGACGTTGTGATGGTCTGCGTCTAAGACAGCTAACTGCAAGCACTTAACGAAGCCACTGCTGCCGAGTAGATCACGCGTGCCGATGCGACTGCGTTGTAGACTCGCAGGGCAAGGGCATGGGTGAAGCCCTGACATCGCGCGAGGAGACTGCGTGCGCGATTACCTTGTGGTTGGCCCTGCGCAGATCGCTGACGGCCGGCCACCAGCTGAGCCGATGGGCGATGGTGATCCCCAAGTAGCGCACCTTCGTGCTCCTCGATGGAAGGCCCCGGAGTGAGAGCCGAGGCGTAGAGCAGCGTGTTGACGCTCACGGATGGGCTAGCAGAGCCTCCGTTTTGAAGACGGTGAGCGCCAGTCCAATCCCGTTCAGGAATGCGTCAACCACGTAGATGGCCACCTCGAGGGAATCGAAAAAGGCTGCCCGGTGGCAACCGTGGCCGCAGGCAAACATTGCAAAGTCGTTGGTTAAATTACCACATGTAATTCACACAAAGTGTTGCGCGGGATGTAATCTGGCAGCTTGGCAAGAGCCTGATTGAACAGAAAATCACTCACTATGCTTCCCTGGGGTACACCTGTTGTGACGCAGTGGGAACCGCTTATTGTGGAGTCAACACTAACGCGAAGAGTGTGGTAGCCCAAGAAGCTCTCCAGGTAGTTAAACATCCGTCCACACACACCGAGGTCATGAAGTGCGTCCAAAATCGATACGTGGAGCAATCAGTCAAACGAACTTCTCACGTCTAGCAGTACGAGGATGCCGCAAACGCCGCGGTACTTGGCCTGATCGAGGGTGGCGATCACGTCAGCCAGTGAGTCGAACGTGCAGCGCCTTGGGCGAAATCTACTCTGTCGGGGGGGGGGGGGGGGATGTGTTGGTTGCGGTGGCAATTCAGTGATGGCGTCGCAATGCTATGGCTTCAATTACTTTTCCTGTGGCCGAGGTAAGTGATACTAGCAGTTAGGATGAAAGCTCCGTGGCTGGTGTCCGTGGTTACAAGATGGGCACCAAGAGCGCCTCTTTTTAGCCGGGAGGCACCTGACTTGTGTGCCACACTTCATTGTAGAGCTCCAGCAACTGGGCCTGCATGGAGGGGTCAATATTGCGCAGCACCTGGTAGGTGAGGCCATCCACTCCCGGAGCAGGCCGCTTCAAGTGGTTGTTGAGTACTGCGGTCAGTTCGCTGAGAGTAAATTCCTTCGTGCGCAATGAGCCTATTTACAGCAGAATACCCTCGGTGGGAAAGTACCGCTCAGGAGCGAATGGCTCAGGCCTCTTGAGTGCAGGCAAAGGTAGTAGTCTCTGTGGTGACTGTAAGCAAGCAGGAAGGGCAAACTTGTCTGCCAGTAACTCAACCAACACCTCCGTGGCGATCTTAATTGCAACACCAACAAAGAGAACCGGGTAGCGAGGCTCTCTTGTGCGATGAACGGCAGCGAAGATGCCCCAGGCGTGGGCGGGGTTCTGAGGGTCAACTTGGGACGGGCAGATGTCCAGATGGCAAGAAAGCGCAACAGCTTGAAGTTCCTCGCTCAAAGGAAACCAACGTACAGCAGCCGCTACCTTCAAGATGATTCATCTCATCTTGCCTGCCACAAAGCCTCGGTTCAAATAGCATCAATTCGCAGCCCTTCGAAATGCGTACCGGTCTCATACGTCCAACAAACCAGCAAGATGTTGGCGAAGGTCTTCTAAAAAAAGGAATTGGCATCGCCCACGTGCCTTCATGTAGGCTAGGCCGTCTCCTCCCCTGCTCGAAAGACCAGCCATGGGTGGACAGGACCTTGTTGTCCTTTATAAAATCCCGTTTGCCGAGTGTCCGTAATCGTATATCGGCGAGACAAAAAAATTGGGTGACATTTAAGCTTCGCCTTTAGGAGTTATACGCGATATCAAATTTCAGCCCTTAGTGCACCCTTCAACTGCTCAGTGCATACTTATTCATATGTTTTGTTACATACACATGAACGCACACATACACGCACACAGTAGATTGGCCCCGCGCGCGCTATAATTGCCGAATGAACTCGTTTTCGTCGTGACACCTGTCGAACAAAATGCTTTAGTGGTGCCCCAAAACACTTTTTTAAGTAACCATGGAATGAATTTATTATAAGAGCTTATTGCTTCACCAATTCAACACCACAAAAATTTTAGGAATCTGTCCAGTGCGAGTTGAGTTACAAAGGTTTGCCGCATGCTGCTATAGCATCATCTCCTCTCTCGTCCCGATGAAAGCGTTGGAAGCTAAGCAGAGTGGGGTGTGAAGGCAAAGGAACTACCCCGCCTCGTGACCTTGTGCACTTTTTTTCTTCAAATGCACGGCTTTCTCAGTGTAATCGCGCGCGCACGCGTCAACAAGTAGTAGCCTCCCGCGGCTATCTCGCTAACTTGATTTTTCGGTCACAGACGCGGAGACGATTTTCCGCTCACAACCAACTGGGCCTACGCCGGCGGCGGGTTTTCTGCGACACGAGCTCTTTAACACTATCGCATCAAAAACCTACCAGAACGACTCAAACTACACGCCAACGACGCCCGGAAGCTCTACAAAGAGCGCAGCGCCGTCACCGAGCAATCTGAGGCATTTGATCACCTGATGAATTTCGATTGATTGATTGCTTGATATATGGGGTTTAACGTCCCAAAACCACTCTTTGATTATGAGAGACGCCGTAGTGGAGGGCTCCGGAAATTTATACCACCTGGGGTTCTTTAACGTGCACCCAAATCTGAGCACACGGATCTACAAAATTTCCGCCTCCATCGGAAATGCAGCCGCCGCAGCCGGGATTTGAGCCCACGCCCTGCGGGTCAGCAGCCGAGTACCTTAGCCACTAGACCACCGCGGCAGGGCCCTGATGAATTTCGACGCAACAGCCATCCTTGAAAGCCAGACTAGCTGGAGGAGAAGGTTACTACTGGAGTCATGGGCAGCTGGAGGCATAAACAGCGAACGGCCCGACGAAACATCACTTGTTCTCTCGGAACCCTTCCACCGGTGAATACACACACACTATGCTACGGGGCAAAACTAGAGGCGGTTGGGGGTCATTCACCACCAAGCGAGTGCCTTGAAGAAGCCGCTGCAACGTAGCTCAAGTCTCGCGTAAGGAAAGAACCAAGTCGGCTCCGAAACGTTGCGTGCACGCATTTTCGCGCACTGTTTGGTTAGATTTAAAAACGTTTCCCAAAATGACGTTCTGTTTTCCTGTCGCTAGATATTGAGTCGTACAATCGCTCCTCCAGGCACTCTACCTACAATAGCCAAATAACGATTACCAATTCATACTGACGCCCTTCAATCGACCTTCGCTCGCTGCGAATGCCTTTTAGACAACATAGCTACTGCAATAATGGAAAAAAGCAATGCACATAACCATGTTTCAACGGAGCGTGTCTGGACGTGCCAGGAACAGAGGTGGTGATCACTTGCGCTGAAAAGCTAGGTGGTCCTCGATTCGTAGATGAAGCAGCGTGTCCAGCTTCCGACACAAGACTGTCAGTGAAGCATGCGCACGATGGAACGTGCACCATACGTTGACAATAGTGATTCTTTCTGTGCTGCTGGTGCTTACCCTCTACAGAAGGTAGATCATGAATTTGGTGGTAAAGTGCCGCACCAGTCACCATAAAAGAAAGTAATTATTCATCATCATCATCAACATTGAATAAACCTTAAAGGGCCACTCACCAGGTTTGACAATTTTCAGATGGCAAGCGCAATGCGTAGACGAGGCGTTCATGATCACGTCTGGCAAACTTTGCAACGCTATGCGCCGCGGAAACGTGTCATATTTCAAGATGAAAGCTGCTCCCCCTTTCCTCTGCCGGCGCACGCGTAGAGAATGAGGGCATGACGTAGGTGTAGGAATGGCCCTACGTACACGGCAATGCAGTGACGTTGGTCCTCTACGTAGACGAGTTTGCTCTCACGTTGTCGACAGCATAGCACGTAACATGGCAAAAATTATTTACTACAACATGCGTAATTTATGTTTTTGTTGCTTTGAACGATTAATAAAACATGAAATAAATAATAAGATGCAATAAAAATTGTGCGCGCTTTTCTTTAATTTTTTTTTCGAGTAGAATGCTACGAGGTGCAAGGCTAATGTGCCAGCGTTTCACATGCGGTCATCTCCCCGTGGTCAGCGCATTGAGCAGACGACCACTGTGGAACGCTTCTACGCATTTGCGCACTCATTGTGCTCATCTACTCTACCGTGTCTAAGCTTGCGTTTCCACAGCATCGCGCAAAAGCGGGCAGAAGATAAAAAAATAACGCTGGTCACCTAAGCAACGCTGCTCACGTCGTCGGGCGTTGGACTTGTTTGGGCACGTCATGTGCACGTCACCTCATAGTAGGATGCTGAAGAGGGTAGGGAAGAGATTTAGCTTGCGGAGGATACGTGGAGGAGTGGCAAGGATTTCGAGTTCACCTCCTCTCATCCTTGTTTCGCACCGCTTCAAAAAACATGTTTCCTCTGCTCGTAATGAACCGATTCGAAAAATCTGTTTATTTTTTCTTTTCTCGTCTTAGCTTGATCTTTGGATTGACCTGCGTTGCTTCCTTTTCCACAAGGCTTCAGGCAGAACTGCAGGGCGTGGAAACGACAACCAATTTATTACCTTGCCCAATTTGATAAATGTAGGTAACAAGGTTGTTGCAGTTTTGTGCTTTAACTTTTAGAAAACATGAACGGAGTGCAAATATTCAGTTTTAAATAATTTTGGAATAGTATTTGCTATTTGATTATTTTCCACTGTAAGTTTTACTATTAAAACTTCCCGAAGACCATAGTGAATGCCCAATTGACTGCGCACCTTCAGACTTTCGAATGCTCTGCCTCAATACATTTGTACTTTGCGGCAAAGCTGCACTTCAAGCTATAGTAGCAATTGCATTGACTCGAGAAAATGCTGGTTACAACACGGAGATACACAATGCTGTTATCAGTAACCCCTTCATTTTCTTTAATATGCTTCCCCGCTTCATCAAACACGCTACGGGCATAATCAGATTGGCTCACGAAAGCCCTTATTCAAGCCTGCATTGCAGGGGTGACGCTTTATTAATCCAGACCAAAAGTTAAAGAAATTTCAAACATTCTCACTTTCCGATATTTCAGGTATTTTTATACACAGACATCTGCAGGGCAGATCTTCAACTCCAAATTCGGCACACTTTTGTACACCTAATCAGAAGGGCCTCCACAGCATTTGATGGGGGTAGGGGGGGGGAGAGGAACCTTTCACGTGTAAACTGCTGTCGACACCACATTGGTTGCACCGATTACGATAAATAAATGCAATTCGGCCTGATCCAGCCTGCAATGACTCATCTTTTATAAAACAAGGGAGCACCTTCCCTCCAGATCTCCACCAACCTAGCCAAAAACGAATGCAATATTCCCATCCCATAAAAATGTGCTTAGGAATGTTTTGCGACTTTTCTTCTCTAGCTTCACTTCGAAGTATTCAAAAAATTTTCAAAAAATGCTCCAAAATATTTTATTCACACTCATACTTCAAGATTTAAATTTGTTTCGCACACAAAATATTTCTATTCACAGAGCTCTAAAAGAACAAAGAACACAGATTTACTTCTGCTCATTAAGAAATGCCTATCGCTGAGCTATGGCAGTTGATTTTAAGCTCACTAAGGAAGCACTAGCAGTAAATATGCATTTGCAAAGAGTCGTGTGCTGCTCGTACAACCTAACCAACTGAGGAAGTGTTTTTTAAAGGTAGGACGGTCACAATACGTGACTAGAAGAAGGCTCACACATCATGAAACAGCAACGGCTGGAATGTCAGTACAACCGTGAATCAAAGTTGGGTTTTCCTTCCGCATACCACTACAGAAAATGGAGAACATGAAACGGGTAAATTTCACCTAACTTTCTACAATACCAAATTATTTCTGTATGCAATAATGACAAAAGTGAAGTAGCAATGCCTTTCGGCATTTCCTACATCAGGCATGTACCGCATCAGCTTTACTCCGGCGCAAGGGACCTGCTTCGACTCATGCTAACGCTGCCAAGTGTTGGACACAGTTTATTTACTGCAACAAGTAATAGATGAAGCACGGGTCGACTCCTCCGGTAAATTTCCAGTTCACTTCTGCTTAACTGGCATGTCAAAAACACACTTCACAGGTCCATTTTTGCCACATTTTGCTCATGGATAGTTTTACGCAAGCCCATAAAATTTGTTGCCAACGCTTATCTCAGCAATGAACCACTGCGTGTGACAACTCACGCACCTTTCTAGTTTGAAATCACAGCTGCTGCTAAAAAATGAAGTATCAGAAAAACTGAGAAAACGCACAACCATAGCACTTGTAAATATTCGACAATAAATAAATTTGAAATGTGGTCAGGAAGCACTTGATCTTCTATACGGATATATTACTTCGTTCAAGCAGCAACTGCAATTTCGAAAACGATTGGTGTTTTAGCTGTGACATACAATGGTTAATTGCAGAGACAAGCATATGACAACGAATGTTATGAGAGTACGTGGAACATAGCTATGAGCGAAACATGGCAAAAATAAACTTGCAAAGTGAGTGAAATAAAACCACCGGTCAGGCAGATATGAAAGAAATATTCACTATTCAAAACAACCTCCGCTTCAACAATACTTTAAGGTGCAGCGAAAATGCAGAACCCAACACTTCACACCACTGGTATCAGTCAAAGCAAGTTAAGGAGCTGTGTCAATGCCTTCAAGTTAAGTGTGCCGATGACTGGAAATTCTGTGGCTGGGAATATAACTTGCAGATGTGCTCAAAAACAGGGCACCATAGTCGCCAAACCGGAAACAGGCTATAAAACGCATGTATGAAAAAACATACACACCACTGAAATGAGCAAGCTTCTTCGCATCCCTCTCTATGATTTATCTTCTTGTGGAGACAATTACTGCTGTGCAGGATTCTGGCCACCCTCTGCTGTAAACAAATTCCAACAGTTTCCGTGAAGCTCCCTTGCGTGCCGTACCAGCCTCTGTCTACCTCAATGTGATGGTAGACCACTTGATTAAATGGAAGTCTATGGAACGCCCATTAGCCATTTTAAGGCGTCCCTTGAGGGCATCACACCATTATGTCGGTGAACCAGCGCACACACAAACTAAAAACAATTTCATAATGAAACAGCGAACCAGCACTCGTTACTTCATCCCGTTGACTGAAACGATGTGCTGAGTTTCATAAGCTCTGAACTACACTTTGAACTAAAACATGTGCAGCAGAACCGCACAGATTTATCCTTGAGAGGACAGTAAGCAATGAACTTAAGAGCTATGAAACAGGTCAAACAAAAAAATGGCCCCGTATCTGCATGGTAATCTGCAATGTCGTCGAAAGACGATAGTCTTGCGTGTGGAGAGAGTGAACAAACATTTATTTGATGTTCTGCGCAAGAAAATCGGTGAATGCTATTCTGGAGGCACTGCGTTAGAGTGCCTCGAGCATGCAGTGGAGGCGAACGAACACAAGTCCCGTCACACGTAAGACATGAGCGCCATCTGGCAGTTTTCTTCGAAAACAAAGCGCAGGGCTCTGAGATAGGTGTGCGTGCCCGTCTAAGAGGTGATAACGTGTAGAACGCAAGGCGTCGTGTAGGTGCCCTCACCATCTCCTTTTAGCAACGCGTTGGAAGCACTCTCCTGTTCGTGCAAGCCTCGGAGGGTCAGCGCAGCCAGATAGGCGCTAGAGTCCTTAAAATTACCTATGTATGCCTTTTCTCGTAAACGACGCACATGCAGAATATATACGTGTTGTTATGGTGCCCCAGACATGCACAATAATTGCTTTTAATCGACCATTGCACAATTATGAACGCTGAATCATGAGCAACATTGATGAGCGCTGTGGATGGGGTCGGCCGTTTCAAGTACCGGATGATATTAAGAGTGGAGAAACAGGCCAACGTACAGACAGAGAGAAAGACCAAAATTTTTGCGTCGAAGGTCTCCAAGAAAGACTATCATCTTGAAATGTACACTGCTGAACCCTCCAAAATTTAGTTTCAATACATACACTCAATAACAAAATGTGGAACATTTCCCGGACAATGTGATTACTTGAGATAAGCAGCAAGAACCTCTTGAGCACCTGTGGTGTTGCATTGTCACAGGTCCCGTTAATTAGGGAGGCGATCACCGGGGTTATACCAAGGGCTGAAGTATCGGCCCCTGAACTGCACCACGAAAGTGTGGACATTTTAGAAGTGGTCCTATTTGGCATGCCAGCGGACGCTGGCTGTGGTCCAAAGAACGAGTAAGAGCCGAGAGTGTATAAACATAACAAAATTATATTCTAAAATATGGCAGATCAAACAATACACAAATTTGCACACTCAACAGTAGTTGAATACGATATGTCACCACTCGAACAACGTACTACACAGTACAACCAGCCACACTCGAAAAGGCGGACACAAACAACCATATGAGCTACATTGCTATCACATGCAGCGAACAACCAAGACACTTAAAGACGAAAGAGTTCGAAAATGTGTTCAGTGCAAAGTCCTTGGAACAAAGTCTGAATGATACTCTTCCAAGAATAACTCACTCAAAGTCCAGTGCTGTTGTCAATCCGCTGCCCCCGAAGTTGCTCGCGTTTTCAATCGGCCGCTCTCCAAGCACCAAACTTCTTCGCCGATAACACGTAGGCTCGATCCGCTGCCACTGAAGTATCTCTTCCAGGAAACCTTGCGTCTTCAATTGGCCGCTCTCCAAGCACCAAACTTGTTCGCCGGTAACACGTCGGCTTCCCACGCATTGCGATTGAAGGGCGCGTCGTCACTCTCAGGAGGTAGGCTCACACTATTATTCTGCTGGCAGCACCAGCCTTCATCCTTCAGGCGGAAGTCCTCTTCATTACCTGCTTTGTCACTGAGGACAGAAGCCTTCGCCTACACGACGGAAGGACCCGACCCTACGCACACTTGCGTACAACTTTCATCCCCTTCCTACGCACACGGGCGCAAGCTTTCCTCTTCTCCTGATCTCCCTTATCCTCTGCTCGCTTGAATACCTTTCGCGCTAGGTTCCAGAAAATTCTCATCGTTTCGTCGGCGCGATGCACAGCCAAGGTAGGGGAAAGCGCGAGACGTTTCGAGGACCATCTGTGGCACGTGACTGGACTCTACATCACCACGCCTCTTTCCTTGCATATCTTTCCAGGGCTTGCTCAGCAGCCGATGCGAGGAGGTTGGTCGGCAATACTACGCTTTTAAGGGGGACAGACGGTGCGCCCGGGGAGTCTTTGGATGACTGTTTTCTTCTTTAGCGTTGACCTTGAGCCGTCTCTCTGGCGCTTGGTCGCGAGAATTCGGCGGCGCGCTACTTTTCAAGCGCTCGTTTGTGACACACATCACCTAATCGGTACAGCGCCCCAATGGCCAAGACTTGGCAAAAAGGGCCCCACTTATTGCACTAACTGGCCACAGGTGAACCAGCGTCAATGAGTGATAACTCAGCCCTGTAAGCAAGCAGGACGAGTTTCGAACTTTATGGTAATTTTTTCAGCCATATTTGTGATGCTAGAAAACACGCTGGTTGATTTGGCCTGGAATTCCGCTTTTAAAAATAGCTGTGACCTAACTCAAATATGCCTGGGTGTTTGTAGCGAGTAGTACAGGTTTTCTTATTGGAGAAACTTAGCTAGCATCCGCAGCTGCTTTGCGAACACAGCCTGCCTTAGGAAATGACTGGCAGGCTGCTTCCACAGATATGTTGCGTATGCGCACTAAACCTGTCTATTGTTTTCAGATTGGCTCTCTGCACGGCAACGCTTCTCGAGGAATGTGGCTCATTCTTCCTCGGTGTCCTTAGCTCGCTGCCCCTTTTCAGTTTCGTTGTGACCTCGATGGCTCCTTTAAACCCAAGGCTCCGACTCACATTTGGTATCTGCCAATTATTCGGACCGAGCCGCTTCTTCTATATTTACGATGCAATGCCAGCCCCTCTTATGTTAAGTTTGAACAACACAATTGAGTTGAACACGAACACACAATGTTGACATTTAATTGTAAATCCAGTTGCAATGTGGTTTGCTTCTCATCTGTAGCACGCCAAATGACGCGGTGAGTGGTGCAATCATCAAATGCAGCAAAACGGCGATAATGTAGCCAATGTAGCTCCCGCTACAAAACTCTGAAATTATTATGCATAGTCAAATGGGAGCACTTTACGGTCTCACTAAGCAAGGCATTAAATATAGCCTCAAAGTGGCATGGCAGTGATGGAGATAGTCATGTTATCTTTTTTTTCTTGACTGGCCTGCGCTGACCATATTGTTTGGGAAAATTAGGCAATGGTGATAGCATCAAAAGATGAGGCGTGCATGATCAGTGACACATAGAGCACATAAACAGGGGTGATGTCAACACGCAGGGGAGCTTGCACATTTGAGCTGGAAACACTTGACTAGCAGACATTAACTGCTAACAAACAAACCCTCGAAGAAAGATTTATATTCACATGATGCAAAATAATGTATGAGTGGTACTAAAAGAACCTGAAAGCTGGTAAGCTTCGGGATTTGCAGGTTGCATGCTTGTTTCGAGCTTTTCCTGAAGCATGAGCACTGTGGTGCAGCGCATTGAAGAACATATGTTGGATATTTAGCGATAATTACATCGCGTACGCTAATTCTCTTCCAACTAGACGTAAGAACTAAATTAAGGCCATTTTATCATGTACTAATATGTTGAAATCCAGTTTTTTTGAGCAATATTGTTTATGAGAATTATGTATATGGTTTATTTCTTTCCTTTGGTACCCAGTCATGCTCAAAGTGTAACGATATTTGTTCTGTTGAAGAACTTGTGACGTTATCGTTATTCTTTCCTATTTTATTTATGAACCCAACTCCTATAATAGCTCTGCACTGGGCTGCAGTACTTGAAAATGGTTCAATAATATTAATCAGTCGCTTGCACCTGTCCCGTTCACTCCATTTGGGAAAAATTTGTCACCATTAACTGCGGTATTCGACAAGTCACCTGAATACTATTGTATGTTCACTTTGATCAAAACAATCAACGCAAACCATAATTCCATGAATTTTCACACTGCGCAACGCATACCGTTCACTGACATGTCTCTCTCGTGTCGACGGTAGCTCAGCGTGAGCACATGCTGTTGTATACGCAGTCTTAGCACAGCGCACGCAAAGCTTTGCGTTAGTGTTGTGCGTGCGTTTTGAGCCAGCCTCTCGCGGTCTCCCTTTACATGACAGCTACACCTGCAAGCTTTGCGTGCAGTATTCTATACTCAGGTTACATGTACCTAGCGGTCAGCAAGCCCTCTGGGACATGACCTGATTGGTTAAACACGGCATGGTTGAGCACATCGCAAGTATGGGGGGAGGGATTTTCTTTTCGGACAAGGCTTGCGAGAAAAGACATTAAACATGCGCATACAATACGCAGACCATGTAATGAGCAATTATGAATTTTACTTCTCCTGTCATATGCAGGAGTACGGTGTCGTAGCGGTAGCCTTTGGTCATCTCATCAGGGCTCCCTTTAAGAACTGTTGGCTTCCCGAGGGGTAAAGTCGTCAACGTCCTTGCGGTTCAATCATCGCCGCACTAAGGTGGCCACTACAACCAAACGCTCTTCGATTGCTTTACTAAAGTTTTGTTTCTCTTTTGCTATGCAGGCAAGTTCAAATGAGCTACCTGAGGACATTGTTGGGCTCAAAGATAAACCAAGTTCATGGGCGGATTTTTTTCTAGCATTCATTGAAGTTCACGGTGATTCGGAAAGTAGTCAAAAAGCTCCTGAAGATAAGCAAGTCATCATTGGTGATGCTGATCTTGGATCCTATAATATGAAATTCAGCAGTAATGTCATCTGACGTTTATGTAAGCAGATTGGAAGCTTTGTGCTTGTTGCTGATTTTATTTAACAACTATACTGCAACGCACACATGTGCCTTGCTGAAGCTTCATACCGCAATATCTTGAAAAAAAAGTTTGCGTCTATCGAAAAGGGTACAAACACCAAATTTAAAAGCTCATTCAACTCTGTCATACATTTATCCTTTACACAGAGAACTATGAGCTAGTGTGAAACATGAGAAAGGCAGATAATGTTAACTCAGCTTGGTGAACCTTGTGATGCTGTCCTGATAGTGCGGTTCTGGTGGCCACGTGAACCAGTATGGGAAGTGTTGTTGATGTCTGGGACAAAACAAACAAAATGGCAGCTTGTACGTCAACAACAAAGCCACCGTGAAAATGTGTCAATATTTTCAGCTTGGGTGAGCATGTGATAAAAAAATTGTATCATGTGGTGGTGTGAGGGTACATTAGGAATTAAAGCTAACGTGTACTTAATTTTTCAAGGTGCTCTGAGACTTTTTAGTACACTGTCTAGGTCCCTTGAAGGCTTGGTCTTGCATTTCATGCTGAAAAAACGAACTGATAATTTTTGCATCCTCACCTTTGAATGCAGATTTCACAAACACTAAGGCATCTCATTTGTGCTACTTTTATATTTTCTCAAGCATTTGAAGCCTCGTGTAAGTGGATGAAATTTATAAATATATTCTATTTCTATTATGCAACACCTGTGCACATTACATTCAGTAGGACCTTGTGTCATAGAAGGCGAACCATTACGTACAGAAAGAATCTAATATATTTTTACAATAATTTTGTCGTTCTTCACATTGAATATGCTGCACTCGTGAACACCATATAAAATGCTGTCATTGGACCTAGGATGCTAAGTCATATTGTCCATCACGCATATATACAGATATGTGTTCGCCATGCACGAGACATACACACGAACTTGCTACTACTGACTGCTTTATATCTAGTTTTGTATATATTGTTGTCAGAAGACTACGAAAGAATACGATGAAGAATTTAGGTGCTTCCATATTCAATTACATAATTTGTACAGTGTTCTGTTGAATTTTTGAAATATTTTATTTTTATTAGTTTTTGGTGGCAAGTAGTAATACGACAGATTATATAGTGTCTGGTACATATCAAGTGCCGTAAAAAGTTTTGTGTTAGTAAATCTAACTTTGTATTTTGAAATAAAGTATACACACTATTGCATGGCTTCGGTTTCTGTGCCTTTTTCCGGTCATCAGTTCCACAATGTGTACAGATTTCGTGTTCACAGTAAATTGTAGGACTGCCTTGTGTTCTTTGATGATCAGGAAATCACCTGGCTAGGCTAGCTGCGTTGTGCCATGTCAAGATGTGGTTTGTGCAAACGAATATTACATACAGAGAGGTATATACATAGATCAGCAAGCTTACCCATGAGCCAACTAACTATTATTCAGATCAAGCAGAAAGCCTGAGTAGGAGTAAGTTTGGGGGAATAACATTTTGGGAAGCTTCAATCCAAGAGTCCTGTTCAGAAAAAGTTGGAAGACGAGTTTGAGTCAGCCATAAGCACAAAATTTAATTATAAGTGAGCATGCCTGAGCTCCACTTTTCTGTCGACTTATGATCCTGCCTACAGAACTTCATTACTATTAGTCCTATGTCGGCTTATGTTCATGCTTGTGGCTATCCACATGCTTCAGTGCATCACAGTTTATACTCCATTTAAATACTTGTTGATGAGAGGCATAAGCTACTATAGTGGGTCTTTGGTCTTATCCCACAATCTCTTTCACAGGACGTTATTTTGATAAAAATACGTCATGTGAGTTGCCTTTCAATGAATTCGTGCTTACTGAATTGCCACTGTTGACTCATATTGGAAGATACGAGGTCAAAATGAACTAAACAATAAAGGAGAAACAGACTAGAAAAAAACGGACTAATGTTATGGTAAATATTAACATTGAAGGAGTACTACGAACTTCAACAGTTTTTGGATTGTTGCTTCTAAAAAAATTGAGGTGCCAGAAATTTATAGTTGTTTGGAGTGCACTTAATATTTTGGGATGCATTTCTAGCCTTCGTAGCCTTCGCCTATAATACGTCTGCTCAACGCACTACCGGCTTTTCTCCAATTTTTCTCGTCCATGGTCACTCGCCGAGTTTCACTCTGGACGTCTCTGTCCTTTCGGCCCCTGCACCCTCAACGGCTCCTTTCTCTGGAGATTCTGTATCTCGTCTCGCGCACAGCCATCACCTGGCCCGCGTAAACACCGGCCTCTATCAAGTCACTCCAAACTATTGCTACGACTCGTCTCGCCGTGTTTTGGCTTTTCCCCCTGGTGACGAAGTTCTTCTATGGACTTCACTGCGCGTCCCCGGCTTGTGCGACAAATTCATCAGCCGCTTCATTGGGCTGTTCACGGTAGTCGAACAGACATCTCCTGTCAATTACTGCGTTTCTTCTCTTAGCACTAAGCCTGATCATCTTTGCCGAGGGACACAGTCTCTCTATTTCAAGCTTTATACACGACGCATTTCATGATACTCTCAAGCGACCAGGTGGCCGGTTTCACCACGTGGCCAAATTACTGTGAGCGCAACAAGTGAATGACTCTTCATTGTCTTTAGATATCATCATCACCTGTACATCTTCATCATGTGTAAGTATCATCACTATTCTGATTTAGCTCAAGCCAGGCTGAATAAACCGGTTCCTCAGAATATTTTCTGTTACCACTTCCTCAAAAATGTTGGGTTTGATATCGAGTTGGTGTTATTATAGTGATACATGGACAGTGTGGCTTATGTCTAAGTGACAAGAGGATAGTAACAAGCACATCGCTGTATATTGTACCTGTTTAATATAAAAAGTGAAGGGTGAATGAACATGCAGGTGCTCCAAGAGCAATTTTGGTTGCACACAGACACAGAGTTTGCAAATAAAGTGAGCTGTTCTATCTCGATGTCACAAGCTCTATTACGGTGGTTGTCTTACGGATGTGGGCAATTTGATAAAGCTTGGGAAACAATGAAGGTATGCAACAGTCCTTGATATTGTAGTGCAAGAAGCATGACATTATGCTATCCATAATACGGCAGTGCCTAGTTAAGCTGCATGGGCCAAGATGACTTTGGTATTCGTTTGTCAAGGGCCTACCGTATTTATTCTCCAGGGCAACAAAAGTTCGAAATGAAACCAAGTTTTGCTGTACGTGTTTCCTGGTTTCATCGGTATTTGTGAGAATTATTAGTAAAAGCCAAGGAAACTACAGTATTCACACCGTACATAAATTAGGAAAGCTAACTAAAAGGTAACGTACTCGTGAGCCAACTCACTGAAAACTATGGAGCCACGAGTCTGAGAGCGACTGGCTGATTAATATTTTGCTGATCTTTAGAGTAAGTGAGTCTGGCTGAGGAAAAAATTAAGAAGCGTGAGTTCAAGTGCATTTGGTTGAAGAGAATTCTCAGTCCAGGCCCCAAGCACAAAATATATTTCTTGAGTTCACAGAACACATCCGACCAGAACCCACCACACTGGTGTGGTCTTCCCACCAGAACACACTCCACCAGAACATGTCCCAACAGAACACACCAGGTTGTGCCAGCATTCCCACAAAGACACACCACACTGTGTCAACTTCCACGCCAGAACACATGCCACTGGTACACACCACAGTCAGTCAGTGTTCCCACTAGAGCACAGCACACCAGGCTGGTGTATACACGACAACAAACTAGTGTTTTCGGGTGTATCCGCCAGATCACACTAGAACACACCAGACAGATACTGGTGAGACTTTCAACTGGGAAAGCTATTACAACATAGGGCCTCCACATAAAGCAATCACAAATACTTCAAACAAGCCATTAAAAACAATTTTAGCAGTTATAAAAGTGCATGATACTGCATGCATTTTTAAAACTGCACAGCTAAAGTTATTAATAAAAAAGCGTGCCTATATACTGCCTCACTTCTTTAGTTCGTCTCGAGGGCAATGGCTTCAGGAAGGCAATGTTGGCGGCTGGCAGAAAAAATTTGTTAAATGAAAGGGTCAAATCATGAAGGCGCTGAACGCTGTTGGAGTTGAACCATCGGCGAGAAGTTCGAGAGGGTGGAAGTAACTGTGTTCTATGCAAGTGGGAGAAGTTGTGGTACAATTTGTGGAATAGGATAAGTCGGCAGATTGTAGGTCTTGCTACAAAAGGGGGATGTTTTGGAGATGATTTGTTGAGCGTTACGCAGCGTGTGAATTATAATTCGATGAATTAAATTGGACAGCACTACTTAGAGAATATTCATTTGTACGACGTTTTTATTCTCCCGCTGAACTGTCATGATCCTACTGCTAACGCAATTCAGTTTGCTTATCTTGGTGGGCCACGTAATTTACCAAGCTGAAAAGCTCTTCCCACCATTGCGTTAATACTGGCAAGCTTACTATGGCGAGCCACGTGGTGTACCAAGCTGGTAAGCTATGCCCATCATTGTGATAATGATGAATAGCAGTGAGCTCATAAGGGGTGGGCTTATAATGACGCGCAATGTATATATAGTGCACTGAGCTGGAATCTTTACACCACGTGTTCTCCTGCAATGATTGCCAGCAAAGGTTAGGCCTGCTGACCATGGCCACACAATTATGTTATCCGCGCTTCTGGGTTTCAAAATACACAATTTTGACAAGTAAGAATGACAGTACAACACACCCATGGCATAAGTTCACCTAAATGGAGTATTTTTTGGTTACGGTGTCCGCGAAAGAAGCAACAAACATCAATGTGTCGCGATTTCAGCACTTCCAGAGAACGTAGGTCCCCCCTCACCGACAGCCGCCAGACGCACTTACCGGCACTTCTCTGGCTCTTATGCGAGAAGACAGATTTGGGAATTCGCATCATTTCTGAACCAATATCATAGCATAATGCTTCCGGCGCACTGCACTCGCTTTGGTCAAGCCGTTATGTAGTTGTTCCAAAGTAACAAAACGCCCACCAAGGTGAAATACACAAAAGTTAAAAAGACGTTTCGGCTCCACCACGGGAGCATTGTTCACAGTGCGGGAGCCTTGTTCACACTGTGAACAAAATTCCCGTGTGGGGAGCCGAAACGTCTTTTTAACTTTTGTGTTTTTCACCTTAGTTGGCGTTTTTCTTACTTGGCACTATGTTTGTCCCCGACCAGATGGGATTCCGTCGTACTCTTGACTATGCGTAGTTGTTGCTAACGATAGAGCTACAGCAGTGCAATGGTACGACTGCACTGTACGTTGCGCGAAAAGCATCCCAATGCTCAATCAACTAGGTGGGTGTATCTATGGAATGAGCCTAGCGGCGCCATAAAGACTGAGCAGATGTCGCCCTCTTTAGAACTAGCGAGAAGCGGATATTAAACTTGGCAGATCCCGCCAGTAAGCTGTACCTGCTTCCCAGTCCACTTCCTCTTTCTATCTTGTGGTTGTGAATAGTAAAAAAAAACATAGCGCTGGTGCCATTGCCGATGTGGCAATCGTTTCAGGCAGCAGTTGCTTGTCTTTAATAAATGTGCAAATTTTAGTAGCAGGTGCTGACCTCGTCTGCGTCAAGTATGCGACAAACAAAAATAATGTTGAACCGCCAGTAAGTATGCGAACAAGCTATTTAGCACGCTTGCTTAGTTATGTTGGTGTGGCGCAGTGGTTAGTGCCTTCGAATCAGAATCCGCAAGTTGCGTGTGCAAATCTCCGTGGTAGCCAGTATTTTTACGGGTGCATTTTACATCGTTTTTTGTAGAGTTATGTTTTTATTTTTTGTGGCAGCTCTTCACGGTGATTCGGAGGCTATTTCACGCTCAGATGTCGCTGGCACTGCAGCGTCTACCATATCCCACTATACACCAAGGCGGACGTTTTCCAGCAATCACCCACTACATTATTTGACTATAATGGTGGGTCGTGCTGGAAAACGTCCGCCTGGAAACTATGCGCACCTATCGCTTTCTTCCGAATAGGGTCATGACTTCTCACATGGTTGAACATTTTTAAATGCGAAGCATTCCTTAGCGAACTTCGGCGACTTTGAGCGTATCTATCTATGTACCGCCTACGACTTTTAGATCTCCTGTCCATTTCCATAATGGTATCAATACCAAACTTGCCAATGCATAACATGATTGTATTAAGAACATATTTGACCAGTCATAACATGAAAATCATGATATTTATCTCAAGAATGTCATGATTTACAATTGATGGTCCTGCAACTCTTGCGGTAGTTTCGTTCACATAACATGTTGCAAAACTGGTATGGTATGACATGATTGCATGGCGAACACAAGCGACAGACCCTAACATGAAAATTATGACATGCCTCTCATGTAACACCATAACAATATGCAATGCTCATGATGCGCTCGCGGCCATTTTACTAGCGTCACATATACCTAATTTGGAATTACGGTACGTGAATGGATGGTTGATTGATATGTGGGGTTTAACGTCCCAAAACCACTATATGATTATGAGAGACGCCCTAGTGGATGGCTCCGGAAATTTAGACCACCTGGGGTTCTTTAACGTGCACCCAAATCTGAGCACACGGGCCTACAACATTTCCGCCTCCATCGGAAATGCAGCCGCCGCAGCCGCGTGAATGGATGGTGAAGGTATGTGACCAGTGCAAACATGATAATCATGAGATGCGTGTCATGTAATAACATGACTACATGCAATGCTCACGATGCACTCGCGACCGTTTCGCTAGCTTCACATGTACTAAACTCGATATTACGTGACGCCAATGGATGACGAAGGTATGTGGTTGGTGCTAACATGATAATCATAAGATATGTGTCATGTGAGACATGATTACGTGCCACAGTCAAGACGCCAATACATTTCGACGTGACGCGATGCACGTGCTCGCCGGCGTTCACTTCTTTGCGTCACGTCGGCGTTGCCACACCAGGTACTGGTCCTGCAATATACTCGCACGTGCGGGCAGCTCCACGTTGCTTTGATGCATGTACGTTTGAGTGCGTCCGGCGTCCCTCCGTCCCGAAAAGAGGGAGATGCACTGTTGTCCGAGTAACGCATCGGCGCGAAATGCAGCATGTCGCATTTCGCGCCGGTGGCCGTCGGGCCGCACCGACGGACGCTGGCCGCACCTGGCATCAGACTATAAGTGCTCGCATTTTGCTAACGTAGCGCCGCTGTGCCCAGTGTGCGCGCGCGTCAGTGCTACATTTGAGTATATTGAGCCCTTCACGATGCGCTTGCGGCCGTTTTGCTAGCTCCACGTCACGTAACACCAAATTTGGTGATACATGATATGAATAGATGACAAAGCATATGACTGGTGCAAACATGATAATCATGACGCTGAAGTCTTGTACGGCATAATTTACCTCCACCTCGTAACGTTCGGCTGATTTTAAAGTGACGTAACATTTCTCATCTCTGCTTCGCATATCATAAATTCCCACTGTATGTGGGTTTTGCCAATTTTATTCATAGGATGTGACTTCAATCACCTGGCTAGTTTTTACTTCTTACGTGATTCAAGGCACATGAAAATATGTTACATGATTTTTCTTCTCGGGACTCACTCTCGCGTTGTTGTAAGCTAGAAGATATCTCGTCACTTGCTATACTGCTTTCTCACGGGAATATGTCACGGTAATTGTTCTTATCTTGTCTATGGTGGTGACATGCCACGTGAATAGCTGTTAGGTGATGTTGCGCAAATTTGTACATGTGATTCGTTGTTACGGTATTTTAGATAATTTGAGCGAGGAGATAATAATTTACGCAATATTATGCTGATATTACATCAGTGTAACACTGATATTACATGCATATTTCTTAGTCAGTGTTGTGTAAGTTTTGTGATGTGAAAAGGTAGGCTTTTAGCTGAGTAAGTAGTCAAATGATGCTACGCGATTTTAGTCATGTGACTAGTTGTTACGCTATAATGCGCGAGTTTATTCACGTACAAGTCGCTTCGTGATATGACATAAAATAATTTAGTTCTGAAATTTATGCAATTTTATATTGCTTTCAGTCGCACGACTTGCTTACGTGGTTCCAGATACGGCTTGTTGCCTAGGTAGATTGTTCATTGCTCCAGAAAAAAACAGTATTGACTAAATAGTACAAGGAGAATGCAAAAAGAAGTACTTTGGTTAGAGCTGGTTCGTTGTTTGTACTCTTTTTTAAGGGCAGCCAAATGACACGAGGAAAAAAAGACAGAGAGACAAGGACTGGTGACTAACAAGTGATCTTTCATTGCCGTCACGTGTGCACAAATATACACCACAAAATAAAACGAGAGAAAGACACGCAAATCTGACGAGCATCGTATGCAGGACATATCAACCCACGTGGTGCGGAAGGGAAGCACAAGGTAAAAAGGTGCCGCTATCACTTGCCTGATCGTGAGTAAAATACTTTATGTTGTCCATACCCGGCGCTACGATACAATGACAGAGACCGCTCTTGACATTCAAGCTAAGATTTTAGTTACAAGCAATGCTGTCCTTGGATATAAAGGATCGCCGTTCTTGCCGTTCAACAGAAAACAGTGGTGGTTATTTTCACGAGACCTTGGACAGACCAGTTGAGTCTGCTTGAGAGGACTGCAGGACTTAGTGCAGAAGGGCAGGCAAACATAGCTGCATTTTTCTGAGCGTGCCTAATAAGCACAATTTAGCGTTCTAATAAACAGCTTGGCAAACAAATGAGTATCCAGGGTGCCGGCTCTCGAGAAAAATGATTTTTGTTGCTGCGACCAGCTCCCTGAGCTCAGTTCGAGACCTCCACTATACACTGCTTTGCTTGCCTGCCGCTGAATAGAGGACTATGATTTACAACCCTCTCCTTTGCTTCTTCTCGTATTTCTCACTTTCCTTTCGTGCCTTCTTGCTTTTCATGGCTATGCTCTACATGTTTTTGTCTGCCTAATACTACGAAGTTTCCGGAGCTTTCAACTACGGCGTCTGTGATAATCATATCGTGGTTTTGGGACGTTAAACCTCAACTACAAATCATTCAATCAATGCCCAAGCCTATAAAATCTACCGTGCTCTGTCATATTTTTTTCTTCCTTTTTATGGCTATGTTATACAGCTTTTTTGCATGTGGGTCGCTAGGGGGGGGACACAAAAAAAAACTCCAAGCCCTCACAGAACATGCAGCTAAGTCACAGTGCAAGCAAGAAGAGCGTTCTTTCAGAATATTTTCTGAGCACTCTTTGGTTAACTGCTACAAGCACACTTGCCTGGTACTCACTACGCCATAAAAAATCATAACATTTGTGTAGTAGGCTGACATTCAATATTCTATCGTTCTTTTAACTGAATAAGGGCACGCACACAGACACGGACAATAGAACAGGAAATTCCGCAGATCATGAGCGCCTACTCGCAACTAAAGTTTATTTCAAAGGAAGGTTGGTAAACATATATTCTTTCTGTCACTTGACCCGGCAGGTGAAACAGCAAAAACCAAAAACGAGGGTATAAAACACATGCCTCAGATAACATTCTCAGAGCTCAGAGGTATGAAAATTCTTTTTCTGTTAACGTGGATGAGGTTGCACTCATAACACCAGTCGTCACAACAGCACCAGTCGCATACCTTCGTCCTTCATTCACGTCCCTTAATACCGAAATTCGGTATAGCTGAAGTTAGCAAAACGGCCACAAGCGCAGAATGAGCGTAGCATGTTGTCATGTTTCTACATGACACGAATGTTATGATAGTCGTGTTTGAAGCAGTCTTATATCTTCATAATCCGTTTACGTCACGTAATATAAAGTTTGGTACATGTGAACCTCGCGAAACGGCCGCGACCACTTCGTGAGCGTAGCGTGTAGTCCCGTTGCTACATGACACGTATCTCATGATTATCATGTTCACAAAAGTCACATACCTTCGTCATTCATTGGCGTTCTGTGATACCAAACTTGATATATGTGAAGGTAGCCAAACGGCGACGAGCGTATCATGAGCGTAGCTTGTCGTAATGTGTTTACATGACACGCATCTCATGATTATCAGGTTTGCACCAGTCGTATACCTTCGTCATCCATAGACGTCTTGTAATACCACGTTTGGTATATGCAAAGCTAGCGAAATGGCCGTGAGCGCATCATGAGTGCGGCATCTAGTCACGTTGTTACATGACGAATGTTACGATTTTCATGTTAAGGTCTGTCGCTCCTATTCCCCATGCAATCATATCATACCATACCTGTTTTGCAACGTGTCATGTGAGCAAAACCAGCGCAAAAACAGCAAGACCATGAAATGTGAATCATAACATTCATGACATACATCATGATTTCTATGTTATGACTATGTTATGACTAGTCACTTATGCTCTCATTTCAGTCATGTTAAGTCATACTAATTATGGTGTCGATACCATCATCGAAACGGCCAGGAAAACTTAAAGTCATAGACAGCTGAATAGATAGATAGATAGATAGATAGATAGATAGATAGATAGATAGATAGATAGATAGATAGATAGATAGATAGATAGATAGATAGATAGATAGATAGATAGATAGATAGATAGATAGATACGCGCAAAGTCGCCGAAGATTGCTAAGAAACGTTTCACATTTGAAAAGTCTAGATCGCGACACTGGTTTTGCGAGTGTCACACGAAGCTATAGCAGATGACGACGACATTAGACGAGCATACGACAGCCCGGGCCATTAAAGTGTTCCTCACTTCAAAAAAAATTGGAGATTAGGTTGCCCTAAAAATTGGGGACTCTTTGCGCTGGTGTTGACAAGCTTGAACAAGCTCTGGTGCTGGAAGGCCACTCTAAGGCTATCAGCCAAGTCTAGCTTAGAGATGGTTGCATAAACATAGATATGACAACGTTAGCACAGAAAGGTGCAGTTCAGCTCCGCAATCACAAGTTCAACCTCCCTCTCTAGTTCATTGTCTCTTCCCTTCTCTTCATTCCCATCTCTTTTTCCGAAATTTTATTTTACATGTTCTATTATGTTTACAATATTTGAATTTCTTGAAAGACATTTTCCTCTTCAAGAAGTATATCCTCCTTTCTGCGGCATTTTAAACCGTTCTATTGAACACTCGCCCGAAACAACGCCGTAGTATGGCTCCCGTGGGTGTTTGTTTTCTTAACGTGCCTCGAAAGCTAGGTAGTTACGACACTCGCCTTCCGACTGCGATACCATGATGCCAACATTGACTCGAGATGCAATTTCATCTCGTTTTGCTTACCCCTTCTCTTTTAGTTCACCTCTTCCCCCTCTCGTATTCATCAAATACGATTCTCTTGCGACACTCACCTGTCTCTTTCTTTTTGGCTTCCAGCCTCCTCCATCACTAGTTTACAAATATTAGCATTTGCGATTAAGGCGATATTATGAACTTCCTCACAGCTTTCTATCACTCTCCTTTTCTTTGCCTTTCAGTTCTTACGGTCCTCACCTTCCCTCACATATGCTGGACAAAGTAGTGGGTATTCCCGTGGATTATACGCGTCTCAATTATCGTCGTGCATACCCGTCTAAGTTTGTGGGAACTAGCATAAAAAGCGTAAGCTAGCCTGTGTTACAATTTTACTTGCTGTGTATATGCCCAATTTCGCTCACCTTCCGAGTGACGGGCGCGAACACAGATTGGCTGATACTCATTGACTAGGTAGGTGGTGTGTGGAAGGAAGGAGTAATAGCCACAGCTGGTGGTATCTAACAGTCAGGGTCTCGTCATTGCTTCATCTTGAAAAACGAGACCAAAGTCACGGAACCTTGCCCTTGTTTAAGGGACTCGTACTTCTAAAGACTATAGTCGTTTTTGAGGACCTTCGACGCAAAAATTTTGATCTGTCTGTCTGTCTATGTCTGTACAGTTGTCTGTTTGTCCACGCTTAGAGGTACCAGGTACTCTGAACGGCACCAGCCGATACCCCATCCGCAGCGCCCACCAATGTGGCTCAAGATTCAGCGTTCATACTTGTGCGATTGTCAATTCAAAAGCAATTATTGCACATATCTGGGGCACCATAACAACACGTATATTTTCTGTATGTGCGTCATTTACTAGAAAAGGCATTTGTAAGTAATTCGAAGGAATGTAGCGTTTATCATGCTGCGCTGACAATGTAACGCTTGCGCAAAAAGGCGAGTGTTTCCAACGCTTTGCTAAGACGATATTGTGGTGCCACCCACCCGTCACATTGTGTCCTTTACCTTATCACCTATGAGCAGGGCGCGCACGCCCGTCTCATAGCTGAGCGCTTCGTTTTCCAAGAAAGCTGCCAGATGGCGCTCATGTCTCACGTGTTACGTGACTTGATGCGCTCGTTCGCCTCCGCTGTACGCCCGATGCATTCTCACGCAGCGCCTCCAGACGATCATTCACTGATTTTCTTGCACAGAACACCAAATAAATGTTTTGTTCACTCACTCCACATGCTAGACTATCGTCTTTCGACGGCATTTGCAGATTAACATGAAGATAAGGGGCTACTTTTTTTACAAGATCTTCGTCAGGGATGAAGAAAGGCATTGCAATTTTTTTTCTTCTTGTTTCATATCTTAATAGTTTGCGCGATAGCGTTACCGACGCAAGCGGCGGCACAAGACTATGTAGCCAACTCTCGTTATCAGATAACAGTTTTCAATGCGAAACTCTAATAAACCTGCTTAGATTGAGTTATAAACAATGCTATCAAAACACTTTATTGACTGTTATAAATGTCTCGATGGAGCAATAATCAATCGAAAAGAAGGCAAAATTTTTCGTAAACAAAAAGCTCTCAGTGTAGAGTCGATTGCAATAAAACAACGAAACTGTGCACGCATAAACTAAGGTTGTTTTCATCAAAGTTGTTCGTTATTTTGGTCTCAGAAATACAAGTCTGCGCAAACTCAAGGCATCCCGCATAGAATCTATGGTTTTGGCCCAGATTTATTTCAATCTGAAAAGCTGCTACCTTTATGGTATATATCTCTCTAACAGTTGGTGGGGCAGAATTTTTTACCGGAGTACAGCAGAAAGCTGTTCCCTGCCTTTGTTACGTCTGATGAAAAATTAAATATAAAGGTACGGTTCGTTACAACCCAATGCAAAACGTTCACTCCGCCCACAGCCATGCCACCGGTCCACCCAAGATTTTGACGAATCCTTCAGCCATTATGACTTCCTCATTTTCAGGAGATCATTGAATATTCCACTTTATTTTACCACACAGAGCCACGTCTTCCACACTCGTGCACTACCAAAAAGTACACTTTTCGTCCGGATTCTTCGGCGTCCCTGCATCACAACCGAATGCCCGGGAAAACTCAGGCATGTTCTTTAGTGGTACTATACACCGTGACCGGTATGGTGCTTGGTTTTTTCCTGGACTGGCGTACTTGGCGCACCATCCCGCGCATAAGTTAATAAAGAACAGTTGGTCCGATGACGCGATAAAGCCGGCAAGTTTAACACTCTTATCTTCTTCCGGCAAAGCGTCGTAGGCCGCATAAGCAAACTTGGTTCCTTCGAAGTCAGCAAGGGTCTCAGAGTCCAGCACGTCGTTCAAAACTTCATGTTGGCCACCTAGAGACAGCTGCGAAAACAGTGGTTTTGTGGGTTAGGTCATTTAGTGAAGCACCTCTCGGAATACAATCAAGACATTACACTTGGCATGATCAACGTTATTTCTAGAAATAACTGCTCCGTAAAATTGATTTCTTGCTTAAAGGGAAGTTGACAAATCTGTCAGGTATCTGAATGCTTTGCCACAGCCGTATTTTAAAGTTTTTGCTGTGACACGGATGTTGAAGTGTCATTTTCTATGCCTTTCATTGATGCTTCTCTTAACAAATTTTATCACGGATTAGCGGGCATGAGGTGTGTCTAGGTTCAAGATTACGGTGACCTTTATATATCATCATCTAGGATAAAATAGGGCACGTAAGAGAAGTTAGAAGGATATCCTCCGCTGAACGCAAACACTCATCGTTAGCCGGCTAACCTTTCGCTTTTTTATCATAATTTCGCACTTCCACCAACCATAATGTTGAATATCCATCTACAGATAGAGTTTGAAGTGGTTTGCGCTTTCCTTACGGCATCCATAACGCCGTAAGAAAACTGGTGCAGGCTCAGCTCAATTAGGCAGACAGTTAGCGTCTGTGGCATCTTTTCTGCTCTTGAATAGACCATCCATCAAAAGCCTAATCAGGTACCACGACATAAACTTGTTACTTCTTTTCGTACTCTAAATGAAGTGACTCTGATTTCACGCAACATGAAAACCCAATGGCTTGCCGGTCGTCGACATGCCCGAGTTCCGGCCACGACAAGCGGCTTGTTGATGACACCGGAAGCGTGCAAGTTATCAACGAGGAAGCGACGTGCTAACCATAGAAGTAGAGCATAGGTTTACACATCTGTCATGAACATGTCACCTGGTGGTAGAGTTGAGAAAAGAGAAAGAAGAAACGAGCGAAAAGAACACTATAAATAAAGAAAAAAGGAAGAGGAAGACCATACATTGAAGCAGCGTAGAACAAAGAAGACGAAGAAGACGCTAAGAAAAATGTACGAGAGGTGACCTGGCCGGGAAGAGAAGAGGAGGATAGAGGGGGCTGGGAACGGCAAGAGGCAGACGTGTGGTGACAGCGGCATGGCGTTCGACGAAAGTCAGGCAGCAGAGCTCATAGCCAGGTGCCCATGCCTTCTCAGCAAGGCCCTGTGAGCTGTGGGGTGAGACCAGGAAAGGAGCTCGGCTGCGTGACGGCATCTTTATGAGGACGCGAAAGATGTCGTGTGGCTTGGCTTCGTGGAGTGTACATCACAAGGAGGAGCTGTGCAGCTGCTGCGGAGACCCGACGCTGCAGTTGTGTCATAGCGCAGGGACCCGACGGTGTAGCCGGAGGCACTGCACCTGTGGTGCAACGGACTTTTTAGACGTGACGTGGCTCGACAAATCATCTCTGGAGCCGCCACCACGTCAGGCCTCGAACCTGTACTGAAAATATCTTTTTAGGTTGTGTATGTATTGGGCGAAGAAGCTTATTTTATCATATATTTTTGCTACTTGGGGTTTTCTCATAATGGTTTGTTTTCTAATGAAGATTTTTTATAGTCTTCTCATTCTTTTGGCGTCATTAGCATCTAGATAACATGACAACGTGACAGATGACACAAAGGCTCTTTTGGGAGTCTGACACACTTGGCACTTCGCAGGACTGACAGTGATTTGGCAGACGAGGTGGCTCACGCTCTGGCTATTGCCAAGTTTAGCACATTGTCACATGACGCTCCTGCAACAATACTAAAATGGCTCAAAGTTGCTGTGCCGTCACTAAAACGTGTGGCTACACAAATACAAGATATCCTTTCTTTTTGTTACGCCTTCCACATTAGGTAGAGTGACTATCATCTCCATACATATATTTGCCTATCTCTGTGGGTAAGGTCACGTTATTATGGTGGCTCAATGTCAGACCTCAAGGGCACTATAGGAATAAATATCCTGCTCACATGGCGCACTGAGAAAGAGAAAAAGAAAATATCTATCTATGGGGGGCCTAATAACTATCTACGTTGAGCAGAGCCCTCAAAGTAGGAACCATTTGGCTCGTGCCGAACCACATGCCCGCTGGGCAAGCGGACGCTGCTCCTTTGGTTCTGAGAGGTCAGATCATTATCCCAGGAGCAATGAGAGGTTGAAGGAATCGAACGGTAGCGTGGTTGTGTAAATGCCCAGGAGCAGCGATATACCGTGATCTTAGCTTCATGATAGGGAAGTGTCAGGAATATTTCGTGGGGTGGAAAAGATGAAGCACATAAAGGCAGATGAACGAATTAGTCTGAATCAGCCGTCAGGAATCGTCATGATCTAGGTTGAGAGTGTAGTCTTCAAATGGATTCTGACGACCACGACAAGTGATTTGATAATTTGAGTGATTGATATGTGGGATTTATTGTCCCGAGACCTCCATTTGATTATGAGAGACGCCATAGTAGAGTGCTCCGGAAATTTCGATCAACTGGGGTTCTTTACCGTGCACCCAAATCTGAGCACACAGGCCTATAGTATTTTCAGCTCCATCGAAAATGCAGCCGCTGCAGCCGGTTTTCGTTCCTGCGACTTGAAGGGCAGCAGCCGAGTTCCTTAGCTACTTGACTACTGTGGTGGGGCAACACATAATGTAATGTCGATAATGTCGAAGCGTGTCAGTGTATTTTAGTCGTTCTGCTGGTGCATCGTCTGATTTGGGCAGCTGTCTTGATGGCGCCCGGTTTGTAAGCTCTCGAGCTGCTGCATTATAACTAAGCTGCTACGCTACGCTACTGAGTTGCTACGCATCATGCAGTTATACTTATTGTTCTTATCCTTCACTGTACAGCAGAGATGGTGCCATTTGGTGGAAACTGCAAAGTAACTAATCCCTTTGCCTCAACATGCTAAATCTTTTTTCATCTAACACTCAACCACTCCTCCTCAATCTTTTTTTGGCCTGTACCATTAGTGCACCACTCCACGAAGGGATGCCGTGACCAACAGATCAGCGCACAATCAGCGCACAAAAAAGCACGAAAACACGAGAAAGCGCACGACAACAGCGCTTCACTAACTGGTTGGTGTTATCATCACTTGTGGCGGTGTGCGAATGCTAGGTGAGTGTTGCTTCTTGACACGCAAAGCGTTCGCTGTGTCACCGAGAACTACAAGCTATCTGTGGATGGCTTCAGCCATCGCCCAGCCATGCAAGGAGGATGTGCCGTTTGCTGCGGTCTAAGTGGCGGCAAAGCCTTCACTTTTGTGAGCGCCTTCGTCTTTGTTCGATGTGGTGTTATCAGTGACTTACGGGGACAACGGCATCTATTTTTAGAGCGAACTAGGACAACAAACAGCGCGTTTGTCGTGCATTTGTGTTTTTGTGCGCTGTTCGTGGAAAATATGTCCCAAACAGCTTAATCGGATGCCTCACCACAGTAAGTGGACCTTATTCACAACCTCAAGCTTTCTCTTAGAAGTTCGCACTGCTCAGGTTACACCGGAGGCGACAGCAGCAACAGATCTAGTGGACTCGCAGTGTCGCACGAGGCATTAAATCCCTGTACGGAATATTTCACCAAAGGGAGCTTTTCCGTACGTTGACATGTATAGATTCGTAATGGATAACAATGTTTCATTTCATAGACTGGTAAAAACTTTCCCCTTTTGCAGCTCTCACACCAGAACGTCTCTACGAGTCGCCCGACAATGTTCCGGTACGCGCCATGGCCAATCACCCGAGCTTACGAGCATTGATTGTTCAGCCAATTTTAGAGTTTCCTCGCAAATGTCGTTGGGGTTACATGTGTGACCATCTAAATAGAGGGGTAAATAGGGAAAGAAAGCTCCGGTGCTGCCGAGCGCAATGAAATTCGAACGCGCTGGTAAGGTACCATGCGCATTTATAACCATGGTTTGTGATGCTAGTGGGGCCTTGTCCTTGGTGAGCTGTTTTCTATACAGCAATATCATGTTTCGACAAGGTGCCTTCATTTGATGCCGGTCCATTATTTTAGATCGTTTTTGTGACTTGTCACCTGGCAGTGAGACTGTTTAAGGCTGCTGCTTCACAAGGCGTAGTGCTTCCCGAGTGCTTGTGGCTGTAGGCACGGATTGGTTTTCAGATATCGCGCGTTTTCTTAATCAAAAAAAAAATCAGTACGCAACTAGTACGCTGCCTAAATTGGCGCACTTAGACATGATGTGAGTTTGCCCATATATACTTTGTAAGCGCTGTCAGGTTAGCAATAAATGTATCAATACAATATTAAAACTCATGATTGAATATGTAGTGCCATCATCACCATCGTCATTTTTTCCATCACCGCGCCGCGTCTCTCGCGCAGCTGGCGCGAGCTCGAGCTGCGCGAGAATTAGAACGAGCTGACACGCCTGGCGTGGCGGACGCTGGTAGCCGACGTGGCTCCGCTTCAGGCCTCGGAATAAAGTGGCGAGATCGACACGGCCCCATCGGCCGCCTTCGACGTCATCTCACGTCTCCTCTTCTCTCGCCGCTACATTGGTGACCCGGAGAACACGCCCTTCGCCGAGCGGCCCGCGGCCATGTTCCCGCAACTCTGCCCGCCAGTGCCGCCGTACCAATCGACTTACCCCAAGGTATGGTTTATGCAGCTCGACGCCGTTTTTGCGGTGAATGGCATCACGGACCAGCCGCTGATGCACGCCATTCTTCAAGACGCCCTTCCGGTAGAGTTGCGTCATCTCTCTGGCACTTCAACCTCCAGCCAACAGCCTTACGATGACCTCTGCTCGGCGGTGCTTGCCAGACATGGCCTCGCATACCATCCGCTTCCGTTTACCCGCACCAGGCAGGTTTCCCAGGCGTCGCAGAGCAAGGTACGAACCGGTCCGCAGCCCTCCATGGACCGCTACCTCGGTACCCCGGCTTCGACTACTTCTACACCTGATCCGGTCGCAGAAACATCAACTCCTGCACCTGATCACGACCGCGAGGTAGAAGACTTCCCCACTGCGACTGACCTTCCCTCCGAGAGGTACATTCTCTCAGAGCCCCCGTGCAGAGCTTCATCACACGCACCTGCCATCTGCACGTTTTCCACGAAAGCGACGGCACGCGACACCGTGGCCCTCGCCGTTTCCGCGACCACCAGCTCAGACCTCTCGGCCTCCTCATCGCCGCAGCTGCTGGTCAGCTCCTCGACGGTGCCCCCTGCCGCTCCGCCACCTGCCACTGGTGCCAGCAATGGCCTGCCGGGTGCCTCGCCACATTCTACTCGCACCTCCCCGGCCAGCAGCCGACCACCGTCGGCGTCCCCGCTCCCCGCCCCTGTCCCTGTCTCTGTTTCGTGGTCTACGACGGGCCCCAGCGCCGTGCCTTCGCGGAGCCAGAGCCTGCCCTCATCGTCGGCGTCGACACCGGCAACCACCAAAGCAACTGCCACCGTCGCCCCTCTGCCCGTGGCGCCGCAGCAGGCACCTGCGTCTAGACCCAGCGTCGCACAGGTGGTTTCGGCCAGACCCAGTCCTCGCACCTCTGGTGCCCCCCGGCTCATCCAGCCGAAACAGCCACAGATCCTGCCCAAGCTGTCGAGCGGCAGCGCGAACATGACGACGCCTTCGGCAGCGGCGACCACCCGGTCCCAGTCTCCCCGGGCGGCCCAGCACAAGGCCACACCGCGGCTCGCGCCTGTACCGGCGCCGCAGCCTGCGACCACGGTGCAGCGTGGAGCCGCGATGGGGCTCAACACGGGGAGTCCGCTGCTCATCGGGAACCCCGCGGCAGCGCAGCCGGGCATGTTTCCGGCTGGACCTGCGCACGGCACTCTCCTGCTGAACCAGTACATTCCGGGCCTGGGCCACAGCCCGATTCTGATACAAGGCGCACTGGGGCAGACCCAGAGCTCTCTGGGACAGATACAGGGGGTCCAGCTGGCCCTGCGGCCACCCCATGCCACGGGCCTGACCCTGGGACCTCAGACGGTGCCCAGGCCCCATGGGGGACATCCAGGACCGCCTGTCACCCCGACGCTTGTCATCCCACAGAACCTGAAGCCAAGGCCCAACATCTTTCTGGCACCGCCACGCATGATGTCGCCCCCCTCGTTAGCCATAGTCCCGGGACAGCCACTGACGCTCCAACAGCTGCAGGCCATGCTGCCCACGCAGACCACGCTGGCCCAGCCAACACTGGGTGCGTTCCAGACAGACCAGCACCAATCCCTAGTGCAGATACCGACGTTCACCCAGCCGCAGATACTGGCGCATGCCCACCATCACCACCACCACCACCGCCATCACGGGGCCCTGTCGGGACCTCTAATCTCGACAGGCGTCAGTATAGTGTCCTCTGCACCCAGCGCCAACATTGTCACCCATCATCCTGTCATGACCTCGCGACACACGGTCCACTCTAGGCCTGTCCGACCAGGTCACCGTGAGACCCGCTTGTCGGCTACCACAGCAACCCGGCACTTCCTCCTGCGTCCTCTGCGCAACTCCCAGTGTCGCCCGCCAGAGACCGCTGCCTACTGATGGCCCATAAACGTTGACAACCTGGACTGGCCAAAGAACACTTTATGGATTGCCGTTCATGTACATAGCATTTGTCGCCCTCTTTCTTTTTTTTTCATATGCGTTCAAATCGAGCAAAGTGCTAGGGGGGGGAGCCCTGTAGTGCCATCATCACCATCGTCATTTTTTCCATCACCGCGCCGCGTCTCTCGCGCAGCTGGCGCGAGCTCGAGCTGCGCGAGAATTAGAACGAGCTGACACGCCTGGCGTGGCGGACGCTGGTAGCCGACGTGGCTCCGCTTCAGGCCTCGGAATAAAGTGGCGAGATCGGCACGGCCCCATCGGCCGCCTTCGACGTCATCTCACGTCTCCTCTTCTCGCGCCAGCTGCGCGAGAGACGCGGCGCGGTGATGGAAAAAATGACGATGGTGATGATGGCACTACAAATATATTAGCAGCGGATATTCGAGTGTACTGGAAGACGCTTCCATATCCTCGACAAACATTTTGCTATGAAAGCTTATAGCTTCAGTACTTATTATACAAGCAACGAGTCACCAACTGCGCATTTTCAGCAAGTTACCAAGTGGATGCCTATTATTGGTAGCTTTGATGCAATCAAAGCAAAATACACGTGACTTCACTCGAGCGCGCATGCGTGCACCATGTCATTACTGTCCTTACTTATTTTTCTTCGTCCCTTGCTGCAGAAGGCCAACCATCAAAGCAGCGCCCGTTATTTTTCCTTTTTTTCTGAGTTATACTGTAGATTTCATCTTGCAATACGTGTTCTTTACTGCATGTGAACCACGCCGCCTTTGGAAGGCTCAGCTGTCCAAGAGATGATGCTGGAAAGCGGGGATCTTTGAGGACGCCAACATCATCGACGTTAAAAGCCAAGCAATCCCAGACGACTGCGGGTGTCATATTGGCGAGATGACACCCGCAGTCGTCTTGTGGTCCCAACTAGATGACGCCACAGCTTGTGGTCCCAACTAGATGTTTTTGTTATTGAGGCGGACGACCATTTAGAATAAAGCAAGACATCACGCCAGCTCCGGTAAGTTTACTCCTCGATCAAATAGGTTCAATTTATAGTCAAATAGAGCAAGTGGAGGAGGTGAATTGAGAAGAGACATCGAACCACCCGTTGGACAGTGAGATGCTAGACACTGGAAGTTAGCGTTATAAGGTCGTTATACTGACAGCGAAGTTACGAGCTGAAATGATTCCTGGGCACCTCCAGCGCCACGCCCTATGAACGTCCACGCTTTGCCATCGGGCAAAAGGAAGCTTCCTCAACAAGAGCTCCTCACAATTGACGGCAACGGGGGAATACGACTGCCACTTTGAACGCAGTGTACATCAGCACTCCCCAACAACAACAGGTTAAGCACAGATGCCAAGTTGAAATGCTTGAGCTGTTTGTTTACCAGATCGGCCACGTTAGTCATACTGATATTACAAGCATTCAAAGAATTGTATAAAGATAGGAACAAAATTTAAAAAAAAATGCTAAATTGATGAACAGATAACTGTGCAGAACAATTTGCAAGGTTTTGTTGGGTGTAAAGCTGGTGTCGTAGTCAGGAGACGTTTGTCAGCAGAGGCAACTTTACAAGGAACAGAATCATATTACAATCCTGAAGGCGCTTGGCACGAACTCGGCAACTTATTGCTCCATTCTTCGGGAAGTCTTGCTAAGGGTTCTACCGAGGGACATGGTACTGGGATTTCACGAGATGCGCAATGCATCATCATCTGCTGTAGCTTCTTTTTATTCATAAGGCAATTAAACCCGTGACACTATTCTACAACATGACGATCTCTCAATTATTCTGAACAAAGTTGTGGGAAAGCTTTTGCTGAAAAAAAACGTACACGAATCTCGTCGCGCTTCAGAGAAAGAAGGACCAAAATTCAGTCACCCACGTGACCTTTCCATGACAGCTGTTATACAAAAATCCCAACAGTGCCTGTTCTGCTGGTCTGAAAAGCATTCTGCGAAACTCTGATGAAAACAATATCAACCTGTCGATCAACATGGAGGCGTTCATCAAAAAACATAATGCCAGAAGCTGGGCCACATGTCGAAGGATCGCAGAAGCTGGTTAAAATAGGGCGAGTGCACTGGGAGGCAAGCAAGATTAGTTTGCGCATACGACGACATCGAAAACAAAAAGAAGGTGATATTTCCATAGGTCACTCTGGTCTCCAAGCAAGCAAGGCTGGTCCTATTGCTGCAGGCACTGACGACTAGCTTATCTGGCGTGAAATTATTCAGTCGCTACCAAGTCCTTTTCGATGGCGGAAGTCAGCGGAACTTCAGTACAGCCAAAGCTCAAGAAAGACTTGGCTTTGAACTATATAAGAGAAATTGTTGATGGCCAATCTGTTCGGGAGAAGAACAAACAAAATTAGAAAGAAGGTACGCTTATCTATTCCCCCAGTGGACCAGAAATTTGCGATATCAATAAAAGTGGTGATGGTGTCGTCATCTGCACGATATGCACTGAATGAATTCCAGCACCAAAGAAAATGTTTTAGGAGCAATGAACAACATGCACTTGGATATGCAAGCTGTATGTCTACAAAGATTAAAAGACAATGAGATCGCGATCTTTATACGATCAAGCTATTATTAGGACCTAGTAACCCGTACCTGGAAGCCTAAGTGCGAAAAGCTGAAAGCTATCGAGACGACACTGGGATGAACTGTAAAAGGCCTCTTGTCAGTTGCAGCTTATGTTATGCAATGGGCAGGTACTGCAGTCCTACGATCAATGGTGCCCGAGCAAGATACCTCACAGCTTTAGACTCGTTTCTGGGGTCTCAAAAGTATAGGTATCAAATCCAAATATGAAGGAAGGAGCGATGGTCATTGACTCGGTGCGGGCACAATTTTGAAAACATAAATAAGAAAGACGATCGATATGTCTTGGTGCTACCCTGGAAAGAAAAGGTTGGTCCTTGTAAAAGCTACGTTGTTGCACCCAAACTTCTACACAGTTTGAAAAAGCTTTACAAATCCAGTGAGCTCTTAAAATGGTACGCTGCAATTATTCGAATGTACCTCGAGGAAGGATGTGCTGGAATATTACATACAAAACAACAGCAACCACTTGGCCCATGGTAATACAAGTACACCGAGCTGCGATACATTAGGACCAATGTACAGCCGTCAGCACCTTAACTCGAGCGCTCCGACGCGTGGCCTCAGCTCGCTTGGACAGAGGCCAGCGCCGTCAACCGCTGAAAATTATATGCTTGCTGTAAATAAGCATAGATGGAGTGCGTGTCGGTTTCACTTGTCAATTTCTGCTTCCAGTCTGCCTGAGCGGCGGATCAAATGCACGCACTGGGTTTTCACCACGTTTTGCTCGTGGCTACGCTAACTCACTTACTCATGAAAGTTTTTGTCGTATGCTTATCTCGACAATTATTCATTGCGTGTGACAGCTTGCGCACCTCAGTTCGAATACAGTTTTAAAGTGTGGCAGTTTGGGCAAGTTGGTGTGAAATTACGATAATTAGAGCGCGAGAACAAAACGACGACAAAGAGACAAGCGCTCGCGTCCTTCTCGTCTCTTTGTCGTCGTTTTGTTCTCGCGTTATAACTATCATACAGTTTTGAAGTACAAGTTTACAGATTTAAAGAGCTGCCTGCTGAAGAACTTCAGCACGTGGAGTGCTACTTGCTTCTCGTAGAACAGGGAGCTCTCTTTGGCAAGGAAGGTTAATGCATCCCAAACGAGAATCTAATTCTTTGCCAAAGTCTAGTTATACAATTATGATTGCTTCTCTACAACAACGGGCTGCTTCGGGTAAAAGAAAAACCTCAGATAACAGACAAATGAGAAAAAAGTCAGAACCATGATATTTGCAGTAAATCCCAGCTTTTTGGTCATGGATTTTATAGTCTTACATATAGTGTTGTTACTTTTCATGTTGCTGCAATGATTGCCGGTTGTTTTACAGCATACAGATGAGTGGTTGGCGCTTTTTTTTTCCTGTTTCATATGTATACCCTCTCTGTAATGGTTTCCTTGTGCGTTTGACAGTATTGCTAAATAAAAAAGCAGTGCCCTCAAAAGAGTTCTGCAACACTATTCGGGCAAGCTCAAAAAGCTCTGCCGATAGGTAGTAGAAGCTCCCAAGAACACGCGGGGCAAATATTATATTGCAGCAATCAGCCTGTAATTCACAATAAATTCTCAAAGCCAACTAAGAATTACTTTCTTTTTTGTCTGCAACTTGCGGAATACGCTCAAAAATCAATCGTACAACGCCATCTATCATCCAGTAGCTAATTTGAGCATAGCATGCTTGGTTGTTGCAGAGATCGCTGCTAGAGGCCACGACTTGTCTAGGCGTGCTAGCGCGTTCACACTGAAAAATCCGCGCATTAAAAAAGTGCTTAAGGGGACCAGGCACACCTGGCGTATTTTCTTTACTTTTTTTTCCTACTTTATTTTCCCTACTGAGCTTCCAGCGCCTTCCTTGGGAAGAGAAGAGAGAGTAAAACTTTATTCAGGGGAACAAGCGCAGGGGAATTTTAGAGCTTCTATGGTTGGGGCCCTATGTCCAGGGCTCCACGGGCCTTAGCCGCCTGCCGGACTGACGATGTGATAGCAGCGTGCAACAACTTTTTGTTACTGTGCTCGTGCTAAACGGATTCTTAAGATTTCGCGGTATTGATTTCGTGAGGCAATAGTCTATTTTTTGTGAATTCATTCTATGGTTACTTCAAAGAGCATTTCAGGCCACCATAACTAGGCTCACTGTAAATATGATTCACCTAACCTGCCCCTCTGCAAACGAATAATCACGCAAGTTAGGTCCTACAAACTCGGCCGCAATAAGAACAGTGGCTAGGCTGCATTATCCATTGCGAGAGTCAACTGTCATGCACGGATAATGATAGTGATGTAGGATTGAGCGCGAGCATTGCATAAGAAATAGTGATGCATTTTGTTGGCGTTCTCTTTTTGCGTCCCCAAATCGCCTACAAACATCCGTCATCCCTAGAAAGAAACACTTTTTTCATTCTTGGAGAGTATATTGTGTTCAATTTTTTTTCTCTTCTCAATGTATTATTTTTCTTTTCTCCCAATTTTCAGTTTAACCTATTTTTCGGCCTCTATTCAGTGATTTGATTTTTATAGGTTTAAGCCCTCGATACTTGTTCTACGCACCATGGTACTTTAATTCGCTTTTATTGTTCTTTGCCTCATAATAAATGCAAGTAGTGCTGTTTCCAAAGTGCTTGACGCTGTTTATGGCAACGGACCGCAATCAAAGCTCTTGCTTAATTCTTTGACGGCTTTGATGGCACTGCTCTCGTTAGCAGGTCGGATCATAGTTACGTGTATTTTAATTCAGAATTGTCAAGCCATGCTTATCATTTGGAAAAAAAATCGGCGTGACTCGCAATCAGGAACTAAACGGCTCATTCTTCTCGTCACCTTTTAATGTTTCATTTCTCGTCGACCATAACTTCGAAGTCCTAGCATCTTTCTGCTAGACGAGCTTCTGTGTACCTACGGAAATACCTGGAGGAAACCACCTCCCTTTATACATCACCAGTAACCCTAATCATGCATCGCAACAGAGTACCGTTTTTATTTTTAATTACCACTTTTCTTTGTAACTCTTACAGAATTAGGTATTTAAAGAAGGAATAACGAACATATACTATGTGTTTCCGAAAAGAGCGAACTTAGATGCCAATCCAATGTGCATACATATGCCTCCTCAAAATATTATCGTGATAAAATAACTATTCCTTCAGTTACATTCACTATGATGATTAATTATTTAAAATACTCAGTGAAAACGTTGTAATGTGGTATTTCAGCTTAGTGGGAGAAGTATTTCCATCTGGTCTTCTGAGCTGGCAAGCCGTGGCCAGCCAAAAAGGGCGAAGAAGACAAAGACAAGCAGTGGTAGTTCTCCATCACGATGCACATTCACGTTTTACTGTCTCACTGTTATTGTCTCTCTGGCTCCTAGTGTGTGACAATATGTGTTCATTTTATTCACCTATCTAAGTTTCTCTGCTTTAAGGTTGTTCTGCGCCATAGTGGGGACACCATACGTGTGCGCTTGTATGTGCAGAAAACAACAAAATATGTACCAATACTTACAAGCGATCTATGCGATCTTCGCAAGCAGAGTGTCCTCTTAGCGTATTCCTTTTTTACGTCTTTCGCGCTCCAGAACTGGCCTCCTAAGTGTGCGTCGTCGAATCCGCGCATGAGTATGTGGCCTATTGTCTGCAATGAAAACGTGCCAGAGGTAATAAATACCGCAGTTTAGCGCAATCTCCGGGTGATTTATAGCTACAGACATTCATCAACCACAAATTGAAATGTCCGTGTAGTTATAGACCCTCTGAACTACAGTAGTATTCAGATATTTGCTAGATTTTAAAGCAAGCCCTTTGCGCAAAGAGCAAAAATTGACAATTTGAAATTCATGACTACAAAGACTGTTTTCGAGAACGTTAACACGTATTCTTGAGCGTCTAGAATCAAAACAAGCTGACTTGTCACCTAGCGATTCCTAGCTACTACAGAAGCTGCAGCATTGCACTGAAGAGAAAAAAAACTGGTATGGCAGCTGAGATCCCCACTTTCATGTAAAAATTCGGCTGCTGACTTGCTTAAACCCTGTTATCGCCTCGTATGACTCGGCTGATAGTACGTGCGCTGAGGTTTCCGTCCTGTTTGCTACATTGGGGGCCCCTTCTACGAGAAGGCTCACCTGTGCTGACGTGGTAACAATAGGACAAATGCACGTTCATAGACAAACGAACACTCTTATACCATACTGCTCTCCCCTAACCCCCCTGGTTTTTCCGGTTCATCAGGTCCACTCTCACAGTGCTTCCTCTTCTCTTGTTGATTACGTGCTGTCATTCGGGCCTCCACTGGATTCTTTAGCTAGATCAATGCAGAATGTGTTAGGAGCTTTTTGTTTACAAGATTAATGTATAAACTAGTGCCGTGATGCTGTCAGTAAAGTTCAACGTTACATTATTACGCTATCGCTATAAAATATTTTTCAGCTATAACAAAGGAAGGGGAGCAGTATTTCAAGGTACTTGAAATGAGATTCTTGCGGACATTTGCTTACTATAAATATTTCACTTGATTCAATTATAAAAAAAGGTTGTCAGTAGCTGATGATAATCGACGTAGTCAACGGTGTTTGCCTTCCCCCAACCACTCCTCCCAAACACAATATATATGCGTTTTTATCGGAATGAGAACATAACAGGGCTAATATTAAACACTTTATGACAAGTACTATAATCTCACGTAAATTAAAACGCTAATGAAAATGCTTTATATAGTTCAAGGCATCAATCAGCGACAAGAAAGTGAAATTTTACCCTCGATGACTCATGGCGTGGCTTCATGTTTTTTTTTCATATTTATCGTGCACAAAGGACGTTCAAGCTGCTACCTTTCTTCGCTTAAGTTCATTGTTAAATTATTAGCTTTATTCGCTCAAGAACACGTTCCGTTAATTTGAATAGATGCACCACGAGTTTCTCAGAAGAAGGAGCGAAGGTGGTCGTGGGCGCGCCGCGAACATTTATTTTGAGTGTTTGCGTGCAGTGTGCACACCTATGGCCACCGGTGATATATATGTAGGGTTTAACGTCCCAAAATCACAATATGATTAAGAGAGATGCTGAAGTGGAGGGCTCCGGAAATTTGGACCACCCAAATTTCGTTAACGTGCACATAAATTTGAGCACACGGCCCTACAGCATTTTTTTCTGCATCGAAAATGCAGCCGCCGCACCCGAGATTCAATCCCGCATCTCGCGGGTCAGCAGTCAAGTTCCTTCGTTACTAGAACAACGCAACGGGGCAACTACTGTTACCAGTAAAAGGCACGTTTGAATGTGGTCGCGTTGTATTGTGCGTGGCAGCTCGTGCTTCAAAAAGTGATTCCTCTGTTAGACATGGCGGGCCTATACTTGAAGCGGCATAGAAGGGGCCAAGTATGCCTTTTAACGGCGAGTATACTACGGCCTTGGCAGGCACAAAACGTACTACTCTAGCTGATTGCTTGCTGAATCTCTGCAGCAGTTGTCTTCAAGCCATTCTTATTGCTAGCCTGCGTCCACAAAGCTGTTGGGGATGCCCAACCTAAACTGCACATCATCTGGTTGAAAACAACATGTGCCTTGCTGTACAATCTCCAATATTATGAGTTATGCAGTTACTTATAAAGACTTCTCATTTGCTGATTCAAGATTGTGCAGGCACTGCTGAAGATACACGTTGCACGTTTCAGATGCGCTTTTGATTTCTTCTAAGAATATATGTTCATTTAGCGTTGAACGTCTGCCCGTGAAAACATCAAAAACTCCTTGAGCAGAACAATTAGACGCAGTAAGCAATGTTCTTTTGATGATTTTTGGTCGGTAGCTTCAGGCTCAAGTATATTATGAAGATTGAAGCACGTACGCGGCATTCGTTAAATTGGAGTAATATCACCAAGAGGGGGAGACGCTCATTGCATGGACGTTGCGCCTTATCGAGGCCAGCGCCGTGCTTTTTTCTTGTTGCTGTTTGCCGTTTTCCGGCTTCTGCCTTCACCTCAGATAACTTTCAGCGTATGACAGAGTTGGGTGTGTACGTGCACTGCCATAAGTGTGAGAGAGAAAAAAATGGAGAACGGAGCATTTTCATTATACAGAGTAGTGCAGTGCCGCTAGTGGTCTGCACTCATATCAGGGCATGCTCTGGAGAGGAGCGAGCGCCATACCACAAAGCCATACGCTGGGTGCACCAAGTAGTATCGGGGCTACGACGTCTAAAAAGGATCAAGCGCCGCGCATAAGGCACTTCGCATACTAACATTCGAGGTGAGAAGGAAGGCGTGGTGGACCATTGGCCTCGCGTAAATTCTAGCATATGACCAATTCCGAGCTCTCCTGAGAGGGCATTCGCGCATCCACGGTAGTATTCAGTCACTCGCACTCAGACCCGTTTAGCTGAACTCTAATGGGGCCCTACAAGGCTTTCAGAGCAGGGTCACAAAATGATGTCTATCAATAGTACAGGCTTCCGAGATTACACGAACCAGGTATAGCTCAGCATGTAGGCTGTAAAGCACAATAAATTATCATTATGAGTTAAAACTGTTTTCTCCTCTCTTGACAAATGATGTAACAAGTTCAAAAACCACCCGTAAAAACCCTTCTATCAGCCATTAGCTAATTTGAACTTGACGCGTTCAGTCGTTTGAGAATTCGCCAAGGGAAGCCGCGACTTGTACACGCTTGTGCCAGCGATCACACTGAAAAAGGCGCATAGTTGAAAAAAAAAGTAATGAGTGCTCAAGGTCACGAGGCGCACGGGATCTATTTTCTTTACCCATGCGCTTCCTCTCTGGTTAGCTTCCAGTGGAGAAGAGATAGTTTGATCGCAGTGTGCGACAAATCTTTGTGTATCTCCGCTCGTACTGGACGGATTCTTAAAATTTTCGGGACGGTGGATTCGTAAGGCAATAATCACTTTTAGTGATTTAATTTCTTGGTCTCCTAAAAAGGGCTGCTGGGACCCTCTAAAAACATTTAGCGTTTCAAATAGACGCGGTCAATAACCGCTGACATCACGGCCCTGCCTGCTAGAAGACGCGCTTGTGTGTCGAAATGTAACGGTACATAGCGGGGTTTATTCTCAGAGCTACGCTTGAAAAGATCTTTAAAAAAGAGCGTTTCGTTCTGGCCACGCGGTTTTTGTGAATACAAACACCAGCACTGGATTTGTCCCAGGAATGTTATATTCCTTGTGAGTGGGATATGGTGCCAAAACTTCAGCATGATTGATGCTTAGTAGAAAAACAAACGAGTGCTTACCATTCCCATGCCCGCATAGTTGAGTGCGGGTGGTCCATATTCGTAAATAAATGGACGATGCACTTGACCAGATTTTATTACTGCGGTATTCGACCCCATTAGAAAGGTACAAACCCTCTCTTCATCGTAAAACATGGTTTTCTGGTCTTTCCAACGATAGTGAGAGTTAAGCCGACGACCTTCTATCCATGAGGAGAAGAGCCGGTTGACAGGTACGTCATGAAGAGGTTCTGCGCATGCAAGTCACAATACATCATTACCTGAAACTCTTTTAGTGCACGGAAGACTCACGCGAAAACACTTATCAGACGTTTGTTATAAAAACAACACCTTAGCGAAATAACTCGTATAACGAAGTTCTGAAAGGTATGAAGAACTTGGTTACCTCGTATTGACTAATGTATTGGTGTCTGAGAAAGAGATGCATGATGAATGAAGAAATCACTGAGGGAAATTATATAGAGGGCGATTTGAAGTAGTTTTGTCTTAATTATTTAGAGTAACACTATTTTCAAACTTTATCAGCTTGGATCATGTCCCGGAACATAACAAACGACCATTCAACGCAGTATACAAGAAATAAAACACAGCAGCTTGCTACTAGAAGTGATAACACCAAAATGACAATCGAAGAAATAAGGCTAAAGCATTGAGTGCCTAGTGGAAGGCGTAATGCTGTCTTTATGGAATTGTGAGCTTTTGTCTCTTATTCATAGTGCAAAACTATACTTGAGCTAAGTTTGTTGGTTCATATTTTCATTGGTTTGTATTGGTGTAATTGGTTTATATTTTCGGAACGTACTGTTTGCTCAGGTGCACTCGCTCCGTGCGACGTTTAGCCCCATAATTGCTCAATGTTTTCGAAAGTGTCCCGAATAAAGTGCGTATTTCTTATGCTGATTTAGATTGCGATTCTGAAAAAAAAACAGGTAGTGGACGTGAAGAAATATTTGTACCACACACTCATAAAAATCAACAATAAAAAATTACGGCATATTCACGGGGTGAATGATGATGAATAGGCGAAGCTCCGGAGGGATTCATCGGTAAACTGTGAATCTTCCGTGTAATTCGCCCAGTCGATCATTATGTAAAGACGTGAGAAACGCTGTGTGTGTATATACACAAATCAACTTTTATTTGTTCTTAGACGATGGATGGCTTGCGATGTCCCTTGCCTCGCGCGCTCGCACATCGGGATTCTGTCTGCGAGCGCGCGCTGCTGCCGCCTTGCGCTCTCTCCGCTGTGCAGCCTTATTCATCCGGCGACTCCGAGCGTGCGCCAACAGCGAACGGATTTTATTACAACGCTCCCCCTAGCGTACGTCGCCGCACTAAATCGAACGATTGCCTTCAACCAATGACACGCGCCATATGTGACATCATTCCTATTTTATAAGATCTCGCGTCTTTCATCAACTACAAGTACCGCTTTCTAGTTTATAACATCTTGCATCTTTTCATCATCAGCTACAAGTACCACCATCTAGTAAACACTACAAGAACTAAACGAGAGGTGGCTACATACAGGAGACGGTACCGCCATCTAGTGAACACTGCAAGAACTAAACTAGAGGTGGCTACATACAGGGGACGGTACCGCCATCTAGTGAACACTGCAAGAACTAAACTAGAGGTGGCTACATACAGGCTACAGGGGACGCACAGCCCACGCCCTAAGGAGCTTCGCCCCTAAAAGTTTGCTTCTGGACGACACAACACAAGTCAGCTGTCTGCTGCTAATCAAAATATAGACCTAACAGTTTAGAATGCACTATGTTGATTAGTGCAGGCTAAGCGTCTTTGGGCTAATCCAACTCGGGAGGATTCGGGACTGCGTGACAGACTTCAAAACATGGATTAACAAAAAGGGCAGCTTCACTTGTAATCACTCGCGTTGCTCACTTACGATCTGTAATAATCATCCCCGGAGGAGCTACTCAGTTCACCGTCATCGGTGTATTCATTTCCGCACACAATATAAACATCTGTATCCGAATCATGCTCACTGGAAGAAGATGATAAAAGTGAAAGGCTTCTTTTTTTGAGGTGGCGCCAACAAATGCCATTTTTACATACACTAACCAGACTCCTGCTGCAGTAAAGAACACGATCGTCAAGTAAATGCTGTCTCGTAGTGAACGATATGCAATGAAACCCTAGATGAGTGCTCCTATAAAGCAGTTTGTGACAGCTTAGAGTGATTGGGAATCAAATTCAGCTCGACTGAAAGGCCTAGTTGAATAGCAACTACACTCCTGTATTACCATTTCAATAGCATAAAATATTTGTTTAGCATACTTTTCGTTCACAGTATTTCGATAGCTTAGCATTTGGTATTGATTGTTCTTCAAGCTGTTATGAAGAGAAACATGCGTGGACATTGCAATGAAACTGTAGAGCCAATATTACCCCGCCACTGAAGACGCTAAACCTTCGGGAAATAAGAGCTTATTTCTTCCTGTGTATAGATAATTGAAAGACGTTTTACGCCCATAAGGTAGCCGACAAAAGTGAGGCATTTCAATGAAACAGCAGGTTTTCAATCATCGACCCATAAGTTTTAAGGAAGTGTGTGGTACTGGCCCATTCTACTACATGAGAGAACATCATATGTTTGCTACGATGATTTGTATGAAGTGAAATACCTCATTCACATTTACTTGATTCCGCAACTGCATTCAATGTCATGGAATATAAAGGGCAGAATTACGCCGAACAGCTTGCCTCCTAAGTATCTAATGCCACGTACATTTCACCTTTCCGAACTGCGTTTAAGGGTTTGTCCTTCAATTTGCAGCTTCTGTGTTTTATGACATATCTCAGACGAGGATTAATTTTTATTCTTGAAGTTTTGCGTCTCGGGTGTTGGTTACTAAATATATAGAATACTGACTGTAAAATCTCTCGACGAACTCAGGTTCTAGTCGATCTCCTGGGCTTCCTACAAGGACCTCCATTTCCTCTAGCTTGTCCAATAAACGTGTGCGAGCACTCGAAGTGAGCCAGCTTGAAGAGTGCACCGCCTCGAAGAAGGCATCCTTGATTCGGAACACCAATTGCCTCACCTCGTTTAGCCTCTCAGTTGGAGCAGCTGTTTTCAGGAAAAATATGTAAAACACATGTTACCAAGACATGCAGGTGTATTCGCCGTACAAATTTCTCTTACATGCAGCTTAATAAAAATAAGACAAATATTTATCAAGAAAACGTTGAAAATATACAGAGAGAATGTTCACTTTATAGCTAATACAAGGTGATTTCTGTAGAACTGGCCTGGTATAATGGGCTATAGTAAGATTACAATGTTTCTAGTTTTATTTTTGAGGGAGTGAAGTGACAAGAAAGCCGGAGGACTTACTGACCCGTTCAGTACTTTTATGTGGAATGCAAACAAAAATAATAAATATATCAAGAAAAGAAAATTTATTGTTATACAATGAGAGGTGGCTTGCGCCAATCAAACGTTCTAAATAACTCTTATGCGAAACACCAAGCATCGAAGCAAAACTTGACACCTCATGCTCTAATTGTGCTTAACATTTGTAGTTTCCTTACACATACCGTTTTGTACTTCATACGAGGCCTATGGTCGAACGCGGTAGACTGAATTCTTCAGAAAATACCGTAAGAAGTGAAATGAGGACGATAGATCGGGTTATGTTGGAGGACTCTCGTACGCATTTTCGCTACACGGCTCGGTTTGCATTACTTCTTTAAAATTGTTTTCTCAGTAACATTGAAAAAGTAGTTACGGCAATAAATTTTCGTGTTTTCCTAATTTTCTTGTCGCAAACTTGTCAATGATGGGATAAGGAAAAACAAAAAAGCAACATGATAAATGAGCTCGGATCTGAAAGATTCACACCTTTTATCGCAGCATGGCTATATGGTGGAGTGTTCGCCTCGAATGCGACAGTAACAGTGTTTAATTTCTAATGGCCACTGATTTTGGCTAACGGGTAGAGGTGTGCTTCATTTTGAAACTCGTTTGCTTCTTGGAAACTATCTCGGAAGTGGCCCTGTAATTTTCTGTAAAAGACACTTGCACACATTAACCCCCCGATAGCTCCGAGGAAATAGTCGAGGTACTGGCGCCGCTGTGAAAGGCACCAAATTGCTGTCACCACGTACCTACCAGCGAAATGGGTAGAGGCGCACGTCTAGCCTGGTGCTAAAGTAGTATATAGTCGCTTAGAATGGCATCTTCTTTGTGGGCAATTCGCGGATGTAACCACCAAAGAAAGGAATGGGGGTGATCATTTTTTCTTGATATTTCATTTCATTTCATTTTATTACCCTAAAGACCCCACTAGGGGGTGTTACATAAAGGGTGGATGTAGAGAAATTATAAAAAAAATGCTAACCATGTATGTTGATTGCGAGACAGTCAATGTGTTACATTTTGTAAAAATAAACTCGGGCAGGTAATGGCGGCAGTGCTGTGGGAAAGGTCGTTCCATTCAGATGATGCCCGTGAAAAGAAGGAGGAAGAAAATGTCTTGGTGTGGCTGCGTGGACGGGTGACTTGTAGGGCATGACCGGTGCCATGAGATATGCTGTCTGGAGTGGTGATAAAGTCCGGTCGGTCACGTGAGCTGTAATAGAACTGAAGGAACAGAGCTAGGGTGGTGATGCGACGACGAAGTGCAAGAGTTAATAAAGATGATTCTTCTTTCAATGATGACACACTGACATGATATGAATATGATGAATGAATAAATCGTACCGCGCGGTTCTGCAGTGACTCAAGTGAACTTGTTAAGCAAGCTTGAGGCGGGCTCCAAATGGCAGCCGCATACTCAAGCTTTGGCCTGATAATAGATTTGTAGGCTAGAAGTTTCAGGTGTTTGGGAGCGTGACGTAAATGACGTTTCAGAAATCCAAGTGATTTATTAGCACCCGCTATTATGTTAGTGACATGCGCACTCCACGTTAGATCATATGACAATGTTACACCTGGATACTTATAAGATTCGACTCTGTCCAAGTCAACATTACCGAGTGTGTAAGGAAAAGTTAAAGGGTTTTGACGATGTGAGGAAGATAATGATTTGCATTTAGTTGGGTTAAGTGTCATGAGCCAACGGTCACACCATGCTTGAATAGAGTTAAGATCATGTTGAAGTGTTTGCTGCTCACGTGGATTAGTATTAGTACGATAACTGACGTAATCATCGGCGAACATGCGAATGTGACATGAAACGTGCAAAGGTAAGTCGTTCATGTATATTAGAAACCGTAGAGGACCTAACACCGAACCTTGGGGAACTCCGGACATAACTGGAACAGGGTTATAAACACACTCATTAACAAAAACTGATTGGGAGCGATTCCTCAGAAACGCTGCAATCCAATTAAGAACGTTAGGGTTAATGTTTAAGCTAGAAAGTTTAAAAAGAAGGAGCTGATGAGACACTATCGAGCGCTTTAGCGAAATCTAAAAAGATGGCATCAGTTTGCTGGTTACAGTCTAAGTTTAAGTGTAAATCATGAAGGAAGTTAGCTGGCTGAGTTTCACAGGAGAGACCTTTGCGAAAACCGTGCTGTGAAGGATTGAAAAAACCATTTAAGTCTAGAAAGGTCATGATTTGTGAATAAATGACATGTTCGATGATTTTGCATGCTATACTTATTAACGAGATTGGACGATAATTTAATAGTGACTGCTTACTGCCAGATTGATGGATGGGACCGACCTTTCCCACTTTCCAGTCGTCGGGCAAGTGACCTGTTGAAAGGGATTGAGAAAACAAAAGACAAGAAAGCAGCCGAAATGTTCTTAGTATTAAGTAAAAACTTCGAAATAATTTCGTCATAACCAGCTGATGATGTTAACTTGAGACGTTCTATGCAAGATATTATGCCATCAATGGAAACTACAATGTCAGGCATTGGTAGTTCACTGGTGATACACCGATATCTTAGTACAATCGGAGGCATGGCATGGTCATTAGTAAATACACTTGCGAAGGTAGTGTTAAATACGTCCACACATTCTGCGTTACTTATAAGATTATTGTTTTCATTAGCTAGTGTTATCGTGTGTTTTTGTTCTGGGTTAATCACCCGCCAAAATTGCTTAAGATTTCGTGTTAGCATACAATAAAGGTCATTGTGAAAAAACTTGTACTTTGCGTTTTGTATTGCCGTGAGGTATTCGGTGTTCGCTGAGTAGTACTTATACCATAGAAGTGGGTTGTTGCTCTGTTTAGCAGCTCGGAAATATCTTTTTTTTCTTATTTTCTAGTCGGTTCAGGGATTTCTTGAACCATGGTTTGTTTTTGTTAGCACGGAAACTACATACCGGAATATACTTCTCAATTAGCTCTAGCACTTTGCTCTTGAAAATCAACCAGTTTTCTTGCACTGGATGATTACTGAATCGCGCCTCAAATACCGGAAAAAAGCGGGTTAGCTCACTGTTGATAGCTTCATAATTGGCCTTATCATGAAGTCGAATTGGTTTTTTGTATGTTTCACATACTAGCGGGGCAAAGTTAAAGGTTGCGTGAACAACCTTGTGGTCGCTTATTTCCCTTAAGTGTGTTATGGAGGTCATAGAGTCGGGGTTGTTTGTTAGTATCAAATCTAGGGTGTTTGACGAGCTCTGTGCGACACGCGTTGGTGCAGTTATCAACTGCGAGAGGTTGAAGTTCAGACACACATCAACAAAGTTAGTTGCTTCTGGGCTAAAAGTTGTGTAATTATGCCAGTCAATGCGAGGATAATTGAAATCTCCGAAGAGAACGATGTCGGCGTTTGGATGCACTCTTGTAAGAGTGTTTAGAATGCTGTTCAGTTTGCACGGGAAATCGGGGTTACTTTGACGCGGCCTATAGTAAACGCCTAAAAGTATGGTTCGCGGTACTGCGTGGCAGATGATCCATAATATTTCAATGTCCGAATCGATGTGTAATACTGAAGATGATAGCTGCTGATTCACTGCCACAAGGACCCCACCCCCATGTCCATCTGTGCGATTTTTGCGATAAATCGTGAAGTTAGGCAGGTCGGCTAGAACTTCATCGTCACTGATGTTGCTATGTGGCCACGTTTCAGTTAATATGAGCACATTGCTGGTAGATGATAAGACAACATTTGATACAAGCTGACGTTTCGGCAAGAAGCTGCGAATATTAGCAAATATTACAGACAATGTAAGGTTAGCCCGAGGAACTTTGCTATTATGTTTTTTTTCTTTTACAACCCGTTGATTGCTATTTGAATTCTCTGACAGGTTGCGAGACTTCGCCATAAATATATTTCTTTGAGCCAATATAAAGTGTTTTGTAAGACAGTTGAAAGCGATCAGATTTAGTTTTGGCAAAAGCAACCAAAGGCTTACGAGCGTTTCTGACCGAGCGGGAGAAGTCCTGTGCGATACTGTAATTAGTCCCTTTTAATTTTCGAGCATTAGAAAGAACAGCTTCTTTCATTCTGTAGAAGCTAAACATAACGATGATGGGGCGACCGCGCTCGATATGGTGACGGCCTAGGCGATGAACCCTTTCAATTTCTTTTAGATTTATTGTAAGGCCAAGGTGGTCACGACAGTGCTGTATGACCAATTATTCGGTTTGGGTGTAACTTTCTGAATTACTATGCTCGGGCAGGCTATAAAATACAAAGTTGTTTCGCCGGGATTGATTTTCGGCATCGTCAAGACGTGTCTCGAGTTCGAATACTTGGCGAGCTGCCGGGGCAGTGTTGGACTTTATGTTGTCTATTTCTGTGCGAAGCAAAATAAGGCTCTGCAATGTTTTTCAACATCATTTATCCGATGACTCAACTGGGCGATAGTTTAATTTGTGGTTAGAATTTGGTCTTTCAGGTCACTTACTTCTGAAATTAGTTTGGACTGACCAGCTGATATTTTATGCAATTCGTCGAGTATAGCGGTTGTGTTAGCACCCGGATTTGACTCGACGTCGCCCGATAACATGAGCAAGGAACGAATAACGTCAGCACACTCAACAGCAATTAAAAAGCAGCACCGTGGGCTCGGCAGCTGTAGCAAAAAGCAGTTGCTTGATTTCTTTGAGAACAGAGCGTACTGTTTACTAACCTGCATGGCAAAGGTAAGCGGGTTACGGCTCTGTGCTGTAGCACAGCTGTCGAGCCCACGAAGCGCCGCGGTAGATCGCAGCTCTTTTGTAGGTAACAAACAGGTTGATGTTCCAGGCGATGCGGTCTCCCACGGTGAAGTGAGGACCGAGTGTTCCAGAGTTAGCGCCATCTGGTCGGTTGAGGTGCTGGCTTCCGGTTGGGTAAGGGGCGTTGTTCGGTAGAAGGCTTGAGTTTCCCAGCCATTTCCTTGGAACCGGAATGTCGACGCTGTCTCGGTGGTGGCGAACGATAAGGCAGGCTACAGCACGCGCGAGATAGGAAGCGTGAATACTTGCATGGCAAAGGTAAGCGGATTACTGCTCTGTGCTGTAGCACAGCTGTCGAGCCCACCCTATTCTTTGTATGCAAATGCAATGAGGTATAACAGAAAAAAAAGGCCTAATGTTTCTTTAGGTGACTGCTGTTTATCCCTATTCTCAGTGCCCGTAGACTGTCTGGCTGCTGCACGAAATATGGGAGCGTCCTTTCGAGAATGGTCATCAGCAGACGCTTGCTTGTTTGGCTCTGCGAGCCTCAGATTTACGCGTTACCAAGATACGAACACTTCGCATGTTTCGTGCATCATGAAATAAGCCAGACCGTCCGTGACACAATAAATTCGATTCGTTCCTGTGAGACCAAACGTTTTCGTCAAAATAATTGGCAATTCGCGCTTTAGATTAAAGTCCGCAGAGTACACGTATTATCCTCACGAGATTATCTGTAACCACGTATACCAAGCGTTTTCATCAAAATAATTGGCAACTCGTGCTTAAGTATAAAGTCCGCAGAGTACACATATCATCCTCGCGAGACCTTCTGTAACCACGTATGTTATATGAATGTTATCGTCTGACCTTTTCAGTTGGAATTCACGCTTTTTTAACCGGGTACGGCATTCTTCACTTCTTTTGTAGTGCATGAATCCTATCCCATTGACCGCACGCGGAAAGCCACGTGGGCTCGCGATTTGCCCTCGAAACAATAGCCAACGCTCTGCGGTTTGCTTTGCGCGTTGGTTAATAGATGGCAGAACACTACAAGCAACTCTCGGGAGCCTCCATGTGCGCGCGTCTCCGTGCGTAAGGGTGGTGTCAGCCTTTGACCCACCACTTTCCGCCACCTGCTAAAACACAATGTTGCCAATACCGGTTCTCATGGCAACAAGCACCATGTTGGTTCTTGAGGCCAAGCGTTTCTGCACCGCAGCTCTCCACCAGTGTGGGTGTGCAATCTGCAGTATGAGCTGCGTCTACCACATCGCTTTGGATCTAGCATCTGTGGTGTCACTATCCTCGTGCTAAGTGCTACTACAAGAGCCTTGAAGTTAGAATGCCCGGATGCTGCGTGCCGCAATGTACAACCATCTGGAGAAAGGGTTTGACATTGTTCCCGTTCACGACTTGTCTGAGCCGATGGAAGTGCTGGATCGCGCAAGCTCAGCGAGAGTGCTGGAAGCCGACTGCTTCCTCCCGTATTTATGAGGTGAGTAACCATTGTATTGCGACTCGGGAGTTGATTGAGTTAATCACAGCATTTTTTATGAAATGATTTGCCTTGTCGTGTGAAAGGCCGTGCCCGTATAACCACCGACAGACGCTTGCGTTCGCGTGTTTGTTCGGTCACAGATGTGTGAGCAGTGCAGATGTAGAAGCCGAAGAACATGTTTCCCGTATACTCGTGTACAACTACAATGCAGCAGGTAAAGTTTGCGCCTCTTACAATGGAGTATTTGTCTTTCGCATAAAGGGCACAATTGCGAGAATAACAGCTACACTGACCCAACTATGCCACTAAAGTCTTTGTTTTAAAAATATAGAATACGACTAATTTACTCTTTGCGTCCATCCGTCGTATGTCTGCTCAATGCCTCCTAAAAAAATCATGCCTGGAACGTGAGCCCCGAGTGCACTGCCATACCCTCTGGTTTTAACCTCCTCGTTCGGTACAAAGACAAGCGTCTCAGAAGGCTGCTCCTTGCGAACACAGCAATGCCCTCACAGTTGCCTCCGAGCAGCCCTGATGTCACGTGACAGAGTGGTACGGTTATGCAATGCCTCCTAGAAAAACTATGCCTAGAACGTCACTCTCTTTTCAATTGGGAGCCTCCTGCCAGCGCGCTATCTCGGATGCCTTGCCTCCCACCTTGTGTTGCGACCGGCCGCCGCGTCAGACCGCTCGCCTTCGTGCTGCTCAGTCACGTGACCTAACTGTACTGCTCTGTCACGTGACATCACGGCTGCTTGGCGGCAACTGTGAGAGTATTGCTTTGTTCGCAGGGGCAGCCGTCGGAGGCACTCACCTCTACCGGAGAAGGAGGGTAAAATCAGAGGGTATGGCAGCGCGTTCACGGCTCACGTTCAAGGCATAATAGAGAGTTTTAGTGCTGGGTACCCAAGCGGCTTGCGTACCCAGGACGTTGGGGCAGCGGTATTGCGCATGCGCGAAACCCCAAACAGATGCGTCGCAAGATCGCTGGGGTGATGGGGCCATGCGCCCGCGCGGCCATAAACAACGCTGGCACCACTGGCCTCCTAGCGGAGATAAGTTGCTCTGGCGCACATGCTGGCGCATCATGTTACCTTCACGGCGAGCAAAGCCGAGGCTGACCAGAGCCACCACTTTAACTTATAAGTTTTAAGCGCAAATATTATAGTGGCTAGCCACTATACATATAGCATAGCACAAAGGCGCGATATTTCGGACAGCATGGATCAGCCGCCTTGTAAGGCCCACCTTCGCAGGAACTCATGGTATCCGCACTGCAGATATTCTAGCCGTGAGTTAAAATAAGCCAAAGTGCGAGCACCAATAGCGATTACAGTGTCATCCAGATTAGCAAAACTAGAATGGCCTGGAACATAGGAACTAAAAATATACCAGCCCCCCGACCAGCTGAATAGCTGGCGCCATCTAGCGCGGCCATAGTAAACCAGACAATCACAACATTGTTATTGCAGAAACATTGTGCATTGTACGTCTGGCACAAAAACCGCGCAGTGGCGTTATTACAAAATGGTAACCTTTTATTCATTTTCACCTCAAAAACATTACGCGTAAGCCAACATGTTCATGACTGTGGTTGCACGAAGTGTCACAAGATGTCGACACTATCGTTACAGCAACCTTATATTTTTCACTTTTTTTCGATAAAAAAAAAGTCTAGTGTTTTTGCCGCATTGGTGATTCATTCCTAAGTCAGATAAATGCAGTTTAAAGGCAGTTAGCATCAACATTTGTGTTTGCGAAAACGTAAAGGCATACGTGTTTACGTATAATGAGCTCAAAACTTTACAAGAGGCATGTTCCGGTTGAACGGTAAACGCAAACTGGTATTTGGTAACACGTTAACGTAAAGAAGTATAGGTACAAGCTAAAAGTTACACAGAGCTACACGTTACATCGTTGCTCTGTCGTCGCGCTTGTCGTACTACGACCGGCCGTCTGGATTGCTTGGCATCGACGGTGCCGGCTTCAGTGGCAAGTGTGGCGCATACGAAAAAGTTTTTTTTTTTGTTTCGTGTTGAAAGCTGTCATATGATTTTTTTTATTTATTTATACTGTCAACCCTCACTTGAGGGTCAGTACAGAGAGGGAAGCATAGGATATGGAAAGTAAATACAGACATTGATATTTTCAGCAACTTTGAACAATAACACAATAGCATATTCATTGCTCGGCAAAGTAAACATCAAGAGCATATTCAAATTTTTAACGTCAGAATTTTCAACATTATATCGCGGAAATTTGTTCCACGCTTCTATAACATCAGGGAAAAAAGATTTGCGAAAGACGTCCGTGCGAGCACCGAAGGGGCGAACTGCCGCGTCGTGATTGATCCGGCTGCTGAGCTTATGCGGGGGGTGTACGTAAATTGTTCTATCTATTTTTATTTGACCATGCAATATCTGAAAAAATACTTTTAGGCGCTGCTTTTGTCGTCTAATTTCTAGAGATTCCAAACCACTTAGTTTTAACATCTCGGTAACCAAATCAGTCCTTTTATACTTCGAACATATAAATCGCGCGGAAAGTCTCTGAATTCGTTCCAGTTTACCTATTAAATCCTTTTGGTGGGGGCTCAAGGCAGCACAAGCATATTCTAAAACAGGGCGCGCAAATGTTTTATATGCAAGCACCTTGACGTCTTTCGTAGCATTCGGTAATTTAGCACGGAAGAAACGCAGTTTTCTGTTAGAGGCACAGCATACATTCTCGACATGTGCACGTCATTTCAAATCATTCGTAATATGCACTCCCAAATATTTAAATGCACACACCTGTGGTAAATAATTAGGTCCAATGCTGTACGTAAATGGTAAAACGTGTTTCTTGGTAGTTATATGCGTATATGTTGTCTTAGAATAATTTATTTTTATCTCCCATTTATCACACCATGTTTGAAAATCATCAAGACAATCATTAATTACAATTTGGTCATTCGCACACGTCACTGGGGCATGGATTAAACAATCATCAGCAAACAATTTAATTTTTACAGGAGGGTTAACAATGTCAACAACATCATTTATATACACCAAGAACAGCAATGGGCCCAACACGGAGCCTTGGGGCACACCGGAATAAACATCAAGTGATTCAGACTCAAACCCATCAATTCGTACCAACTGCTTGCGGTTCGTTAAGTATGCCTCAATCCACTTCAGGATATTTTCGTTTATGCCTGTTCGCTTGAGCTTGAAGAGCAATTTATGGTGGGAGACCTTATCGAAGGCTTTTGCAAAGTCTATGCATATCACGTCGACTTGTTCTCTGTTATCTACGGCAGCGGCAAAATCGTGGAGAGTTTCAACCAGTTGGGATAACGTGGAAAGCCCTTGCCTAAACCCGTGCTGTTGCCTACATATCAGCCCATTTATCTCCAAGAAAATAGCCATCTGTTTGGCAATGACATGTTCAAAAACCTTACAGCAAACACACGTCAGACACACTGGCCTGTAGTTGGTAAAAAGCATCCTGTCGCCACTTTTAAATACTGGTTTCACAATGGCGCTCAGCCAGTCTTTTGGAAGCGAATGTGTCAAGAGTGATTTTTCGAAGATAATGACTAAGTAAAACGACATCCACTCTGCATACCGCCTCAAAAACACAGTTGGTATTCCATCCGGTCCATTAGCCTTCTTTTCGTTCAAATTAAGTAGCTGCTGAAACACGCCCGCTTGATCAAATGTAACTGGATCCATGGCGCATGTGCAAGTATCGGCCATTTCCTTATCTTCATCCGTGAATGCCATCTTTGTAAATACAGATTGGAAAACGATTGAAACCATTAGCTATATCTAGTTTGTGGGTTACAACATCAGGGCCAACCGCGATATGTTCAATCGCTTCTTTCCGATCGCTCAAGTATAGCCAAAAGTTTCTTTGCGAAGTGAGCAAGAACCCAGAAAGCGTTTCATTGAAGAACCTTTTTTTCGACTTGGAGATTTGGATTTTCAGCGCTGCTCGTAGTTGGGAAATCTGCTCAGAGTGGCCTTGTCTTTTGCGTAATCTCTTTATTTTGCGTTTAGTGTGGATAACATCTCTAGTGATCCAGGGGTTAGTCTTCCTTGTTTTTTTCAATCGAATGAAAACAAACCTTTCTATACAGCTGTTAATTATTGATTTCAATTTCTGCCACAAACAATCAACTGGCTCGCTATCAGAGGCTTGCTTGAAATCATCGAAAGCAGTTTCCAAAAAGTCTAATACTGACGTGTCATCTGCCCGGCCGTAGTCACTAACAGGCACCCGAACGAAGGGTCGTTTTCCAGGTTTTGTACCACATAGAATCTCAACCGAAATCAGTTTGTGGTCAGATATGCCGTCTTCGACCGTAACACTTAAGTCCTCCATAGTGCCCGACAGGAATACCAGGTCCAGCAGTGACTGAGAACCCGATGTTACTCTAGTGTCCTGTTGAACAATTTGGGTTAGGTTATGGCTGATCATTATTTTAAATAACTTTTCGCTGCTAGTAGCATCCTTATTACCGGCCGATAAAGAAATCCAGTCTATATCTGGTAGGTGAAAGTCTCCGGCCTAGAATAATTTTGTTGTCTTGTTTACATTTGAGTTCAAAAATGTCTGAAGGTCTTCCAGAAACTCGGGCGAAGTGGCAGGTGGTCTGTATACGGCTCCGATAAGGTAATTGGTGTTCGCGTACGTAAATTTACACCATACAGATTCCGATAAATTGCAATTAAATGGAACTGCTGAGATACATTTTTTATGACAATTGCAACGCCCCCACCACGGGAATTTTTGTCCCAGCGAAACACTCTGTACCCAGGAGGAACAACCACATCATTCGGAATATCGTTGTTTGCCAAGTCTCTGTTACGATCACCACAGAGGGAGATCTCGACAGCAATAAATGTTCGAGTTCAGTTACCTTATTAACAAGACTACGAGCATTGAACAGGAGAAGCACTAGCTACGCATGTGACGGTGCAGCCACTGCCCCTCCCACCGGGGCGCCGCCAACGCTGTCAGAGTTGCGCGTTGCTGCTGGCGATCCTTTAGCATACCGCTCCTTACGACAAAGTTGGCGTTCATCCCGGTTGTAGTCCCAAGTAAATAAGCTTTCGCCTACCTTCAATTTGTCATAAACTAGCGATACCTTCTTTCCGCTGCCCCTGTCCGCAGCTGCGCTGTCCCACAACTTTTTCCGCACCGCGACCGTCTCCTCCGAATAATCATTGCTCACGCTAATAGAAGTTCCCTTTAGTTTGCTGCAGTTTCGGAGTATAGTATCTTTTTCTTTGAAATCGTAGATCCTCATTATGACTGGTCTAATATGCCCCGGCCGTTGTTTGCCCAATCTATGAATTCTTTCTATTGTTTTAACATGGACGTTCAGTTTTTTGCCAAATATATTGTCGACTATAGAAACTTTCAGGTCTGACTCCGATTCCGGGCTGCCTTCCTTTACGCCAAAAACCAAGAGGTTATTGCGTGTACTTCTGTTTTCAAGTTCACTTAGCCTTTCTGCCTGTGTTTTTACAGTATGTTCCAGAACTTCAATTTTTGCGTTCAGTTCTTGGACTGAAGCAACTAAGTCAGCCAATCCATCGGTATTTGTCTGTATCTGGGCTAATTGATCATAAATGCCAGTCAACCGACGGTCAAATGCTGCCTGATTTTCCAAAATAGTCTGTAGCTGCTGGGCCGCAGTAGGGCCGGGGTTTGCTTCGACATCCCCCGCCATCAACAACCGCAGCAACACAGACCAGCAATCAACAAGAATCAAGGAACATCTATGAGGGCACGGCAGGACAATCAAAAATCTATTATCACTACGGTAAGTGACAACAGTAGTTTGAAAACCAACCTGGAAGACGAACGGCGGCAGTTTAGGCATTTCGTTCGCATGGACGTTGCCGTGCCCTCTGAGGAGTTGCTTGATGTGCTGCTCTTTAAGTAGCTGCGCTGCCGGTGACGTCACTGAGGCCGATGCTCCGTTGATCCACGGCGCATCTTCCAAAACCAGGTTGAGATGAGGAAGCAGGAAAGGCGTCCCATCAGATCCGCTTGTCGCGATCGCTGTCAAAATCCACGGCACAACCTGGAAGACGAACGGCGGCAGTTTAGGCATTTCGTTCGCATGGACGTTGCCGTGCCCTCTCTTTTAAAAATAATTTATTGAAATTAGTTTACTTCATGTCATTATGTAAGTTTAATTTACCATTTTAAATCGTAAACATAATTAAATAATACTTACACGACAATTAAGACTCTATGGCGCTGCGAGTGCGTGTGACCTTCGTGCAGCTTGCGTTTGCGTGCGCGCCTCTATAAGGCATTCCAGTTGGGTATGGGTTGGAGACGCAACGCCGCGTGCCCCGAAGCCCGCAACGCCCCAAGAGCTTCCGTACGCAGCACTAAAACTCCCTAATTTTTTAGGAGGCGTTGGATTATGTCACGTTGCTGAGCGGTACAGAGGCCAACGATCTCACGCGGCAACACAGCAACACAAGACAGGAGGCATGGCCTCAGAGATAGCGTGCCGGCAGCAGGTTCCCAATTAAAAAAAGAGTGACGTTCCAGGAAGATTTTCTGGAAGGCATTGGTCTGCTTGTGTGTCGGTGTGTCTTTCTGTCTGCTAAACGCGTCTGTTTCCACGCACGAAAGATTCCTGTTTGCTTATGACTCAAATATGCCGCGTGTGAGATTGCGGTGCAGCGTCGCAATTTTAATTGTGTATAAATGGCCACAAGGATGACTGTATGGAGAGATCAGTTTATGTAGTGCTGTATAGGAACTACGTTTCTGTATTTCGTGCCTTGTATGAATTTTTGCGTTATTCCATTGTTCAAGACACATTTCGAGAACACAAGCGTCGAGCAAAAGAGGCAGGACGGTTTTAAAGAAATTAAGGCCAGGTGCCGTTGGGATGCTGTTTGCAATAAATTGTGACCTGGACAAACTTGGCTTGTTCCTTATTGTTCCCCTTTGCTTTACTTCTTGCCTAATATATTGGCTTGCAGGCGAGGAGAAGGGTTGGTGTAATATGATTGAGCGCCCTACTATTTTCGGGCAATCCTTACAGCTTGTAAGGTTTTAAGCAGTCCATTGTGCAGATTCATTCGCAGGAACTGAAGTTGCTACAGGAAATCAAATTACGGACAAAAGCAACATTTAGGGTATGCAAAACAGCTAGCGGAGTTACGCGCTTTACAGAGAACATCGCGAGCTACCTGGTTGTTTTATTTGCCTTCTTCTTCATTATGGGTACCATCATACCAACAGCACGGTTTTGAGCCTTGCACTAGAAGGCTTTGGAGGTGTCTGCAGCGCTAAGGTGAATTTGCTTCAGGAATGCCACGCAGATAACAGTTTACAGTGACATCGAGGTTCTCCCCCTCTCAACTATAGGCTCCCTAAATATCCTCCCTCCGCCGATGCGGTGGTTCTACCTTATATATCTAGTGTTACGGTGAAAGTAAAAGGGAGTTTATTATGAGGGCGAGGTTGATGGTTAGGTAATAATGGCGTCGGTATATGCACCAGTTCACGTTTTCCTCCTCTTCTTCTCGCTCGGCTTATACCCGTTGCATTTCACGGCTCCCAAACAAAGCCAGTTGGGCGAGTACGAATCGTTCTGAATGTTGAGGGTGAAACCAAATAAGGCGGGCGACATGTACCTATTGGGTCTGGTTTGACCGACGGCCAGCTGATGTCAGCTGTGCTACCACGTATGTCAAATCGCTCAAGCGATCAACAATGATGAATGGGCCACTGTACTGAGGTAAAAACTTTTCGCATAGGCCCGGTTTACGTTGTGGCGCCCACAACCTCAAAGTCTCCTTTGCAGTATGCTACAGACTGATTGCCGCTGTCATAGGTTTCCTTTGATCGGTGTTGCGAAGCCACAGTACGAAGACGAGCAATACGTCAAGCTTCTTCGGCTAGGCAGAGTGTCTTGGAGACAGAGTAGTCGCTATAGAAGTCAAATGGTAGAATAGTATCGATGCAGCTTAACGGTGAACGCGCGTAAAGGAGGTAAAAATGACTGTCATTGGTTGTCTCATGTATGGCCGTGTTATACGCATAGGCAACGAAGGGGAGAACGTCATCCCAGTCCTTGTGGTCAGATGACACGTACATGGCCAACATGTTAGACAGAGTTCTGTTTGTACGTTCTACCAGCCCATTCGTCTAAGGGTGATACGGGGATGAATCGTGGATCTGCGAATTGCACAGACGAACAACTTCTTCGAGCGTCCGCAACTAACTGATGACCACGATCACTAATGGTCACTATGGAAGGGCCATGCCGAAGAATGATGAATCTAAGCAAAAACATGGCCACGCACGCCACTGTCGAGGATGGTATCGCTGCAGTTACTGCATAACAAGTCAGATGATCGACGCATACTATCACCCATCGATTGTTGTTAGACAGGCATGGAAATGGGCCCAAAAGGGCAATACCAACTTGGTCAAATGGTTGATGAGGAGGTGGCAGTGAATGGAGAAGATCTGGCGGAGGAGTCGTAAGCCGCTTGTAGCGTTGGCATTGTTCGCAACTTGCGACATAGTGCTTGACTGTGTCCCACATTCTTAGCCAGTGAAAGCGCTCTCGTGTCCTATTCAAAGTTCTGATGAACCCCGAATGACCAGCTGTCGCATCGTCGCGTAGGGCCTTCAGTATGTCATATTGTAGGCTCTGTCGTACGACTAGCAGGAAGCGTGCACCTTTAGCCGAATAGTTTGTCTTGTATAGAAGGCCGTCACGGACACAAAAGCGGCCGTTGGCTTGAGGACGCGATGCCGCGGCCAGTAATGACTCCAAGCTAATACCAACCTCTTGCTCTTTCTTGAAAATACTAAAATCTGAGAATGTGGAAGAAATCGAGGCAAAATAGCCGTCAAAACGGTCTTCTTGACACTCAGTCTTCTTCACGGGAAGGCGGGAGAGACAGTCGGCATCTGCGTGGTGGCGTCCAGACATGAACGAGATGACGAAGTCGAAGTCGAAGAGCCCAACGTGCCAGTCGAAGAGCCCTCCTGAAGAGCCCTCCTGAAGAGCCCTCCTGAAGTCGGAGAGCCCAACGTGCCAGTCGACCCGTCGGGTCACGAAGATTCACAGGCCAGTATGATGCGTAATGGTCGGTAACGATTGTGAACGGACGTCCATAGATATAAGGTTGAAATTTGTGTACCGCAAAAAGAGCTGCCAAGCGTTCTTGTTCTGTTATGGTATAGTTGCGTTCAGCGTTGTTGAACGAGCGACTGACATAAGCCACTACCTGCTCAGCTCCTTGATGACGCTGCACAAGTACAGCACCGATGCCGATGCCACTAGCATCAGCATGCATTTCCGTAGGCAAGGACGCATCGAAGTGACGCAGTATGGGCCCCGACGTTAGTAGAAATTTTACCTGGTGGAACGCATCGTCGCAAGCTGAAAACCAGTTGAAAGGGACGTGATTTTGAAAAAGACATATTATGGGATGCACCACGTCAGCGAACCTCGGAACAAAACGACGAAAATATGATCATAGGCCCAAGAAGCTCCTGAATTCCCTCACCAATTTTGGTGGTTCGAAAAAGCTGACGGCCTCAATTTTTGTGGGTCTGGCCTTACTCCATTTTTGTTAACGAGATGTCCAAGTACTAATGTCTCTGTTTCACCAACACGACATTTCTTAGAGTTCAGGATCAAGCCGGCCTTTTGTATGCAATCCAAAACAAGTTTGAGACTTCTGTTATGCTCGTTCAGTGTGCTGCCAAAAATCACCACATCATCTAGGTACCACAAACAAATTTCCCATTTCAGTCCTCGAAGTATCGTGTCCATAAATCGTTCGAATGTTGCCGGTGCATCACAAGGACCGAACGGCATAACATTAAATTTATAACGGACGTCAGGTGTCAGGTGTCACAAAAGCCGTTTTCTCTTAGTCGTTTGGGTGCGTGGGTATTTGCCAATACCCTGATCGCAAATTCAACGACAAAAAGTAGGCAGCGGAATGCCGGCCGTCAATGACGCCATCAATTCTAGGAAGCGGATACACATCTTTTTTGGTGACCATACTTAGTTTTCTATAGTCAACGCAAAAGCACCACGATTCATCCTTTCTTCTTACTAAGATCACAGGCGCTGCCCGCGGACTATATGACTCTTGGACAACACCTTTCCGCAACATATCGGTGACCTGTTCAGCTACCACTGCCCTCTCTGTCGACGACACGTGGTAAAGGTTTCGACAAACGGGATGTCCAGATCCGGTGTCAATTCTGTGATGAGCAGGAGAACGCGGTAGTGAGGTATTCGTGTCACCTAGTATGAAATCAAACACCGAAAGATGTGTAGTAAGGGCACTTGCAAAAGCGTGGCGATCATATAAGGGTAGCGACTTCCTGATCAGTCTTAAGATCACTTTTTGAGAACTGCTTCTCTGGGGTTCAGTTGTTTCAGACTGTTGCTCTTCACTTAAAACGGTGATAGCGCCTACGTGATTCCGTCGAACTCGGCAAGCTTCATATCATGTGGAAGAACAGCAGGCACCGAAAAACAATTGAAACCCCATATGCTTGAGGCACCGTTCACAACTGTCACGAGAGAATGAGGCTCAAGTACATTTCTCTTCACGCAACCCGTCGCAAGTGGTTGAAGTTGCGCGTCAAACGATGAAAGGTTGGCAACAAAAATTAACAGGAACACGTGATAAAGACAACGGCGCTAAAAGATAATCATTCGACACGACGAAACAGTTTTTCTCCGGTAAAGATGTCTCAGCAAGCGTAGACAAAAGCGCAATATGTACCATAATTTCGCCTGTGCCACAATTAACGGAAGCACAACAATCCTGAAGAAAGTCGATCCCACGAATCATTTCATGAGTGCACCGCGGTAATACCGAAAATTCTGTGACAAGATACTTAGCACCAAACCAAACACTTGCAACACAAATACTTAGACGAACGAGGCACTCTCCACTGACACCACGAAACGTCACACCACTATTCCACGGGAACATAACCTTCCGACGAAGCATTTCCTTGAATGTGGCACTCATGCCGTAAGCCGTAGCACCAGTATTCACTAACGCAGTTAAAGGCACACTATCATTTAACACACACACTTTGTTTTAGGACATCATAATAGGAAGAGGAGCAGTTTGCAGAGACGGAGACCGGCCGGCGACTTTACCTCCATCGGCCGTGCCAGCTAGTTTCCCGATGGAGGCAGTGGTGTAGAACGTCGCCGTGGGGATGGTGAACGGCGTGAGCGGCTGGTTGGTGGCGTCAGGCTGCGGTTTGGTGCTGGTGAGTCACTCCTCCTGTCAAAATGGCGGAAAGAATTCCTGGATGGCGAGCCTATAGCGTTTGTTGCGCGATGTTTTACCGGCCAATGCTCATCGTTGACGCCTTCAAAGTTAGACCAAGTCGGTGTTGGGCCATACCTAGTCTGGCGGCGACGGTGACAAAAACGAGAGATGTGTCCTGTCGCACCGCAGCTGCAGCAAACAGGTGAAGGGTGACCGACGTTGTAGGCTTCGGGATAAGCCGACCTCGGACGCTCTGAGTAGTAGATACGATCTTCCAAGCGCCCATTCGTCGTCGCACATCAATAAGCGCGTTGGTCATGCATCACTTCGTCAGAACACGTATAGTGGTAGTGTTGTAGAGGATTGGTTCGACTGTCTGCAACGTCTGGCATAGCCGACAGCAAAGAAACCATGGGTGCAGCTTCGTGAGGTTGATTGAAAACGCAACCAAACTGTTCGACCTTCTCAACGTTCATTGATTTGCTGTGTCCCCGAGTTACTCACGGACGATTTGGCTCACAGTGGTAGCAAGGTCTCAATGGATACTGCAGCTGTCCTCAACGCTTGCAACTGTCGCAACATTCCAAAACCAGCTGAATTTTGGCGTGATGTGATCTAGCTTCAAGGACTCAAACGTGCGGCTATGATGGATCACGTCAACTACCGAAGCGAGGCTCTCCTTGCCAATCAAGTAGGTATAAACGTCTTCGGCAATGCCTTTCAGAAGATGCCCAACTTTGTTCTCTTCGAACACACGAGGATTCACCGTCTTACACAACTTCCGGATCGTCTCAATGTACGTGGTACAAGTCTCACCTGGCACTTAAGCACGCTGAAGTAATGTCTGCTCGGCTCGCTTTCTTTCGCAGTGGAATCCCCAAAGGACTCTGTGAGTTGGATAGAAAAGTGATCCCAGGTTGTTAGCGACTCTTCATGGTTTTCGAACCACACAAAAGCAGTGTCTGTCAAGAAGAGAGCAACATACTTTAGCTGAGCCGTAGCATCTCAGCCGTTGCACTTGCTCACACAATCGTAGTATGTCAGCCATTCTTCCACGTCCTCACCTGGTTTCAGGGCTTGGCTGCAATTGACGCATCCAGGCACCGGGAGTCCGCGCCGGAGAAGTTGATCGCTGTAGGGCACCGTTGTTCGACATCGCGAGTTTCGGTAGTGTTGGAGACAGTCGCGCGAGGCGTCGGCTACGGCAAGGACCTAGTGGCAGTGGCTCCGTCGTTTTGGGCGAGTACCCAGCACCTCCACCACAAAACTGTTAAGGTTAAAGTCGAAGAGTGTTTATTAGCCAGGCGTGGTTGATGGTTCGGTAATAATTACCTTGGAATCTGCACTCATTCACGTCTTCCTCTTTCTCTCCTCTCTCAGGTCATACCTGTTGAATTGTATATATATATAAATATATATCAGGAAGACTTGGTTTGGGAGACTTTTATTAGGCCCGAGGAACCGGCAGCCGTCAGCTATTATGAACAAACCAAGATGCAAGATGATGATGCTACGCGACAACGATGGGGATACATAAGCAACACATGACATTTTGATAATGTACAGATGAAGAGTATGGGTATACTAAATGCCCGCACTGATTCCCCCCCCCCCCACGTGAAAGCGGTCAGCCTCACCTCAGCAAGTCAAGGGGACAAAGAGCGTCGCATGAACGGCTTTATAGGGGAGACATGGACGACCTCAGTAGTTCAATAATGACGATCTGCACGGGCTACAAGGGGCGCAACGCGGTAATTCACTGGTGAAGTCCCTTGAAGAACTCTGTATGGCCTGATAAACCATGGCTAAATTCTGTCGCACAAATCGGGTGTCTGCATAGGCGTCAATAGAAGCATTTTATCTCCAAGTTGAAAGGATACAGCACGATGATATTCATCATAAGCTAGCTTTGTCTCTTGCTGTCGGGCTTTAGTATTTACACGAGCACGTTGACGACACTGTGCGAGTCATAAAATATCTTCCTCTGAGAAGGATGAAGATGAATTCGCGTGGCAGGTAAAAAAAGAGACGTCTAGGAAAGAAGTAGGGGAGCATCCACAAAATAGGTAAAACGGTGAGTAGCCGGTTGTCCGCTGAATGGCCATATTGTAGGCGAAAGTGACGAAGAGTAGAACTACGTTCCAGTTCTTGTGGTCTGGTTGAATATAGGCAGCGATCGTGTGTCCAAGAGTGCGGTGGAATCGCTCAGCGAGGCCGTTAGTCTGGGGATCATAACTTGAGGCAGTTTTGTGAGTTGTGCCGGAGGCGTGAAGAAGTTCGTTCACTAGCTGGGAAAAGAAGGCCCTTCCACGGTCACTGAGCAATACACGTGGAGCACCAAGACGCAGTATATTGGCTCGGAGGATGAAATCGGTGATTACAGAAGCTGAACCAGTAGTCACGGATACCGTCTCGGCGTAGCGCGCCAAATGGTGAATGGCTGTTACTATGCACCGGTTTCCAGGCGGACTGACTAAAACGGGGCCATAAAGATCGACGCCTACAACTTCGAATGGTGTGGCTGGGAACAAAAGAGGCTGTAGTGTAGCGGCTGGAACAGATATTGGTAGTTTTCTACATTGGCAGGTAGTGCAGGACCCGACGTACAGAGCTACGCGAGTGGTAACGCCTGGCCTCTAAAACCGACTTCGAAGGCGATCGTAGGTTTCTTGGTAACCAAGGGGACCAGCAGTTGGATGGTCATGAAGCGCTCTGAGGACTTCCCACCGAATTGATTGGAGTAGAAGAAGAACCAAGCGCTCACCGTCAGGATGGTAAATATTGTGGTGCAGCACCGAGTTGTCCAGTTTAAATTGCAAGAGTTGGCGACAGGGCCTCGCATTAGGTGGACGGGAACCGCTAGTGAGAGATACTATAATACGCTGACAGTATGGGTCAGCCAGCTGTCGAAAAAAAAAAATCGGGGGGTCGTCCGAAGGCAGCTGGAACATAGATGCGAGAGAGGGAACCGGCGTATACGTGGGCTCCGAGGGTGTGTTGTGCAAAGTGGTTGCGGAAACGCCGAGTGGAGCTGCTGGTAGTGGGCAGCGAGAAAGAGCGTCGGCATCACTATGCTTTCTGCCACACTTGTATACGATGTCGAGATAATACTCTTGGAGGCGTATAATTCGCGGACGAGGCGTCCAGACAAGTTCTTGAGTGTGGAAAGCCAACATAAAGCGTGGTGGTCGATCACAATGATGAAGTGGTGGCAATGCAGATAGGGATCAAATTTCTGCAGTGACCAAACGACGGCGAGGCACTCCTGCTTGGTGATCATGTAGTTTCTTTCAGCTGCGGAGAGGACACGGCTGGCGTATACAAAGACTCGCTCTCGCGAAGAGTTGCCGCGTTTCAGGAACACGGCTCATAAACCGCGGCCGCTAGTGTCCCTGCAGGAAGGTCGGTGCATCATCGTGAAAATGAGAAAGCACAAGGTCGGGCGTGCGGGCATTCTTCAACATTTTGAGAGCCGATTCACATTCCTGAGACCACCGAAAGGGCATATCAGAAACAAGTAGCTTATGAAGTAGAGCGGCTACGGAGGCAAAGTTGTGTATGTTTTAAATGTTTTGTTTTCCCAAATCTTTCGGTTTGTCAGGGCGAGGGAAGCAAGGCACCGCAGAAGTTTTATCAGAATCTGGACGAATTGCTTCCTTGCTCATGACATTACCGAGGACCTTGATAGATCTGCTGGTGAAATGGCACTTCTTGGTGTTAATTTAAAGACTAGTGTCCGCAAGGCAAGTCAGTACCTTGTGCAAGCGTTGCAGATGTTGAGGAAACGTCAAAGAAAAGACAACAATGTCATCAAGGTAACTTAGGCAAGTCTTTCATTTTCTGCCATGCCGCACGGTGCCAATCATGCGCTCAAAAGTTGCGGGCGCATTGCATATACCAAACGGCATAACATTGTATTCGTATAGGCTGTTCGGTGTTGCAGACGCAGTTTTTTTCTTTTCTTCTTCGTGCATGGGGATTCGCCAGTGGCCGGAACGCAAGTCGAGGCTCTAAAAAAGTTCAGTACCTTGTAAGGAATCAAGGGCGTCATCTATGTGTGGCATGGGGTATACGTCCTTCCTAGTGACCCTATTGAGTGCTCGGTAATTGACGCCAAATTGTACTGAACCTTCTGTTTTACGCACCAAAATGACGGGAGACGACCAAGAACTGGTTGAGAGTCGAATTATCTCCCGTTGCAGCGTATCGTCTAGGTTTTTTTCAATGATTTTTCGTTCACTTAGAGAGACGCGGTACGGAAGGCGGTGCACAATGAATGTTGCGAAAGTCTGAATACGATGCGCTGTAGCGTTTTCTGGCCCAGGGCAGATGAATAAACGTCAAAAGAGTTTGTATGCTTTTACAACAAATCAAGCAGCTTCTGCTTCTGTGAGTCCGTGAAGTCTTTTTCGATGGCTGCTGTAAAGGCCGAGAATACAGCATGATCAGCAGGATGACCTTTAGAGGAGGCAGGGGTAAGAGGCCTGACGCACAAAGGCTCCAAATCGGGAACGCAGGTGACAGTAGTGCCCCGCGGCAGTAAAATTTTATATTGTGTGGTGTTCGTAGCAGCGAAGACAGCTGATACATTGTTGAAGCGAGCGACACCTTATGCGAGAGCTATGCCTTTATTTAGGCAACAGGGCGACGGAGTGGCCGAAATGTCACCAGAGTCGATGTCGTTGGCCAAAACTGAGACTAATTAATTTTCGTGCGGTGGTAGCTCGATGTCTACAGCAGCGATGAGTCGAAGTGGCCTGTTGGTTTTGTCGCTGAGCAAGTGGTCTGTGTCAGTAAGATTGATGACACATTGTGCACAACAAATAGCCGCGAAAGCAGAGGAAAGAAAGTCTCAGCCAAAAATGAGTTGGTGGGAGCACGGGGATAGCACAACAAATTCTATAAGGTGAAGATTGTCGTCTATTAGCACACGGGCAGTACAGAGAGCAGAAGGGCGAATTGTTGTTCTTTGGGCTGTAACCAGTGTTGGTCCATCATACGCGTCATGGCGTTTCGAAGACGGGAACACAAATAAGCACGACTAATAGGAAACGCAGCACTAGTGTCCACCAATGCATCAACGTCCACTCCCTCAACCGCGACTGAAATGATATTGTAAAGGTGCGCTGGAGGTTTTGAAGTCCCGTGTTGGAACGCAGTTTGCCATCCAAAAACTGCGTCGCTTAGTTTTCCAGATGACGTTCAGATGCGAGGGAAGCAGGCTAAAGAAGAAAAGAGAAGCTACAATAGGGCGACGGTGAACGGCGTCGGGTTCATAGATAACTACTGCGCAGTTAACCCGATGCTGGCAGAGATGGAGACCGACACGGCAGTGACGAATAATAGAGGCCCTGTTACGAGGCTCCTGCGGTACAGTCCCGTTATGTCGTACCCTCAACGCTCATCTTGCTGGCGCTTGCGGCAAAAGCGTGAAATGTGACCATGATAGTCGCAATAATAGCGTGTGGGGCGAGTAGATCGAAGAGGAGGATAGTAGCTTGCGTTAACTGCACCAGGAGAAAGAGCAGTGAGAGGGACAGATGATGGCTCAGGCGGTGGTGATGGAAAGTTTGTGGGAGGTGCGGCAGCAACCAACGCGTACGTTCGTGCCGGTGGCGTCAAGCTGACGGTGCTGATTGCGCGGCGGTGGCATGCGAGAACGATGGGAGAGTATGAGCGACTGTGGGGCTGCAGGTGGGCCATGTGGGTCATGGCCATGAGCTCCTCCCTGATAACATGCCGCAATGACGTTGAAGAAGACTGAATGGAACACACTGAAGGTAGTGTGAATTCCATTGATTTGAATTCGCGTATAATCGCCCTTATCGTGTCTCGAAGGTTTGGATCTGCCGTAATACGGGCCACGTCACTGTCCGGTTGTAGGCGCATAGACTCAAGTTCTTCGAGGTGCTGACAGGTTGTCGCAACGTCAGCAACTGTAGCAAGATTCTGGATTGCAAGGGCATTGAATTCGACGGGTACATTCCCCTTAAGAAGCTGGTGTACCTTGTCTGACTCTGTCAGTGGTGTGCCAACCTGACGGCAAAGTGAAAGAACATCCTCGATGTAGGATCTATATGACTCCCCGATGTGTTGTTTCCAAGCCGCAAAAGCTTTCTTTGCGAGAGCCGAACGGACAGCCGGTGTGCCAAAAACACGACGAAGCCGATCTTTGAAGGCTGACCAGTCGGGAATGTCTATGAAGTGGTTGAAGAACCACGTCTTCGCGACACCCGTGAGGTAGAATGAGACGTTAGCGAGTGTGTAGGTGTTCTCCCACCGGTTAGCAGCGCCGACACGTTCGAAATCATCCAGCCATTCCTCCACATCTTTCTCGCGCATACTAGCGAAAAGATGGGGCTCACGCTTGAGGCGGCTATTGACGTGAGAACGTGCGATACGGTGTGGCTGAGTGGGCACAACTGCAGCACCGACCTGATCTTGGAGCGACATACTTCCGGACACCTGACCCAAGCGATAACCTGAACGTACATCCAGGGGGTACAGTGGTCGATAGGACGACAGAGAATCTAACAGCACCCTCCAACACGTATGAAGTTTTGGTTTGAAAGACCTTTATTAGGCCTGAGAAACCGGCAGCCGACCAGCTACAATAAACGAACCAAGGTCATGATGCTACGCGACAACGATGAGGATGCATGAGCAACACAAACACATGATAATTGAGATAATGTACAGATGAAGGGAATGGGTATACTAAACGCCCAATATATATATATATATATATATATATATATATATATATATATATATATATATATATATATATATATATATATATATATTGCAGTGAAGAGGAATGTCCACTACTGCAGTGACATCGGCATGTTGGCGCGAGGCAAGAGCTAGGACTGCCTAGTTGCTGCGGCGACGACGTCTGTATACCCGGCCAGCTCTTGCTGCTTCTGTCCCGACGCTGCTACCGCTTTTCGCCTTGCTTTGAATTATATTTTGGTGGAGGCTGCTGTGATTTTCTCCGACCCTTGAATTGCATAGACGAAAGCTGCCGTCCGTCATTCCTGGCGACGCTGTCTCCCCCCCCTCCCCCCGGGCGTCGCCACCCAGAGCCTCTCCCGGCGCCCAGTTCCTGCGATAACCCGACATCTTCAGCGGCAGAGACGAGAAAGTCTTTGAGGATTGGCTGAAATTCAACGAACGAGCCAGCACTTCCAACAACTGGAATGAGGTCATGGAACTCGGTTCCGTGACGTTTTATTTAACGGATGTCGCCACGCTGTAGTACAGAAACCACGAGGCGGACATTTCTACTTGGACGACCTTCAAGACCTGCATCGCAGCTGTTTTTGGACGCCCTGTGGTGCACAAACTTCGCGCAGAATAACGCCTATGAAGTCGGTCCCAACAAACTGGCGAGGCATTCACCAGCGACATTGAGGACATCATCGACCTCTGCCGGTGTGTTGACCCGATGATGGTGGAGACTGACAAGGTACGACACATTATAAAAGGCATTTCCGACAACGCCTTTCAAGTGCTCCTCTCAAAAAATCCTGCCACCGTCTCGGAGTTCATCGAGCTGTGTCAAAGTTTCGATGAACTACGACAATAGCGTCTTCTCACGCGGCGCCCTAACGTGCCGGATGACATCCTTTAAAGCCTAATAACCACCTCTGACCTTCAGTAGCTGCTATCGCAGATCAAGGAGTTTGTTCACGCTGAGGTCGCTCGTCAGCCGTCGCTGCTATGAACAGCCAGCCAACCACCATCACATCTGCCAGCAAGCGTTCGTGAGGTCACCAGGAGCAAGTTTGCATGGCTCTGCCATCTGCCCACGACACTTAGCCGTTGCCACCCCCTGTGGCCTGTGCCGATGTGAATGCACCACTAAGCTATGCTCAGGTTGCCGCAATGCCACCTGTTCAAACTTTTAGACCGCTACTATCAGCTGTGCCCACTCCTTGGTTCGCTCAGCCGAGGTTCCTCCAGTGTATTGAACAACGTCGTACACCCGACAATCGGCCAATATGGTTTGCATGCGGCCTGCCTGGCCAAATAGCGTGATACTGCCGTCGGCGTGTCCCTGCCTATCACCAGAACTACCACCAGAGCTTCGATCCTGCCCCTTATGTGCCACCGCGCTTTTTGTTCGCAGGCTCTCAGCACCCCGACCAGATATCATCGTACGCCGACCACCACCCTCCTGTTAGCCGTCGCTCGCCATCGCCTTGATGCCACTCGCATTCGCCGATGCGTCGTCGTCCTTCATCGCCGGAGCGAGAAAACTAAATGCCGCAGTTCCTGAGGCAGGAACTGCGTCACCCGCGATACGAACGCCAACGCCTCTCTCTTCACCAACGAATGTTCTGGCCGTATATGTGGACGGCGCTGCTGCACTCGCCCTTGTCGACACTGGTGCCGCAGTTTCAGTGATCAGTTCCACACTCTGCCGTAGGCTCAAAAACGTTATGACACCACTAGCAAGTATATCGCTTCGTAAAGCAAGCGCTGAGAACGTGACGGCGGCTGCTGCCTGTACTGCTCCCATTGCGATTGACAGCCTCTTTTATGTCGTCGAATCGCTAGCGTTGGATTTCTGCTCCCATGCCCTCATTTCGGGTAGGTAATTGCTCTTCGCTAATAAGGCCGCCATTGACTGCTCTCGCACTAAGGTGGCATTTGAAGTGTTTAGCGACGCTCCTTTGTATGACGCTCTTGAAACCAGGAACAACCTATTTGTTGCTGAAGACGTTACCATACCACCGCACTCTTTTGACTTGGCCCTGGTGTCTTGCAACGCGCTCACCTAGTCGAGTGCCCGTTTCACGCCATCTGCCATTTTCGTTCGTCGCAAGTGTTCGCCGCTACCTCATGCCCTTTTGGAACTTCATGACGGCGTCAGTACACTCATCATCTCAAATCTGCTGTCATGTCCTGTAACACTACTTCGGGGCGAGTGCTTCAGTAGTGTTAACAGTCTCGACCCTTCTGCAATTATGGACATGTCGACTGTTTCTTTCGCCGAACACGAAGTCGCTGAATTGACCTGTGCCTCTTTGCCGCAGACTACTAGATCTGACATACTGAGCAGCTCCATCACCGACACGTTAACCGTTTCGCAACGTGCTCAGCTTCTATGACTCCTAAAAAAGTTTCGTTCTTCCTTTGACTGCCAGCTTAGTCCTCTTGGCTGCACGTCAGCTCTGTCACCGCATCAACACGGGCACCAATGCACCACTGCGTCGAAGACCCTATCGCGTGTCCGCGACAGAGCACCAGGTTATCGCTGACCATGTACCTGACATGCTCAAGTATGGCGTCATCCAGCCTTTGAATAGCTGCTGGGACTCTCCAGTCGTTCTCGTTAGAAAGAAGGACGGGTAGATTCGCTTCTGTGTTGACTACCGTCATCTTAACAAAATAACCCAAAAGGACGTTTACTCTTTATTAAGAATCGAGGATGCCCTTGACTGCCTCTAAGGTGCGGAGTTCTTCTATGGACGTTGTCGTGGTTAGGTTCGTCACGTAGCAGGGCGTGTGACGCGAGGAAGATGGAGACAGTGCGGAAAACAAAATTCAGTTATATGGACGAGGGAAAAAACCACTGCAAATACAGTTCTAGACGTCGTACACGCACGTGGTTCACAAAGAAAAGAAAACAGTAAACAGTCTCACAGTTTGTGCCTGAACCCGTAGCCTTGAAGTGGGGCCCATTGCGTGCTCGGATGCAGTCGTCGCTAGGCTCAAAACAAACGCCTTAAGCTATCTGTTGATAAACTTTGCGTAGACACTAACACCTACGTTTTCGATCACTCTAGCAACGTAGTTGTGCTGTATACGAAATAGCTAGAGGCTAACACGAGCACGCGTAAGTGGAGTCAGTTGAAGGCGCCATCTTTACCTGTGTCTTTTACTAACATTCGAAGCCTACTTCCCAAGAGGGATGAGTTGTGTTCCTACTTAGAAGATAGCGATGCTGACATATTAATACTCACGGAGACTTGGCTCTATCCCGACGTGACCAACGAGGAACTGTTCCCAGATATAGAGAAATATAACATATATCGACGTGACCGTGCCATTAGAAGAAGAGGAGGCGTCTTAATAGCAGTACAAAAAGACAGTGTCATCAGTTTCCCTTGATACTAACCCCCCCTACAGAGATAAATTTGACTGCATGCGTTACAACCTATGCAAAAGTACCTATAGGAACATGTTATCGTCCAGCAGATGTCCATTCTTCTTTCCCCAAAGATCTAAGTGACAACATATAACGAGCTACGCAACTCTATCCAGCTGACAATATATACCTTATTGGCGGTTTAAACTACCCGCTCATTGATTGGTCAACCATGATTACCACAAGTCACGCCTCATTAAATTTTCTCCTAGTAACAGTCGACAACAACTTATCGCACGTTGTTCACTAATGTACCCTTGGTACTAACATACTTGACCTTGCTGTCACTAATGCACCAGAAGCCACTGGAGCAATTTTTCACATAAGAGGATTTAGCAATCACAATCTCCTTAACTTTCCAGTCAACCTACCTGTAAATTTTACAGGCTCAGTGAGAAAAAGAATCCGGGATTATAACCATGCTAACTTTCATCAATTCAGGATGGAGCTAGAATAATTTTATCGGGAAGAATTCTGCCGTCGTTTGTCTCACGAACAGGGAACGAAAACTGCATTCTTTTCAAAAAAAATATTAGAGTTAGTTGACCAGCTTGTGCCGCTGATCTCTGCATCCAACGATAAAACTAACCGTTAGTTTGCTAAACATCTTCAAACATTATGAAATAAAAAGAAACGTTTCTATGACACCGCAAAACGCATTGGTTCTGTGTCCTGCTGGGATAAATACAAGGTCTGCTTACAAGAATATTGTAAAGCCTTAGACACAGCTAAGAAGAATTATTATTCGTAGGACTTACCGTCACTTCTCAAAAATAGCCCCCAAAATTTCTGGCAAATAATTTTACCCTACAAGAAGTCTCCTAATCACATTACAATACACGATAATGAACTAACGCCGCTCTCTGATGAAGCTTCCGCTATTGCTTTCAATGAGTACTTCGCCTCTGTTTTTACACAGGAAGATTGTTCTAATGTGGCATTTCTTCCAGATTACTCTTTCGCTTTAATGACCCCAATCATTGTTACTGCCGAAGGTATAGCACAATGTATCACAAATGTTAAGGTTTCTACTTCATCAGGCATTGATAACATTGCCTCTAAAATACTGAAGAACACCACAAATATTTCCAGCCGCTTCCTCTCTCTCCTAATTTACCAGTCGCTATTATCAAGTGAGCTGTTCAGAGATTGGAAGATTGGTAAGGTTATTCACGTATTTAAGTCCGGTGACAGGCACTTACCCCGATTTATCGACACATTTCCCTTACATGCATATCCTGCAAACTACTTGAACATATCGTGGCTTCTCGTATCTACGATCACCTTGAATCAAACAACTTCTTCTTTTCTAATCAGCATGGCTCTAGAAAAGGCTACTCATGTGACACCCAGTTTTTCGAATTCACATCTGATCTTCATTTTATTATGAACGCTAACGAACAAACCGATTGCCTCTTCCTTGATTTTGCCAAGGCATTCGATACTGTATCTCAATGTTGTTTAATCTCTAAATTGGCTGCACTCCGTATTGGTTCATTAATCCTGTCTGGGCTACGAAACTTCCTCTCCTCGCGTGAGCAACTTAGGGTGATCAATGACATTTCATCTAACCTTTGCGACGTCACATCCGGTGTTCCCCAAGGCAGTGTTATAGGTCCGTTACTTTTTCTAATATACAGTAATGATTTGACCGATAACCTTTCATCCACAGCTTGGTTGTTCGCCGATTATTGCGCCAATATACCGCAACTATAAATGTTTTAATGATCAATCCGCTCTCAAAAATTACCTTGACCTAACCTTCCGGTGGTGCGAAACTTGGCAGATGTCCCTTTACGCCTCTAAATGCAAGTTAATCTCGTTCACCCGAAAGCATGCCAATTCAGCATTTCACTATAAGAAGAATAACACCGTCATTTCAGCTATACCACCTTACAAATATTTAGGCGTTCACCTTACATTAGATCTATCCTGGACTACGCATGTAGCAGCTGTGTCATCGAAAGCCTCTCGATCTCTCGGATATCTCCGCAGAAACTTGCGCAACGCTTCTTCTAACGTACGCGTATTATCATTTATTACTTATATTTGCCCACAGATAGAGTATGCATCATATACATGGTCACCATATCAAGATTACCTGGTACGTATGTTGGAAGCCATCCGCAATAGGACAGCAAGATTCATCTCTGGAAACAACGACTAGCATTCAAGCATTACCCTAATAAAACGAGACCTTGCATTTCAATCACGGAAATAAGCCGCAACATTGCTCTTTTATGTCTGTTTCATAGGTGCATTTATAGTAACGAAATTCACTGTTTGCCACTTTATTCTCCGGCGCGCACTTCACAGCGCATTCCCAATGCACGTAGTTTCATGGGCATTCATGGTCACACGCAGGGATTTAACCAATCATCACTACCTAGAGCCAATGCATATTGGAAGAATCTTCCGGATCATGATGTATTCATTTCTAACCGTGGAACGTTTCGTGATATCCTAATTTTGTTGCGCTCGAATATTGTAAAACGCTGTTGCACCTTGATTTTTGTAATCTTTTTTATACATATTTTTTGTCTGCTTTTCTCCTTTATTGTTATTTTGTTTGTATACTGATGCCCCCCTTACTCAATGCCCTTCAGTGGGCCTGTATGGTATTTTGAGTAAATAATGAAGAAATATATTCTGCATGTTCGTCTTTACTAGAAAAGACATACATAAGTAATTTTGAGGACCGTAGCGCTTATCACACTGCACTGACCACGCAACGCTTGAACGGATCGAGGAGTGTTTCCAACGCTTTGCTAAGACGAGACAAGACGGTGGTGGCACCTACCCGCCGCCTTGCGTTCTACACCTTAACACCGAGACGGGCGCGCACGCCCGTATAAGGGCCACGTGCTTCGAGACCAAGTGCTTCGAGAGTACCTCGAGCTGCACGCTTGAGGCACTCTAACGCAGCGCTTCGGCAATACCATTCACCGATTTTCTTGCGCATAACATCAATTAAATCTTTTGTTCAGTCTCGTCTTCGATGACATTTTCTGATTACATGCAGATACTGAGCCATTTTTTAATCTAGCGACTGCCTCTGCGTCGGCTTCTTTCGCGGCATTTCGTTCAGTCAGACGAGCGTCACGTGCCCCTTTTTCGAGTGTGCGTTCTTGGTCCATCCAACTTTTTTGTGCTGAGCCACTTAACCCCAATTCCTTTCCGATTGCAGTCAGCTTTTCTGCCACGGTCATCGACCGTCACGAACAAAAATGCGATGTGATGCTCTTCTTAGATGTAACAAGAGTAGTCCTGTCCCGTGGACGCCAGATATGTCGTGGTTAGGTTCGTCACTTAGCAAGGTATTTGACATGAGGAAGATGGAGACAGTGCGGAAAAGAAAATACAGCTATATTGAACAAGGAAAAAAACCACTGCAAATACAGTACTAGACGTCGTACACGCACGCAGTTCCCACATGAAAGAAAAGAGTAAACAGTCTCACAGTGTGTGCCGTAGCCCGGTGCCTTGAAGTGGGGCCCTTTGCGTGCTCGGATGCAGTCGTCGCTTGGGTACACAGGTCAGCATGCCGTGGCAGAGGGCATCGCCAGCTCTAGGCGTAGCCACACACTGACAGCGACGTCGGCTCGCTGGACGTGGTCAGCAGCTCTGGTATTTCGAGGGCTTTTGCAGTACCGGAGATGTCCGCAGGACCACTTACCCAGAATTCGTGCCTGGCCACGCCGACACGCCGTGCCCCGAAGACGTCAATGGCTCGAGGACAAGAACGCAACCTTTTGAACCTCGCGCGTAGTTGCGACTTTGCCCTAGGCTCCCTTGCGTAGTCTCGTCAGCGTCCGAACAGCTTCGTTCTGCGGGAGCGCCTTCTCTTCTTTTTTTTCCAATAAACGCATTGCCATTTTTGTCATCTTCCCGGTGATGTGGCGCTGTCGGCTTCTATGCTCGCATTTTCCAATCACAACGTACATCACAACATAAGAAGTGGCTACTGGCAAGTCCCTATGGCACCTAAAGATCAGCCTAAAACGGCTTTTGTCACACCTGTAGGCCTTTACGATTTCCGCGTCATGCCTTTCGCTCTTCGTTACGCGCCCGCAACATTTGAGTGGATGATGGACAATATTTTGCGGGGCCTGAAGTGGAAAACATGCCTGTGTTACTTAGATGGCGTGATTATATTTTCGCCTGATTTTCCCACGCATCTCCATAGGCTAGATGAAGTGCTACAGTGCCTAACTGACGCCGGTATTCAGCTCAACCTGAAAAAAATTGCCTCTTCGGCACCAGTCAGCTCACAATCCTTTGCCATGTTGTCTCTAAAGATGATATTTTTCCTGACAATGCCAAGCTTCAGGCAGTTGCATAGTTCCCTGAACCTGCACTTCTGAAAGATCAGCGCAGCTTCCGTGGCCACTCCTTGTATTTCCGCCACTTTATTCAGAATTTTGCGATGATCACCACCTTTTGACTGAACTTCTACGGAATGACTCGAAAAGTTACGCTTGGTCTCCAGCCTGTCACAATGCCTTCAAAACGTTCTGCCACCTGTTAAGCTCACCGGCAATTTTGCATCACTTCAACCCGATTGCTCCGATTAAGGTACACACCGGTGCCAGCGGTGTTGGACTCGGCGCCGTGCTCGCGCCGCGCAAATGGGGATTCCAGGAGTAGGTAGTCGCATACGCAAGCCGTACCCTCACCAAAGCGGAGAATAATTATTGTGTGACAGAGGAGTGTGTGGCAATTATTTGGGCGCTAGGTAAATTTATACCGTACCTATATGGTCACCCTTTTGACGTAGTCGCCGATCAGCATGTACTTTGTTGGTTATCCACGTTTAAGGACCCCTCCGGCCGTTTAGCTCGCTGGGCTTTGCGGTTGCAAGAGTTTGACATACGTGGTGTCTGCAGGTCTGGCCGACGTCACACTGATGCCAACGCCCTATCGCGTTTAAATGTATCATCGGAAAGCTCTCCCTGTCTTTGTGCCGCAGACGAAACGGTTGCGTTTCCAGCAAAGTGCGACATGGCGTCTGAGCAACGTAAATATGACTGGATCAGCGCTTGTCTGCGATTAATTGCAGACCCGTCAACTTCTCTATCTTCTGGAACATTGCGCTGTCAAGCGGTTCACTTTCAGATCCGCAATGACGTACTTCATCGCAGGAATTACAAGTCTGACGGCCGAAAGGGGTTACTGGTCATACCTCACCATCTTCGTGCTGCATTATGTTCAGCTTTCAACGCTGATCCTCAGTGCGCACATGCGGGCATCTTGAAAAGATACGCTCAGCTTTCTTCCCAGTTTTGTCGATGAGGCATGTACACCTTTTTGCGCAAGTACATTCAGACATGCCTGCAGTACCAACGACGGAAAGCTCTACCTCATCACACCACTAGTCCGGTCCAACCAATTCCTCGCCTAGCCAGGCCTTTCGACCGCATTGAAATTGATCTGTATGGGCCTCTTCAATTCACGGCTTCTGGAAACCGTTGAATCGTTGTCGCGGTGACTACTTCACGCGATACGCAGATACAGCCGCTTTGCCTGCTGTCATATCACGTGACGTATCATCTTTTCTCTTGCAGAATTTCATTCTCCGTCACGGCGCACCGCGTGACCTTTTCAGCTACAGAGGACGTGTATTTCTCTCCGAAGTCGTCAACGCACTCCTTGGCAAATGCCATATCATTCACCGGACTACCACCACCTACCATTTCCGAACGAATGGCTTGATGTAAAGATTCAACCGTACCCTTGGCGACATGATATCTAAGAATGTTGCCTCAGACCACTATAATCGAGGCCTTAATCTGCCTTTTGTGACGTGCGCATACATTACTGCTTCACAGGCGACTACAGGCTGTTCGCCGTTTTTCATCTCATATAGCCCAGACCCTTCTACCACAATAAATACCATTTTGCCCTACCACACCGATTCCTCCGAGTCTACGCCCATCTATGAAGCTGCTCGCCGCACCGAGGAATGACGTAAGCTCGCCCAGTCGTTCACAACCATCGACCGATGGATACAAAAACCACGGCGTGACGATAACCACCCGTACCCTAACTTTCTTCCGGGCACACTTGTGTGGCTTTGGGTTCTGGCTGTTCCTACAGGCCTTTCTTCGAAATAAGTTTCAAAATACCAGGGACCCTACTACGTTGTCTCGCAGACTTCACCTGTTAACTACATCTTCAAACCCGTTACGGGTCGACAGATCAGCGCTTTTAGGGTCGTGAATCCGTTCACGTACAGCAGTTTAAACAGTATTACGATCCGCTCGTACTTTGTTCTCCGTGAGTCGCTAGGACGGCGCTTTTTCCGACGGGGGACGATATGTAGTGAAGAGGAATGCCCACTGCTGCTTTGACATCGACACGTTGGCGCGAGCTAGGACTGCCTAGTTTCTGCTGCGACGTCGCCCATACATACATATATATATATATATATATATATATATATATATATATATATATATATATATATATATGACGCTATGAAGAATGGGTGACGTGGCCTGGCTCATACACCATGTTTATTCCATTGCACTTCTTCCTCCTCTGATTCTACAAACCATCCATTCCATCATACGTCACATAATTCCCCCTCCCCCCGGAAGTAGTCGCGTCAGAAAATCAACAAAACAAGAAAAATGCAGAGCGCTTAACGAAAATTGACAAAATGCACTGTAGTTCCAGTTCAGAAGGAAGTTCCTTAACTCGAACGAAAAATCCACAGCAGAGGGAAGCAGTCCGGTCATGTCTAAGAGAACTCTGGTGGGCGAGGCTGGCTGTTGCGTCCTGGATGGCCTAACCACACCCTGCAGATCTGCACTGGTGATGACATGGGTAGAGTTCTTGTGAGGAATGGGCTAGGTTGGGAGTTCCTGTAGCATTTTAAGTTTGGATGTCGAAGGCGTTGAATTGTGTTTCGTGGTGGGAACAGACGGTGTGCTTTCAGTTCGCGTGTGTGATGGTCGCGGCTGATGGAATAGTGTCTTGGTCTCTGCGTTGTACAGATGGTGCCTTCTTGTCTCTTTCGTCGTTTTCTGTGGTTTCGGAGCTGTAATTGTAGGCGCTGTCTTGATCTCTTGTGCCAAATGCATTTGTGGCGCCGATACTTTATGCATATATGCCTCACGTATTCAGTTTGCTTTAAGAGCCTTGTTTTGCGTCGTCGTCTTGTTGGTGTATTGGTTGGAGTGTCTGGAATCCTTGGACTCGCTTTTGCTGGCGTTGCTGCTGTTGCATCAGAACGTGCTGAGGTGGGAGCGCTTCTGGAACATCATGCCCGTTTTCTTGATAACTTGATGAGTCCAGTCGGCAGCTGTTGCAATGCTTTTCAGGCAGCGAAGTTGCTACGACTGATTTGCCTGGAGGAACATTAAAGGCGCCTTCGACAGTATTCATTAAGTAGGCTTCTGGCACCTGGCAACCTGTCAGTGTCGCTTCCGAGCCTCCTGTGTTTGGGCTATCATATGGCTGCGCTATTTGACGTATGTGGGAGGTAGTGGCCAGATACTGCACCAGGGTGGCCAATCCTTCTCTGGTGAGGGAGTGACAAAATAGAACTGGCAGAGCTTTCGAAGTTGATTAATAGGCGTAAGGTATCCGACGTAAGAAGGTATAACATGCAGAGAATTGAACACGCTCTGAAAAACGGAGGAAGCATCAAAGCAGTGAAGAGGAAACTTGGAATAGGCAAAAATCGGACGTATGCACTAAGGGACAAAGAAGGCAAAATAACCAGCAATATGGATAGGATAGTTAAAATAGCGGAGGAGATTTACAGAGATCTGTACAGTAGCTAGGATAACCATGTGTTTAATATTGACGCAAGGTGAACGCAGTATTCAAACTACGCGCGCTAGTTCGTGCGCCCCCCCAAGAGATCAGCGGCTTTATGATCAAACAAGAAAAGGCCGTGACGGCGCGCGCTTCCTCAGCACGGGATTTTGATGAAAAAGAAGTGGACCACCACTCGAGGGTTTTTCTCTCTCGGAGATTGATCCCTTTTTGCTGATCGCCTGTTACAGATGCCGCTACTTTTCGGGCACAAGTTCGCCCCAATAAACAGTTATTCGTACACCATTTGGATTGTACGTAACAATTCTGGTGGAGGTGCTGGGTAACACCCCTGTACCTCAATTCGTCGCCCCTGGACCTCCTTTCGCCGCCCCTGGACCTTATTTCGCCGCAGCAAGCACGCATCTGCCGAAACCTCGATTTACGCCGTCCCCAGCCGAGACTAGGATCCGAAAAGCTGATATATGGCGCACTCCTGATCGAATTCCGCTTTGTTATCACTGCGGCGAAGCTGGCCATCTTTACCGGATGTGTGCATATCGACGAGCTGGACTTCGGGGTTTTCCCTTAAACGCTGCCTGTCCACGGAATGGGGAGCGACCTTTTGAAATCGAGGAGTACTTGTCAAGGCGTCAAGGGGCTCACTCCTCGCAGCAGCATCAGTCTCGGTCGACAGCGCCACTGAGGTATCGGTCACCAAGTCCGCGCCCATCTTCAAACTCTCCGAGGCGACTTCCCCAAAGCCCGCTTCGGGAAAACTAGAATCGGCGACCTGGGGAGGTAAGGCCGCTGCCGACGCAAGAAAACAACCTCCAGTGCCGATTTCAAAATGTGATGACGGACACGAGACTACGTGCGGAAATGGTAACGTCGCTTCTGATTTGTCGGTAATTATAGACGGCTACGAAACGAATGCTTTAGTAGACACAGGCGCAGACTATTCCGTCATGAGCAGGGGACTTGCCAGAACGCTGAAAAAAGTGCTGACCCCTTGGATAGGACCACAAGTGCGAACCGCCAGGGGACACCTTATCGATCCGGCAGGCATGTGTACCTCTAGAGTTGGGATACGCGGCTTCACCTACGTCGCCAGCTTCATTGTCCTGTCGGAGTGTTCAAGAGATGTAATTATCGGAATGAACTTTTTGCAGGCCAATGGCGCAGTGATAAACTTGCAGGAAACGTGCGTCTAGTTCTCGACGAAACACGCCATCGCGACTTTCGAGAGTGAAAAACGATTCGATGCGCTCCAGATTGCAGGTGATGATGTAACAGTACCTGCAAGATCCATCATCGTTGTCACCGTAAAAAGCAATGTGTACAACGACTATGAAGGAATGGCAGAAAGCAATACTGGGCTATTACTCGAGAAAGGGATCTGTGCAGCACGAGGTATTGTACGACTGCGTGATGGGTGTACAAGTGTCTTCCTGACAAATTTCCGAAATGAGGTGCAGCACCTTGCGAAGGGAACTGTGGTTGGTCACTTGCATGATTACGTTCCGATTACGGATTTGAATTCTTCCGAGACTGCACCACTGCACCCTGACGGTATAGATTCTATACTCGCATCTATCCACATCGAAGCAGCCCTATCACCGAACCAGAAACAAAAAATCGAGAGCCTTATACGGGAGTACGCCTCATGTTTTTCCACGTCATCGAAAGTGCAAAGAACATCTATCATCAAACACCG